>NC_089874.1:156488333-157095000 GCF_040182565.1 Anser cygnoides
GTGGAGATCTGCTCCAGCGGGGGCTCTGCAGGGCTGCCGGGGAATCCCTGCTGCCTGTGGGCCTGGAGCCCCTCCTGCCCTCCTCCTCCTGGGGCCTGGGCCCTCTGCTGCTTCTCCCTCACCCTGTGCCTGCTCTGGCCATTTGGAAATCTGTTTTCTTCGAGGCACCGCCAGCTTGGTGCTGGGCTCACCTCTGCCCTGCCATGGGGCCATTGGAGCCAGCTGGAAATGGAGGCCCATGGAGGCACTGCAGCCCCCGGCCAGCACCAGGGCACAGGCACCCATTGCACTGAAATGAAGCTGAGCAGTTTCTATGAACTAACTACTATGAAAATTTACTTCTGCTATTAAAGTCACCACTTTCACACTCTTCACAGAAGCAATAACATGGCATTTGTCAGTTGGTTTCCTCTCTGGCTGAGGCATTCTCAACAATGGCCATGACATGTCCAGGCAGGCTCCACTGAGGTGTGCCTACCTCCAGGCCTCCTGCCTTCACAGCAGTGCGTGTCCGCTGCTCTCCTGGACAGTCATTGCATCCGAATGGGCTCTACCTCCATATTCCTTTTAGAAATTCTGTTTCATTTTGCTCTCATGCCCCATAACTCATTCCATCGTTAAATAATTAAATAAATGCCTTCTGCCACAGTCTCTCTTCATGCATATATCTGTTGCCAACCATTTCCTCTCAATGGGACTAAGCATCAGGCTCTGGATGCAGTATTTCATGACAATGGTGCAATGTTTTCTGAAAGACTCAAGCAGAGGGGTTCCTCTGAGGCTGTTGAACATGTCTCTCTCTGAAATGTTGCTAAAAATTGTAAAAGAATGACAAAGGACAAGGGTTTGAGTTTAGCTCAACTGCCCACTGCAGGAACAGAGCAAATGGTATTGGTCCCTATTGCATATGATTCAGAAACTGGGAGTAAAGGCACCCTAATAAAGTCTGCATGGGATATTAATCAGGGAGGAGTCACAAATGCCAGAAAGTGCAGGAAATATATGCGAGGGGCAGAGAAGCATGGGAAGGGAAAGCTTGATGGGGGAGGAAAGCGTGGGAAGGGAAATGATGAAATGATATTGAGGAAAATAAAAACTTTGATCTGGGTGTGTTGAGGTGAAACTTATGCCAGACATCCTCCCCATAACAGAAAGGAAAAGCCAGACAAAGAAATAGGTTGAGCCTACAAAACGTACAAAACTCCACAAGAAAGGAAATTTTCCTAGTACTCCCAACCATGCTAAACCTAGGAATTTGAGAGACGGGGGATGCGTTTGTTTGGGAGGTGGTGAGGAAAGAAGGGGATAATGGAGAATGTCCCTGTTCCCGGCATCTTGTGATGGAGTGTGCTCACTCCTGTATCATTCAGTGTAATTTCATTCATATTGTTAACTCCCTATCAAACAGGAATTGTGTTTCCTGTTAACTCCCTATCATCCTTGATAATTCCCTATCAAACAGGAATTGTGTTTTACCTGGAGAGATTCCCCCAGGTAACTCCCTGCTAAATTTCCGACATCGTGAGGTCAACGAATCATAAGAGACCCATCAGGAGAGGCACAGATCTACCAAAACAGTGAGAAAAAGATATGAAGATTATTCTGACAATGAAATCATGATGAATAGCTCAAAGAAGATGACAAAAAGATAAAACAGGAAAGCCAAGCTGGAGATTTCAAGGAGAGGAGTCAGAACTGTTAAAGCTGTTTTTAGAAGAAAACAGTTTACAGAACAGATTCTGCTCTGAACACAGCTGAGATTTGTAATTAGAGCTGGTCAGAAGATAAGGCAGCTTAACTTTTTTAAAAATAAAAATCTTGCAAAGAATTGATCTGAAATATCATTCAGGGTCAAACCTATCATCCCTCTACTCTGCTGCTTTGTATCTGGACTGCCAGCCCTCTGGGCATCATGGAAAAAAACTTCACCTCAGCCAAAATCCAATCACATGGTCATTTTTTCTCCTGATATCCAATGTGAACTTATATCTCCACTAGAAATTGCCTGTTTAAATCATCAGTTGCTAATGGTTAAATTAGCCAAGGCCTTGTTAGATATCTAAATGTTTAGTCCTTTTTTTGAATTACATTTATGATCTGTATGATTAGGGAAACATAGCAAAATATCCTACATCATCTTGTGTTGATGTGAAAAACTAAACACTAGGGAAAATCCAGAAGCTTTTCACTTTACAAAGGGATTAAACAAAAAAGTGTGCATTGAGGAAAGGTTACTTTTATTTTCATTTTGGGAGCCTGATGAAATAAAGTGCAAACAGAACATTAACAGGTCTAGAAATTAAAAACAAAAACAAACAAACAAACAAACCTGAAAGGCCTTTTTATTATTTTTTTTTTATTATTGACAAGCAATGTGTATGAAAAATGTCAACCAGTTCTATTTATAACTGGGGATGGGCAAAAAGATGCATTTAAATTTGGATGTGGTAAGTGTTCTTATTTCTGTAGTTTGTGAAGGCTCTGTCTAATTTTTTTCTGAGATGAAACACTGATGAAAAACACATATTTTAGCTATTTTATTACAAATGACTTGGCTAATCTGTTGGATGATGTGTGTCCTTTTGTTATACCCTTTGTTATTATATGTATTATAGTATACCATATCACATTTTATCATTATCATCATCATCATCACCATCATCATCATCATCAAAATATGGCTTAAAATGGGTTAAAAACTGGCTGGACAGCCAGTCCAGAGAATGGTGGTGAACAGAGTGAAATCCAGCTGGTGACTGGTCACCAGTGGTGTTCCCCTGGGATTGGTATAGGGGCCCACACTCTTTAATATCTTTATTGGATGAGGGAATTGACTGCACCCTCAGCAAGTTTGCAGATGACACCAAGTTGGGGGGAAGTGTCGATCTGCCAGAGGGTAGGAAGGCCTTGTAGAGGGACCTGGACAGGATGGGTCAATGGGCAGAGGCCACCAGGATGAGATTCAACATGGCTAAGTGCACTTAGCCTGCGCTTTGGTCACAACAACCCCTGCAGGCTTGGGGCAGAGTGGCTGGAAAGCTGTGCAGAGGAAAAGGATCTGGGGATGCTGATTGATGCTCACCTGAACATGAGCCAGCAGTGTGCCCAGGTGGCCAAGAAGGCCAGCGGCATCCTGGCTTGTATCAGGAATAGTGTAGCCAGCAGGAGCAGGGAGGTGATCGTCCCCTTGTACTCAGCTCTGGTGAGGCCACACCTCAAGTACTGTGTTCAGTTTTGGGCCCCTCACTACAAGAAGAACATCAAGAAGGACATACAAGAAGGACTCTGGAGAGTGTCCAGAAAAGGGCTACAAAGCTGGTGAAGGGCCTGGAACACAAGTCCTGTGAGAAGCATCTGAGGGAGCTGGGGTTGTTTGGTCTGGAGAAGAGGAGGCTCAGGGGAGACCTTAGCGCTCTCTGCAACTCCCTGAAAGGAAAGTGTTGGGAGCTGGGGGTTGGCCTCTTTTTGCAGATAACTAGTGATAGGACAAGAGGGAATGGCTTCAAGTTGTGCCAGGGGAGGTTCAGGTTGGAAATGAGGAGACATTTCTCCTCAGAAAGAGCAGCCAGGCATTGGGACAGGTTGCCCAGGGAGGTGGTGGAGTCACCGTCCCTGGAGGTGTTCAAGGAAAGGTTGGACGTGGTGCTTAGGGACATGGTTTAGTGGTGACATTGGTGGTAGGGGAATGGTTGGACCAGCTGATTGTGAAGGTCTTTTCCAACCCTAATGATTCTATGATTTAAGTGAATTATTAAGTCCCCTCACATTGCTTGTAGCTCAGCTCTATTTAGCTTTTATTCAGAAATGCAGTTTCTCATATTCTTAGCTTTCAGTGTATGCAGTCTTTTTAATGCCAAAAAGCTATTGATAAGCTTATAGATTAAAATATATTCAGATGTTTGGCTGAATTAAGCATTATTTTGGCATTAAATGCAAGTCACTACTTTAATATACAATACTGGAGACTGCTGTGGCTTACATTATTTTGTCCTGAGGGTCATTCTACTGCTCAACACATGTAAGAGAAAGGAGACAGATAAGCAGTACATGGCAGAAGAAAAAAAAAAAAAAAAAAAAGAAAAGAAATACAGCTTTCAACTGAATTATTACTTATAACTGATTTCAGTGACCACTCCTTACCATAAAATACTCCAGATACTTTATTTGTTAGGATTTCAAGCTTCAAAGTGGAATGATTTCTCTGATAGATGCCATCTTATCCACACTGAAAAACTCTGGATGACACCTATGGAAAGATGCAATAGTGCATACCACTTTGTATAGCCTTATGTGTTGTGACAGAATCGCAGAATAGCTGAGGTTAGAAGGGACCTCTGGAGGTCACCTTGTCCAAACCTCCCCCCTCAAGCAAGAATGCCTACAGCAGGTTGCCCGGCACCATACCCAGGCAGCTTTTGAAGATCTGCAAGGAGAGAGACTCTACAACCTCTCTAAGCAACTTATTCCAGTGCTTCATCACCTGCACAAAAAAGAAGTGCTTCCTGATGTTTGGATGGCACCTCTTATGTTCCAGTTTGTGCCCATTGCCTTTTATCCTGGCACTGGGCATCACTGAAGAGAGTCTGACTCTGTTTTCTTTGCATTCTCTCTTCAGGTATTTATACACATTGATAAGATCCTCCCTGGGCCTTCTCTTCTGTAGGTTAAAAATCCATCCAGATCATTAATGCAGATGTTACCCAGGACTGGACATGGTATTGACTACTGGAGTGCTCCACTCATTGCTGGCCTCCAACTACACCTTGCACCACTGACCACCACCCTCTGGGCCCAGCCGTTCAGCCAGTTTTCTGTCCACCTCACTGTCTGCTCATCCAGCCCTTGCTTCAACAGCTTCTGATCTTATGGATGACAGTGTCAAAGGCCTTCTGAGTCCAGGAAGACATAATGTGGTATTCCTTCATATTCCCTGTTAACACGACTTATGTCAGGTACTAAGCTCTTGTATTTCATTTATAATCAATCATTCATCTCGTAGGCTGCATGGCACAGCTTTTACTGAGAAGTAATTCATTACATTATTGGATCAGTCACTAATCTGCCTCATAACTTGTGGGGCAGAATCATACCTTGAAGTTAACTGAACACAGCCAAAGCTACTTCCAACCTGGTTTTGACCTAACCTCTCCCCTCACCCAGTCCACCTTCCCCAGCTGCATGATTTTCTGAGCACTCACAGCTGCAGCTGAAGTGAACAGATGAAATCCTGGCTTCCAGCTGCAAAGCTCTTACTGACCTCAGTTAAAAACAGGATTTTACCTAGTGGCAGTCATTTAGCACCTTTGAAAATTGAGGATTTAACAAGCAACCAAAGGTCAGAGCAGAAATCAATGGCAGAAAAAGAACTATACCTCTGGAGGGGTCTAACTCCCAGTACAGCTCTGGAAGCACAAGGTGCATTCCTCCCTGCTACCATGTCACAGATTTTTTTGCCATTTCTGAGCCTGCTTTCCTAGCCCTGGACTGAGGTAGAAGTGTGACAGTATACTGATAAAGTTGCAAACTTGCACCAGCTCTTTTATCCTGCAGTGTGAGGGAATTTCAGCATTCTGGGAAGATAAATGTCTCCAGGCAGGAGGAAGAAAAAAAAGTAAGTTTTTGAAAACTCAAGCTGTAAAAGAAAATTGAAAAACACAAGTTGTTAAGAGTTTGAAAGGTTCAAGAGGGTAGGAGCACTGATAACTTGATATTTTAAGAAGGACTTTGCTGGCTTAATAGGAATTTACCCCCAATTCTTCCTACTTTGAGAATTCCAGATTAACAATAGCATGGAGACCAGCTTCAGTGCTGATACTTGTCACTGCAATGCCAGTCTTCTGCCCACTGAGTCTCTTTGTTCCCTCTCTCCCTCCTGAGCAGCCAGATATAAATCATATAATCATAGAATGGTTTGGGTTGGAAGGGATCTTAAAGCCCAACTAGTTCCAACCCCCTGCTGTGGGCAGGTACACCTCCCATCAGACTAGGTTGCTCAAAGCCCCATCCAATCTGGCCTTGAACCCTTCCAGGGATGGGGCATCCACAGCTTCTCTGGGCAACCAGAGAATGAAGTATAAATAAGTTGATACTTGCATTTGAGCACTGAAACATTCATTTAGAAGATTTAAGGTCTCTTCCAATCCAAAACATTCCATGATTTTAAGATGGCGGACTTTGTGTGCTTGCTTTTTTGTCACTTTACATGAGAAGGCTTTTTGGGGGGTTGGAAATTCCTCATTTCATATCTTCTTAAAAATATCCCCTTTACAACTGTCAGTTTTAATACAGAGAGTACAGAATCTACAAAACTGACTTGGAGCACTGTAGGTGCTTTATAGGACCTTTGCATACAACTGAAGAACTGCTAATATTATGCCTAATTAAGTTCCCTATTAGCTTCTGGGGAAAGAGGCTATAGTAAGAGCATAGCAAGCTGGTATCTGAAGTGCTCCAACAAAGAGACTGCTGGAAGGCTTGCAATAAGTTTTAGTTTACTACATTCCTTCCACTTGTTCTTCAGCACCTCCAACGCTACAGTAGTGAAGCATGATGAAAACTGATCTCCTATAAACTTCATTCTTTGGTCGTAAGTTCTCTCAGATAAACATCGAGTTCTACATCGGTAAAGAAATGGGATTCCTCTTATTGTGGGCATACTGTGGGTAATCCAACTTTACCATAGACTTCTGGCGTAAATGCAGAGTCAGAAAAATAAGATTGTTTAGGACTTGAATATCAGTACTATATAGCTATGAGTGAGGCAGTCGAAGAGGCAGAAAGGTGCCTTGGCCATTTGCATGACCCTGGAGACTGATGCCGCCTTAGTACAAACAGCAAATAATGAATTCTGTAAGATCCACTTATAATTCTGAAACTCCTGCAACAGAGATCAGGTTTTGTTCTCTCCTGATGGGCTGGATAGGTGCAGATTATCTACATTTCTTGCCTACAGTTAATCATTTAAAGGAACAGAACAGCGTGAGAAGGAATTTTTGACATTTGCTCTGTGGGTTGGCATGCTGTCAAGTAACTGTAGGATTCGCTGAGTCTGGAAGAGGTTCTGTGCTGACCTGCCACAAATAAATGATGTTGTTTTCCTTATTCAGTCCACCAGAGATGATTTCTTGAGTGTCCTTCATCTAATTTTCTTGCATGCTGGAATCTGACAAATATAATAATGGTATTTTTCACTCATTTGCAGTAGTGTATTTCTTTCAGTGGTGTAAAAATACCCCTCAAATGCCATACTTCTTTGGGAAAATATTCACGTATCAGTTTTAGTAATATAAAACTATTATTGCCTGTCTCCCAGGGATTTTGTGAGGCTTGTTTAATTGAGGTTTGAACTGTCATTATTTGTGAGATGAGATTATCTATCATTCATGAGCTTTCAAATGAATACCAGTTTGTCTGGGAGAAAAAACGCTGGCAGATCCTAAAAGTTTCATGATTTTCAGCACAAATAATTATTCCTCCAAATATTCATTCTGTATATTTTGTTATTTGTTACTTGCTATTCATTATCCACAGTTTGTTGTTTGCTATATTCCTGCCTAGAAACTTCAGTCACCCAGTCTGGTACCAGAAATAATAATATGTGACTTTTATGACCATTCACCCACCATAAGTAACACATAGAGGAACTTGCACAATCAAAGCAAACAGTGCATGAATAACATGTAGAAAAAAATTGTTTACATGAGCTATTCCGTGAATATTTATGAGCTAGAAACATGTTTGTAAAAATTAGGATCAGAGTGCAAAGAGAAAAGCAGGGCCAAATTTGCTGTAATTGAAGTTCTACCCATAATTTATTACTACATTGGAATTACAGATGGGTGAACAACTTTCAGTTCAGGTGAGTTGCACAGAATTGTATAGCAAGTTGGTGGGGCCAGAAGAGAAAAGGGAACATGGCAACTCTCTGATTCTGCATGGCAGTGCCTTCATTGTGTCCCAGCCCATGCTGCTGTGCTGTGATCTGTGGTAGACAGCACTCTGAAAGTACAACCATCACCAGCATAGCGTTAGATTCACCAATACTCTGCACTAGCCGTTTCCTCCAAATTTCCCATCACAGCATGGGAGATGGTCCTCATACAGCAAAGGCAGGAGGAACTGTGGGAGGAAGTCTTCAGGTAGGCTGAAGGTGTTTTAAATATGCCTCAAAGGTCAAGAAAGTATTGTGGCTCCATTACCATCTGTGCTTTCAACTAGCAGAGGTCCAGTCTATTGTTAAATACCCTCTATTTAATCAAATGCAAACATAATAATTTCCCAGAGCATTCAATTAGACTGGAATTAGATATATCAATTAGATATGGAAGTGGGGTTTCCTTCATTGCCAACGTATTTTCTTTATATGGAAACATTTTTTTTGACGCATATACGAAACTACAGACTTCATGCTTACAATTTGCATTTTTACATAGCCAGAGGATCACAGGGGATAATGTTGTTGTGCATTATTACTTAGTATAAAAAGCATCTTCTTAGCCACAAAATCAAGCAGGGACTTAGATTAAAGGCAGACAACAGCCTGAGAGCATAAGCAATGAATTAAAATCACCTTTTGTCTTTCATCAGGCACTAAAATCCTACTTCATGTTTAAAAAAGCAAATGTTGCTTATTTAAAAACAAAGATTGCATGCACTATACTGACCAGCTGCATAAATCCTATTGGCCTTGGAAAATTAATGTTTTGTTTTAAGTAAAGCTGAAGTTACTCATGTTATTTCGCTGTATCAATAGCAAGTACATTAACATTATCTAGTGTCTGCAAGCACACTATTAATTTACCTTGTACTGCCCCAATAGAGGGAAAAGAATTGTTCAAGGCAATGAGGCGTATCCACTTCCACTCCGTGGGACTCCTTATTTCCAAATAATCAATATTAATGTGGTGAAGGGAGGGCAGAGAGGAAAATGATCCTCTGCCTGATTTATCAGCTAAAGCCACACCACAGTGCAATGAGAGTCTGAAGACTCTTTAGTAGACTGAACAGAGACTAAATGGTTTATCAAGGATGAAGGCACTGTCACAGTATCCACCTGAAGTCAGGATTAATATGACACTTGGCAGTCAGGAAGCTGACAAGTATAACTTTCCCCTGCTGAAGTGATACATTCTTGGCTGCAGAAAAAAATCCAGTGAGTTCTTGAAAATACCTGCTCACCTCAGTATTTATTTTTTATTTTTTTTAAGAAAAGCAGGATTCTTTCTCTGATGAGAACTACTTTTTTCCCTACAGGTCAGATGAACAGCACAACACACAGCTCTTAACAATATCTGAGGCAACTTCAGCAAAGCATGATTGGCAGGAAGTGAGCAACTAAAATGTTAGGGAAAAAAATATATCACATTTTTAAGTAACAGGACCTGATTTTTCCTTTTTAAACCATGGGAAAAGTAATTGCCATGGAATGGCCTTTTGTCCTATTGACCCTCAGCAAGCAAAAAGTTACTTTAAAAATTGCATTATGATAGCAAGTGCTGTAATCTTTACATAGGCTGAAGTCATAGAGGAATGGCAAGCACACTGCAGCAATACTAAAACATTTGGTCTGTCTACAATATCACATGCTTCTGCTTGAAGATATGGATAACATTCACCAAAAAAGCTCAGCTAGGGGAAAAAAAAGTTGACTGAAGCAGTGTCAGGAAGTTCAGTTTATTTTCCCCATATGTCTAACAAGAGTAGAATAGAGTTAGTATTCTAGTATTTTATTAGTTAACTTGCTACTACAAGATATCAAATACAGGCTCTTAACCTTCCTTTTTCTGCTTTTAATTATTAGACCAAATTAAACTTTAAGATTAAAGAATGATTAAATTCATGCCTCTACACACGGTTTTATTATATGTGAAAAAACTACTTAGTGCTTCTCAGACCTGCAGTTGGGCTTGTATAAAGACAGATGTCCCAAAGCAAGAACCAGCAGGTTGTTCATATTCTCCCTTAAATGCCCAGCTGAGTGCTTAACTGTGAGCACGGGGAATGTTTTGAAAAGGTGGACACTTTCAGGCTGGAAGTAGAGCACTCAACACCTTGTAGGTGTGGACCATAACACAACTGTGCAGTGATGGGGGTGACGGCCCAGGCTACACACCAGTTGCAATGAGGAGATATGAGATCTGTCATCCTTCTCCCTGTGCTCTGCTCTTGTAAGTGTTGGAGAGGACCCAGCTCCTGAGATATCCGTTATTTTTCTGTTGTTTTGTTACAGAATCACAGAATCATCTAGGTTGGAAGAGACCTCCAAGATCACCCAGGCCAACCTCTGACCTAACACTAACAAGTCCTCCACTAAACCATATCACTGAGCTCTACATCTAAACGTCTTTTAAAGACCTCCAGGGATGGTGACTCAACCACTTCCCTGGGCAGCCCATCCCAATGCCTAACAACCCTTTAGTCGCAGTGAACTGAGGTGGAGCATATCTCGCCCAGCTTTATATATCTTCAGTGTGGACTTTTGGACAGACTAACCAGATAAGAACATAATAGAGAAAAATGGGCACTTTCAGGACATAAAATCAACTTTCTTCAAATATGTATGTTGGGATCAGAGGAGTTGCGCCCTGCGCTCTGTTCATGACATCCACATGTAGTCAAATGCAACCTGTTAAGGTTCACTCTATATTCCTTTTCATAACTTGAAGTGAGGAGAGTGTCCTGGGCAGAGAGTGCTGCATTTTTTGTGCACTGGATAACACAACGTGAATGTGCCTGTACATATATGGCAGGTTTATGCACCCAAAATGTGAGGATTTTTAAGAAGTGAATTAAGAGGCCATAACTAAGAGTAATGGGATGCTATTAAGTGAGGCAAGTCGTACGATGAGTGTCAGGAAATGCTCCTGGGCACTGCAGTGGCTTAGACTGTAGGAGATGCTCTCAGGGGATAGACACTAGATAATGTACACTTAACTATATCTAAAAGGCACAACACTGCATTCACTGGTGCCCAGACTAGATGATATCAGAGGTTTTGTTCCCCTTTATTCTAGGTAGCAGGCCCTAAATCATTGTTTAAATCCTATATGACAACTCTTCTCTGGGGTAAATTATCTGAAGTTCTCAAGGGTAAAAAGGAGTTGTCATAAGTAGGAGAATGTGCTGCAAAGCCCAGAGGCAATACTAAGAAACAACTGAGATTTTAGTAAGAGAGAAATTCAGTTTAGCTTGAGGTAAGAAGTAATTCCACTTCTCTCTAGTTTCATGGAAATTACACCCTAGAAAAACTCCCCTAAAGGATATCCAGTTGCAAATACTGTGTTAACAGGAAAAAAAAAAAAAAAAAATCACTGAGGACATATATCCAGCTTTTCTCACCTGGTTCTAAACATAAAGAAAACAGGAAAGACAACAATTTCAGTGAATATATCATTGATTAAATACCTCTTTAAAATGTTATTTGAAGAATATCTGCTTACAGCAGCTGCTGAAAGCAAATTTCTTTACATATTTCCATCACTACTAATTGTTCCAATCCTTAGAAAGACTGATTAGATTTTTACATCTTGCTTTCATGGCAGGTCTTGCTCTTACACTGAGGAGAAATTTCATCCATATCCTTAATTTTCAAAAACTTGGCTTTGATTCTGAAAGGTGCACTGAATCTAGGTTTAGGAATTCACATCTTCAGCACTTGACCAGGCAAGTGGAGGAGAAAGGGCAGCGCTCCTTGGAAACAAACAGCAAAAGGCATAAGGTTTAGATAAATAGAGGTGACTCACTAAACACTTAGAATGATTTTTCCTAAAATACCAGTATACTATTTTTTAACATTGTTTTCTGTGAAGTTCTGAAGGACAGATCTGCCTATTTTCATTGCCTTTTAGTTTTCATTTTCATATTCCTGTCTAGAAATAACAAAATGAGACAAAACCAGCAATCTATTCATTACCATTCCATCCTAAGAGGAATTTCAAGGCTTCTGAAGTCCTTTGAGAAAATTCCATGGGATTTTCAAACAAATGTTTTATCTTTGGAACATTCAGAGATTCCAAAGATATTCCCAAAATAAGTGTGATACTTGCTGAACAGCACTGTGATGAGGATATGTGAAGGTAACTGTAGGCACAAGTTCTTCAGCTCTTCATATTCCCCTTTAGAAACAACAGTAATGTTGTTATTGTTGCTGTCGTCAATAGCAGCAGAGCTGAGTCCTAACCTGAATGACTAGAAAAAAATTTTCCTTAGTCATTGTGAGTCTTGACTGGACAGCATAATCTTTTACCATCATATGAACAGTAATTCAGGATGTGCTGGAATGTACTTGGCACAAACATGGACGAGAGGATAAGAGAGAGGTAATTTTTGTTTGAAAGAAACACCTAAATGCCACCTTCTGGCTAACATAATGTGTGTACTGTGGACCTAGTCTTCTGCAGGAATAGCAATGCGTGTTTGCAGTGTTTTTCATTCGACAGACAGAATGGGACTCTTACCAGCAACAACACCGCATTCCCCCCCTGAATAGCGTGAGGTGAAACCCTTCCCGACAGAGCTGGTGCTCTGACCACTTTTCCAGCTCTACACTTGGCTTTTCCACCACCACCATGTGCAGATTTTAGCATTGCATTTTATCTAAAAGCTGAGGCTCAGCTGAGGCCAGAATTAATTGGCCCCAGTGCCACACAGAGAACAGGAGAGATTTCCCCAGTGGCAGTACTAGAAAAGGAAGATCCCCAAATCATCCAGTTCCCCCCTTCATAAGCAAAGCCAGAAGAGAATTCAGAGCAAGTAACCTCGTGCCCTTAGCAGAGTAGCTGCTTCCTCATTAGCCCAAACATGCTCCATCCCTCTTCTTCAAGTGTAAACCTGCACTTGCATCCTCCTCGCAGCTTCTTACCTCCTGTTCACATTTATTATTGATATCACCTATCAATAATGCTTTCCACTGCTTTGAGAGTTTGGCCTGTCTGCCATCTCCTGACTTTCAAGTGATCTTTCCTTCACCTCATTATATTTTTAATGATATATACTTTTTTGTTTTCTTCTTATTTTCTCTCCTCTTTCAGTCCCCTTCCTTCCAGAAGGAAGGGAGAGAAAGGAGCTGGTTAAGAAGGGGGAAAATGGTGATGCTTTAAATTGTTGCTTCCACACTGTCCCTTGGCCTGCTATCCTGCTTAGCAGCATCTGGTCTCACAGAGGGGCAGAAAATTAACTTGTTTGACTTCTTACTCAAGCATAGACATTTTCTCTCAACCACCATACAAAAGATGAAAACCATTTCCTGTGGCTTTACTGGAAATAACTTTATTTGATCTTTAAAAAGTTAGCCCTCTTCATCAGTTCTCCCAACATTATCATTTACTATATTCATCCCCACCAATCTCCTCCAGTTTTTTGTAGTAGTTCTTCTTCTTTTCCAAATCAGCTCACGTCCTTTCCTTTTGTATCGGCTAAAGTAGCATCCTGTTACTCAGAAAACACAACATCATTAGTATAGTTCTACCTGTGAACTGGATTACAGCATCTAACCAGAGACAGCCTGAGTGCTGAACAGACGCAGGATTACTAAATTATTCTAGTATTTGATTTGACAATTTTGTATAATTGAGGAACCTGAACACAAAGCATTTGCCAATGATATCAGTATAATTCAAGTATACACATTTTCAGGCCATGGAGGAAGTTTCTTTCCCCTTTACCTTTTTAACAACTCTGTCCTGACTCCAGTCTAATACAGGATTCTGTCTCTTGTTGCTATTTCCTCTGTCTGCTTGCTCTGTGAGTCTGTTTGGGTCACAAGGCACATGTGTTATATTTCCAGAAACCCAATCAACCAATTATGTCATTTCCCATTGTTACAGTTATTTAATTGGATAACAACAGCAAGAAGAGAAGAAAAGCAAGAGCCAAGCAATGTTTTACTCTCATGGTGAGTAGATCGGTTCTGAGACACTGCTGCTCCCCATCTCTGCCTGCTCAGGGGCTTACGTTTTAAGTGTGACTGTCAAACCTTTTGAGCTTTGCCACAGAAAGTAAAAGAGCTTTGATCACATTCAGTTGCTGTGAAGCATGTAAAGCATGTAGAGCTTCGTGCTTTACAATCCACATTGTGATTCCATTTGTAAATATAAATTTCAGAGTATGCATGGAAGGGACGTAGTGTGATTTTATGTGTGTGCAAGAGTTAATTACGAGAGGCAAAAGTCAGAAGAAATGGGAGAGTATTGTGAAAACATCATAAGTATCTGAACAGAGAAGACAGCAAGTCAAGAGCTCTTAAGCTGTCTGAAAAATATGCACATATAGTACAGTTAAGCAGACACCCTCCAGACTGGAGACCGTGCTCAGACTCTGCTGCCTGGGTATCAGCAGTGCGTCCATCTTCCCACTGTGCATCAAGGAATAGTTTGACCTGCAACCAGAGACGCACAGGTACAGCTGAGCTGTCTGTGAGATGCATCTTGTTGACAGTCCCTCTGGCACAGTTTGTACCTGAATCCGGGAAGGAAACTGGTGAGTGCACACAATTTTATGCCCATTGTAGAGCAAAAGGATGACCTTAGATACTGCCTACATCCTGGTCTGCCACTGGAAGTATTTCTGGGACTTAGACAGGGCCACTTTTGCTGCAGCAGAGCTGTGGTTTGCGTCTGAATGAAGGGACAAGTCATTTACAGTCTGGTCTTAGGTATCACCATTCCATGGTTTCAGGACATGAAATAATCCTGAACTCTTACTTGCATGAGTAAGGCACTGCATGAGTGTGACTCTATTTGGTGCTTCGGGGTGCATTATAGAATTTATAGATATGGGAACACAAATACAAGGATTTTTGTCTTATCAGATTGATGTCCTCTATGCTCATACCTTTGGAAGAGCTGTGATAATGGAGATAATCCCCATCCCTCAAAGCAGCTTTCTAAGCTGTGATTATTTTGGCAGCACAGCTCAAGTTTTATCACTCACAGAAATGCAGAGGAGGAAAGGGCAAAACATTTCTTCTTTTTGTTCATATTTAACCCAAATCAGTCCAAACCACTGAAAATAAGAAACATCTTCCTCTGCACAGCCCTCCCATGATGTGTAGTAAATGCCTCTAAAATATTTTAATCACTTCTAAATACTCCCAACATGCTCACAAACCAGAGGATTTCTAAAAAGCACAGTCCTGTTCTCTGCACAGGCAATGATCTGTAGCTGTAAACATGTAACAGAGCATCAGTAGATCATGGGAATCTCATATCCAAATCAAATTGTTTGGCAAGTTTACTGGTCAAGAAATTTGTCCCTAACCTTCACTTAGATAAATCCTAGTAAGTGAAGTGTGTCTTTCTGCATCAGGTCGCCTTGCTAACTCAGTTGTACATGTGATCAAAGACTTGCTATTTTCTCTGAATTTTCTACTTGCCATTTTAAATCTTTCCTGTCTCTGTTTACTGGCTTTTGGTAAATACTCTCTGCCCTGATAATGTGTGGAATAATGTGAGGGTCTAAGTCCAGGCTGCATATTTACTTAGGCACACAAGAGAGGTTTTCCTGACTCTAGACTCAAGCTCTACTCCTCTCATCATTATAATAAATGTTTGTAGCACCTTCGATTTTGCCTACTACATGAATACCACTGAAGTACACAAGACATTACTGAAGTATCAATGGGGTACACAGAGGTTAAAGTTAAGGATTAAAGTGACAAATTTAGGCATTATAACACAAAAGCCTGTTAGAAGAATTACAGCACTTCTGTCAACACCAATGCACAGTGACGTCAATTTCTAAAACCAGTATTCACAAAAGTCAATGAACTTGGCAAGGAGATGTCTTAACTTATACTCTTTTTTCTTGTAGGTGCCAAACTGTGGAGTGCAGAAGTCCTTGAAAAACCCTGCCACCACAAGTCAAACCACATACTGTTCTGGGACAGAACACAATGCTTGCCTCTCTTTGGAAAGTATTCCACTTTATACAAAACCTTTAGCTCTGGCACAATGAATACCTGTGAATTCTTGTCCTGGTACCTGGAGCACGTAGCCAAGAGCTGCCTCCCAGACCTTGCATTTATTTTTTTTTCCAGGGCTTATTAAAAAAATGGTGTTATACACAGAAACCATTTCCAGGCACATGAAGGACAAGGTGATTGTGAACACAGAGTCTGGATAAATCATGTGTAATAAATTAGGATAAATCATGCTTGACCAGCCTGATTGCTTTCCACAACGAAATGGCAGACTCAGTGGACATGGGGAGGTTGGGAGTTAAATCATTTACATTGACTTTAGGAAAGCTTTTAACACAGTTCCTTTAGTATTCTTGCAGCCATAATGAGGATATATGTACTGGATGGGTACACTACATGATGGGTATTAAATTAACTGGATTGTCAGACTCAAACATAATGGTCACCAGCTCAAAGTTTACCTGGAAGCAATTATGACTGGCATTCTTTGATGATTGGTAATGGGGTTGTTAATCTGTCATCTTCAAATGACTGGGCAATATGAACACACCCTTGCTGAGTTAGCAGGTGATTCAAAATTGGGGAATACTTTGATAGAACGGACTAGCTTACTCTGGAGAAGTTTTGTTTAGGAAGGTCTAGTTTGAGTTCTTGAGATGAAAATGGAGCTGGAGATAAGAAGCAATAGAGCTAAACACGGATCCATCAGGCCAGAGGAATGGAACCGCATGGAATTCAAACGAAACAAAACAAAAACAAAAATAGAAAATTCTTGTAGTTGGGATGGCATAACCCCATATAACTGTACAGGCCAAGGCCTCTGTGTTTAGGGAGCAGCTCAAACCAAAATGTCCTGGGAGTCCTTGTGGACAACAGCCTGAGCCACATGTTGTGCTGCTTTAGTAGTAGCATAGATGTAGGGACATAATTATTCCCCTCTATTTGGCAACTATGAAACTGCATCTGGAGAATTATCTCCAGTTTTGGGTCTACCAGTACAGGAGAGAGAGATGAGCTGGAGCAAGTCCAGTGGAGGCCCACCAAGGTGGTTGTGATGCTGGATAACAAGATAACCAAAGGCTGGCTTAGTGAACCCTATTTCTTTAGCTTGGAGAAGAGAAGGCCTAGTTGCTGTCTTCAGCTACCTGAATCGTAGCTATAGAGAACACAAAGCAAGAATTTCCTCAAGCAGGTACAAGGAACAACAGGTAATAATCACAGCTGCCACAAGAAAAAAAATCAGTTAGATACAAGGCAAAATTCTTCACCAAAACAAAAGCAAAACCAAATTCACAGGTTACCCCCAAAGGCCGCGTCTCCATCCTTGAAGACTGTCACAGCTCAGCTGGACAAGGCCCTGATGTAACATACAGCCTGAGGTACCTTCAAAGCCAGCCCTGCTTTGACACAGGGGTTGACTAACTTCCAGAGACCCCTTCCACTTAAAATTAGTCCATGACTTTAAATATTTTGTGAATCAGTAATGTAAACCAAGGACTCCCTTTTTTTGGCAGGGTTGCCCAGCCACCAAATGAAGGGTCACAATGCTTTTGTTCACCTGTAATGAGGCAGCAGACTGAGAGGTCCCTAATAAAATGATGAAGACTCAGCTGGTCACATAACATGGTCCTCCTGGAACAGAGAGTGAGGGGAGATCACAGAATCACAGAATCATCTAGGTTGGAAGAGACCTCCAAGATCACCCAGTCCAACCTCTGACCTAACACTAACAAGTCCTCCACTAAACCATATCGCTAAGATCTACATCTAAACGTCTTTTAAAGACCTCCAGGGATGGTGACTCAACCACTTCCTTGGGCAGCCTATTCCAATGCCTAACAGAGAAATATGAAGGAAAGTGCACAAGGGCCAGAAATATTGCTTCTTTGGGACAGATCTTCATCTCTGCTTTCCCTTCATGTCTGCCCTTAAAGCGTTAACTACAGGAGTGAAAAAGAGCATTGATATTTAAACACCAGGAGAGGAGAAAGGAGTTCATTGCAAGCCCATTTTCCTCAGTGAATGCTCTTACTTCCCAACTGCTGTTAGTGGCCTCCCTTCCATTTCTTTGCTCTTCTGTCATGCTGTTTTGAGGCAATAACCTGCAGTTCTACACATATAAATACAGAAGAGTCAGCTAGAAGAAACCTCATTTTATGAGGACTCTGGTTTCAGGAAAACTATGAGTATTCCTAATGCTTTTTAGGAACCATAAGCTGAGAAAAGGCCTATTTTCTGGAACCCAGACAGGCATAACATAAGTAACATGCCAGCTTGCTCAGCCCTTCCAAGTCTTCATGGGAGACTTCAGGCTCCTGAGAAAGTTTCATAAATAAAATCTCTCCTGGAGTTTAAGGCCAGTATAGCAAAATTCTTCTTTTTCAGACCTGAAGCATCTTGTCCTTTCTCCTACCGTAGCGCTACTGTATTTACATATTCAGATAGCTTTGTTTCTCTTCATTATTCTGCAGTGATGGCAAAGAATATGTTGGCTGAGTTACTGTGTTACTGAGTTACTGTGGCTTGAGATAAACAGCAAGCAAATAACAGAAACAAGAATCACAGTTGTATTGTAAGACTGAGATGTGTGGGCACTTCATAAGAAAAGGCTTAATTGGTATTTTCACCTCTCTATCCTGTTGGCTTTTATTTTCTATAAGCTTTTCCTGCCATTGTCTACCTTTTTTTTTTTTCTCCATCACTATATCTTATCATTCTACTACTCTGCTTGCCACATGAATTATTAATACTGTTTTTATACTAAATGTCCCTGCCTCACACATAATTTGACCTTACTTACTGAACAAGTAACTGTGTTAACACCTCAGGACATATTACCCACACTCAGTCTACGAAACATATTTCTTGCTTGTGTTTGACTTAACTGAAATTCAAAACACTTTGAACACATACCTTTTTCTTTTTTTTTTTTTTTTTTTTTTTTTTGATTAGCTCTTTTTCATTAAGGAATAGAAAAGAAAAAATAAAACACTAACCTTTCTCGGAGATAATTGCATTTTTGGTTGCCGGTGATTGTCCCTGTATTTTTCTATTGTCATCTATCCTTGAACACACTGACAGAGTGAAGAAATTAAAACTTGCCTTCTACTACATTTAACAACTGACTTGATCATCAAGAAATATTCAGTGCAGCCCTCAAATGCAGTTTAGGAAGGAGCTGTAGTTTGTATTCACTTCAGAATAACTGATAAAATGTCTCAGTTTATCATATTGTCTCTCTATTCAGCGAAATGTGTTCTTATACCTCTCCCAACCCAATAAAATTTTCATCCTGTACTGTGCTCAGCAGGAACAATTTTAAACACCGTCTGTCTCTAGCATAATGGCCACCATCTTTCCCATAGGCAGTTCAGTTTCATTTCTATGGAAAACTTGAAAGGTAATTCCAAAAGTCTTTTCTGAAAAGATATACCTTTACTGATGGTCTCATTCACTTCCAGTGAGAATAATACGAGATGGCATATTTAGAAAGCAAATGTTTGCTAAAATAATCCATTACCAAAGAAATAGTTAACAAGCAACATAACATATTAATCAAGATAATTTTCAATAACATAGTTATTCTGAAGACCACTGAAATATCATTTTGCTTTCTGAGCTTGATATACTCTCGCTTCAATAGTATTCTATGACAAAGAATTTCATAGTCCAATTAGGTATGCGTTTACTTTTTAAGTAGTATTATTTCCTCCAGTTCAACTCTCCTACCTGTTCCTGAACTATTAGTTGCATCTCCCTTGTCTCCTTGCCAAAATAAACAATTCCAGTCTTTTACAGTTTTTATTATTGGAGGTATTCCTTCCTTATTGCATTCATTTTCTTTGATATCTGGATCCCCCAGAATTGTTTCTTGTGAAAGCGAGCAGTGGTTCAGATAGGATGTCCATCACTCCAGGTGAATTCACAGCCACTAGCCCATATTTCTGCTTTGTCTTTCAACCATTTTTGATTTAGGAGTGTGCACATAGCTCACATTCAATAACTTCCATTCATTGTGGTTTCAGACGAGAAATAGTAGATAGACTACATCTCAATCCTCTGTGAATGTATGTTTGGAGATCCTTCTCCTTGAAATCTGTCCTGTCATGGGTAGGGGAACTCTGTCAATCTGACTTGTCATCAGTAATTTTTTTTTCTTTTCTGCTAGAGGAACATTTTCTTAACAGCAGGTGCTTTGTTAACTTAACTCATTCAGTCCCATTGAAACAGGGCTTCCACAATCTGCTACACAGAGTATATACTCCTGTGTATGCTGTTATGGATGCTGTATGAGCACACAAGACATAAAGAGGGGAATCATCATATTATCTATTTGTCTTACCTTTTTTGCCAACGATGAAACGTATTGTAATTATATGTAACAAAGTAGTGACATCCTCATAGTCGTATCTTTGAATGAAGACTCTAGTCTTAACTGTGAAACCAGTACCAATGATAAGTACCTGTTATTATTTATACTTACTAGATTACTCCAATTATAAATATTGGGCAATTATCATTAGGACTAATTGTTAAAATTCTGTCTCATTTACAACCATTCAGAATGCCATTTATGTGGTACTGAAAAAAATAACTTTCCTTATTATCCATTTGAAAAATCTGCTAGTTAGAATTTAATTGTACCCTTACCAATTTTTAGGTTTTGACTGGTAATCAAAGTTTGTTTAGACTCTGTTATCTGGCTCTGACACTTGCTTTACATTGCTTTCACATGAGTGTTGCATACTGCAGTCTTATCAGAATACATTCATTGCAGGAAATATAATAGACTTTTTCCTAATAGACACCTTGAGTGTATAAATTACTTTTGAATGCCTCAAAACTTGGCAAATTAAATCTTCCCTTTCTGCCTTTACATATGCAAAATCAGAAGGAAAGAGCTAGTACAAGACAAATGATTACCATCACAAATTTTACAGTAGATGCTTTTAAAAAAATAAAGTCAATTAGTTTAAATGTCAATGCCAACTCATTGTCAGGTTATGTTCATAAGATTTTTAGTTTAATTTTTCCCCTTCAAAATGTCAGTCTTGAAATAAAATTGATGCAAAATATTAAATTATGTATCTGCATCTTCATTACAAGATAAATCTCTAGAGAGGAGTGCATTAACACTGTTTTCTCAAATAAACACACATTTCAGAGTACTTTCATTCTCTTATATTGGCATTTCCTGTATATAGGTGGACACTGTATGTCTGCCCAAGTTGGAAACAGTTTGGGCATAAATATTTTCATGGATGCATTGGCAATATATGTTGGAGAGGAGACAAATATCTTTATTTTCATTTTCTTCCTTTCTTTCTCTTAAGAGAAGGAGAAAAGAACAACATACAAAATAGCTGGACAGCCTGAAAAACAGCAGTACCTTAATTTCATCACCATATCTATTTGTTTTCATAAGGAAAAATATGTCTCGACTCAAGACCAAATCCCTTTTATCCACAATTCATTGACAGAAGTAGAGCTTCATCCTCTGGCATGAAGGGCTGGATTTGGGATATAAGGGATGCTACTCTTATCTGGACTAGTAATGGTACTGTTTTTATTGCTGCTATTACATTTCATTTATATCGAGTATCACTTATTTGAGTGCCCCTGGATATAGAATTCCTTGATGACCTGTGATTAATGAACATGAGACGGAAAAGATTGACACTATAATGCTCCTCTTGGCTCTTTTTACCTTAATTACAGGTGTTTTTGTTTTTGCTTGCTTCTTACCAAATTACTAAATTTTTGTTTTTCCTATACATTCATGTCACAATTAATAAACTTTGGTGTTACCATTCCTAGACTTAACAGAGTTTTCATAGTAAATTAATATATTTCTATGCTACCAAATTTAATCAATTTAGAGTCCAAATTCTGCTGTGAACTTTAACGAGCTTAGCGGGCAGGATTCTACAAGGGAAATTGACGAGGCATTGCATGGAGCCCTATGTTTGTCTGACTCTGGCAAGTCACTTCTCCATCTGCCTGTCTTGCATAGTCAGCTAGCAAATTCGTCTCTTGTGATGGCCAGTGCCAGCAGTACAGTGCTGTAGCAGGTGACTACTTGAAGACTGAACGGTAGTTTAGAACTGTGCTAAATCTTTGCTATAAAAACAGGCAGGTTAGCAATGATAGATGAAGGACTATGTGGGGAAGGAGGCAATGACAGATGTTCTCTCTCTTAGCAGTCTGTCTCCCCAGTCTGAACAATGGTAAAAATCCCAGGACGCTTAAAGCTAAGGTTGCCCTTTCTGGGAACTGCCCTCAAAGCAGGTATAAACCCAGCAGGTACCTTCTCCCACACACTTTGCATTCACGTTGTTATCTTAAACTTAGATGGAGCTTCCTCTCAAAATTAAACAAACATATCCAGTCAGTCTATGAACCATCTTCGTTTCACCTTTTTTCCTCCACTGAAGTAATTGTTATTGCTACTGCTGTGTTGTTTGTTTGTTTGTTTTTGTTTTGTTTTTAAGTTAAGGAGTTTTAGTGTATGCATCTGTATTCCAGACAGATAGTGAAGCTGAGGAAGGCAGAAGATTTTAGTCTTTGTACGCAAATGCTCTAAATACCTCAGCATAGTGTCTACGCTGCTGAAAAATGCATTATTTAAGCGGTTATTTGATAGCGATCACTGTCAGTTACCCAAATTCAATATAAACACATTTTCTGTTCTTTTTTCCTTTTTTTTTTTTTCTTTTCTTTTTAGCACCTCTGGCATGTAAGACACATTAGGAGTGAAATATTAGCAAGAATCTTGTGCCAGAAAAGCTCAGTTCAAGCAAGTATGCTAGGTAATCCACTTTTAGTTTCCCCGGTTTCTTATGGTAGTAGGTCAGTCAGAAACATACAATCCCATGGTCTGCTTGGCATTAACTAGGAATTTTAGAATTCCCCTTTAATCTTTAAAATAATAATAATAATAATAATAATAATTTGCCTGTTTTAACTGACAAGTGGCAAATTTGTCAGTAAGCAGTGGACAAAGGTGGTTATGATTTGTAAATTCCTAGTGAAATATGCTTTTATGATGGCATACATCTTTCACTGTAACATCAGCTAAATGGAGATTCGCTATATTCAGGAAAGAATATAGAAACAACAGTACTGCTACAAAACAGCTGAAAGTCATTGAGGGAAATAGTCGCAAGAGAATCATTTTCTTCTGTCTTGACTGGGAAAACTGAAGAAATCATGGGCTTCATCTTAACCTAACTATAGAATTAAAAGTTCAGCTGGTCACCTGGTGGCCCTCTTTCCAAATGTTGCTAGCCTGAAATCTGACTGGAATTCCAGTACCATTGTACTTGTACCTCATCCTTTTTATTTTAATATTTCCTGGTTCTGTTTTGGACAAAAGTCACAGGAAGACATGATTCTGAGATACTAATGACATATTTCTCTTTCCTGTCTTTCCTGGCAGTAGATAATGGGAAGGTGAAGGTGAGAGCGCTCACCCTTTAGGAGAGGTATCTTTCCTGGTTCCAGTTTTGTTCAAGGTTTCTAACACAAAGACAATCTAGCAAATGAAATCAATAACTGATTCCCACATGTTTTAGGGAAGTTGCTGGTGAGGTAAAAGATTTTTAATCTCATCACAGTCTCTAGTTAATACTTATTTTAGGTATGTGTGAAATTTTTGTAGCTATATCTTCCATTTTTATCATGCAGACAAGATGATGTTTGCCATATCACAATGCTCTTAGGCCATCTAACAGCAAATAGGATCCTGGCAGTAGTTGTGTAGGATGGGAGTCTAAGCTTTTGTGAAAAAAATCTGTTATACTGTGATTGGTTAAACTAAACCTGGAGACTACTTTGAAAGTACAAAAACAATACTGATGTTCTGTACCTCATAAACATTTTCGATTCACACAATCACAGGACCACAGAATGGTTAAGGTTGGAAGGGACCTCTGGATGTCCAACCCCCTCTGGAGGTCTGTGTCATCCCTTGCCCTGCTCCCCCGACCATCTTGGTGGCCCCACATTGGGTTCTTTCCAATATGCCCAGGTCTCTCTTGTACTGGGTGGCCCAGAACTGGACCCAGTACTCCAGGTGTGACCTCACCAATGCTAAGTAGAGGGGAAGGATCACCTCTCTTGATCTGCTGATGATACCTGCTGGTGTAATGGAGTCAAGAATTCTGTTAGCCTTCTTAGTGATGTCGTAATTTGAAAGGGGAGGGGCGCTACCTAGCTCGTGTGTATATAGCAACCATAGGATTACATGATACATGAGGACACAATGGCTTTGTTCATTAAAGATTTCTATTTATTAAAAATCAACAGAAATTACCACTAACAAGAACACTATGACAGTGAAAATACTTACGATTATAAACCTCTCAAAGCCACACATATAACAGATTATATATGTAGATATTCATGATTACTGGTGCCAAATGCATCAGACAGATCCCACAAGGGGAAAAGTACAGGGGAGAAAGGGGTGGTGGTAATGTCAAATAAACAATCTCCAAAAGAAAACTGACCATGAAATGGATCAAAAAATAATTACCAAAAAGATATCAAACAGGTCAAAAAGCAATTACCAAAAGGAAACTGACCACCCCCAGGAATGGGCAGGAAAAGAAGAATAGAGTAATGGACGGATTCTTACTTCAAAGTTGATCTGCATCATCAGGTGTGGAGTGTTACAGAGATTAGGCTTTAATGTTGTTGAATCACAGAGTGAACTTGACGTTTCAGTGAAGCTTCAGCCCATTTAAGAAGGAAAAGAAGCAAAAGAAAGAATGGAGAAAAGAAAGGATTACATGCAGCACGGGACATTTCTCAGGGAGGGAAGCTTCATCTTGGGTAAAATTTAGGCCTTTTTTATATCACTGTAGACATAAGAGGGAGTAGGACATTACCACTTAGGTAAACAATAGGTACCATTAGTTTTCGTCTTTTTGCTGAGGCAGTCAATAGATAATATTTCTTGTTTCAACATGAATTTATTCCTCATGTCAATCCCCCTTTATCAGGAGATAAATCGTTCCTCCCTTTCTCATTGTTCCTCCCTTCTTTGACTGGTTCATATCAATGGAGTTCTCGGGTTGAGTTTTCGGGCAGTCAGACTGTTCTTTTGTCTGTGTTTTAGCAGCCATTTTATGTCAGAACTTTCTTATTGCAGTCAGGTTGCATTCATAACTGCTTCCATCAAGTGGCAGGGGCACAATGCTTACTCATGTTCAACTTGGTGTCCACCAGGACTCCCAGGTCCTTTCCTGCCATGCTGCTTTCCAGCTGGGTGGCCTCCAGCATGTCCTAGTGGCTGGGGTTGTTCCTCCCCAGGTGCAGGACTTTGCTCTTCCCCTTCTTGTCATGAATCCCCTTCATGAGATTCTTTCAGCCCACCTCTTCAACCTGTTCAAGTCCCTCTGGATGGCAGTGTAGCTCTCTGGTCGGTCAGCCACTCCCCTCAGTTTCATGTCATCTGCAGATTTACAGAGGGCACACCCTACCCTGTCCAGATCATCAATGAAGATGCTACACAGGACTAGATCCAGTACTGACCCCGGAACACTCCACTCGTTACTGGCCTCTAACTAGACCTTGCACTACTGGCTGCTCAATTAACCATAAAATATATGTAATACATACCCCGTTTTCATTATAGGCTATATAACCATTCAGGTTATGCAAACTGAAAGGACATACAGCAATTCATAATTAGAAATGACTGTTTCCTAGCTAATACAATTTGAACACATTATCAGTTTTGGTGATGGTGGATCAGTGAAATGCTGGTCACTAGAAACTGGATAGTCAAACTAGCATGCAGGTTTGTCATCTCAGTCTTGAAATCCCTGTTCTTTCTTCCTGATACTCCTAAGTTAAGCACTTGCTTCTTTTCTTCAGTTTGGGTGTAAGCCAACTCTCTTCTACAAAATAGAGAAATTGATAATAATGTGTCCCAGGAGCAACTGGGACCTTCAGGCATAATCACAACAATCAGCTGAGAGAGCTGGGGTTGTCAAATCTAGAGAAGAGGAGGCTCAGGAGAGACCTTATTGTGTCCTTCCACTACTTAAAGGGGGCCTACAGGAATGCTGGGGAGGGACTCTTTGTCAGGGCTTATAGTGATAGGACAAGGAGTAATGGTTTTAAACTAAAAGGGGGTAGATTTAGATTAGATATAAGGAAGACATTCTTTACTCAGAAGGTGGTGAGGAACAGGCTGCCCAGAGAAGCTGTGGATGCCCCATCCCTGGAAGTGTTCAAGGCCAGGCTGGATGGGGCTTTGAGCAACCTGCTCTAGTGGAAGGCATCCCTGCCCATGGCAGGGGGGTTGGAACTAGAAGATCTTTAAGGCCCCTTCCAACCCAAACCACTGGGGTTTCCACCACTTCTCTTGGCAGCCCATTCCAGTGCTTAACCACCCTCTCTGTGAAGAAATTCTTCCTAATGTCCTATCAAAGCCTCCCTTGGCACAACTTGAGACCACTTCCTTGAGAGACAACAGCCTCCTTGCTGTAACCTCCTTTCAGAGAGTTGTAGAGAGTGATGATGTTTTGCCTTGGTTTCCTCTTCTCCAGACTAAGCAACCCCAGTTTCTTTAGTTGCTCCTAATAAGTCTTGTTTTATAATCCCTTCACTAGCTTTGTTGTTCTTCTCTGTACATGCTCATACAACTCAATATTATTCCTGTAGTGGGGGACCCAAACTGAACAAAAAATTCAATGTGCAGTTATACCAGTGTTGCATAAAAGGGGTCAATCACTTCTCTAGTCCTTCTGGCCACACTATTTCTGATGCAGGTCAGGATGCCATTGATCCTCTTGACCAAGTGAGCACACTGCTGGCTCACATTCAGCTAGCTGTCGACCAACACCCCAAGGTCCTTTTCTGCTGGGCAGCTTTCCAGCCACTCTTCCCCAAGCCTATACCGCTGCCTGGGGTTGTTATGACCCAAGTGAAGGACCCAGCACTTAGCCTTGTTGAATGTTATGCAGTCGGGTTCAGCCTACCCACGTCCCTCTGCAAAGCTTTTCTACCCCCAAGTAGATTGACAGTCCTGCCTAACTTGGTGTCATCTGCGAACTCACTGAGGGTGCACTCAATTCCCTTGTTCAGATAACTAACTAAAGTGTTAAACAAAACTGGCCCTGGTACTGAGCTCTGGGGAATGCCACTGGTGACAGGTCACCAACTGGATTGACCTCCATTCACTATGACTCCTTGAGTACAGCCATATAGCCAGTTCATCATCCAGTGAACAGTACTCTTACCCGATTCATGGCCAGCCAGTTTCTCTAGTAGCATACTGTGGGAGGTGGTGTCAAACACTTACTAAAATCCAGGTAAGCAACATCCACAGCCTTTCCCTCACCCACTAAATGGGTCATCTTGTCATATGAGATCAGATTAGTCAGGCAGGACCTGTCCTTCATGATCCCATGCGCTGCTCCTGATCACTTGATTGTCCTGTATGTGCTGTGTGATGGCACTCAGGATGATTTCCTCCTTAACCTTCCCTGGTACTGAGGTCACACTGACTGTCCTGTATATCCCTGGATACCCCTTCCTGCCCTTCTTGTAGATTTGAGTCACATTCACTAACCTCCAGTCAACTGGGACCTCCTTGTTTAGCCAAGATTGCTGGTAAATTAGTAGACATGACTAGGTGAGCACTTTTGCCAGCTTCTTCAGCACCCTTGCATGAATCCCATCTAGTCCCATAGGCTTATAAACATTCAAAACATGTAGGAGGTCGTTGACAGTTTCCTATTGGATTATAAGGGCTTCATCTTGCTCCTTCTTACCCTTTTCCAACTCAGGGGCAGGGTACCCTAAGAACAATTGGCCTTACTAGTAAGGACACATCCAATAGAGGATGGAGAGTCTCCTTAATCTTCCGTTCACTGTTGATGTCATTATAAAAGCTTTTGTTGTTGTTGTTGTTGCTGTTGTTGTTGTCTGTACTACTATTTCCTTCTACTAGCTATATGGAAGAATGATGGGTTTGGCTGGGATGAAGTTTTGGATTTAACATTCTTCACAGCAACCTTTATGGTGTTGTGTTTTGCATTTGTGGCTAAAACAGTGTGGATCACAGAGCAGTGTTTTTGGTGTTACTGAACAGTGCCTGCACAGTGTTGAGGCTTTCCCTCACTCTTTCATCCACCCTCACAAGTGGGTAGGCTGGGGTTAGACAAGAGGTTGGGAGGGGACATAGCCTGGACAGCTAACCTAGACTGGGTTATTCCATACCATATGACATCATGCTCAGCAACAAAAGTTCATGGAAAGGATAAGGAAGGGGGAATGTTTGGAGTTATAGTGTGTGTCTTTCCAAGCAACTGTTATGCATGCTGGGACCCTTCTTCTCAGGTCACATGTTGTATCTTCCAGCCCTGTATGTCTATGCTGTCTCAAATACCTACTTACCTACCTGAGAGTGTCTGAATAATGCCACTACCCCGTATAAGCAGTGAGGCCTGGAGAAAACATTAATCCACCCTAAAGTAGATTGATTTGTCAGCTGAATTGCTCTCCAGGATCCATGGACCATGCTGAACAGATGAGCAATGCAACTGGATATGCCTATGGATAGTTATCTGGTGGCATCTGAAACAACCAAAGTACCCAAGGCTATCCAAGAACCCGTGGGATAGGACTTACAGGAGATACATGCCCTTTGGAAGTGGCAGCCAGAGGCAAAACTGGGTGCACTAGGTAGCTGGTGTCACTGGAGATGACATTCAAGCAACCAAACCGAGACTTTTAAATCTTGACTGGTTACTATTTAATCTTAGACACCAAGAGCAGAAGAACATATATATAGACACTTATAACTAGGAGTATTAATTTTGAATTGAATTCCATCTGTTAAGGACAGGATAAAGGTGCCCAGGATGGATAGGTAGCCAGTGCAATTTCATTTGCAATTCTGCTCAATTTCCAGCTGCTGTTCCAGCTGAGCTCTGCCATCCCACAGGTTCTCTGTAATAGCTGCCAGTCCCATGAAGATGTCTCAGATACCTGTGGGTGTTGCAAATAACACTTGACACCTTTGAAAAGGCAGCTGACTCAAGTCTCAAGATTCATTCAAACAGCCTATCAAAAAAAAAAAACAAAAACAAAAACAAAAACAAACCACCAAAAACGAACCAACCACAGGAAATACCAACACCTTAATGTGTTATGAAATGCTATGCTTAGATTCCATATAATTGCAAATAATAGAGCTGAAATGTCATTTGCCTATACTTGCTGTGATTACCTAAAATTAAGTCATCATATAATCATCAATAACTGAAGGAAAAATATGTTTCATAAAAAGCTATAGGTAATGCTCAAAGATCCTTGGTATAATTTAATGAGAACAAAGCTTACCTGTAATAAATAAACAAATAAACTAACAATAAACTATTGTGAACTTTATAAACAAAACAAAAACAAACAGATCCCCACAATGGGAAAAAGTATATGTGCAATGAGGGGGTACTAGTTTGAAGGAATAAGAAAACAGATTGGCAGCTCCCTGTCTGAATCTCTGAACTCTTCAACTGAGAAAACTTTGGAGTTCAGGTTTTGCTTTTAAGAAGTTACTTAACTTTCATTAGAAAGTGCAATGTTGGCGAAATTAACTGGATTCCACTGGAACTCTATTTTAACAAAGCTTTCTCCATGGAAATTTCCTCTTGGGCATTATTCAGTGCAAATGGATATGAAGTTCTTTTTTTTTCAGAGCAGAGCACACTGATCAGCTGCACATCGCCGGGTGCATTTTGTCCTTGCACTATTGAAAAATCAGTTATGTCTTCATCTTTGACACATTTACATGACACATAGGAGCTGTCCTTTTTTTATGTCCTTTGTGTAATGTGTAAACATAATTATAATGACTTTTCTAAATGCATAGTCACTTTTTTCCTGGAACATCTGTAACGGTTTTTGGAGTTGACCCTCAGATGTTTGTTTGCTACATCCTCTCAAGTGCTCACACGAAATCCCTTAGTTCATTTCAGTGCAAACTGAAACAAGGCTCATGGAAATCAACCTCAATTGTTCTGGTTTAAACCACCTCTGCAAAGGAGAGAATGGGTCTGTTGTACTTTGCTGTAAAGGAGAGTAAGAACTACACATATTCAGCTGCTGTGTCTTAGAGGGCATGGTAATGAAGATGCAGGCAGTGGCAACAAACCGTCGCAGTTACCGTAGGAATCTGTGACATCTTAGACACTCTGTTAAGAATTCATACATTTCCTGAAATAATGTGATTTTTTTTTTTTTTTGGTTGTGTATGATAACTGTATTAGGAAAAGATAAAGATCACAGATATAATCTGTGATCACAGATCTATAATATCAGATATTGGCAATCTATAATATCACAGATTCTTCATAAAAAATAAGGTGCAGATCTTCAGATGGTAAATTGGAAAATTTCACCAACATTCATGGAGCTACACTAATTTACATCAGCTGATCCACCTGATGAAGTCTATCATCTTTCATCATCAGACAAAAATGCCACTATGTATAACAAAAATACAGATCCATGACCTTATATTTAAAGAGGCTTTAAAAAGGCAGTAGTTATTATTGTCACCTTGTGTTCTTCTCCTTTGCAAATTCATATGCTTTTTCTTACTTTGTAACCAGCTCTGGAAATCTTGCTCTGTTGGGCTCATATGTCTACTTGGGAGCATATTTCTAGCCATATTTCAAAACACAGTAAAATGATGTAGTGATCTGTCATTGGAGCTTCTAGTTAGTATTAATATCACTATTATAGATTGTTCCTAATTAAGTGGAAAGACTTATAATTTGAATAAGCAACAGAAGCAAAAAGAGAGGAGCGCATAAAAATGAAAATCTAGTTAAACTTGGAATCTATTTATACTTTTCAAACAAAACAAGAAGTCAGCTAGTAAAATTGAGACCAGTGCTGACGGAAAGTGAGCAATCTCATTTCTGTCTTAGAGCTCAGAGGTAAGGCCTCAGTTCAAGGTGCTTTAAAAATAGCTGTGGTGGTCACCTCACAAACAGGGATGTAGAAAAAGGAGAGATGTTTAATGCTTTCTTTGCCTCTGTCTTCAACACCGATGGCGGGCTCTGGGACCCCAGGTACCCTGAACTGGAGGACCATGACTACTGCAAAGATAAACTCACAGCCAACCCTGAACTTGTGCGGGATTTCCTGCTCCAGCTGGATGCATACAAGTCTATGGGGCCTAATGGGATTCATCCCAGGCTACTCAAAGGGATAACTGATGTTATCACAAGGACTCTCTCAATTATTTTTCAACAGTCTGGGGAATCTGGAGAGGTCCCAATCAAGCTGGCAAGCATTGTTTCAATTTTCAGGAAGGGCAAGAAAGAAGACCCTGGTAATTACAGGCCTGTCAGTCTCACTGCAGTGCCTGGTAAAATTATGGAGGAGATTATTCTGGGAGTTATTGAGAAACACCTGAAAGACAATGCAGTCATTGGTCACAGCCAACATGGGTTCATGAGGGGAAAGTCCTGTTTAACAGGCTTAATCTCCTTTTATGACAAGGCCACCCATCTAGCTGACCAAGGGAAGCCAGCTGAAGAAATCTTTTTGGATTTCAACAAAACTTTTACTTGTTTCTCACAGTATTCTTCTGGAAAAAAATGTCCGGAGATAAAAACATAATGCGACGGGTGAGCAATTGGCTGGTAGGTCACACTCAGGGTTATGGTACATGGGGTGAGCTCAAGCTATTGGCTAGTCACTAGTGGGGTTCCACAGAGCTCTATTTCAGGGCCATTTCTCTTTAATGTTTTCATAAATGGCGTGGATGCAGGACTAGAAGGTGTTTTGAGTAAGTTTGCAGATGACACTAAACTGGGAGGAGCTGTTGACTCATGCTGAGGGTGGAGAGGCCTTGCAGAGAGATCTTGACAAACTACAGAGATGGGAAATCACCAACAATATGATGTTTAACAAGAGCAAGTGCCAGATTCTGCACATGGGATGGGGCAACCCTGGCTGTACGTACAGACTGGGGGATGAGAGGCTGGAGAGCAGCCCCACAAAAAGGGATCTGGATGTTCTTGTTGATGGCAAGCTGAATGTGAGCTAAGAGTTTTTCCTGGCAGTCAAAAGGCCAATTGTATGTGGTGGTTTAACCCTACTGGCTAGCCGAACTCCACCACAACCGCTCCCTCATTCCCCATCCTCAAAGAAGGAAGGGAGAGACATTATGATGGAAAGTGCTCAAGGGCTGAGATAAAGACAGGGAGGTCATTCACCAAGCATTGTCATGGGCAAAGGAGGCTCATCATAGGGAGATTAATATAATTTATTGCCTATCACTAGCAAAGAACCATCCACCTCATGTCAGCTTGTCATTTTACAGTGGAAATGGTTATTTAGATATGAAGTGTATTTCCTACCTCTAATGCTCTAAATCATTCAATTCATTACTTAGAAATAGATCTTAATTTTCATTTTCTTTGCTGCACCATATTTGAAGCAATTGATCTAAAAGCTCACTATTTTTCTTACATTCCTGTTTTCTAGCACTGATAGATCCCAATTACCAAGGGGATACCAGTTCAATTCTGAAAATAGCATTTATTGGAGTAGAATTCCATTGATATTAATTTCACTTTAAATTACCTTAGGAACTTATCCTCCAGCTGCTTCTTTCCACCAAGATGTAACACTACCTCTTCAACTATACTGAAAAAAAAAAAAGCTGGTGATGCTGTACAGTAAAGCATAACATTAAAATCTAAATAAAATAAAATTTTAAAAAAACAATAATCCATGAACTTCTGGAGTGGTTTTATTATTAAACCAGCCTGTGCCAGGTCACTAGTTTTAGCCTAGTTCAATGTTTCTCAGTACAAAGGAGACAGTATTGAACTGCAGGGGGAACTGCAAACAAGAAAAAGAGGATGAAGAAGGCAGAATTTTTTCAACTGTTTGTGCAAACAAAGACGGTGTACATAAAGTCAAATAACAAGTTAGCTTTAGCATCCTTTAATTCTGAGGGGACTGAGGTTTTCTCATACTCTATAAATTGGGAAAGTGCAACTATTGCCCTGAAGGATGGCAGAGTTATAGTGATGGGAGAAAGAAGAGAAAGAGAAGAAAGCTGACATTACTTCCTTGTCTTCATTCAGTCATGGCATCTCTTTCTGACAATCAAGAGGCTCCACATTATGGCCAGAGTAAAAACATTTGGCCTCCCAAGGCATATTTTCCAGGAAGCCTCAGTTCACGGTGTTTCTTGAAAAGCGAGAGCAGATGGAACTGCAGGCATTTGGGTGCTATGGTATAAAGAAGTGAGACTAAAGAGTTGGAGAGAGTTCCACAGTGTGATCCTGCTCTGAAAAGTATAGACAAAAGCAACATCTACTTCTGAAAACTGCTTTCTTTTAGGTTTAACCCTGTAGGCATAGGGACCACAGAATCATAGATTTTCCTGAGTTGGAAGGGACATACAGGAATCATCAAATACAACTCCTGGGTCCACACAGGACCACCCAAAAATCATAAAAGATGTCTGAGACCATTGTCCAAATGCTTCTTGAACTCCAGCAGGCTCAGTGCCATGACCACTTCCATGGGGAGCCTTTTCCAGTGCCCGACCACCCTCTGGGTGCAGAACCTTTCCCTTAACACCCAGCCTGACCCTCCCCTGTCCCAGCTCCATGCTGTTCCCTCAGGTCCTGTCGCTGTCCCCAGAGAGCAGAGCTCAGCACTTGCCCCTCTGCTCCCCTCGTGAAGGAGCTGTAGGCCTCCATGAGGCCTCCCCTCAGTCTTCTCTTCTCTAGGCCAAACAAACCAAGTGTCTTTGGCCACTCCTCATATGTCTTGCCCTCTAAGCTCTTCACTATCTTTGTTGCCCTCCTTTGGACACTCTTTAGTAGGTTTATATCCTTATATTGTGGTGCCCAAAGCCACACACAGTACTTGAGGTGAGGCTGCATCATTGTAGAGCACAGCAGGACTATCCCTTCCCTCGACTGGCTAGCAATGCTATGCCCGATGCACCCCAGGGTTATGGTTGGACCTTTTGGCTACCAGGACACACTGCTGGCTCATATTCAACTTGCTGTGAACCAGAACCTCCAGATCCCTTTTTTGTGGGGCTGCTCTCCAGCCTCTCATCCCCCAGTCTGTACGTACAGCCAGGGTTGCCCCATCCCATGTGCAGAATCCGGCACTTGCTCTTGTTAAACTTCATATTGTTGGTGATTGCCCATCTCTCTAGCTTGCCAAGATCTCTCTGCAATGCCTCTCCACCCTCAGTGGAGTCAACAGCTCCTCCCAGTTTGATTTCACCCACAAGTTTACTTAGTGTACTTTCTAGTCCTGCATCTAAGTTATTTATGAAAACATTAAAGAGAACTGGCCTTAAAATAGAACCCTATGGAACTAGCCTGAGCTAACCCCATGTACTATAACCCTGAGTGCAACCCATCAGCCAGTTGTTCACCCATCACATTATGTTTGTTTTTTTTTTTTTTTCTAGCTATAGGCTGGACAATTTTTTTTTTTTTTTTTTTTTTTTTCAGAAGGATACTGTGAGATCATCTTCTACGCTGTCTGCTTGGTACCTAACCAGGACGGTGCAGCCCACATATTTGATTAGAGCAGCACTTTACAAAAACAAAAATTACAAAATAATGTACCTGCTCTCACTTTGAAAGTACCCCTACATTGTTGCAGAGTTTTTGGAAGGAGGAGGTTGGATTTCCTTATATGTTGAAAATAAGAAAACCAGAAGCTGAGTTCCTGTATGCACATACCAGCCCACTGGATATCACACCTTAGTGTCCCCAAGGTGTGCAGATTGGATGTGTAGAATCATTCCTCTGTTGTCAATATATGAAATGCAAAGGGCCAATTGCATCAAAAAGGATCAGATTTCCTTACTTGGTGATGCCACTTCTCATTTCAGAGAGTGGATGACTGATTTAGGAGAGACACATAATGTGTCTACAGTCAAATGAAATGAGTCAGAGCCCAAGTGCTTAAAAGTGGGACACTTGCACTTGCCAAAATTGTATAACTTAGAATCCATAAAACACCACAACAAAATGTCTCAGCAAGCCATTTTCTCAGACACTTGCAGAATGATGCTACTTCTTAATTTTGTTCCTTTTGAATGCTTCTGTGTGGGATTATCTTTCTAATGTATCAGCATTTATGGAATACTACAGTTCTAAGTCCTGAGGAACTTAATTTCCTACCAAGTATCTAAACTGAAGAGAAAATTGATCTTTTTATATAAAAAACACATACACACATTATCACGTTATCAGAAAGAACTCAAAGAAATTAGCAGGACAGAGTTTTAAAAGCAAGGTAGAGGAAATTACTATAGAGCTCACCAACACTTAGGGATTGAAAAGACTCTCTGCCTTAATTGCTTGGAAATAAATTTCCAATTAATTAGAAAAAAAGATGAGCCAGATAAGGATTCTCAATATATAATCCTGAAAACTGAAATTAAGTCTCAGTCATTAAACTCATGTAATGTCTCTGCACCTAATTATGATTTCTCTAGAATTCTTCTTAAACTTATATCTCACATTATCTGAACTTAATGACCCTCTTATAATTGGGGAAGATGTAAACATAGCTTTACTCTCATGCATTGGACAAATCCTCAGTGAAGAAACTTGCTGCTTCATGTGCAATGTGAGTAAAAAGAAAAGCTGTGCTGAATAGAGAGGGAGACACTGTCAACATCTGGAAGACCGTTAAAACTAAGGGTGGATATTTCTCTAACTTTCCCTGCCTAGTTAATATAAATAAGCAACTTACTGCTGAAAATCAACCTAGAATGAAGCTCAAGTGGGCTTCCATGTGAGCACCATGGAGGCTGTGGTTCTGAGGTGTACACACCTCCTGTGCTCTAGAGTCCTGTCAAAGCTGTATCACCTGATGAGAAGAGCTTTTGGATAACATAAATTCCTGGTTTATGGGAGGAAGAAAAACAACTGCTAAAAACAGCATGTGGGAATGGTTATGTCTCCCACCTGTAGAGTACATTTGGAACTCCATTTCCTCTCCAGATCCTCAAGATACTTGGTAGGCGTTTCCATGGATGTCAGCTCCAGTAACATTTTGTGCTTGTAAGGTGAGGAAATATGACTTTCTTTCACATATTCTGTCCTACTGATTCTTAAACTTATTCTTAGAAGTTTATGTCTCAAGTGTCCTTCTGGATATATCTCTTTAATTCCATAGCGAACATGGGAAACTTGTGTTACCACTGTAGAAGCCTATTAAGAATTACTCTTATGAATTAGGTGGATTCAGAGCCATGTTAATGCCTTTGTGTGTATATGTGGGTGGTTATTAGGGCTCCATGAAAAGTAGCAGGGTCGTGGGGGGTAGTAAGGGATGGAGAGTAAAAGCTACAATATCTAAAATCAATAAAAATGCAAATGTGGAATCACTAAGGCTTTTCTTTAGCTGTTGAGAGATTCTAGCAGGGTTTGTGGTCCCACCAAGATAGCCTGTACTTAGAATAAATGATCCTAAAGAGGACAGCTGTTTCAGGTGGGAAGTAAAATGTCAGGAAGAGATCCACAATGAAAAATATACACCACAGTATTTATGGGAAAGTAGAATCCAAGCTAAGATTTTCAAAGGATCAAAGTAAAGCGAGAGCCCAGTTCCTTGTTTGTTCTGTTGGAGAGTTTGTGTTTCCTGTGGTGGGACATGAAGGTCTTTAAAAGAGGGGTGAAGTGGGATATAAAAAGAACAACCAAACAACCCCAGGAAGACCTCATTCAGGTTGGGGCATCAGAAAGCAGTTTCCCCAGAGCATTCCCCAGGGCATTCACCCATCACTGCTGCTAAAGGCAACAGACTTCAAATCCTAACACCATTTCTTGTGATTTAACTGTTTGGAACATGATTGAATGGGTTGTCTAATCTGTTCCAGACAGATTCCATCCCTATCTCTTATCCCATATTTTTCAGCTCTGAGAGTACTCAGCAAGCCCTGCTCTATCTGCCATGCTAGAGCAAGAAAACTAGAAAAGCCAAAAGAAAGTACTCCACAACATCCTTCTCTTCCTGGGAAAGGAATGAAAGAAGAAACATATCACAACTATCCAACATGTAATATATACAGATGGAATAAACCACTGTGGGACGTTTTGATATTAAGGGTAACGTCACATAGAGCTAGGAACAGAAACAGTCCATCTTTTGCATATTTATGAGTCTAAAGTTACTGCTACTTGTCCATTTCACCTGGTTGTTGATTAGAGCTAATGAAAGAGTTGGTCTTAATGGTATACTGCAGGTAAGTAGCATAGAAATGGAAATGAAGTTTCTGTCTCAACTCAGTGGATGCATTACCTGAGGAAGATGTCATGCCATTTTAATACATTATTCTGGATCATGGCTATGCTCCTCAGGTGAGAAACAGTATTTTATGCTGGACAATATCTGATGTTGCAAAAGGATGTGGGAGGCCTCTAATAAAACCTTTTATCTGTTGAACAAAGAATTTCATTAATCAATGTCATTAATATAGTTCATACAATTTCACGTCCTGACCTACATCCAGACAAAATTGTGCCTGCACTACTACTTATACTTTTACTACTTAGAAAGCTTTAAAGATTTCCTTTCCATGAGTTCTCCATGGGTATTCTCAGGAGCAGCAGGTTTGACACTACTTTTTTTAAAATTACAGCCAATAAATCCCAGTTAAGTTTCTTCAGTGTGCAGTGGATTCTAACATGTTTGATAGAAGATGGGAAATTATTTCCCCATGACTGAGGCATGGGTTTAGAGTGGCATTAGTTTCTCATGATATTCTTAGTTGCTCATGATTTTCTTGTGCAAATCAGGAAAGAGATAGGTCATAGTCACAAATTCGGGATGGAGAACCTCTTAATATGTCAAGAGCTTCTCAGTAAATAAGTGGATGGAGCTTAAGGAACACGGTGATAAATGGTTTCAGATCACCTGATAAGCCTCTATCTATTCAAGAGAGTGGATCACAAGTCCTTCTGTAGTGCTCAATACAATAAGCTGAAGATGCTTATTGAAGCTGAAGATGCGAGTTGTACTCATTATAGACTTAAAAAATTTAGTTGCAGCATAAGCCTTCCTGTGCAGCCATCAAAGTCCATCCACATCTTTACCGTGAACACCATGATCAGGGAAGAATGAACAGGGAGAGGTGATATATGGAAAGCTAATGCTACTGTGCAGTGTTAAATACCCACTAGAATCTTAATTCCTAGCCAGAAACAAACCACAAACATCTGGTTAGAGTTTTTGTCCTGATTCAAGCAAATCTGGGAATTTATAAACATTTATGCATTTTCATAGTCAGAGAGGAATCTTTCATGTTTTGGAAACAAAAGAGTTTTGTCAGGTGCCAGGCCTGTGTCTATAGCTTTCTGCAGATGATCCAAGGAGCGTACAGTGACTGTGCTCCTAGTAAAAGTGCTGTAGCTGAACTCCCCAAAGCAGGTGGGATGAATTTGGGTCACAGTGGGTTTGGTAGATCTCACAGCAACTTTCTTTTGACCCTTGGTTGCTTTCTGGAAAGGCTCACTGATGAAAACAGAGGTAAGAGTTTCTCAGACTGATATCAGTAAAGATAATTATTTTCTGGCTAATGCATATATTTAAACACAGATTCTTTGAATGTCTTAATGTAACCACAGGTACCAGGAACTGTAGATCTCATGCCTCCCCCTCCAACCCCCCCTTCTTTTAATTTTACTTCTGTAGCATAGCAGAATATTTATCCTAAAGCAGTTATATGCTGTTTACTCCTAGATGTGGATTTCTGTGGTTTCTGGCTGCATTTTTATCTGGAATCCATTTCTAATTACAAGCTTGCTGAGAAATTTCTTGATGAGTAATTTCTTTCTGTTTTGTTCAATATGACACTGCTTATTTACATATTGTGAAGCAGAGGATAGCTGTGGTTTTCTCTAACCACACTCAAGAAAGAAACCCTCCTTATAAAAAAAAAAAAAAAAAAAAAAAAGAAAAAGAAGGGGGAGATCATTTCCTGCCTAGTTTTCATCTGGTTGGGGCCCAAAGATCTGCTTTTTGTAACTGAAAACCATACAGTACAGATTTTGTGGCATTGTGACCTAATTGGACAGGGAGAAGGGAAAAGGGTAGATTTCTAAAGGTGTTGCAGAACATGTGAAAATCAGCTGCAATACAAAAAATTCAATTTCTTTTGCGCAGTGCAAAACGCTCAGCTATGTTCACAGACTGACCATTTGCTTTACCGAGGATATCTGTTGGTACAAATTAGTGTTTTGTCCTTTCGTACTGCAAGACAGTGACTCATTGTGGGGAAGGAAGAGTGCTGAAATACCTCAAAAATCCACAAGTCCCACTTTAAAAGCAGTGAGGAACATGTAGCAGAGAACAGAGCTTTGTCTGTTTAACACTTCTTTGATTTACAGACTGACCTGGTATCAGCATCATTTCAAAAACAAAACTTGTTTTCTCGTTAATGTACTTCCTCTCCCTACAAAGGCTATGGTAGTTTCAGCAAGAGCCAGAGGAAAACTAGATTTCCCTCCCTTTCCAAAATGTCTTAAGGGAGCAATCTCAACTCCAGGGTATGTATCAACAATGACAGAGAAGCCGGTCCTAAACTCTGCCAATAACCAGTTGACTCTCTAAATCTGTACCAAGTATATGTTACAAATTGGGGTGGGGTGAGGGTGGTGGTGTTTTTCTGTCTTTTTTTTTTTTTTTTTTCCTATTGTGGTATGTTTGTAACTCATGAATTTTGTTTGGAAGAATTGCTGAATTGCTTTCATAATTTAACCTTGCCAAAAGTGGCTATGCCTCTTAGTAGTTTTTCATTATAAAAAATCCTCTGTGTCACCCCTGGATATTCTCAAGCCAATAAAAAGAAAATCATTATTACTTTTTTTTTTTTTTTTTGTCAAATGGAAGAAAAAATACCCAACGTGCTATAATAATAATAGCAATAATAAAAGATACTGATGATACTTCAAGATCGGCTACATAAGCCCGTTGACTGCACTATTTTGTTTGGAGGATTTTCATACCCCTTCCTGATGAGGCTGTTGGAGTGTAATGTATTCTGCCTTCCAGATGACACATTACTTTTAACTTTTGTGTACAATATAGGCTAATAACATCTCACAGCTTTTCAATTGGAAGTTGTTCTTTGATAAACTGACAGTGAGATGAGCACTACTGCAAGTTATTATTTTTGGAACAATGGAGAGAGAGTTGGAAATTCTACGATTAGTGACAAATTTTCAGTGACAATCATTGTATATTGCCAGCACTGAAATCAATAGGAGAATTCAAGAAATAATGCTGTACTCCATGTGTGAAAAGAATATGACCCATCATTAACACCTTCAGGCAAATAAGTGATGATTTAGGGCACTTAACAGAAGTTCATTTGTCTCTTAGGCTTTTGAAAACGGGGACAGGAATTGTAATTACAAGAGTGGAGAATCTTTTTGAGCACATGGGGGATTTGAGATTGAAATTGCTTGTTGGAGTAATTTATACAGTACTGTTGCACTTAAGATGTACTTTAAAGTTACATCAAGGGCATCCAGAGTGCACAGATAAGCAGTATCTGTCACATTCTAACGTTAAAAAATGAATCACAGAAATATGCCATTAGTTAGAACAGATGTTTTAATGTTACCATTATAAACTTAAAGAATTAGAGCCACCAAAATTAATAAATGTCAATAAAGAATGTCACTGAGATCATGAACCACAGCATAAAAATGAAATACAAATAAACTCTCTCGTATTGTATTATTGGCTTTTTAGCTATTGTCTCACACTGTTAATCCGAGTGTGGTCCAGTTAGCAACCTTCACTTCTTCTACTACAAATGAAGCTCGGTATCCACAAGGGAAGCATGATAGCTCCCATATATTCTGGCATATCATTTCTTTCTGGATGTCTTCCTTGCTTCAAAATACTGTACAGGGTGTCTCAAGAGGAGCTAAACAACCAAGAGAGGTAAAAAGCTTGGCTGACATGTGTGTACTGATTGAAAAAGAAGATTGTGTTTGTCCATCCGTCCTTGTTTTCTTTCTTTTTTCCTTCCTTCCTTCCTTTGAGCTCTGCAGAGAAAGCGAAATTTGTAGCCTGACAAGAAAGGGCAGATCTGTGAGCAAACAATGGACTCAGTTCAGGACATTTTGATGTCACATACATCGAATAGTTCACATCTTCTAACAAAAGGCAAGGTTCCAGGTCAATATCTTGACTAGACAAATCTCTTCATGTTCCTTCCACCAATCTCTAATGAAGGAACATCCTCATCAGCTGTCTCCTTGTAATTGGGATCTCTTCCAATAGCACTCTATTTCATGCATGCTTTGATTCTACTGTATGGATCTCAGGCACACCTATAATGTCACCACCTTTGAGTGGGTTTCTCTTTCTCAGCTCCTCCATTTCATTCCCTTAAATCACATCATATTCTTCTGTTTTCCCCTTATAAGAGGTTGCATAGAAAGTGTATCAAGCCATTAGGTGATTTTCCAAGGTACATTAATCATCTTACCAGGGTGTAAGAATGGGCTTACAAGTGCCAGTATTCAAAGCTAAATTGAGCTTGGAGGTGTCCTGGTGCTCTTGAGGAAGGTCAAATAGCATAAAATAATGCAAATGAGAATACTTTTCACTAAACAATAATCCCCATAATGTTCCATAAAAAGAACACAGAAATAAATACACTGGCTCTAAAGATGATTCTTTAAATCAGAGTGTCAGAAGGAGATATACCAATCTCTCCAGCATATACAAGTGAAGTCTCTTTAGATTTATATTTAAAAACCACTAGTATTTATAATAAAAGGAATCTAACTCAAACTCAGGTAGGAGTTTAGTCTCTCTTGAGATTCAGGAAAAGAAAACCTAATCAGCTTGCATTAAATTCACAGTATGAAACTTTTCCTGGCAATCATATTGGTGGGATATTTAAAATTTGTAGACAAGTTGTTAGATTCTAAAATTGAAGCCATGTTGCTCCACTGGGATTTGAATTTCCCCAGCCTAACTCCAATGGACAGCATTTCCCCAGCGTGGCATAGCTGCAGATGACCTTTCTCCCTCTCAATGTGCAAGCCCTTGTGATTGTTAAGCAAGCAAGCAGGCGTGCAGCATGTGCAGGGGTGCATGACATCAGCTGTGTCAAGGCAGTATTCAGCTCTGGGAGAATGCACTTACTAAGGAGGCTTTTTTGGAGTGGGAGGCAGGTAGGAACCCAAAGGCATCTCTTTCCTGATTTCCTCTCTGGGTGGAAAAAGACTTCAGATCGTCTGTGTCACTATGTACACAAGTGTCCCGCTGTCTGTGGGTAAAACAAGATGGGATTTAATTTACTTTAATCTCTCGCTGAAGGCATGAGACCTGGCAGCCCTGTACATAGCAAGGCAATCTTATCCCTAACTCTGATGTGTCTCTGAAGTTTAGCATTCTCCTGTGAAGAGAATTTCTCTAACATGGGACCCAATGTAAGTACTGCACACAGAAACTGCTGCTCATTTCTTAGCCCTCAGGCATGTTATAAAACTTTTTTTTTTTTTTTTAAGGCCTTATCCATCAAAACAGAAGCAATGACAGACATGAATATCTTGGCAAGTCTATCTGATCATTACAAAACAAGAGTGGGAGACTATGACAGCTGTGTATTTCAGAAAGAGAGATGGGAATTTCAGCTTTCATTTGATTATTCGCTCTTACTGGCTATTGGAAATAGGAAGCTTGCAATGTCTTCATTCCCAGAACAATGTCAACTCCATAAAGCCTCAAATTTCGTAGAATTACTTTTGAATCCAGATATCATTCCCAGTCACTATACAAAGGATATTAATGCTAGGATTAAACTACAGAATGACATCAGACAAATTAATTTACTCCTCTTCCATCTCCCGTATCTTCTCTGTAGCATGAATGGAAATTAATTTCCTATGGAGGGGGAATGGTTGTGAGAAATATTGAAGCAGTTAATTAGTGTTGATTTTATTCTTCTTGTCCAAGGCATTTTTATTTTCTTAACACTTAATTGAAGTAGAGTTTGTGAGTAATGGGACAGAGAGAAACTGAAGTGATGTTATGTACAATTGGATTACACTCCTCTTCCTGCACATCATCTGGAAAGTTTGTTGACAATTTGAAAATGATTTTCAGAGTTAAAACTTCTGGACCATAATATGGCAATCCTTGAGAAACAGGTGGAGATATTATTTGGTAACCATTTAAAGGCAGAGTATGCTACAAAAAGTAAATACATATTAAAAATGTAATAAATAATGGTTAAATCTATGGCTGAGTTTCAGACAGTTAGTAGACTGTTTTTCTTTGTTATCATTACGTATTTAAATTTAAATTCAAGATTTCAATATATTATTCACAGAGCTGTCAGCACATCCAAATAAACTCACCTCATCTCAGTTTTTTTTACAGCTGATTTTTCCTCTTTTATCATCTGGCATCAGAAGCACAGTGTACATCTGCCTGCTTGTATTTGTATATGTCTGGATTCTTTAGGTTGAAATAATAACATCTCAATTCTTATCCAAGCATTACACAACATTATCATCAAGCAGCTCTTCCACAGCTACCAGTAATACAACCCTCGGTTTAATAGCTGAGTGATCCTTCATGCCTAGTGCAACAGAATTCTGGAGTCAAACTTGCCCAAACATGGGGATCAGCATAAACATGAAGCATAGCACTTCATAGGACAGCACAGAATTTCGAAAAAGGGACAGTATCCTCTACAGAGAGGATATGCAAACCCTTTTTGTTAGTTCTCCTTTCTCCTAGAAGGAGAGACTCTCAGTTTAGAGCAGTTCACAGAATAGTAGAATATCCCAAGTTGGGAGGGATATACAAGAAACATCAAATCCAACTCCTTGGTCCACACAGGACCACCCAAAAATCATAAAAGATGTCTGAGACCATTGTCCAAATGCTTCTTGAACTCCAGCAGACTCAATGCCACGACCACTGCCCTGTGGAGCCTGTTCCAGTGCCTGACCACCCTCAGGGTGCAGAACCTTTCCCTAACCCCCAGCCTGACCCTCCCCTGTCCCAGCTCCATGCCGTTCCCTCGGGTCCTGTCGCTGTCCCCAGAGAGCAGAGCTCAGCGCCTGCCCCTCCGCTCCCCTCGTGAGGGAGCTGCAGGCCGCCATGAGGCCTCCCCTCGGCCTGCTCTGCTCTGGGTTGAACAAACCAAGTGACTTCTGCTGCTCCTCATATATCTTGCCCTCCAGACCCTTCACCATCTTTGTAGCTCTCCTTTGGACACTCTTGAATAATTTATGTCCTTCTTATATTGTGGTGGACAATGCACACACAGTACTCGAGGTGAGGCTGCATCATTGCAGAGCACAGCAGGACTATCCCTTCCCTCATTTGGCTAGAAATGCTGTGCCTGATGCACCTCAGGGTACAATTGGTCCTTTTGTTTGCCAGGACACACTCTTAGCTCATATTCAGCTTGCTTTGTACGTACAGCCAGGGTTGCCCCATCCCATGTGCAGAATCTGGCACTTGCTCTTGTTAAACTTCATATTGTTGGTGATTTCCCATCTCTCTATTATGTCAAGATCTCTCTGTAAGGCCTTTCCACCCTCAATGGAGTCAACAGCTCCTCCCAGTTTAGTGTCATCTGCAAACTTACTCAAAACACCTTCTAGTCCTGCATCCACGCCATTTATGAAAACATTAAAAATAAATGGCCCTGAAATAGAGCTCTGTGGAACCCCACTAGTGACTAGCCAATAGCTTGAGCTCACCCCATGTACCATAACCCTGAGCGTGACCTACCAGCCAATTGCTCACCCGTCGCATTATGTTTTTATCTAGCTGTCCTCCAGACATTTTTTTCCAGAAGGATACTGTGAGAAACAATAGAAAAAGCTTTGTTGAAATCCAAAAAGATTTCTTCAGCTGGCTTCCCTTGGTCAGCTAGATGGGTGGCCTTGTCATAAAAGATGATTAAGCTTGTTAAACAGGACTTTCCCCTCATGAACCCATGTTGGCTGTGACCAATGACTGCATTGTCTTTCAGGTGTTTCTCAATAACTCCCAGAATAACCTCCTCCATAATTTTACCAGGCACTGCAGTGAGACTGACAGGCCTGTAATTACCAGGGTCTTCTTTCTTGCCCTTCCTGAAAATTGAAACAATGTTTGCCAGCTTGATTGGGACCTCTCCAGATTCCCCAGACTGCTGAGAAATAATTGAGAGAGTTCTTGTGATAACATCAGTTATCCCTTTGAGTAGCCTGGGATGAATCCCATTGGGCCCCATAGACTTGTATGCATCCAGCTGGAGCAGGAAATCCCTCACAAGTTCAGGGTTGGCTGTGTGTTTATCTTTCCAGTAGTCATGGTCCTCCAATTCAGGGCACCTGGGGTCCCAGAGCCCACCATCGGTGTTGAAGTCTGAGGGAAAGAAATCATTAAACATCTCTGCTTTGTCTACTTCCCTATTTGTGAAGTGTCCACTCTCATCAAGTAATGGACCAATGTTATCTCCGGTCCAGCTCTTTTTTTTTTATTTTATTGATTTTTTTTTTTTGTCCCTTGCAGTAATAATAATTAATAATAAAGTAATAATAATTAATAATAAAGTAATAATTGCCAGGTTCAATTGTGACTGACCATTTGCTGCATGAATTTTCTCCCTTCAAAGGCAAACAGCGTCTCTGTAGTCCTCCCATATTGCCCAACCTCGTTTCCAGTGGCCATAGACTTTTTATTTATTTTTATTTTTATTTTTATTTTTATTTTTATTTTTATTTTTTTTAATTTTAATTTTAATTTTAATTTTAATTTTAATTTTAATTTTAATTTTAATTTTAATTTTTATTTTTATTTTTATTTTTATTTTTATTTTTATTTTTATTTTTTTTTTTTTTTTTTTCTGGCTAAGCTCTAGAACGAGATCTCTGTTCAGTCAAGATGACTTTCTGCCCCTCCTGCTTGAATTCTGACATTTGGTTACTGCCTGTTCCTGTGCTCTTAAGAACTGGTACTTAAAAACTGACCAGCACTGATGGACCCTAATACCTTCAAATCAGTTTTCCAGGGGACCTTACTAACTAGTTCCCTGAGCAGCCTGAAGCTTGCTCTCCCCAGGGTTGAAGTTTTAGTGGCAGTTTTCCTCCTATCACCAAAATTTTATACTTGAATACTTCATAGTCACTATGGCCACGACAGCCACCAATCACCACTACATCCATGAGACCCTCTCTGCTTACAGGCAAAAATCTAAGAGGACACCTTTCTTAGTCAGCTGCGTTAGTACTTGTACCAAGAAGTTATCATCAAGGTGTTTTAGAAATATCATGGACTTTTTTGTATCTGCTGTGTGGTATTCCTTGTTAACATCTATCAAGCTGAAGTCACCTATAAGGACAAGGACAGCTGATCTAGACATATTTCTTAGTTCCTTAAAGAATAATTCATCGGTACTGTCATCCTGTCTAGGTGGTCGATAGTAGACTCTCACAATGGCATCTGTTCTTTTTGCTTGTTTCTTAATCATTACCCAGAGGCTCTCAACCATTTCACCACCAACTGCAGGCTCTGTACAGTCCATCTCATCCATTACATACAGGACCATCTCCCTTCCTCACCAGTTCCAATCTTTGTCATCCCTGACTTTGATAGCAGAATTTTTTTAGCATTTCTTTTGTCAGGTACAGGTTGTAGCAATATGTGTTTCAAAAGTTTCATAAAATTTTGGCACCCTGCACAATATGCTGAAGCTCTATAACTGCATTTGTATCTAGCACCAGTTGTGGGTGATCAACATACATGGACAACAATGATTGGTCCCAGAAATCAGAAGTTAGTTTCCAAACGTCTGCTGAATAAGACCATCTTTAAGATCAGACGAGAAGTGCTTGGAAGAGTTAAAACGCAAGACTAATATGTGTGCCATTGCTATGCTGAATGGAACAAAGTGCCATCTCCAGTCGTGATGTTTGCCTTTTAGACAAGAATTATGGACACCCATTCCAATCTGACAGACAACATGCAACTAGACCATGAAATTTACTGCCATGTTATATGACGATATTGCTGAAGCCAGGAACTCTGCTAATGGCAAAGGCAAACTGGGTGTTTATATGGATAACAAAAATATACTGTTAATACTAACAACTATGTAACTTGATATTGGAAGGGTACAAAAAGAATAGTCAGTAAATGGTCAATGATTTAGATGACACTTTTCTGGTTAGTTTATATGCTATGTTTATTCCTCATCCAAGCCATCTATAGGAACTGACCCTACTTATGTACATTTTGTACAACTCTTGTGACTAGTTTCTGTCTATGTGGTTTCAAGCCCCAGGTTCCCCTTTGAATTTTGGACTTGAAGTTCACAATTAAGCTCACTGTAAATTTAAAAATTTCGTTTAAACTTGCATTAAACTCATCTTTTTTTTTTTTTGAAGAGTTTTAAGATATAAACTTTTCTCACCACTTCCACACACCAACTTTCCAAATCTGCCTTTACTTTCACTGTTGTTAAAGTGCCTCCTGCCCTGATCTTGTCACTTAGAGCTTGATCTCACTGCCTGATGATAGAGATCTACTGCTGCAGCATCTAAACATCCACATGAGGCTGACAGGTCTGACAACAGTACCTCTGGGAGACCTGAGCACTTCTGGAGCATGAGCTGGGGGGTGGGGGGGGGGGGGGGGGGGGCTCTTCAAATCATACATGACTACATGATTGTTTAGGCAATCAAATTGCACTTTCCTTTATGTAAGTAGGGCAGAATAAATAACCTCTCACATGGAAGCTTCAATTCTGTGCTCTTAATTTTGTCTAAATCCAGAGGTATAGCTTCTGTTTAGGCGCTGCTGCTGAGGGCAATTGGTTAAAGCAAGTCACCATCACCATTACTTGATGGGTTGATTCACTAAAAATGAGTAATTCTTGCAGCTGAAAGATCCATTTCTCTGTACCTGTACTTCTATTTACCAGATATGAAGTTCTTTAGGAGCTAAACAATTTATACCAGAACGTATAAATGATGTTACTGCTGCAAATACCTCATTAAGCCATGTCTGTATTCAGATGAGCAATAGCTTTTGCAAAATCACATACACACGCCACTCTGTCAGGATCATGGATAATCCTAGGAATATTCAATAACCAGAGGTGGGAATTTGCTTTATAATTTGCAAAGATGTCCTTGGGGATTTGAGCTATACCACACAATGACTGCTTCAAGAAGGGTCACAAGGTATTTGTGATACTGCACACTATCCTGCTTGCCTATTAATAATAAATACACCAGGTTCAAAGACATAACCTGCCACACAGGAACTTTCCTGGAATGTTCCTTCACCCTAGCTCCCCCCAGAGCTTCCCTATTGTCAGTTTGGGTATTTTATAAAAGTAACGACAGCATATCAAATAAATATTTACCAAGGACTTTGTGTTTTCCTAGGAGATGCCTGGAAACACCCTGAACATTCAGTCCCAAGAGGTGTCCCTACCAGTTAAGCGAAAGTAAAAGAGGATCAGCAGCTCTCAGCAGTCCAAGGCAAAGTCACCAACACTCACTAGTTCTGTTTGTTTGATGCTCCTGTTACAAACATGCATTCACACCTTTTTTAATGGCAATTATTTTTTATTTTCAAGAGAAGCTTTTGCTTAATTTCCTTATTTAGTACATATGGAAGAGCTGCCTAAAGCAGTGGGCAGGAACTTTTGATATTTCTATAAAAACTTTAGTTCAATCAATAATAGATATTGAGGTCAGAACTGTAGCTACTGAGCAACCTTCGTTAGTTACTGTAGTTTACAGAATGAAACTATTTTTCATTTAAATCCACAGACTTAATGATAGATGCTAGTGAAGGGCTATAGGGATGACATTATGTCAAAATGAGAATAAATTGTCAGTATAAATCCAGGGAGACATTGTCACAATAGCAGCTTGAAACAAAATGACACTGATGCAAATTTTATAAGAAACAACTTTAAGATGTCAAGACAGTGGTAAATTGATGTCAGTTTAGGTCTGCAGAGAGACTGTTATGATTAAAAAAAGAAAAACCCAAACAAACTCAAAAACATTCCCAAAGTGATAGCTATAATAAGAAGGTCTCATCTTGGAAGTTGAAGTAGAAGTTAGTTATAGCAACACAAACAGAAAAATTTCATGATTCTGATGTCAAAAAGAAAAGAAAAAAAAAGTAAATACTGATATAAATGCTGTATACACTTGATGTATGTTAAATTGTATGTATGGGTAGACACTGACATCCACACAGTTTAGATTGTTTCTGTATTTATATAGTCTCAGATGTTAGTTCAGTCAACTAATCAGAAATCTGGAAGCTTCTTCATACCATCAAAACCTCCTGTAGCTTTTTGCTCATGCAAAATGCAACAGAATTTAAGGTGAGTTGAATAGATCGAATAGACAGCAGGAGCAGAGCCTAGCTCTTCCAAAGTCTCTCATTAACAGGCTTTGCTGAATCTCCTTGCTGTCAATTCACGTCTTGTAGTTCAGCATCCTGGCGAATCTGAGCTTAGCCCTGCCAGTGACCACGAAGGTTCAGAAGCACAAATGGATATGCTTTGAAAATCTTACAGGTTTTTCAAAGATTGTCTTGAAGCATTGGTTTTGAGTGATGGGATGTTGGGGGCAGTTGTAAGAACACTTAATGCCTGGCATCTCCTGCAGTCATTTACATTCAGGCAAAAGTGGGTGGAAATTCTGCCGTGTGAAAACGACATTTGCAAATGTGTAAATGACTGCACAGCACTCGAGGCAGTCAACAACCGGGGCCCCTGCTTAGTATTGTGATTCTGCCATGTAGAGCATTAACCTTTACCATGTTCTGCTTTTCTTGCATACAATAACAGCAGATCCTTGTCAGGGGGTGGCTAGACAAGACGGTACATATGCTTCTAGGCACTCAGTCCTTGATCAAAAATACCTAGCATGTAACACTGAACTAATCTATACTCATTCCCCCATTCTACATTGATTTGAAACACTTTAGGGCGTACATCTGCCTTTGAAGGCTTCTTGGCATATATCCTGCATTATTTGCCCTGGATATTTCAAAAGAGACACTGTTATGTGATCATGTCTGAAGTGGATCATATTTATACTGCCTGGAGATCTGATAAACCACAACTAAAACTTAGTTGAAATTAAGTATGTTCTGCAATCTACTTCTGCATATATGCTTGCAAAACCCAAAGAAACAACAACCGAAAACCATTAATAATAACTAAAGCTATTAAATCATTCCTTTTCTCTTTTGGACCCCAATTCATTCTTGAGTTTATGTTTAGAAGCTGACTTAAAATACCATAGGGACAGATTTCAATACCTTCCGTACTGGAGCCTATCTGCAGTGAAACCATTGACGTCAGTGGAATGATTCCAGATCTATAGCTGCCAAGTTATGCACATCTCCGTATGTGTCACTTTATGCTAGTTATTTAATGCATTGATTTGCATACCATAAGCAATTTGCATAGAACCAACATTTGCATACAGCATCATGTAGCCACATCAGCATGTCCAAAGAAGCGAGGTGGGTAAGACATCTGGAAGTTGGGGTGAGGGTATCAGTGGCTGTGTGCAGGAGGGATATGAAGCTCTGTTGCTGATTTGGGTGCCACGGGTTTGAATATGTCAATACATCTGAGAGATGCTGTGGCTCTCACTTGCTACCCCTGTGTATGAACGTCGTACAATAGGTGCCACTGTAGCAACCTCCTGTATTCCCTACCCAGGGGACTGCTAGCAAGAATGGAGAAGGCAGTTTGACGTGGTAGGCAGAGAGGACTGAGGAAGGAGGCCACACCTTCTGGTGTCTGTGAGAGCATCACTTGGTGGCTAACAGCTGCAGTGCTGAGTTAAATTTGCAGCCAGATAACAGCAGGCTGGTAAATACATGTGTGAAAGATACCATGAAAAAAACATGGACTTGCTAAGCCCACAGATGTACTCTACAGTAAATGGAATGGGAATTTAGGTAAGATTGACATGAATCATTGACATAAAGAAAACTCTTGTTAGGAAAACCAGGCATCTTCAACAAAATACTAGCGACTTCCTGCCCACAGCATGCAAATCAGGAGCTGGTCCCTTAAAAGAGTCGACCACATTTTCAAAAGCCAGAAATCTGGTTTTGATGGGCTACAAAAATTTTACTTGGAAGAACCACTTGTGAATTCAGTTTGTATCATTTACTTCCTTGGTCTTCCAGGACAGAAGTAGTTTTCCTACTTAGAAATTTCTCTGAGATTAATTGCCAACTGCTTCTTTCTCAATGTACACATCACTTCAGACAAGACCTTTGAAGGGTAAGCTGGGGAAGATTGCAATGTCTCCCAGGTTGCCTGGCTCATCAGGTACCTAATGCCAGTTACAGCCTACGTTTTCAAAAAGATAGTCTGTGCAAATCTAAACTCCTGGCTCTGAGCAGCTTTCCCTCTCCAAAGCTTCATCAGACCCATCAAAGTAGATATTCTTTTCTCTAAACATTTCAGTGGGTTTAAGAAAACTTGTCACAGATGCAGGAGTAAAGGGTGCAGCCATACTCATCCCAAACCCCAATTAAGGCAGTTGATCCACTGTGAAAAGTGGAAAAGAAGTACTGGAAGCATATTTCAGCCTTGACAGATGCTACCCCAGTCATCGTCCCCATTTTTTTTGGTGTGCCTTTCTTTGCTGGAACCAGAGATCTTTCCAGATGTCCTAATGATGGGACTGAACCAGAATGCAGCAACTGTGAAGGCAGAGATGTCACTTACTTCAAGGGCTTTGTAACCCGTTTGTTTCTGGTAGGAAAGATAGGGTGTCAGCAGGACAGCCTTCTCCAGAAACAAACTCTCATCCAGAGGCAGTTAGCTTAGCAGCAGGCTCCCAGCTCTCCTTCTCCCAACACAAACTATATACATTGTAGGAAGGAAAGTGGTGTTATATGTCTTTAAACTCTATGTTCATTAGCATCAAAGGTGTGTTCCTTACTCAAACTAGCTAGCAGAATTTAGTTTACTTGCAGTAAAGCCAAGGCAGGTAGCATGTTTTCTGGCAGTTTTAAAAAAGACTGAGTGCAAGTTTACCAAGTAGCCTAAGTGGCAGAGATGCAGTTACAACTATATGGCTGCAAGTCCTCCACCCACCATCAGTCTGCCACTGATTTAGTGGGTTGAAATAAATTCTGTGGGCTCCAGGTTTTAATTAGATCTGCTAATCTTTATTAGCAACATTTACTGACTTTTCCTCTTTTTATTTTTATTTTTTTTTGGCCTCCTTTCAGGTAATGTACATTTGTTCAGGAAAAAAACAAACAAACAAAAAACCAACAACTGTTTTTCAGACAGAAGGCAGTGCTTTTCATGGCAAAGCCATCATTTTGGGCAAACACACCAGTAATGGTTAAAGGAGAAAATCCAATTCTTATGAACTGTATCCTGGTTCCCTCAGAAATATGATGTTTTTTTTTGTTGTTTGTTTTTTGTTTTTTTATTATTATTATTCATTATGAATTAACTCAGGTCATTTAGGTTTTTAAACAAAAGCAGAGCTCAGCTGCAGTTTTCAGTAATTGTCATTAGTGAATTGCTACAGTGACTGACAGATTTCAAATGGTCAGCTCTGTTTCCCTCACTGAAATCTAGATTAGATAGTCAGCCTGGTAATGATAATCATTCCTAAGCAAACAAGCAAACCTCAAACAAAGCAGAAAGCCCACACATGTGTTTTTTTTTTGTTGTTGTTTTTTTTTGTATCCAACCCTATATTTAACTCTAAATGTCTGGTTGGCTGCAGTTTCTGCTCTTTTCTATTATTTTGCATCTCTGTGTTGTTCTCTATCTATCGTGTGCTGTCACATTTATTAAAGTTCTTTTCTTATGAAAATATTTTCTAATCACAAGATACATCCTCCTACTCTGGCAAGTTAAACAAAAGCCACTCACAATATTTCAGGTAGCATAACGCCAATGGTTCTCAAAAACCTCTCCCTTTTTGTTTTGGTCACAGTTCTGCTCTAGGGCATCTGAAATACCATTTCAATACTTCTAAAGGTAAATAGAGTTCTGTCAATAAACTGAAAATTGCTGACCTTGTCTTGTTCATCAATTTGGGCACCGAAAAAATTCTGCCTCCTGGGATTAGCAGTGCTTTTTCATACGAAGTGAAAAATGCTAAGCCTGCCATATTTAACGACAGGCCCAGGAGGGTTAATGAAAGAATATAAGTGGCATTTCACCTTGACTTGCAGCTGCCCTATAACATTGCCTAAGGGTCTAGCTAAGTGTTAGCTCCATCTGAGAAGTACAAGGCAGGAATAAAGACCTACAGAGGATTCTTACAGGATATCCTCATTTGCCCTGGCTGTTGCCCTGGTTGCTTTTTTTTTTTCTCTTTTTTTTTTCTTTTTTTTTTTTTGTCATATGAAATCTGTAACCAGTGGGACCTCAGAGATTTTTTCTGTCTTCATTGGTTACAAAAGTTCTGGAAACACTGAAAAAATGAACAAGAAAAAATGGACACTGAATGACTAAATGATCTTCCAGTTTATGTCTGGTCTCTACCAACATTTCAGATTTTGCTTTCTTTATTGATAGCTTCATTTTTATAAGCTAAACATTGATGATTAGTCTAGACTGCTAATTAGAAGCTATCCTTTTACAGAGAGGCTTGGATTAAAAGCTGTTGTGATTTCGTGGACTCTGGTTTGTGTGAATGTCAATTTGATCCTTTTAGTGTGTTTATGCTAAGTATCAATAGGCTCCTGGGATTTATGGAAGTGCAGTGCTGAACCTCTTAGACACTAAGCAACAGCTGGGGTACCGCTTCCATTTGAAAGGCTTTCTTCTCTTCCCGCTAATGGAGGATCAAAAGTCATCCCTTCAATTAAAAAATAAACTCCTGGCTAGAAATATAGAAAGAATCCCATTCTTTGGCATTTTATGTCTAATTAAGGATTTTAGTGGTAAATGTACAGCAGTGCTCACTGATTAATTTATCAAACGCAAAAATCCCTTTTTCCTCTACCAGTCCAATTAGCCAAGCATTTTATATGGCTTTGAGACTGGAACACTGCTACTACATGGAAACCAGAGGCTCTTTGCATTTGAAATTACATGGTACAGAGACTGGAAAACTTCTCATCTTATATCAGGAGTATTTTGGGCCCGATCCTGTGAATTATTGAAAATCCCTGCTAAAAAATGTATGGCCTACTGAAGGTACATTCTGGCATGATATTCAATACCCTGAATACACAAGAGCATCAGGGAAAAGCAGAAGATGATGAATGCCTGGAAAATAGAGCATTTACTGTATAAAATGTCCAAAGGGAAGAATAGCTGCTGCTTAGAAGATCTGCTGCACTGTAAAGTAATATTCACATGTAAGCTACTGTCTTCTTATCATGTGCTGAGGTCTTTCCACATTTCATAAACTGGGATTGATCTCTTCTACTGGAAACCTGTCAGAAGCAATGTGGAAATATATTATCAATCATTTGTCACTCCCATATAATACAAGGATCTTGAACAGTACTCCTGTTAGGCAACTCATGCCCCTTAACTATACATCAGTAGGGCTTATTACCATCTTTTCCTCGGCTGAGAGTAGACATGTTAGCCACCACACCCAGACCATTTTCCTTGTTGCTTAAGTATCTCCCAGAAGTGCATTAAGAGGCATAAGTAGTACCTTTCACTTGCCCTTTATCTGCTTATACTCTTAGGGTGGTGTTTGGTGGAATGCTTTGTTTTGTGGTATATTTGTGTTGTGTTTTGTTTTGTTTTGTTTTCATGCATTTTTGTTGTTGTTGCTATTGCTGGCTTTTTTTTTCTTTTTCTTTTTTTTTTTTTTGAGAAGGTGTGTTGTCTGAATTTTGCTCTTGAAGGAATATTTAAATGTAACACACCTAACGTTTTAAATGGATTTCAGCAACTCTAGAGCACTGTGATGTCTGACAGACTGTGGTGGTTTTACCCTGCTGGGCAGCTAAACTCCACCACACAGTTCTCGCACTCCCACTCCTCAAAGGAAGGGGGGGAGAAAATATAATGGAAAAGGGTTCAAGGGCTGAGATAAGGACAGGGAGATAAGACTGATGATTGTGAAGTAAGAATATATTGTGAATATATTGTGATTATTCTTAAATATGCTTTTCACATGCCGCCCCTTCCTCCTCACCCGCTCCAGCGGGGGCCCTGCCCCGGGCTGCAGCCCTTCAGGAACACCCTGCTCCCGCGGGGGCTCCCCACGGCCGCAGCTCCCTCAGGAAATGTCCCCCTGCTGCGGCGGGGGCCCTCCCCGGGCTGCAGGGTGGAGATCTGCTCCAGCGGGGGCTCTGCAGGGCTGCCGGGGAATCCCTGCTGCCTGTGGGCCTGGAGCCCCTCCTGCCCTCCTCCTCCTGGGGCCTGGGCCCTCTGCTGCTTCTCCCTCGCCCTGGGCCTCCTCCTCGGCCTGTGCCCGCTCTGCCCTTTCTGCCCTGACACACAAGGGAAAGCTCTCACAGCACCTGGAAGCTGTTGGGCATTGTTGCACCATGCTGGAGTTTTCCAAGAGTGAACCCCATGTCTTCCAGCCACTAATGAACCACCACATCTTTGAGATTACAGCAGTTTTTCTAAAACAACAGAGTTGGTCTAAGCCCCCACATGCTGAAAGGTGCACAATAAAGGTATCCTGGGTCACCAATCTATCACCCAATGTACCAAGAAAAAAGGAAAAATATAAAATTCTAGCCTGGATTTCAATGCTGTTAGGCAGTACTACCTAGTGCTGCAGCCTCAGCCTACCTTCTGACCAGCTGGGTACGTACCACCATGGTTCAAAGTGTGTCTCACTATTTAGTGTAGTATCACTTTTCTCTGCAAGGCCTGTTCATCTGAACACAGTGATAACATGTAGCTTAGAGAGAGGATCTTGCCACAGTTCTTCTGGGTGGAAGATGGGTGACTTAAAGAAAGTATAATAAAGGCCTTTAAATTTGTGAGTGACAGGAGAAGATGCATGGGGAATAACTGTTCATGGTGTCTTCCAGTGGGTGATGTAGGAGGCACCAAATGAAAACATCAGATTAAAGAAATGGACCAAAGCAAATTGTTTATTCCTACTGTAGGGAGGCTCCTTGCTCTGCATGCTCCTTGTAGTACATGCTAGAAGTTAACATCGCTTCAGCAAACAGCTAGACAAATTAACAGAATAAAAATTATCAAGGACTAGGAAATGCAAAGACACTGGTTCAGTCAGTCTGGGACTGCCAAAAGCTAGAGATCGTAAGGGTGTCCTGGGGAACAGACTGTCCCTGCATGTCTCTGCATCTCTTGGCCACTGTTGGATGGAGAATGCTGGGCCAGACAGACCTTTGTACAGACATAATATAGCTGTTCCTACACTTGCATGCTATCTTTACCCAAAGTTAACCATGGATCTCCCAGTGTGTGTACATGCTTTTCCTTGCAGAGAGATTGTCATTGCCTCATCTCTTGCTGGTGGAGGGTCTGTACCTCCCATTGTGTAGACTGAACTCTGGATGATATGCAGAGTACCCAGAGAGACGTTATTTGTTAACTTCTTAATTTAGTCCCTGCAGTATGCCAGCATGATTAAGTAGTAAGGAGATGGGTATTTTTCTAAAGACTCCTTGATTCAAGTAGCAATAATAATAATAATAAAAATGAACTTCCTCCCCACACTGAGACCAAAAAAAAAAAAAAAAGTGGGGTGGGAGGAGAGTACTTTGAACACTTGGAAGAATTTACTGGCAGAGGCTAAGAGGAGTAGACAGAAGAGATTAGCAAGATAGAGAAGATAAAGAGTGTTTTGTTTTGTTTTGTTTTGTGGATCATTGGGTTGTTTAAATAGCAAAAAGAGTCAGGCCTTATGAGGGTATCAAGAAACAGATTCTACATTTACATTGACTATTTGGTGAATTTCCGTACTTGTCCAGCTAGATATATTAGAGACTCAACAGTATGGTTAAAATATAGAAGATAAACACATCAAAACTGGAAGCAATGTTAACACCATTTCTCTCCCTTCCCCATTACTTTATATGCTGTCGTCTAGCACTAGGGAGTTTTTTTTCTGGGGGATATATGACCTTTTCTTTTGTAGGTCATTCCTTTGACTTTCTTCTGTCCTGTTATTTTCCATCCCCATTAATAGTTGATAGTTCATACCTGAACTCCAAGAGTAAACTGAGAATAGTAGAGTCAGGCACATAAGATATATTAAGAAAAACTTCTCTTCTCTGCACCACTGTGGTACTATGAAAGCAAACCCGTGACTGTAATTATTATGTAGATGCATTCTGGTTGGAATTTAGGTTCTCTTTAGCTGTCTTTCATCTCTGTCTGACAGAATTTAAACTTTAAAACTCTAGGGAACATACAAGGGAGTAGTGTAGTGATACCTCATATTTCAGCAGCATTTGGGATACTAAGGAATACCTGTAGTCTGCTTCCACAGCAACAGGAAAAAAATATCAATAAACATCACTGTCAAAAGTAAGTAGTTTAAAAATATTCTTCCTGGACAGATAACAGATGAGAAAAGAGGATCTGTCATCCTGGTCAAGGCAAATCTGTGCATTATCTTTTCTTGTCTACTTCTTTTTTGTACATCCTGAGGTTTTACAAGTGAGCTGCTTTTTCTAATGTCTTCAATACAGAAAGAACTTTGGCCTGGGGAAACCACTGAAGACTACTCTTGCCTCTGTACATATGGCAAACATGATCATACCTGAAAATGGAGGAAAGGGGTCATGCTAATAGTTCTCACACATCAATTTCTTTGTGCAGTAGGAAAGTGATCTTGAGGGGAAAAAGTAAAAACCCTGACATAACAGGATGCGTTTTACACCCAAGAAATACACCACTTTGACAAAAAAGAGCAAGAGCAGTTCATCTGGATTTTTTACACATACCACATTCTTCAAAACTGTCTGCAGTTTTGGAGAATTCTGTTTTCAGTGAGAGTGCCTGAAACATCGTCTGAATATTTTCAGAAAATGCTGAGTGTTACAAAGCAGGTACATGCCTCCTGACTTCTAAAGGCTAAACAAGCATGACTAAAAATCTCATCCAGTAAGAAAATAGGTGAAGAGCTACACTGTAGGAGACACTAATTCATGATGGAGAATACTTTGATATCTATGAGGCACGTTGGAATTTTTGTGGTGTGAGGAAAAGATAAGTATATTGACTTTGCCTCTTTTGAAGTATCCGTCCAGTCTGCTATAGCCTCTTTCCTTCTGCCTGATTCCTATTGATTATCTCTGCACTAAAGTTCAGCTGACCATTTATATTTCAAGTGAGAAGGAGGCAGCGCTAGAGATTTAAAACTGAGCACCTATTGCTAGAGTCAATGTTTGAATGTCATCAGCAGTCATCAGGAACCAGGCAATGAAATTCCTGACAGTGGCTCATCATGATTCAATTTGTCAGCATTTCAAGCAGAAATACACAGGTCTGATACTTCAGTCCATGAAGTATAAGCACAACCAAAAGACAGTGTGACTATACGCTATTCATCAGTAAAATAGAAGAAAGAAAAAAAAAAGTACATAACACAGACCTAGCTGTATATGATTAAATAACTGCATCACTCTATCACAGGATAAGTTGGGGTTGCAGAGACAGAGGTGACTGGGACACCTCCTTTCTTTGAGAACTTGCTTTATCTGTAGTGTTAATTCCTCTGCACGTTATACGTTTTGGTCTACAGATACTGAGCACATCGGGGTAGGATTCTCTGTGAATCCTATGCAAAGGTATACATGCCCTTTTACATACATATTTATGTATATGACCTATGCTCTGTTTGTAAGTGTATTTTAGGCTTTAAGATGTCTTAAAAAGAATCTGCAGTCAGCTTCTTCAGTTTTTGTGATCCTATTTTCTTATTCTTTAGAAATGCTGGAAGATCTGCACAGACAAGAGGGGAAATCAAATTACCAGCAGACAGTACAGGGTACTGACTATTCACCATTATTCAATTCTGCCATCTCTCCTGTTGCCTGTTTTATCTTTCCAGAACACGTACCTAGTACACTTTGTGTTATACCTGTGTTAAATCTGTGCTAGGGTTTATTTTTTTTCCCTTTGTTCAGTACACTAGGCAATAGATTGGTGACCCAGGATGCCCTCACAGTGCAAACACGTGCTGAAGTGTTGTTAAAAGCACAAAACAAACAGGATAAGAAAAAGGATATTTTGCTTTCTTGTCTTCTTATGGAAGGTCAGATTTTAGGTGATGCACATGCCAACAGCAGTTTGAAAAATTCTAACTTTTCGTAAGTGCTGACTACTTAGTTTCAACTAGTTATGAACTACTGTTTAGGTTTGATGGACTTTTATACTAGACTCTGTCCACACTCCAAGGATACTAATGGCTTGATGTACTACTACTAAAGTGTTCGTGAATGGCTACTGAGAAGCAAACCTCTAGTTTACAAGATTAAATTCAATCTTAAAGATCTGTGTTTTCTCTAGTGAAAAGCCTAGACCTTTTCTGAAACTGGAAAAAGTCTGAAAAAGCTACCACTTAGGAAAACTGAAAGGGTAAACTAGAAACTAATTCTATAGATCATGTCCAAGCAAAACTTACGTATTAAACCCTGTTTGGAGTGATTAAGCCCTGTATACTGAAATGAAGATAAGTAAACATGAACTATATGTGGAAAATAGTAATTCATCTATGTTGGATTTTAATATTTATTTATCTACGAGAATCTTCTATGTCATTTAATGTAATGATGCTTCTCTGTGGTATCTTTTTAATAAAAGATTCAATATGCTGCTCCTGATATAGCTTATTCAAATAACTGATTAATAAAGCTGCAAGAAAAGTAGGAACAGGTTTACTTTTACTGTAGCAGGATGACTCTATTAGTATAGATCCTTATGCTGCTTTTCCTTCCCTTTCCGTACACTACTCTCTTTTTGATAATTTCATTCAAATGTTCAAATTACAAATACAGTTAACCCCAAACACACATAAAGCTTGAATTCTTCTACAGCAGTGAAATTTAAAGTAAAGAATTTATTTGTGAGCAATTTCACACAGCAATTCCTTTATAGGGCAATTTTAATTTTTATTAGCTGCTTCTGGCTGATTTTTTCAGGAGGTGGGAGATACTTAAAAAAAATAAAAAAGCTAGTACTGTTTTGTCCATAGAGAACTGAGGGGTAGCATAATAATGATGTTAAAAGCTGGAAAGAGAAAGGAAGGGTAGATTAGAAATGCTGGGCTTGAAGTGCAGCAAGAAAAAAATATGTCAGCCATAACGAAAAAATCAGCAATCAGCAATGCTCAAAGAATGCAGAATTATTATAAAAATAAATATTTATCCTGTAAGTATAAACAAAAGTCCATAAGTATTAGGATTTTATTTCAATTCAACACATGTTCAATAATATTATCTGCCTTTGTCTTTAAGGCAGAATACAGGATATAATAAAGAAAAAAAGAAACAGAACTGAAGCTTTGAAATTTGTAAAAGTAGATGTTTGTTTGCCAAAGAGATACACTGGAGTAAAAGGAGAAACTTACAAAAATCCGGTACAAGACCTCAGGGAAGAGACTTGCAGAGTTACAGTGCCCAATTCTGATAAATACTAAGAAATAATACCACCTCTGTTCTCCCAGGCTGGACTCTTAAATAGGGCTTTGCCTTTCCATTTATTTTGCTTTGAAGTTCACTCTTAAACATTCCAGAACTGGATGTTGCCAAGAGCCTCTACCACAGAGATCAATAATCTTAGAAAAGAGATATTCACACATATTACATCTAGCTATTTTTTACTTGGTGCCATGAATATTATAACATCTTCTTGTACTGCAATAATTAAGGTGGAGATGACATTTCCATTAAAAAGATCATATAACTCAGTGGGGAGAAACTAAATGTTCTAGCTGGGCTGAAGTTCAGCTTTGGAACTATCTGCCTGGAAAAGAATGTTTCTATCGCATTCAGATTTCAAACTGAGATGTGTCTAAATAAAAGTTGTAGAACTATGATTTTAGGCTCTAAAATACCTGTAAAATGCTATCAAGAGAAAAGCATTCTGATATTTGTCCAGTATAGCTCTTGGCAAGGGAATTATTTAGTACAAGCCATACTTTTCAGACTTGGACTAAAACTTCTGAAACAGATAAACGATTTTACAGTGACATTCTGGGGAATAAAACATTTTAATTGAGGTGGTAACTCAGTTCTCAACACATCCAGGTCTTTAAAGGCTGACAAAATGTAGCTGATGTTTGAAAAGCAGATCCTGCCCAGTCCTCTGGATATGTCCTGATGTTCCCAAATTTCACTTTCTCTTCCTCCCTTCAGACTCAAGCTATGCCATGTCTTTTTTGTAGATGCTACAGCAAGTATCTTTGCTTCTAGAAGGCTGAAGAGCTGGACATAACAAGAGACTGTTTTTAGGGAGCAGAGTGATACTCAGGTAGCTCAAGACTAGAAACCAGAGAAATCCCAGTCCACTGTGACAGTGTGAAATCCCCACTGCCCCCACCTCTGGTCTGGCCGTTGCCTTGCTCAAACACTGGCTGTTGCACCCAAGGTCTTGCTCAGCAGATAGTGATCACAACATCGACTCAAGCTGGGTGCTGGAGAAACTGACAGGGGGGCATCTTGCTCAGCAGCTGAGGGCCAACAGAGCATGCACTAAAAAACCAATGTGACTATTAGTCCATCATCTTACCCCATAAATAGTGAGCAGGCCAAGAGCCCTTTGAGCTCTTCTGCATGGCAGCAGGCTGCATAATAAGATGTCCCCTTGAGTAGGGATGCCTCTTGAGGTCTCGCCTTCTGCAGAAATCCCTTAATCCTCTCAAGAGATTCCTTGCCACAACAGGTCCTTGGTAAGTGATTAATAGCTTGCTAAACTTTGTAAGCTTCACTAAGATTATATCTTAGACTGATTGTGCACATAGAATCCTTAGACATAAACTGTGAACCAGGTCTGGGACTAGGAGTGGATTCAGCCACAGCTAGGCTCCTTATCTCTTTGGTTCAAGGAGTTTAGAAAACAAGGGGGTCTACTCTGAACCTCAAGACTCAATGGGAGGGTCTCCCTGACATATCTGACTTACCCTGTCCTCTGTGCAGGAAATAATCAGCTGCGCCTTGCCATCTTGTACCTTGGTAAGCCACTGTCTTAAGTGTTAGATCACTACAACATATCAATAAATATATTGCTGCTTCTCTCTTATGAGTGAAGTGTTTAACTTCATTCGTGACACCGCCACAGCTGAAGTTTTTGTGTAGATATGTAGAGAGAGTCTGATCCCCAAAACTCCAGCATGATTTCTTCTACAGTCATCTTGTAATGGGATTATTAAGAGCAGAGCATAAATGCAATCAATGCAATCAGAATGGATACTGATGCATTCATATTAAAAAATGATATGGCATTTGGGATAATAAGGCCAGGTCCCTGTGATCCGGTAATTCCCTTCTTCAAACAGGATGTAATTTGATTCCAGCTCTGTCCTAAGGATCAGCCTGGGTAGAGCATGTGTATGCATGTGATTTGTGAGATAAGGACTATAAGGCAAACCTGCATGTCCCTTGGTATGAGGCTAAAGCAGTGACTCATCATCTTGCTGACTGTTCTTACAACAGGACAAGGTCTTTCATTAACCCGGATCTTCATCTTTCAGCATACTGCTTGTTATATGCTATTTACTTGAAAAGCAAAGCAGTCAGAAAGTTTCTTTAATGAGCACAATAGATTCTGATCTCTGCTCGCTCCTCATTTATCTCAAATCTATATTCCATAGTCAGCGGTGAGTGCAAGTGGGGGAAGAAAAGGAGGAGGTATAATGGTTAGCTAGAAGAGAGCAAACTGCAAAGATAACAGAGGCCAAGAACAAATATGACAAATTTAGACAAAGGAAAACAAGATTAGGAATGATGTGAGAGGATCTAATGTAGTCAAATTAAGGCAATCCAGAACAACGGCTGGCGCTTTAGGTCACATTCTGTCTTCATTTGTGTACAGGTTGGATAGGATATCAGCCAGGGCAGAGTCTGGACATTCGTTAAACACTCTGCTCTCCACTGTGTAACTGCTTTACTGTATACTGTTCCCTGTTCTGATGGCAGGTATAAATATTTGCAACGTGTAAATCTAAAATACTTTCAATATGCAAGCTAGAGTCTAAACTACCTTGTCCTGTTTTTTTTTGTGTGATTTTGTCCTGTTAGAATCTATAACATTTATATAGAAAGAGCTTCTTGACATCACGACTTTTAATTTAAGTCATTATTATCAGTGCAATTGCAAGAAAGCTTTTCTTTATGATACAGAAACTTAGCTGTTCTCTTGTAGTTGCCCCACAGCAGTCTAACATTTTCTACTCCAGCTCAGCATAAAATTAGACATAATGGATATCTAGTTTGGATCACAGTTTTTTTGTTTGTTTGTTTTGTTATGTTTTGTTTGTTTGCTGTTGCCACTGTTGTTGTTGTTGTTTCCTTTGGACATCTTTCTTTGCATTTTGCCTCTCCAATAATCTTCCTGAATCATTATCCAATCACAGTATATCATCAAGCTTCTTGGTTAAAAGCTCGGAAGTAGAGAATAAATGTCGCTTGTTCTGTTTGCACACTTCTCAGTTTTCCACAAAGCACATCATGATGGGACCTAAACGGTTCCTACCTGAAATACAATCAGATGGATTGAATGAGATCACTAGGGGAGACTTGCAGGAGGGTGTTTGTGGCAGGTCTTTTGGTTTGAACTATTGTGTAGCTTACAGCAGAGACCTCCGTACACCCTCAGGACATAGCCCCTCAGGTCCTTTAGTGGAAAGCTGACATGAGAAAGTGGGAAGTCCCACTTAGTTACCACCATCAGAGTCAGAAACCTTTCCAACTTTTCTGTCATTTGAACAGAGAGTAAGAAAATCCCTTCAATCTCTGCAGAGTTAACACGATAGCCAAGCAGGGGAGGTGCAGATCCTCTCCACCTATATGGTATGGGCCTGGCTCTTCTGTAGTTTATCATGAACCTCAGAAGCTAACAGGACCTTCAGGAGTCTCTGCCTGAAGTGAGGCCCAGTAGCTCCATGTTTGGAGCAATGAGCAAAGATGGAAAATTCTTTAGGTCTTCTCTGATTTGCAGACAGTTGCTATGAAATAGTAAGTGTGTTGGCAGCCTGGGGAAAAGATACGCATGCTTCTCCCTCCCTCGCCTGCACTAATGTTTGTTATTATATAGACACTCATCACAGCTTCTAGCTCCAGCTAGAGCTCTCATTAATCACCACCTGGGAACACCATACACAGAACAGGCGTACGTGAGCTTTTGTGAGAAAAAGTGGAGGGGAGGACTGCTGCATGTCATGTGGGGTGTGAGTGATGATTTTGGGGTGCTGAGTGAGAGACTGAAGTGAGGAAGAAGTAGTGTGTGTAGGAAGGAGGTAAAGAACACCACAGGAGCTGCTTGGGGAGACAGAAAGAATAAGAAAACACAGAGGAAAAATAAAGTCATCCCGATTTCAAACAAATTGTGCAAATGAGGAAAGAGCTCACCACTAACAACAGCCCATTTCAACTGCTCTTGTGCCACAATTACTGTCAACATCTAAAAGACAAAATTACAATCAGGCCATGACCAATGGCTTGTAGCAATGATGAGGCCAGGAGGAGCCCTTCCCCTTGTTTCTGGTATAGTACTTTCCTCCCGGCAAAGACTTTCATGTAGAGCTCATTATGAACAATTTTCTTTTTGGTCCTAATTTGTACTAGGAACGGCACACAAAGTATCACAGGGCAGGCATCTCTTCCATTTCCTGCAAGGTTTTCCTCTGATCTCTGGTAATTGGTGGACTGCTAAAAAGGTTATTATTATTAATTATGTTTATTATAGTCATGTCTAACAACCAATGAACGATGCGGTTATCTTATGCTAAGCACTCAATGAACACTGAGTGGTAGAAGGTCTCCTTGCCCCAAAGAATTTGTAGTCTACACGGAGACATGAGGCTAAAGGTTTAATGCACAGAATGAAGAGAGTGCTGGCACCATATGGTATATGGCAATAGCTCCATGCTTTTATTTTACTGGCACGATGAGAGGAGTTAACTGCAGAAAAAGAAATCTTGAAGTACAGAAAGAAAAAAAAAAGAAGATGTCTGATGTGATGTCAAGAGGCTCTAAGAGTACAAGACAGGACCATTCAGAGTTACAGATATGTCTCTGAAATTCAATAGTCCCCTGGCTTGGAGGGTTCTGCTTGCAGTTGCTTTGTGTCCCTCAGTGGTGCCTCTACAGGTGTTTTTTTTTTTTTTTCTATTTTTTTCTTTTTTTCCCTTGGAGTACATAGCAGGGCAAAAGGGAGCAAAAGCTACTATCCTATCACTTGGTAAATTACACTCCCACTGGGAAGCTCACCACCAGTTGCTTGCAGAATAGAAAGCATAGTCCAGTACAACTATCTTAGGCATAAAGTGGGCAACTTTTGTGCTGCAGATGAAAGCCAGTGCTCTGTCAAAGCAATTTTTTCATGGCTTGGTCACTTTGCCACTGTTTTCCAGAGTACATGCAGGAGTAATGGAACAATGCATAAAGACAGAAAATTCTTTAGGTCTTTTATGATTTGCAGACAGAGAATATTTTCTTCTTGAAAAGTAAGGAATCTTTCTTTTCTCTGACTTGAAAACTGGAAGCAGTTTCCTTAACTCAGAGATACCGCCCTCCTACACATTACAGCATCCACAGGTGCGTGGAAAGTTCACCTACAAGTCATCAGGGATGTCAGTCCCACTAAATATGATAAAGGACTGCATGTAGGATGACTCTTCCTATGATAAAGTCTACATCTCTACTTTTAAGGTAGGCACATGTTTTTTGGCTCAGAGAACAGACAGCATGGTATAGCTCATATCTAGGACAAGAGGGAATGGCCTTAAGTTGTGCCAAAGGAGGTTCGGGTTGAAAATTAGGAGATATTTCTTCTCAGAAAGAGTGGTTGGGCATTGGAACGGGTTGCCCAGTGAGGTGGTGGCATCACCATCCCTGGGGTTGTTCAAGGAGAGGTTGGATGTGGTACTTAGGGACATGGTTTAGTGGGTGACATTGGTGATAGGGAAATGGTTGGACCAGATGATCTTGGAGGTCTTTTCCAACCTTAATGATTCTATGACTCTATGATCTCTACAGATAAATCCCCTACTCCTCCCAAACAGGGTGAACTTAACGTATACTGACTAATGAGAAGAGTCCCTGGCTGATGCTATTCCCAGGATGAGTTTGGCAAAGAAGTGCTAGCTGCCACAGGAATACTGTGGCATTAAATAGTATTGATGAGTATGGACCAGCTTTGTTGCTATGTTTTGGCCCTGTATGGTCTATAATGTAGACAAAACTGAAAGAACCGATTCTGTAAACTTGTCACAATGAAGCCAGGCAATGTCTTTTCAATGTTACACTTTTATTTCAGATCCTTGTTGATGACTGCCTTGACAGAATAGCAATTTTTTTTTTTTTTGGTAAGTTGATTTATTTGTTACATATTTTAGGTTTTCATCTTTGAGACCCTTGTCTGAACCTGACCACGCAAAATGAATGGCCTTTACTGAGAACAGTGGATCTGCAAACTGGAGCTGGAACACTTTGATCCTAGGTCTTTTGACTTTTTCTCTATCTCAGTCCAGTTGACAAAATCAGTCTAAACCATTTCCGTACTTAAAGCTGCTCAGATGGTTGCTGGATCAGTATGCAAGTCATATTTTTTGACAACAGGGAATGTCAGACTAGTGTGACATGTTGTGTTTCCTTTTAGGTAGAGCTGTCAGTATCTAGTGGTTTGGGGACTGTGGCAGTTTTTGTCTGATTCGTTCAGCAGATGGCTTCGATATGCTGAAGCTCAGTCCCTTGCTTTGAAATACATAATCCTTAGCTAATTTTATGATGCAGAGACACTATGGGACACAAAATTATATACCTTTTACCACAAGTGGCATTACACATTCAGTGGCATGCTGCCAATTATGCATTTCAGGATGTCTTCAAGAAATCAAGATGTGCAAAAGTTTTAATGTGAAGGGAAAACTTAAAGATAAATTAATACTCTTACTGTCAGATCTGTTTCTATGTTGAATGTTCCATACCACTTGAATAATGAGATTTCTAGATGCATATCATCATTTTCATTTGAGCTTCACTGTCTAATTTCTTTGCTCATTAGTATCACTAATACAGAATGGTGCTTTATTATAATTGGGGATCATCTTCAGTTAGCCTTTGGGCCACCCTTGCCAGTGTGATATCTAAAACGCAGTATATTTTATCATGCGTTTTAGCATTCTAGTATCTATATGCTTTGCAGCTAAGTTCACTTGGTAGATTCTGCAACGTAGTTTTAAGATTTGGCTTCCTGTACATACAGTCTTTAATGCACACATTTCCAGCATCTTTAGTAATATGCTAAAATGGCAAAGAAAGTTTTACAGGGAAGAGAAATTGTTGGTTTGTGCTGCTGAATAATTCTTCAGCTCCTAACTTAAAATGAAGATGTAGATATAGAAATGAAAGAGAGAAGAAAACAAAGTAGGAGATACAAAAACTCATTCGTGACTAGGAGCTACAAGCCAATTACTGTGCTGTAATTTGGGAAAGAGAGTAGGATTGTTCTATAGAATGCTTATTTCTAGGCTGACAAGGAAAATGCAAAACTGCCTTTATCACAAAGCTGTGAGGTACATGTGAATCACTGATAATAGGAATGCCTAAGTAAGTAAATGATATTTGTTTTAATGCTTAACAAGGCCACATAATTAAAAGCCAGGAGGTGACAGTGAGGTATTTATTAGGGAAATATTAGAAGTGTAAGATCCTTGCAATTTTCAAGTAGGATGGTTATTTTAATCTTTTATTGTAGATATCTATAAGAACAGTACAAATCAAGGCCCTAGGACGTTCCTCTCTAAAGGGTAAAAGGGATTATCTTGCTTTTGTGTTAATAATTTGTCTTACAAGAACATTTAGAGTTATGAGCAGAACCTCACTGTCATTCAAGGAGTGGAGTTTCCCCTCTGTGTATTACCTGCTGAGACAAAATGAGCTCAAAGGATTGGCCTTTGAGTGTTGCATTAGTCCCACTTGATTGGCCTTTGAGCGTTGCATTAGTTCCATTTTGTAAAGGGGGCCAGTGGCCAACAGTCATTAAATAACGTGCCAAAAAACATACAAAAGGTCACAGAAAGCATCTAGAAATTAAACCAAGATCATAGGAGCTCCAGTACAGTTGTTGCCTTGTTTCTACCATGTGCTAGTCTCCAGGTACTCTTGAGCCCAAAATGAGAGGGCTTCTTCCAAAGCTCAGCTTTGATATGTCAGGTGGGCAAGGCATAGCACTCATTGACTCAGTAAAGATATATTTTGGCTCCCTTCCCAGCAACTGCAAGGAGAAATCGACTTATAAGTTTGTTGGCTTATAAACACCTAAATAAGTACTTGGAAGTTAGTTGACTTAAAAATAAGTACAACTATAAGGCGAATCTAACGAAAAATATCTCCTTGTGGTTTTGGTAAAGACCTCAAAGGCTGGCTTCCAGTATGAAATACAGAAAGAAAGAAAGCACATGACTCTCACATATTGCTTTCACCTAATATATTGCATGTAGGACATCCAAAAATGCAGACACAACTGGCGACAGACTTCGCCAGCAATGATAAATATGGAAAGATAACGGCAAACATGCTGGAGGAAAAATAATGCCTGAAAAAGAAGACACATTCATAATGTTTTTGCCCCAAAGTAAGAATATGTAGGGAAATTGTTTTACATTTAGATATAAGCAATTATCTTTCATAATATTTTATTTTACCACCTCTGCAAGTATTTTTTTTTTTCTTTGTGGCAGAATGAGGAATATTCACCCACTGCTAAATCCAATAAAAATAATATTTCATTTTCTCCTAGCCTTTTATAGGCAAACTTGTTGAAATTTAGCTCAAGCTTTGTTTAAGTGAGGACTTCAAAATTTAACTTTTTTTCAGAGATAAATTCATTTAGTAACATGTTCGTGTAGGCTTTCATCCTCTAACCAGGTACTTTGCTCCTCCTGCATGTGAAATACATCAAATTAATTGGATTTCTCATGCATCGAGTGTGAGTATGGTACAAGCAAACAGAAATTCTGATTCTTATTATTTGTAGACCTTAACATTTTCTTTACAGCTGATATAGCTATGGGCGTGGCTGTGCCAGTACCTGAAGTAAGTCAGAGCTCTGAGTTGGATGGAGAGCACACCACAGATACCAAACAGGCTCTCCATCATCACAGATGGCCTTATGAAAACACAAGCAAGAAATAGCTTCTAAAGTAGAATTTTTAAATGAGCATTCAAATAAAAAATCTGTTAGGTAAAATAAAAATAAAAGCATTTGCACTCAGATTCCCCCTTTCTATAAGGCTTTTTTTCCAGCTCTGGTTCTTTCTTACAGCATTGGGCTCAGTCCGGTGATTTACAGTACCTCACCAGGTACTACAGAAATTGGATGCATCGGGACTATGGAAAAGTCGTTGTTTTTTCTTGTTCTCTAGAAGTTTACCAGTCTCTGTGCTTCAGGTTCACTGCTGGCCTGCTTCTGCTCTGCAATCCAGCTACGTTGTTTGGGTTTCTCTCATGAAGGTCAGAAATTCTCAGTTCAAAGGGCATCACCTCAAACAAGGAATATCCATCAGTTTAATGCAGACAAGTAGCTTTCCTTCCTTAACCCTTTTTAACAGAAGGGATGTGTAGCAAGACAGAGCAGTTTGGAAGCAAACAGATTAAACAGTTGTAATATCCTTCACTATATCCTTCCTTAATACTGGCTCCCTCATCAGCTCTTTTTGGATTCCCTGCTACTGTTTCTTGTATTCATTTGTTTGGTTTGCTGGAAATAAGATTTTGAATTCTTCTGGGCTCAGACTATATTCTTGAGAGTCTGAACAACTCCTCACGTAATGGAGCCCAATTTTCTTTCACCCCCTTGGCCGCTATCAGAATACAGAATATAAATTATAATGGTAATATGCCTGGGTGGAATACTTTTGTTCCTTTAATAGTCCTTCCTTCTCATTCCTGCTTTGTGTTTCAGAGAGGTGCTTGGTAATAGCTTAAAGCAGATTGTGTTGCATGTATGTTAAGAGTACTAACAGAGGGGAGATAAAAGAATTCTTGTTGGAAAAGTGGCCGCTGTGTTCATGGGTCAATGTGCAATATTCATTTGCTGTAATTTCAATTTCCAGTAAGCTGTCCAATACATCTGTTTCAGTGCCTATTATATCTGTGTCATCATCTACCCCCAGACTAATAAGAGTAATTTCATTAGTCTGGACATTTGAAAAAGCAAAACTTTTGTCTGAAATTAATAACTCCCACAGATTAATCAAAGGTAATTATATTAGGAGAAGTTATGTCTTCTTGTATCCTGAGTCATAAAATGAAATTCTCATTAAAATTGTATTACATTCATTACCCACGTATGCCCAGATTCCCAGAGATATACATTATATAAGAATCTCCATTTCAATATTGCTTGCAAAACTCATTTTGATTCAGGCCAGTGTTTCAGCGCGGTAGCACTCACTCTGAGGAAACCGTACAATTCCTACACATGCAACTTAGATTGGTCTGTTTTGAATAAAAATAGAGCATTCAGCTTAGCAAAAGCCAAAAAGTTCACTTAGTTCGGTTGTAAACTCCAACTGATTTCTGACTATAGCTATCCACCACCCTTTCAGGAGGATAATGAAGTTGATATTACACCTCTCCCCTTTAGAATATAGCCTAAAATCACTGAATTTTGTGTTACACGATGGGTTTTGTGAGCATGACAAGTTGGGCAGAACCCTAGGAACTCATGTGACAAGTGCTATTTTTTACACCTACTTTCACTGAGCTCCCATTTTGCCCTCTAGCTTTTTATCATTTCTTTCTATTGAGCTTTGAGCAGCAACTTGCTCCTTCTGTGAATCTACATAGTGCTCAACACAATGCACAATGCAGCCCTGACCTTGGCTAGGAAGCTGTAGTACTGTGAACAAAAAAAAATATTAATTAACTGCTATGCCCTAGCCAAAACATTTTCCCTTCAAAGGTGCATCAGGATTTTGCTCTACATATTGCTTGCAATAAGGACTGCCAACTCTGTCCTTTTGTGGTGAAATGCACTAAAGAAATAAAAAGTGTTATTTTTTTCCAAGGTAAGGTAAATGTTAGCAAGGTTGCTCTGAGTAAGAGACAAGGTTACCCACTCCTTTTCTGAGGCCAATAATACATTAATTACTTGGACAAGAAAGAAAACTCAAGGAGGGGTACTGCTCTTTTAACTTTGCTCACCAGCAGCAAGTCGTTTATTCATGTGATTTTCTACCTTATCTAAGAAAAATTCCATAGCTGCCACTGTCTTTTGAACCAATTTTGCTCCTGCAAATTTCCCCAGAAGTCCATCTTGCTGTTCAAAATACCACAGTTAAAGGCTGCATTCCCTGGGAGTTGTTCAAACCAGGATGGTACGGAAATAATGAGTAAAAATCATTAGGATTTGGAAACCTCATCTGTTTATTTATTTATTTATTTATTTTTTCTTGAGGAGTCCCATTATCACACTGCACTTCCTCCTTTCTGGTACCAGTATGAATTAAATCAAAGAAATGAATTGCTGTGTGTGTTGCTAATCTGACAATGACCTTTTTTTTTTTTTCCTTTTTTTTTAAAAAAAAAAAAAATAGGGGGGGGGCGAAAACTCGATAGGCAAAGCAATGTCTTTGAAAGCACCAGAACCTGTTATTAAGTGGGGTCTATAGCGCTTTATGGAAAATGAAGTTGTTCTTACATCTCCTCTTGTACCTTATTGACCAGATTTACTGCCTGGATCATAACTGTATACACTCCATCTTTATTGAGGGGAAGCTCTAGCTATGGAGCTCCAGGTTTAGTGCATTAGATGAGATGATTTACCTGGGAGTATCCGCTTTAGCAGTTACCAGGGCAAAGGAGCAATCAGAAGCGCTCCTTGCACACTAAAGCAGGTATGGCTGAAAATGTTTTACCAGCTGAGAAGTATGTAATGAATAGTAAGCCAAAGGAAGACAACCCCAAACCAAACAAGAACAAGCCAATCTGTTCCTACGTTACCAAAAGTAAGCTAGTCATGTTCTTGTAATGATTTTTTTTTCTTCTTACAGATGCAGCAAAGCATGTGAATAGAGCTAATAAAGTGTTGGAGGCAAAGAATAGAAAGTGAGGCCATGTTGGGTAGCTGACGACATCACAGCTGTGCCAGTAATAGTGCTTGCACTTCCAAGGTGAAGGAGAAGATGCAATATTGGTAGGATGCAATTAAAGTTAATTGCCTTCGTGGTCCTAATTTGGGCAAGATGTGAACCACTTCTGTGGAATGACAATGAGGGAATATAGACATGCTTTCAAGGTATCATCATAACAGGATGCTGTAGAGCAGGACCCCATACACAGATGAAAGAAGACCAGAAACCAAGCACATTTACCGCAACAGATTCTTTTGTTGTCAGGTTACTACATGGAGTAACTTTTTGAGAGGAAAGATCTATGAATGACAGCTGCATTTATGTTCCTAGATGTATTATAGCCAATGGGATCTTGGCATAGGTCTTGAAATGCAGTAGAAACATTTCATTTAACTCCTCAGCACAGTACAGGACACTAACAAAAGCCTTCTTGACAAGAGCACAGAATAAGTACAATCTTGTAAGGAGCTCCCGAGCAGCAGAAATGGCAGCACATTTGTGACCAGCCTGTCAGCTATAATATGCTGTGCAGGGTAGCTTTCTAGCATGCCTCTCATGACAACAGGCACAGAACGTACAAAATATCCAAACTTGTGACCTGCAGCCACAAACAGCTAGGGCTGCAAGGGCAGAGACCATGGCAGCAGCAGCAGGTGTGAGGACATGAGTCAGTCATGCAAACAAGTGTGTATTGCTGCACTGACCACCTCGAGCATGAGTTACAGAACAAAGTTGTGCGAGTGGCAGGGTTTTTGTTCTTCTGTTCGTCGCATGAGACATCCTGATGATGAGTCTGGTTACTCCTCTCTTTCTTACACGCTCCTTCTTTGTGCTGACCTTGAGATGCTTTTTCTCAACTTCTTGTGTGTTGGAACACATCCCAAGCAAATTCTCCAGAATTTGGCAAAACTAGCTCATGCAAATTATGGCTTGATGTCAACTGGGTTTATTTTTATTCATAGGGAAGCTCGCGGAAGGTGTTGTGAAAAAGGTGTGGACAGAAGGATCATTTCAACAGATCTGAAAAAGTAAGTGTGATGGAACTAGATTAAAAGAGAGATGACAAAACTGGGCAGAAGTCAACATTATTCCCAGCAGCCCCCTATGAAACACTAGATGGCAACAGCAACAAATGAAGGGATAAAGAAATGGGCGTCTTTCTCCTTTATAAAGCCACTCTAGCTTATCGGGACCTTGTAGGAACGACATCTGTTGCTCTTCTTTTTTATTCCCCACAATATTGCAGGAGAACAAGAAGGGCTTTTTTATTTCTTTTACTCACTTCTACCAGCTGAGAGTGGATTAACCCTATTAACAGAGTAGCAGAGAACTTTAATAAATATTTTTAATCCCATTCTGATATGCTCTAAATTTGTTTAATGTTTATATTTAACCATACCATGAAAATATTTCATGACTTCCTTTAAAGGAGAGTAGCACTAGTACTGAGGCAGGCTGATTTTTTGGGACTTACCCCAAGACCCATAGATCGACTGTTAGAGAACGTGGCCTTCATGCGGCCCGGTTTATTTTTAACAGCAAGATCATTTTACATTGAAGAGAATGACAGAAGTCTGACATATCTGAATCTGTGATCTTTCACTTCTTTTCCTTAGCTTACACCTACAGTGCGTTTATGAAAAATGTAAAATGTAACAGTTTTTTTCAAGCTCATAAACCTGTGATATTATTTTTTTCTAATTTACTTTTGCAATGCTCATTCTTCTAAGGAAACATTTGCATGATAGTACCAAAGAACTGAGTAAAATTTGTAATTAAGAAAGGAATTTTCTAGTAATTTTATGTGCTAGATGAAATAATTTTCCAGTAATAAAAGCTTTATTTGCTATCTGTAGCATGATTTAATCATAAGTTACTAAAAGGACACTGAGATCCAGACAGCCTTATGTTCACTCTCAAGTATCTAGTCTGTAACACTTTTCAGGCTTTGTAACCTTATAAATAAATGCATATTATTACATATGAATTGTTGAGACTTTTTATAGTCATACCATCAGTTTGGCATATACACTTCTTCTATTTCATTGAATCATATGAAAATAAAATACTTTCTAAAACTAATTTCATTTTGAGAGAATTTGTCTTGTTGACAATTCAGTGCTTCTGCCTAAATCAGAATGAATTTTACTGATAAAGCATTATGATAATTATTGACAGTAGCAGTAATTGTTAACTGTAAAAATAACTATTATTTTCTTGCTTAATTGCCAGGAAACTAGAAATCTCTAGAATGAGCAATTTACCCAAGAACAGCTTTGTATTGGTGGTAAAATATGTTCAAGACTGAAGTCATTAAAAAAAGATTATTCTTTACTCTTTCTATACTGGATTAAAAGTATGGGTTTGTAACTTCCCATCTGAAATCATTTAGGCATTTTATAAATCAAGTATTGTCCTTATCCTAATTTTTGTAACCTTTTAATTATGTTGAGATTATTTATTATGTTAAACAGAAATGTATTTGACATTTTTTTTCTGAGTTAAAAAAAAAATCTGACATGTAATTGATGCACTTTAGAGTGCTACAATAATACACCATGTCCTCAGCCCATCTTCTCCAAGAATTGCATAAGTAGCACAGGAGGGCTTGTGCATTCTCCAGTAGTACATGAAGAGATCTGACCAGCTCCTGACATTCACAGTTTGCTCTTTTATCCTCTCTGCAGCAGTGAGTGAGGTGCCTCATTTGAGAAGCCATTCTTCACTGGTTTCAACACACGTCGCTGAGTATTTATCTTAGTGAAGGTAAAGCAAAGACATGGACATTGCAGCTGTAGCAAAAGCTGGTGAGGTCTGTGGTAGTCTTTCCTCAAGATGATTGTCTCTAGGCAGTCATTTAGACACGAAGCTAATCCCATGTAACTCTCAGAGTACTGCTATGCTGTCTTTGATATTGTGCCTAGTTGTGAGCCTACAGTTGTGATCCTTCTGCCTGGTGCAGTGGAATATGAGCTTGACCAAGAGCTCCTATTCATGTATCCATCCTGACAAGCCAGCTGGCATCCTTCATGGCATTAGCCATCATGCTGGAAAATGTCAACAGCAGTGGGATTTGGGTCTAAGCATGAGCCTTGGGCCTGTCTTAGCATTAAAATACAGATGAAATCCTCAGTGCTCAAAACCCAAATTTGCTTTAGTTTGGTAAGGTGTTAGTGTAAAGAGAGGACAGTAGCCTTGATACTGGGGAAAGGGTTATATGGGTGAAGTTTTCACATTACCAACCATCTGAGTTTCAGTGGCACAGATGATCTTGACCATTTGAGAGGCTGTGGGTGATTTGTGGGTATCCCATCTCATATAAATTGGCGTCAACTTCATCTCATGTTGGTTAGGGCCACCTGTTTTTATTCTAAGCCTGGTTGGTGGCCCTGGGTATCATGCAACTGTTAAGTGTCTGTTATGTGGGACGTGAATCATCCCTAGGCCATTTATTTTCCACTTCAACTTTTGAAAGCAACAGACAGTTCTCTGTCATGCTGTATGAGAGTAATGGTCTTGCTTGATTTTGTTCCTTTTTTGTTCTTATTCTTTACCTGTTCCAACAACTGGGTTCTTTTCTTTTTTTCCTTCTATTCTATCTCATCAATTTGTGTAAATGATCTCTTTTTGTTTAGGGATGTTAATTATCCCATAACATAGTTAGCTGGACATCTGACCTAAGAAATAACTAAAAACACATTCTAGACAGAAGTTCTGCTTTCTACTATTTCAGGGGCTGAAGTATTCTCATGTGGCTGAGCTATGAAGGTAAGAACAATTTGAAAGCTTTGCAACAGTGGGCTCTCCTGTGTGTTTCAGCACATGTGGTCTTCACAGCAGTGAAGGCTTCCGAGGAACAAACCATCAATCTTTTTTTACCAGGCAGAACTACCTACATTCTTCCATTGAGCTCCATCTGATCAGTCTTGATGCCAAAGGACCCTGGTCAGAACCCAAGATTTCACAGCTCTGGATGGGCCAGGCTGCTTCCAGGTCTACACCATTCACTCATTTACAAAGTGACTAACTATGTAGGGCCTTTCACATGCCAGCAGCAGATAAATGAATAAAAGAAATGGGAATGATGTGATATGGTGTGCTTTTTCATATTTACTGTTTGGGATGAAGTCAGTAGCACAACTCATGTGACTAAAGGACAGTAAGGAAAAGATTAATGGGAGTAAGATCTACATCATAGGCTTTAATAATGGCATCATAGGCTTTAATAATGGCATCCTATTAAGAAATTCAGCTATTGAAATTGATCTGTTTTTATATGCCAGCCGCATTGTTTTATGATTGAAACACCTACAGAGCAGAAAACTCTTATGGGGAGCATGTGGATGCACAGCTGTTTTGGAAATGGCTGTAAATAAATATGTCAAATTCTTTTTACCTTTACATTTGCAAGAAGGTCAGAGCTGCAGTGATAATTGATAGGACAATGTGGAAAATACTCAAGATTAGTACGAGTAGGCATCCATTTTCTTAAACTGTAGAGAAGAAAAACAGAAACTTAGCCATCAATATATTCTTTCACTGTGCTGAGTAAACAGTAAAAAGAAAGTAGAATTTGCTCACAGGCTATTTCACTGCAGATAAGAACATGGAAATGGTAGATTTTTACTTAACTTATAAATATCCATGCGTATATAGGAAAATTTACTGACTGCGTTTCAAACATTGATGTATATGTACAAATGCCATGTATATATTGTAATAAAATTAATAGCCTTTGAAGAGAATGAAAAGTTGACTTGCACGTTTTCAAGAGTTGCATTCCCACTTTTAATATAAATAAAGCACTCGTGAAAAGACATTAAATAATCAGTTGCTGATGCTTGAGAGTGTGTAGGTACAAGTGTTAGAGATACCATCTCTGAGGAGAGAGGTGTCTTTCACTCAAATTTATGCCCTGTGCTGACATTTCTGCAAAGTCCTGTAGCTAACATACAGTTAGAAGTGCCAGTATCCAGATATGACTGGAAAGAAATGTCTTTTCAACCTATCTCCATTTCACATGGCTATTGATAATCCATGGAAAGTTTTTAGAAGGCTCCTTATTATTTTGGGTCATCAGCATTCCTTGTCTCCTGAAAGTCATGTGCACCACCTCAGCTTTTGACAAAATAATGTTGAACATTAATCTGTGTTCACAATGTGCTTGCACAGGAGTTTCTCTGTGGGGTATAAAGAAAAGTATGTCTAGTGCATGGACTGAACAAGTAAGACATGAGGCTCTCCTAGACCAAAATAAAATCTATCAGTAAAGAAAGCAATTCTGACTCATCTGGTGGAGTTGGCCAAAAGGCATCGTCGGTATTGGTGGGTAGTTCCTTGTTAGTAGGGCTGTAGCTGACAACTATCATCTTCTCCAGCTAGTATGTTTCACAAAACTCTTGTGCCAATAGTCTCCTTATATGAGCTCAGCATCCAGATGAAGTGTAGTAAGGTGCCCCACACATAGCCTGGGGAGACTCAGGCACCGAATGGGAGAAGGAGAAGGTGTTGCTGCTCACTTTCCTCACCCTGTAACTAAATGGATGAGGCCCTCAGCTGGCTTAGAGGAGACTTGACTCTGCTTGAAGGGGTTTGAAGCCACATTCTGTCACTGCCAACTGCACAGGTCAATTATACTGCCTGTACAACACAAAACAGGGTTATTTTAGGGCAGGGCTGGACAGGAGAGCATAGATCAGAATTCGAAGAAGAAATGGTATTCCTATGGATGGATAAATGTTATTTTCTTCTTCCTTACCTTCTGCTGAAATGTCTTAACTATTTTTTTTTTCCTTGAGGGCATGATCTGAGAATAGTGAACCTAGACATCCCTTCTTTTATCTGCTCCCTCCTTTTCAAAACCACTGTCCCAGTTTCAGCCCCCCCATACATATGAATAACTTGGTTAGGAAAGATGGCAAGGATGAGGAGAGCAGCTTATTATCCTCTTCCCTACCAGTGATTCTTGATACCAGCTGCCACTGTGACATTGACACAGTGGGATCAAATCTGATGAACCACAAGGTGCCACTTTAACTGTCACTTCACATTCCTGGAGTCTTCATACATTTAGTCATGTTTATTTATAAGATACATTTCCTGTTTCTATATTGGCACCAATTTTATACTGCCTGCAACTAAGCATTGCCTGTCAGAATGCGTCTATCTTTTCCTAAGCATGTATCATGGTGAATATCATTTTCATAACCCCAAAAATGATTTTTTCAGTCTAGGGAACCAAACGTCTATTGTATTCTCATTTACCCTCTAGTCCAATCAACAGCCCCATCTTTTTTTCAGTTTTCAATATAGCAGATATTCCTTCATGTGGCTCTGAGCTAATTTCCAGATTTCCTTGACTGATTTTCAAATCACCTGACCATCTGTTTCAGATTTAAGCATCCCAAGATGCAGTCAATCTAAATACATAAAGTATGCTGTAAATTATGTACAGAGCTACACTTTAAATTATCTGTTTGTTGTTGTTGTTGTTGTTATTGGTGTTAACTATTCCATATGCAGGGCTATAATTGACTTCAGAACCTGTAACCACTTTATTATCTAGAAGAAAAAGCTCATTGTTGAAATAATGTAGATGAGGGCAACTAACAAATCAATGTCTGAAGTAGACTCACAGACAGAGTAAGTACAGAGGGATCAATTAATAGTACCTCACACAGAATCGGTGAGATTGGTAACTGTGATACTGCAGCTAGAGCTACATCACATGAGGCTGACGAACAATAAACCATTTCTATGTTCCCTAAGGATTAGGCCAGTTTAAAAGAAAGAATAAACATCAACCTGTTTTTTTGTAAGTACGTAAGCTTCTGTTAGGAGTGTTATATACAAATTAAGATTTATGAGACAGGGCAATTTAGACTTTTACTATTGCCCTCAGAAGTCATTATTTTCTAATGAGTACTGACGTCTTCATCAAAGTACGTAAGTTCAGTTGTTTGTAAATGAAAAGCTTCACCAGATCAAAAGTCAGAACAGATATTTCTTCTGCCACAGAAGTGCAATGCATGGATTGATTGGGCCACAAAAAGTCAGAGAAACCGACAGAAACTTCACTCCAGAATAAGGTACTGGAAGAAAATTTTCTTTGCTGTCTCAACAGATCTCTGTGGAGAGAATGAGGACACCATTCTCCACAGCAGTTAATCTGAGACCTTGCACAAAACCTAAAATTTACTTTATATAGCTAAAAGAGAATATCAAACCTATGTGAGACTATCGTTAAGTGTCCCTTGGCTCCAGAGCAGACTTATCTAACGAGCATTCAGACTGAAGCAACACAATTTCAAAAGCATTTATTGTTTTCTGTGAAGGCTGAGCTCTGCTGCACGCAATCGTTTGTGTGCAGGACTGATGAATAAGAACTGCACTTATGGATCCAGGGGGATCCAACAAGTGCCAAGTCAGCAGAGAGAGACCTGCTGTGTGCGTTTGCTCTGTAACCACCATTAAAAACATGCAGCAGCATGAGGTGCCAATCCAAAATAGAAATGGCTTCCTCTAACGATGTAGATGATGCTTTTAAGATGAACTGAAGTTTGCCTTTTAGTGAAATATTTTTGATGAGTACTGATTTTCAGTTTTTCATGTCTTTGCTGGAAAACCTGTCTGTCTTGATTCCACTCTAGGCTAATTTTTCTCTCTCTCTCTCTCTCTTTTTTTTTCTTATTTTTTCTTTCCCTGTTCCAAAAATATGCAAAAAAACATGCACTGTTCACATTTCCTACTTTTATCTCTTTGTTCACATCAGGGCTTGTTATTCTTACCATATTGACCGGTAGAACCAGTGCCCTGTTTGAGGCAAGTCTTGCTACAGCCTCTGTATCATATTGCCCCATGACACAGAAACTGGGCTTGTCAGCATCAGCAGAGATGTGTTACAGGCACAGACTCTGAAGGGGAAAACAGGAGCAGAGGATCTTTCTTCATGGGAATGGGATGAAAAGGTTGGGTGTTTCTTCCTAGCATTAAAACAGCCCAAAGAGTAAGTACATGAACGATCCTGACCCTACTGCAAACGCCCAGAAAACTCCGATGTTTTAACAGGAACTTAGTAGTTATGTGGTAAGATGTTGTCTGAGAGTCTTCTAAATTATTGGTCAGCCAGTGTCAATCACAAAGAGACTTTTTAATCCCCTTCGTATTTATCCTCATTCCAAGTGATTTTCTACAAGAATATGAGTTAAAATGTTTTATTCATTACAAGCTTCCTCACAAAGCCAGCAGAAGGTTTGATTTAATTCATAAAGATGGTTAGGATCAAGTGGGTAGTGCAGACCTAAAATCCATAGCCTGCTAGTTTCTGTAAGCTAGAAGTGTGGGATGTATTTTATCTCTTCCAGGCTCTATAACATATGTTCTCCAACCCAGTGTACTTGCATTGTAGTAAAACGATTCTTTTCAATAACACATCAAGATGCAAGGGAAACATGTTAAAGCTTCACCATTAAATAAGTTGTGGTATTTTAATGAGATTAATTTGGTATTAATCTGCAATTCACTTAGTTTGGTCTCTGTAGGCTTTTATACTACACATTGGATTCCCCTTCCTTAACATACCTTTGATGGCCTCATTCCCTTTACAAAGCTCTGCCAAGCCCCTTCAGCACTCACCTATTGTTCTCTGGGCAAGAGCCAGAATGTGCTGCAGTTGATTCCCAGTTATGCTTGTACAGAATGGCTATCTTATACACAAAACCTTGTTGGTCAAGACAGACCAGACAGATAAGAGAGCTATTGTCTTTCCCTGAATCTTCTCCCTCAGTGGGGTGCTAGCTCAACCACCTCTCTCTGACAGATGTGCTGATCTTCAATAAAAATGGGTGGTCATACAAGAAATGGGCTATCTTTGTAACGTGACTTTTGGCAAGAAAGGTTGGAAATGGCTAATAGATTCAGGCGTTATTGCTGGTAGAGGAGAGGGAACCCTTAAACAGACAGATTGACAGACAGACAGAGAAACAGTGAATTCCTTGGGCAGCCAAGCTAAAGTTTTACATTTTTTCTTTTTTAATAAAATATTCTTAACTAAGAATTGCACTTCCTGATGCTTTTCATGTGTTAATAATAACACCAGCTAGCAAGACATTCCAGGGTTTCATGGATGGTTGGAGATCACAATACATTCTGCTTAGGCTGAATGAAGCAGAACAAAAATTGGCAAAACCAGGGTTATTAGCTGTGTTATTTAATATTCATAATAGAGTGATACTCAGAGACTCTAACCAAGTTTGTACTGCGGTAGTTTTTCAGCTTAGTCCTTCTTCAGTGGGTTTAAGCTCTGCAGTCCTGATCCTACTGTCTAAACAGGTCTCTGGAATGTCTGTGATTTAAAGACTGACTTAGGCAAGAAAAGAATATTAAATCAAGTACAAAGCTTTCAGCCAGTTTCAGTTTCAGTTTGAGGCTTTCCAGGTGTGAGGACACAAGCAAATCACGACATGAATTAACGTGATTATCATATTGGTGGGAGGCTACTGACTAACTTTGAAGCCACTCTTTTGAGGATATTAGAAAGGAATAGAATACAAATATGTAGAAAAATCTTTTTGGAAATCCTCAAATTCTCTAAAGCAAGAGAAGAGAGAAAGTGGCACATTGTGGGGGTTGGTTATGTGCCAGAGGAGAATGGTTCAGCTATGCAGACGTCAAGTACCTTCTTTAGGTAGCTTAATCTCAGCCATGGATGTCTGGGAAGCCAAATTAGTTACAGCAGCTAAAACTGGTTTAAATATCCCCTTAAAAGGACAAATCCACACAAAATTATACGTATATGTTCCGTTGTCTTCTTATTTAAATATCTAAATATAAGAAATGTGATTGAAGAATGAGACCAAGCCTGTTGCCTTTCTTCCTTTCTCTCTCAACCCATTGCCTGAAGATCTCTTCCAAGCCCATCAAACTTGTGGACCCTGGAGCATAGATTTTTGAAGTATTTCTTTATTAGACACCTTCCTAATTATGTCTGCTTGATCATATTGATTCTTCCTGACAAATTTATGTGGAAATTATTAGATCTTGCATACTCTTCATTCTGGTGTATTTCTGAACACATTTCTATTCTGAAAACAGTTTTAGGCTTGAGTTACAATTTAGGGAATAAATGTTCTTCAGTAAGAAAAACAACAACTTCAAAACAAGTTTTTGTTTATATTCAGTCCTTTCTTCATGAGATTCACTTGTGCTTGTTTAACTCTCATCTTGTAGACGACCCAGTTTCAAAGAACAATGATAGTTTCATGTCTAGTGTGAATTCAGAAGGCTGGTGGAGGGGTGGGGGAAGAGATCTGGGCTGAGGAGGAGAGTTCAGCCTTGAATTTTTGCCTTCCTCACTTTTTAACTCAGTAAGTTGAAAAACTCCTATTGTTTTCATCATTCTCCAGATGAAACTGGAGCAGCTGAATTTATATTTCAGTGAAGGACTAAACAATACTGCAGTCATGTTTTTAAAAAGTTTCTACAATACTTTGAAACACTTGTTTTTATTTTTCCAAAGGAGAGCAGATAAAATCCTAGGTGCTGGCATTCTTTGTGCATATCTTCCCTTCTGTTTAGAAAGTTTAGCATTCTATTTTAATGTTTCATAACACTTTAAGCACATATAAACATTTCTGTCTAGACTGGACTCATTTCTAGACCAAGTATACCCAACAATCTCATATTTTGAACTTTATGTAGGAGCTGCTTCATACAAGAATTTGTCTTGGGAAATGCTTAGGGGCACTGCCACCAGAGTGTGACACCTTATGTTAAAAGATTTTTTTTTATTTTTTATTTTTTTTTTGCATTCAGATATTCTCTTCTCAAAATCTGACAGCCAGGATAGACTGAGGTGAGAATAGAGTTGATGAGACTAATGTATCCACTGTCAAACTATACATTGTGGTTTAACCTCGGCAGGCAGCTCAGCACCACACAACCACTCACTCACTCTCCCCAAGTGGGATGGGAGGGAGAATTGGAAATGTAAAAGTGATAGAATTCATGGGCTGAGGTAAGGACAGTTCACTAGGTAAAGCAAAAGTCATGCGTGCAAGCAAAGCAAACCAAGGAATCCATTTGCTATTTCCCATCAGCAGGCAGGTGTCAGCCGTGTCCAGGAAAGCAGGGCTCATCACACAGAAGGGTTCCTTGGGAAGACAAATGCCATCACTCCAAACATCCTCTATTTCCTCCTTCTTTCCCCCAGCTGTCATTGTTGAGCATGACACCACATGGTGTGGGACATCCCTTTGGCCAGCTCTCCTGGTTCTGTCCCCTCCCAGCTCCCTGGGCACCCCCAGCCCCTCGCTGGCAGGGCAGCACAAGGAACTGGAATGTCCTTGGCTCTGGGTGAGCACTGCTCTGCAGCAACTAAACCATTGGTATGTTATCAGCACTGTTTTCATCACAAATCCCGAATACAGCATCATACAAGCCTCTACAAAGAAAATTAACTTTATCCTAGCCAAAGCTATGACACTGTATATGAAAAATAAAGGGAATTATTTGAGAGTTTTGTTAATTTTGTTCTTTCTTGTGAAATACATCTTGAAGTGCGAACATGTTGCTGGCTACTCAACGTGGCTGACTACATATGGTTATGCTAACACAGTTTGCTGTCATCAGGCTGGAGTACACCTTTGGCATGGATGAAGGAATTTACCTCAGTGACAGTATTAGAAGAGTTACAGAATCCCCAATTATGACTATGCATTTAGTCCACCAGCAGGTCCTCCATCACAGTAAGGCCAAATAAGCTACAACCTCCAATGTCCATTAAAGTAGTGGTCCTTTAGACCACTATTTTTTTATAGGCAGCTCTAAAAACTTTACAACTCTGGCCACTAGAAATGGAATGACCAACAAATATATTCTCAGAAATTAAAAATAGGAATTAGTTCTTTTAAGACCTTCTTTCATGCCCAGTTTTTCTATTATGACAAGAATGTTCTGCTTTTTTATTTCGTCTATGAAACTGTTTTTAATAGCTTTTCAGCTTTTGGTACTTGAAGTTATACTAAAATACTTTAATTTGCATTTATTCAAAAATAGGATCTTTTAAATAAAAAAGTATTATGCTAGAATAAAAATAAGACATTCTTCAGAAAGTCATATTTATCATTAAAAAGTGTGTAAGTGAAAAATAAGCTGTTAAACACATGCCCTCAGAAATGCAAATATCAGATTTTTATTTCTATACTTATCAGTTCGTAGTTGTAGCTATCCAATATTCATGTAAGGGCTAAGATACCAGCATCGGTTGGACAATGTATTTAAATATTGCAGTATGTAGTGCACAAAACTTAAAACATTCCCTAAAAGTGCAAGAGGGATTTAAAGAACAAGGAAATGGGTGTGTATGGGGTCAAATTACTTGCCCTAAGGCACACAGGTACTCTGTGTCACAGCTCTCAGTCAAGCCTGGTTCTGCATGCCAATCGTGTCCTTCACTCATAACACTTTGAGTCTGCATTTATACCAGCCATTACAAATTCAAATAAATGCAGCGTGAATTCCCATATATATATTCCATTCTCACTTTGCATATTCAGAGAAACACAGGTTTATTATTAATGTTGATAATGAGATATTAAGCTGTCACAGGGGATTGTGATGAGCAGCATCAAGGCAAGTCTATTGCTAGCATCCACAGTGGAATTTCTGCCAAGGAAATGTAATGAGGAAGATTGGGGAAAAAAGGAAAAGAAGCAACAGCACATGGTAGTGTGAGGGGTGTGTGGGCTGGGAGCACTATCTTGGGAGATCACCAGTTCTGCTTGTAAAGATGCAAAGTTTAGCCTGTCATTTATTTTTTGGTAGATTTCCTTTTGAAATGAATATCATGCTCATTATAGGTGCTAAACTGACAGCCCTTAAGATTGAAGTTCCCTCTCAAAAAATCAGGTGTAGCAAGTAGGAGCAATAGAAGTTTTTTCACACATGCCTGTCAATAAGTCTCAACCCTGGCCAGGCAAGGATGAAAAAGTAGTTAAAATCCATCTTTACTCTCTGTATGTTGCCTAGTAGCAAGCAGACTTTTAGTGACACTTGTGTGGTTTCTACTTTGACTTTTCTCCTCTTGGAAATGAATTGAGATCAACACATTTCTCTTGGGTCACTAAGCAAGCCATAAAGAGTATCATTTGATTATCCTTATCTCATCTTCTTACTGATAAGTGATCTTTAACACCAAACATGTATCACCATCATTTAACAAAATCTCAGGTGGTAATTACGTTCCTAAGGATCTTATGTGTCTCATAAGGAAGCATCTTACATGAAAAGCTGAATGAAGCTTACTGTAGGCACAAATATAATCCTTTGAATATTCTACATGTAGCTTTGCTTTTGTATCCCCTAATGCTCTTTATGCTCTTTTTTTTTTTTTTTTTCCCTCTTTCTCCTTTTCAAAATATTGCCTCTCAGTACCCAAATTCCAGGAAAGCTGTCTGTTAAACTCCTGCTTCTTTGCCTTTTTGTGGCATGACTGAATTGTCCAGTTCTCAGGTGTATTTTTTTTACTTCTTAATAGAAAGTAAGACAGGAGGGACCCTAAAGAACACATCTATTTCATATCTCTGTTCCATGGAAACATCGAGTTTACCTAGTCTATCCTGATGGATATTTGTTTAAGGCATTCGCAAAAACTTCAAAGAATAAAAAATCTTTGTTTCAAGAATGACCTTCCAAAACCACTATACCTTCTAATATAACCAATGGACTAGGCAAGACTGGTAAACTTAAAGGTGTGAATGCTCTCAAATAATTTTCTGGCTAGTCTATGCAGGATTAAATCAAATCAGTAGTTCCTCCTGTTTTACTGAAACTGGGATTTTCAATCCCCTAAGAAATTAAGTCCTAACTTTCAATTTTGTCTCAGTGGAAAATTGGCCTTTATCTATATGAGTACCTATAACCCAATTTAAATCTTTACTTTTCTCACAAAAATACAAAGACATAGCAGCATGTGAAGACTGAGGATGAGACCAGACATTAGTTAGACTCAGAAAAAGAAGCAGGAATAAGTGTACTGATGATATTTTTAATTCCCTAATTAACACTTTTAAAATGGGAACATGATATTGATTCATTTGTCATCTCTGCCTCATCCATCAAGTGTGTGCTGCCCTGTGAAAAAACCTAGCTGGACCCAGCTTGGCATTAAAATGGACTTTTGGACACAGTGGGGCTCAAAGATTAGGATGTGATGTCCCAGCTTCATAGGGACCTCAAGGTCAGTGTTTATACTCAAATTCAAACAGTTGCTCCACATAAATTCTGCCTCTCCCTGTCCTGTGAGTTACTGTTCGTTATCCCATGCCAGTGGCACTGAACTTCTGTAGCCTCGTAGCAGAGAAATCCCAAATAAGGGGCAGTATGCAGGCTCTCACTGACCAAAGATTTTTGGTCTTCCAAGCCACAGTTTCTTCCTCTGCTTCATTATATTACAGAGGCAACAGACGTTGCCTATTCCCCTCTACAAACTGATGCTGGCAGAAATTGGGTCAATAGCAAATCTACAGAACACAAATCTGGAGAAGAGGAGCATTCTTGGAAGGGGTCCACACCACAGAGCACTCAGACACCAAAAATCAGAGCTAGCTGTCTCAGTGCAAAACTTATTTCTTTATAAGAGGAGCTGGAATTCATCATGCAGCAGGCAGGCTATGACTTGGTTGCCATCACAGAAACGTGGTGGGACCACTCTCATGACTGGAGTGTTGCAATGTCTGGCTATAGGCTCTTCAGAAGGGACAGGCAGCACAGAAGGGGTGGTGGTGTGGCTCTCTATATTAGAGAGTGTTTTGATGTTGTGGAACTTGAGGCTGGGAATGATACGGTTGAGTCCCTGTGGGTTAGGATCAGAGGGAAGGCCAACAAGGCAAACATCGTGATGGGGGTCTGTTATAGACCACCAAACCAGGATGAGGAGACGGATGAGGAGTTCTACAGACAGCTGGCAGAAGTTGCAAAATCGTCAGCGCTTGTTCTTGTGGGGGACTTCAACTTCCCAAACATATCCTGGAAGCACAACACAGCCCAGAGAAAGCAGTCTAGGAGGTTTCTGGAGAGCGTGGAAGATAGCTTCCTGACGCAGCTGGTTAGTGAGCCTACCAGGGGAGGTGCCCCGCTAGACCTTCTGTTCACAGTGACGGACTGGTGGGAGATGTGGTGGTCGGGAGCTGTCTTGGGCAGAGTGACCACGAAATGGTTCAGTTCTCTATTCTTGGTGAAGTCAGGAAGGGGACCAGTAAAACGGCTGTATTGGACTTCCGGAGGGCTGACTTTGAGCTGTTCAGGGCACTGGTTGGCAGAGTCCCTTGGGAGGTGGTTCTGAAGGGCAGAGGAGTTCAGGAAGGCTGGGCACTCTTCAAGAAGCTCAGGAGCGGTCTGTCCCAACGTGCCCAAAGATGAGCCAGCACGGAAGAAGACAGGCCTGGCTGAACAAAGAGTTGTGGCTAGAGCTTAGGAGAAAAAAGAGGGTTTATAAATTTTGGAAAAGAGGGCGGGCCACTCAGGAGGACTATAAGGATGTTGCGAGGCTGTGCAAGGACAAAATTAGAAAGGCCAAAGCTCATCTGGAGCTCAATCTGGCTACTGCCGTTAAAGATAACAAAAACTGTTTTTACAAATACATCAACACAAAAAGGACGACTAAGGAGAATCTCCATCCTTTACTGGATGCGGGGGGAAACTTAGTTACAAAAGATGAGGAAAAGGCTGAGGTGCTCTATACCTTCTTTGCCTCAGTCTTTAGCGGCAAAACCAGTTGTTCTCTGGATACCCAGTACCCTGAGCTGGTGGAAGGGGATGGGGAGCAGGATATGGCCCTCACTATCCACGAGGAAATGGTTGGCGACCTACTACAGCACTTGGATGTACGCAAGTCAATGGGGCCGGATGAGATCCACCCGAGGGTACTGAGAGAACTGGCGGAGGAGCTGGCCGAGCCGCTTTCCATCATTTATCGGCTGTCCTGGCTATCAGGGGAGGTCCCAGTCGACTGGCAGCTAGCAAACGCCCATCTACAAGAAGGGCAGGAGGGTAGACCCGGGGAACTATAGGCCTGTTAGTTTGACCTCAGTGCCAGGGAAGCTCATGGAGCAGATTATCTTGAGGGTCATCACACGGCACTTGCAGGGCAAGCAGGCGATCAGGCCCAGTCAGCATGGGTTTATGAAAGGCAGGTCCTGCTTGACGAACCTGATCTCCTTCTATGACAAAGTGACACACTTAGTGGATGAGGGAAAGGCTGTGGATGTGGTCTACCTACGGTGATACTGTTTCCCACAACATTCTCCTCAAGAAACTGGCTGCTCGTGGCTTGGACTGGCGTACGCTTCATTGGCTTAAAAACTGTCTGTATAGCCGGGCCCAAAGAGTTGTGGTGAATGGAGCCAAATCCAGTTAGAGGCCGGTCACTAGTGGAGTCCCCCAGGGCTCAGTACTGGGGCAAGTCCTCTTCAATATCTTTATCGATGATCTGGATGAGGGGATCGAGTGCACCCTCAGTAAGTTTGCAGATGACACCAAGTTAGGTGCGTGTGTCAATCTGCTCGAGGGTAGGAAGGCTCTGCAGGAGGATCTGGATAGGCTGGGCCGATGGGCTGAGGTCAGCTGCATGAAGTTCAACAAGGCCAAGTGCCGGGTCCTGCATCTGGGGCGCAACAACCCCAAGCAGAGCTACAGGCTGGGAGATGAGTGGTTGGAAAGCTGCCTGGCAGAGAAGGACCTGGGAGTATTGGTTGATAGTCGGCTGAATATGAGCCAGCAGTGTGCTCGGGTGGCCAAGAAGGCCAACAGCATCCTGGCCTGTATAAGAAACAGTGTGGCCAGCAGGGCTAGGGAAGTGATTTTCCCCCTGTACTCGGCTCTGGTGAGAACGCACCTCGAGTACTGTGTTCAGTTTTGGGCCCCTCGCTACAAGAAGGACATGGAGGTGCTCGAGAGAGTCCAGAGAAGGGCAACGAAGTTGGTGAGGGGTCTGGAGAACAAGTCTTACGAGGAGCGGCTGAGGGAGCTGGGCTTGTTCAGCCTGGAGAAGAGGAGGCTCAGGGGCAACCTTATCGCTCTCTATAGGTACCTTAAAGGAGGCTGTAGCGAGGTGGGGGTTGGTCTATTCTCCCACGTGCCTGGTGACAGGACGAGGGGGAATGGGCTAAAGTTGCGCCAGGGGAGGTTTAGGCTGGATATTAGGAAGAACTTCTTTACTGAAAGGGTTGTTAGGCATTGGAATGGGCTGCCCAGGGAAGTGGTTGAGTCACCATCCCTGGAGGTCTTTAAGAGACATTTAGACGTAGAGTTTAGTGATATGGTTTAGTGGAGGACTTGTTAGTGTTAGGTCAGAGGTTGGACTCGGTGATCTTGGAGGTCTCTTCCAATCTAGACGATTCTGTGATTCTGTGATTATACAGGTTTTGCTACAAAACAGATGAAGTTAGTGACAATCTCTTGATAGCCACTTGAGAGAACCTGTGCAGAGATATAGATGATGGAAGGGTAAGATCAGAATGCCAAGGGCTTTTGTGGACAGCCTTAAATATTCTTTCTGTTTACAACATTGTAAATGCAGCCAGATTAGAAATGGTGGTATGGGAACAGGTACCTGACAGTCATGCTGCCTTTCTGTTCTTCATGCTTTTTTTGGTGAGAGTAAATGCTAAATTTATGTTTTGGAATGTACACAGAGATTTCTCTGGAATAAATATCTTAGTGTTTAATGTTACATTTTCAAGTAAGAGAAAAAAGAAGTAAACCACAAAATTGTCAACTCTCAAAACTCTTCCTAAACTCTCATTGTGATGTATTGACCTGGGAAAGCCTGCCAGACCATTTAACACCTTTATTGCTTGATCCTGGGAGCTCAATATGTTATTTACTGATCCTTCTCCTGTCACTGCTCACAAACACATATCTGCTTATATTATTCCTAGCAGGTTCTCCAGCACACATTGGTTCAAAAATCAGTCACTTCCTAGATCCATCATTTCTGTCCCACTTTTGGGCTACATGTCTGAAGTGCTAATCTGCCAGAGGTGGACTAATGCTGACTACAAGTAGTGCCTTCTTTCACCACATAAGGAAAAGAAGGCTTGCCTCATGTTTCTTCAGCCAAAGCACTCTAATAAATAGATGGTATGGGTGAATAAATACATATATCTTTCCAACAGTACAGAAGTTCCCTGTTGTACTTTTATTTATGTTCTCTGAATTTTCACATGGTTTCACCATTCCTCTGGGAAGATGGTTCTTCAAAACATCAATTCATCAGGATTTGTTTGAATTACCTTCCTTTTATACTACCTTGAGCTTAATTTCATCCCATTACTTATACTCACAAGTGATATTCTAAATCATTCTCATCTTCTTGTTTATTCCCTCTATAATGCATGTTCAGCCAAGATACAATTTTTTAGTTTTATTCATCTATCTTATTGTTCATTTATTTCTCAAAGTTTTTAACATATGCTTTTGGGTAACTCTTTTGATGATATTTCACACTTTCCCAGCAGAGTGGAAAATGATGTTTACCTAAGTACTGGCCTATTTTGCTGTTACATCTCATTGCAAGCTCTTCTGCAGTTTTTTTGTCACCTTTCTTGGAATTGTACTTTCTAGATTACTCGTCTTTCATGTAGTAATGAATAGATATCTTATGGTTTTGTTAATTTGCATTTCCCATTTTCTTCTATTTTTTTATCCGTTCTTAACAAATTTCTTAATTCAGGTAATTTTGATTCATTTTCCCATTTTCTCTTATGTTCACAAGTTATTTACTGCATTTTCAGACTACCATTTGTGCTAAGTTTTGTAGATATAAATGAAAGAAAGGCCTTACTGTAAATAAAATTCATTCTAGGCTTGTAAAAAAAACAAAAAACAACAAACAAACAAACAAACAAAAACAGGAGGAACCAGGAGGAGAAGCACTCAAACAGGGGAGGAGAACAAGTTAGCAGTGAAGACAGAGGAGGGGGGGGTTTACATTCTGCTATGTAGAAGTATTCCTGATTTCACATCCTCATTTGGAATTGAAATTGCAGTTTTCAGTTTAAAGACTCAAAGTCTGACCAGTTACAGTTTTAAGGTTGGCTGTGCACTATTTTAGATACACAGGAATACTCAATTCTGAGGAGATGAAATACACATTTTTGTGCTCTCATTGAGGGCCCTGTGATATGGTCAAAAATACAGCATTTGGCAGCAGCTGTAAGATCCTATAATGTCGTAACATGGGGAATGGAGATGAGAGGCACTTCAGGGAAGAGTCACATCATCATGATCTTCTAAAGAAGTACAAGAAGGGTGAAAGGGAACAACCTCCTAGTCTGAAACAACCCTCCAGAACTGTTATCAGAACTGTTTAAACCAAAGTGGAACATCCCTTAATCATCTGGATTTACATTGGAGTCTCTCGAGTATGTCCATGTCTCTGTTGTACTTCAGGGCCCAGAACTGGACACAGGGCTTCAGGTGCAGCTTCACCAACTCTGCATAGAGGGGAAGGATAACATCTCTTGATCTGCTAGCAATATTTTGCCTAATGCAACGCAAGATACCATTAGCATTCTTTGTGGCAAGGGCACATTGCTGACTCATGTTCAACTTGGTGTCCACCAGGACCCTCAGGCCCTTTTCTGCAGGGCTGCTTTCCAGCTGGGCAGCCCTGTTGTGGTTTAATCCAGCAAGAAGCTAAACATCATACAGCCACTCTCCTTCTAAGTGGGATGGGGGGGAAAATTGAAAAGTGCAAGAATCTGTGGGCCGAGATAATGATAATAATAAAGAGAAAAGTGTATAATATATAATTATATCAAATAACAAGAAATAAAAAATAAAAAAAACAATAACAACAAAAATAATAAACAAAAAAGTAATGCACAATGGAATTGCTCAGCACCGGCTGAGCAGTGCCCAGCCAGTCCCCAAGTAACAGCAGCCCTCCTGGCCGACTCCCCTCAGTTCAATATGACATCACATTGGGACATCCCTTTGGTCCATCTGGGCCAGCTCTCCTGGTTCTGTCCCCTCCCAGCTCCCTGGGCACCCCCAGCCCCTCGCTGGCAGGGCAGAACGAGGATCTGGAAAGTCCTTGGCTCTGGGTGAGTGCGGCTCTGCAACAACTGAAACATCAGTGTGTTATCAGCATTATTCTCATCCTAAATCCAAAACACAGCACCGTGCCAGCTTCTGGGAAGAAAATTAACTATATCCCAGACAAAACCAGGTCAGGCCCCCATCATATTCTCGTGCCTGGGGTTGTCCCTTCCCAGGTGCAGGACTTCGCACTTCTTGTTGAATTTCATGAGTGATATTGGCACATTTCTCCAGCCTTTCAAGGTCCATCTCGATAGCAGCATGGCAGCCCTCTGGCTTATCAACCACTGCTGCCAGTTTTGTGTCATCTGCAAACTTCCTGAGGGCACACTCTGCCCTATCATTCAGATCATTAAAGGAGATGTTACACAGGACTGGACCTGGTATTGACCCCTTGGGTACTCTGCTCAGTACCTGGCTCCAACCATACTTTGCACCACTAACTACTACCCTCTTGTCCTGGCCATTCGGGTAGTTTTTGATCCACCTCAGTTTCTGCCCATCCAGCCCATATACCAACAGTTTGTCTATAAGGATCTTTAACTGATCCCAGCAGCTATCTTTGGAGAATATTTTAAATACAAAGAATATATCTCTTTAGAATATTTTCTAGAGTTGCCACAGTCTCTCCACCAGGACAGTTTCTCTGGCTTATGAAACATAATCTGGAGGAAAGCACTATGCTACATTGCATCATTTATTTGCTCTCAGAAGACACAAGAGAATGTATGTCACTAAGAACCTCATGTCCTCATGAGTTGCATGCTGCTGATCTAGATCAGTTTCAATGAAGTCTGCATGTGAACGTGGGTGCCCAGGGAGTCTTTTTCCCGAAGAGGTTTCTTAGGTTTTTAAGGGTAGCATTGGGGTGTGCCCTGGTGTAAAATGAGGTAATGAAGTCTATGTGATACGATTCTTTTGAAACAGAGCTCTTATGAAAAAATCAAGAGGAAGTGCTTTCCTTTTCTTCACTGCTAGTTCATCCAGTTTGCAGCTCAAGAAAAGAGAGATGATTATTTTGGGGTACTTTAATGTGTGGGAGCTTTTAACTGTATATAGATTTTTTCTGTTTGTTGTCGAGGTGCCAGAAGTTCTTGAAGCCTGATAATGCTCTCTCCATGTTTTATTCAGGTTGTCATCAGTAATGACATATAATTTAATTTTACTTTCCTATTATACTTTTCTCATATTACTAGCAAAAAAATGTGCAGAATATTTTTTTATCACTGCTCACAAACAAGGGAGCTTTAAAAACAAATGTATGCAAAGAATTAATGCTTTTGCAGAAAGGCTTTAATTTATTATTTAGCTCTATTTCTCCAGTGATAGCGAGAATATGCTTTTTATGAACATCATAGTACACTTAATTCTTGAAGACAATTTACACATTAAAAATAAATTGTAAAATCCCAGTAGGATTCAGCATGTTGACACATTTTAGATTAATGATGGTAATGTTGATGACTGCTAACTTTTAAATATGTAAGTTATACAGAAAAAAAAAAAAGTGATTAGCAAGAGCTGTGTTAAAGAAAAGCAGAAAAAAACATTCCTTGAGACAGTTAGCCTTTTCTCTGAAGGATAAGATCTCAACACTTTTTCATCTACGCTTCTGCTAAGAGTCTTGGCAGGCCTCAGTCTGGAGGGAGCCTGCAATTACAGATCTACCAGGTCTTGATATTTGTTTCTGCCCTCATTCCTGTGGGAGCTGGTTAGTCTCTCATTGTCTAGTCTGCTACTATTTGTACTCTTCAATGTACTTGTTGTGTCAACTCAATGTCCAGCTGGCTGGCAAAGCAGAAGCTGCTGTGATGTTTCCTGCTGGTCAGAGCTGCTGAAATTACCGAGCAGACTTCCCTTAAACCGGTGGAGGAGCCCTGTCCTACTCATCAGGAACACTGATTCCCTTCAGGCATTTCATCTCTGGCCCCACTGAAGATCATGGATTTCTTGCTTTTCTTGCTTCTCCCCACCCCGGCGTCATCGCAGAAACTCATTTAGTGCTCTGGCTGCTCCACCATCAGCACCTCCTGTAGCCCTGACACCCATTTCCTAACAAAAATCTTCATCCTTAAGACCTTCCTGATCACCCATATTCATTTCCCCTGAATCTTCCTCGTCATGCTCATAACTCGTCTCCCTGCTCCAGGACTCACATTTTCTTGAAACAGATCTTAAACAGAACTAACCCTTTGGCTATCATGTACCTTTTCTGTCCTTTTGCAGATTTTTACTTAAATCCTATTTCTTTTGCATTCCTTCATTAGATTGCTGTCAAACCTCTGTGCATTTTTGCCTCAGGATAATAGACTACATATGCATAATACATAGTTTGGATGTCAATAGATTTTATTACAGTTTGGGATAGTGGTTCTGCTTAATTTCATGCTATCCACAAACTAGACAGTAAATTGTTGGCTCTGACGGGAAGGTTATACTACAGGCTAAATTTTACCCTGAGTTACATTCAGGCAACTTTCTACCAGAGTCAGAATTTGGCCTTTAATGCATCTGGGAGTGAAACAGAATTTCTTGTCTCCTTATCAGACCTACCATACAATCCTGTTATATGACAGATGTACATCTCTGATATAAAGAAAAAGGAAAATCCCCAATTCATGGTGAATTTATATGGTTAATATTATCTGATAAAACACAAGTGAATGAACAGGACCTTGAGGGAAGGTTGGATTTTTAAGGGAGACAAGGCATCCAGGGAAGCATTGCTACATGCCTAGCAGAAGGGCAAAAGCAAAAATAAATGTAGGTCAGAGGAAAAGCCAGCAGCAACAATGAAATACTGAGAAAATTCCAGAAGAAACAAAGCAAAAGTGACTTGCAACAAGGCTCAGTCCTCATCATGTCTCTGAACACAGTCAGTCCTGGTAAAGCCCAGAATCAGCTCAGCTGTATGTCTGTTTCCTCTCCTTCCTCAGCACTGTGTGAGAAATAAAGTAGCAGTTTTGCAAACCCATCTCTTGATACCTACGGGGTCACAAATTACTGATTAAAAAGAAATCACTTGGGAATTTCACCAATAATTCCTTCCTGTCCACCTGAGAAACAAAACCCAGCATGACACTTATCTGATCTCACTGTGTGAGTGGAAATGCCATCCACACCCCCCATGGAAGGATGGCATGTTTTTCACCTGACTTCTCAGACTTGACTGGTGTCACCTAGACTCCAGAGTTCAGCAATAACAGGTTCTCCCACATGCTGTAGGGAAGGGGACAGCAAAGCTTGGGTGAGATCTGGTTCAAGCCCAGCCTACAGCATCTGTCCATACAGTCAGCTGCTGCTTTTCTTTCCCATGTTTGTTGTCTGGTGTCTGAATAAAGGGTAATCGTGCTTTTTTGGAACACGCAATAGCTACAACAAAGAGTTGTGAGTGTGGAAAGGTGTGCAAAAATAAGGAGCACACTCAGAATTAGAAGATACTGAAAAAAAATAAAATAAAAATCTGGCTGTGCTCGTTTGTCTCTCTTTTTCCCAGATTGCCTCATGTCATTTAATTTCTGTCTTATAAAAGTAAAAATGTGTCAGACATAAGATCACTGGGACATTTTCAGGGTTGATTCATCCACAGATTAAGAGATCCCACCCACAAGGATGCATCGTTTCTGTACAGAGCAGACTTTGTGGCAGCACATAATTGGAAGTAATTAATCACACCGAAGACAAACAAACCCAGACATAAATCATTAAACTAACAAGAACATGATCTGCTTCTCTATCCCTTCCATCTCCTCATCTGCCTCCATGCTACTTTGAAGGAAGACCCTTGTCTTGTAGAGAAAATACATTGTTGTCACTGCATTTTATAGCTTATAACGACAGCAGGAGAGCTTGTTTTATTTTTTCTACTGTATTCTTTTCCTTTTGTAACCATGATGTGGGTATGTCTCTCCGCAGATCTTCCATACTGAAAACACCAAACATATATAAAGAGAGCACACACTATACAGCCATCATTAAGTATCATTTGCAATCTTGTACTTTATCATCAGTACTGTCCATTCAGCAAGTTTTCATGCTGACCCCTGAGATGTGTCAGCTAGTTTGTGTAACAAACTAGTTCTGATAGCATGTTTTTTATTACTACTTCTTCAGTGGCTCAGCTCTCATTCACATTCATTGTACAATACAAAAGCCTTGCATCTCTGACCTTATCCCCCATGACCTAGTTGTATTACTTTAGGTTTAATGGTCTTATTGTTGAGCTGCCCTTGGAGGGATCCTAATACTTTTCCTATGGAAGTTTCCTTGAGATATGGTGTCTTATCACAGCATTTGCACTTCAAAGTACTCTAGGAGGGCCTAAATCACAAGCCGTTTCACCAAATATGCCTTCTAACTGTACCGCAAGTTCAGTTGTGTCCTTCAAGAAGGGCAGTTATTTTAGGAAATGAGAACAAATTAGAGAAGGGCATGAAACAGACTGTTTCACCAGCTCATTCTCTTTCAGCAGGTATCAAAAAAAAAAGCCCCTAACCCCTCTGGTGCCGAAAGCACACTGTAGTTAACTCATTATCAGTTGATGGGAATCCTGGAAATGGAGAAGGGAAGTTACACATCTGATTATATTCTTATTGTATGTGAAGAAATAGTGAGAATTTTGATGCAGGTAATAACGAGAGGCATAACTACCTGGAAGAAACAGTCAAAACAGGAGTCTTGTAATTTGACTGATGTAGACTTGATAAAGGATCGGCACAACTGTGAATTCAAACGTGCATGATAAAAGTGCAGTAAGTGTGCAAATGAAACACTCAGCTACTACATACCTGCTGCAAAGGAATATCTACTTCTGCTGAAGAGGAGAACTAATCATCAGACTTCGGGCTACTGGATGCTTCAAACCCATGGAAAGCTGATTAGTCAGAAAGTTTGAGGTTCTGTCCCATTCCTACTCTTTAATATAGGGTCAAATGAGGCTACAGTGGGATTTTATGTCCCTCAAAAAGGGATTTTATGTCCCTGAAAAAGATGTTGAAGGGATTGAGAGTGCAGCTAGTGTTCTCCTCTGTCCTCCCAGTTAGAGACTGGGACCCAAGAAGAAGGAGACAAATGGATCAGGTGAGTGATTGGTGGCATGGCTGGTGCCATGCTCAGGGTTTGGGGTTCTGTGATCTCAGACACACCTTCAATTGACTGTGCATGTTGACGCCGGATAGGGCACACCTGACCAGGTGGGGCAAGAGTGTTCTGGGAAGCAAGCTGGCTCGAACTGTTATCAGAGCTTTAAACTCTGGGAAAGGAGATATACTTCTGAATGACAGAGAAGAACCAGGGAACACTGACACTTTATGAAACAACAGGGAAACACCCATGAATTGTCCCAGAAGAATTAGGGAGGGCTTCTCTAAAAAGGTAATGAAACAGCCTCGAAAAGGTTGACAGCTTATGGGCAAAAATTAAGGACCAGTCCAATAAAGAGGCTGGAGTCTACTGCAGGCAACCTGATCAAGGGGAGCCTGTTGACAACGCCCTCTTACTTCAGATACAAGAAGCATTGCACACACATGCTCTTATCCTGATTGGGGACTTCAGCCACCTGAATGTCTGCTGGGAAAGTGACACAGCAGGCTGTAAACAATCCAGAAGACTCCTGGAGTGTGTTGAGGATAACTTCATGGTCCAAGTTTTAGATAAACCAACTGGAGGAGAAGAGTTACTGGAAGTAGTGCTCACCAATACCAATGAACTCATTACATTGGCAAAGGATGCAAAGAATAACAAGAAGGGATTCTGTAGGTACATTGACCAGAAAAGAAGGGCCAAGGAAAGTGTACCCCCTCTGACAAATGAGAAGGGAGAGCTGGTAATGACAGACATGGAGAAGGCTGAGGTACTCAGCAACTTCTTTGGCTCAGTCTTCACTGACAGTCAGGCTTCCCATGTCTCTCGTTTCCCCAAACCTGTAGAAGAAGACTGAGGGAGCAAAGTCCCTCCCACTGTCAGCAAAGAGTGGGTTCAAGACCACCCGATGAACTGAACAGGTACAGTCTATGGGGCCTGATGCAACACATCCCAGGGTCCTGAGGAACCAGCTGGTGGCATTGCCAAGCCTCTCTCCATCATATTTGAAAAGTCCTGGCAGCCAGGTGAAGTCCCTGGTGACTGGAAAAAGGGAAACATCACTCCCATTTTTAACAAGGGTACAAAGGAGGACCCAGGGAACTACAGACCGGTGAGCCTCACCTCTGTGCCTGCAAGATCATGGAACAGATCCTCCTGGAAGCAATGTCAAGGCACATGCAGGACCTGCCCCTCCTTGAGGTGACCCGAGACAGCCAGCATGGCTTCAGCAAGGCCAAATTGTGCCTGACCAGTCTGGTGGCCTTCTATGATGTAATGACTGCATCATGCATGAAGGGGAGACTGACTGATGTCATCTACCTGGACTTCTGTAAGGCTTTTGACATGGTCCCACATGACATTTGGATCTCCAAATTGGAGAGAGATGGATTTGAAGGGTGGTCTATTTGGTATATAAGGAATTGGATGGATGGCGCCACCCAGAGAGATGTGGTCAACAGCTCTAGGTCCAGGTGGAGGCTGGTGACGAGTGGTGTCCCTCAGGGGTCCATCTTGGGACTGGTACTGTTTAATATCTTTATCAGTGACATAGAGAGTAGGAGAGAGTGCACCCTCATTGAGTTTGCAGATGACACCAAGCTGAGTGGTACAGTTGATACAACAGAAGGACGGGGATGCCATCCACAGGGACCTGGACAAGCTGAAGAAGTGGGCCCATGTGCACCTAATGAGGTTCAACAAGTCCAAGTGCAAGGTGCTGCGCCTGGGTCGGGGCAATCCCAGACATGAGGACAGACTGGGAGAAGAACTCATTGAGAGCAGCCCTGCAGAGAAGGTCTTGGGGAGTTCTTTTGGACAAAAAGCTCTACATGAGCCAGCAGTGCACACTTGCAGCCCAGAAGGCCATGAAGTTGATCAGAGAGCTGGAACACCTCTCCTATGAAAAAAAGGCTGAGGGAGCTTGGGATGCTCAGTCTGGAGAAGAAAAGTCATTGCAGACTTTCAATACTTAAAGGGGGACTATAAAAAAGATGGATAGTTACTTTTTACATGAGCAGATAGTGATAGGATGAGGGGGAATGGTTTTAAACCTAAAGAGGGTAGATTTAGATGAGATATTGGGAGGAAATTTTTCACCCAGATGGTGGTGTGGCATTGGAACAGGTTGCCCAGAGAAGCTGTGGATGCCCCATCCCTGGAGGTGTTTAAGGCCAGGTTGGATGGGTCCCTGGGCCATCTATGTAGTGTGTGTCATCCCTGCCCATAGCTGTGGGGTTGGAACTAGATGATCTTTAAGGTCCCCTCTAACCCAAGTCATTCTATGGTGATGTTCTATGATGTTCAATATAAATTTCTTCTCATAACAAGTAAAGATCTTGTTTGTGTTTATCAGTAAGTTAGATAACCAAAATGTTATCAACCTATCACCACCACAGGATCCTTATTTAAAATATAGCTAATTACTCGGTGATAGGGTGAAAGTCTATTTCTATTTAAAATGCCTTTGGGAAGAACTCTTTCACCTGGCTTTAAATGTTTGTAATGTAGAAACCTCTGTCAGAACTAGCTCCAATTAGCGTCGATGAAAAGAAATAAGCACCCTCAAGACATGAATCATCTGATCTGTTTTAGCTCTCTATTTTACAAGATGAATCACCTCTTGCCTGCTTTTCTTCAGCTACATCAACTAGATGACTTGTTCACATGTAGACAATTACCTTGTCGATATTTCTGTTTGAACAGATGTGTATCACCTTTTCTGACACAACGCATCCTTTAGAGCTTTTTGATATTTTGTACGGTCATACGGAGAACTGATCGTATGTAAAGGTTTTGAAAGCATACAGAGTATGACAAGAGAAAGCTACAATGGCAGCTGCTGAAAGAATGGATTAGATCAGATTAGACCACCCTCTGTGTCTTCTGATCATCCAAGAAGAAAAGAAACTCTCTTAATGCAACCCTAAGCTAGCAGAATTAATGCCACCTACTGTGTCACCTACTATCCCTGTGTGGAAAGGCAGAAACAAGGGTGAAAGAGACTACAGCATGTACCATACTCTGAATTTTGTCTTTTCCCCATGCCAAAACTGTTGCTGCTCATTGTGTAGATGCGCCCAGACACTTGCAGCTGTTGAATTAGCAGAACGAACTAGCCACAAGAGTACATTACCACTCTTGTATAAGGTCACCAGTGTAATTCCTATCTGTAATGGGGAGAAGGGCTGACAGAAGAGGAAAGATCAGTGAATAAAATCAGTTGGGAACATAAGACTGGATGAAGGGAGGACAGAACAAAATGAGCTTTTGTTTTTCTGGGAGAACTAGCCAAGAGAATTTGTAATACCCAGGAAAATTTTAATAAAGTAATCAAAACAGGCAAAACAAAGGACATTTAAAAGATCTATAAAAATATAGGACAGGGGTGAGAATTTCATTTTAATAGTCACAAGAAAGAAAAAGGTCTAAATATAAAACACAGACTGATGTAATATTGACTGTATTCCTTTACATTTGTGACTGAGGCATTTTTACTGGAAGCATGAGAAAACCCTCTGGTCCATCCACCTCTTTCTTTACAGTTGTTATTACAGGGCTACAAGCTCTCTGGGAAAGCAAACATCAATATATTTGTCTGAAATCCAAAGTATGGGACCCTGGCTATGGGGTCGTTCTACAAGTGGCTATTCTACAAGTTTGAAAAAGACACGTTTTTTAGAAGGATCTCAGTATAGTCACAGAATAATTGAGCTTCTCACAAAGTGGGCTGTTTGGTATATCCCAGCCAAAACAAAACAAATGAACAAACAAACAACCACCACCACCAACAAACAACACCATGAAGTACTGCCGTTGTTCTCAGAACAATTTTTTAAGCAAAAAGTGAATCAAAGAGAAAGAACTTGTTTGTGTCTGCAAACCCTATTCCCTATTTAAACAATCTCTGGCATCAAAAAAGGCCAATTTTCCATGCTTTGAAGGGGATATATGCACATAAGAGAAAAAATGACTAATATTAAAAATATCATGCACAAGCAGGGAAAACTTTTTTTTTTTTTAATAAATAAACAAACAAAAACAATGATAGTGGTAATCTACAAAGAGAGGGCCATTAATTTCAAAATGTTTCCCAAATGCCTACCAGCTACATGCAACACCATGAAATGTACCCACTGTCTGAGGAACAGCCCCCAGATATGTTAGGCTCTCCATGGAGGAAAAAGAAGAGTGATAATTTGACTAAAGACACACTGGAAAAATTGCTGTGCCTGAAGGTCTTTAATGTTCATGGAGAACTGGCATGACTCTGCTACCTGATCCACTCAATAATAATTAATAAATTTCACAGACCTGAGCTTCGCTACTTTGAAATGTGGAAGGGGCAAATAATGTAATAGTCATTTGATGCTCTTAGACATTGGAAAGTAACCCTGTATGCACAACTTCTAACCTCCTAGTAAATACAAAGTAAGAGAAATGTAAGCTAACATATTTTACTTCACTGGTATTTTACTTCACCTCTGACCCTCTGCGTCTTGTTCAATAACCTAAGACTATTTTTTTGTTAATCAATTATCATGTTTTTGATTTTAGAAAAAATCTTGTCTTGAGCAGCAACCAAAGTGAAGAGATTAGTTTTTTAAGAGTGCTTAGTAAACTTTTTTTTTTCCCTTTTCCTTTTTGAATTGATTTTAAAAAATATCAGACCAGACGTTGCCTCTGGTTGCTACTAAGATCCACCAGTATCTGACAGCTTTTGAGAAAATTAAATCTCTTAGTTCAAGGAGAAAGAAGTCACCTTCAGTAAAATATATATTATCCCCAAATTTTATAAAGTTGACAAGAATGTTTGGCTCCTACCCCCACTCCCAACTCTGGTGCTATCCATCTCTGAAGACACAGCACAAAGGAAATACAGTTAAAAAGATCGATGACCTTTGAACACACAAGTCTCTGAAAACAAAGTTGTTTTGCTTTGTTGTCAGCAAATTTAGTATTCCATTCATGAAGCATAATTTAGCTAACCTATTAAAATGCAACCACAGATCTCATTAATGAAAAGCTGCTAATTTAGCTTTTCTCCAATTATAGTGTAAGGTTTGGTGTAGGAAATAGCAACAACAACAACAACAATCAACAACAGACAAGCTTCTGATTTCTCTAGCCTTTCCATTGTTTGCAGTCAAGAAAAAAAAATGAAACAGTTTTCTTCAGAAAAGAGGACATGAAAACAATTATGTTACTCTTCCCCTTTTAAATTCCCTTTTTCCTGTCTACATCCCCAGCTCCCTTTATCAGGGATGGATTATTATCAGGAATAATAAAATCGATTACTTAAGGGTAAAGGATAAGTAAACCTTATGGACGGTGAGATTTTGTGTACCATTCATTTGCAAAGGTTTTAAATGTTCATAACCCTTTCCTTCTAGTGATTTAAATCTGTATGGCTTGAGTCAGACCTCTCTTGGACCAGCTTTACAACTAAACAACTCCATTGGGCTTGTTTCTCCAATGCGCTGCATTTTGCACAGTAATTTATACCTGAAAAAAAGTGAGTGCTAGAAGTTACAGCCCTGCTTTGGGACAATTCCTCACACACCTTGCAGAGAGGCAGATGATTACCTGCAAGGCATAAAACAGCAGAGAGCTGAGCCCTTCGCTTTTTACGGTTTTATTATTGACTTACTGCTGCACCCAAATCAGCTGTTTCGCAAGAATCATTCAGATGCAAGCCCAGAGTATACTCTGTCAAAGAAGGCATGGATATGAGCAGTGTTCTACTTCCCTGTCCTATCCTATCTAGTGCAGGGATCCTAACATTGAACTTACTTCTGCGGTATTAAACCATTTTCGCAGTACTACACGTGAAAAAAATACTAATATCCGCAAACGGTTTTCTCCCACATGTTCTCCCTTTAGGCAAAGAGAGATGTGCATTAGTATTTTTCTTTAAGAATCTGTCTTGGGTTTACATGGCAAGGTTTTGGTAGCGGGGGGCTGCAAGTGTGGCCTCTGTGAGAAGAGCCCAGCAGCTGCCCCATGTTAGATAAGGGCCAGCTTCAGCCGGCTCCACAGGGACCCGCTGCTGGCCAAAACTGAGCCCCTGAGCGATGTTGTTTGTGCCTCTGGGAGAGCAGATTTAAGAAAAGGAAAAAGCAGAACAAAACAAAACAAAACTGTTGTGCAACAGCAGCTGGGAGAGAGGAGTGAGAGATAAATTCCTACAAAGTCAGTGCAGCAGGAGGGCAGGAGGTGCTCCAGGCACGCAGCAGCAGTTCCCCTGCGGCCTGTGGAGAGGCCCCTGGTGGAGCAGGCTGTCCCCCTGCAGCCCACGGGTCCCACACGGAGCAGATCTCCACGCTGCAGCCCGTGGAGGAGCCCCCGGTGGAGCAGGTGGATGTGGCCTGGAGGAGGCTGCGGCCCATGGAGAGCCCCCGCAGGAGCAGGCCCCGGGCCGGAGCTGCAGCCCGTGGAGAGGAGCCCACGCAGGAGCAGGGGGTCTGGGGGGAGCTGCCGCCCGTGGGGGACCCGTGCTGGAGCAGTTTGCTCCTGGGGGATGGACCCCGTGGGACGGAGCCGTGTGGGAGCAGTTCCTGAAGAGCTGCTGCCTGTGGGCAGCCCCCGCAGGCTCAGTTCGGGAAGGACGGCATCCCGTGGGAGGGACCCCATGGAGCAGGGGCAGGGAGGGACCGTGGAGGAGCAACGGAGGTGAAGCGTCAGGGACTGACCACAGCCCCCAGTCCCCGTTCCCCTGCGCCACTCGGGGGGTAGAAGTGGAAGGCGGGGGGGGGGGGGGGGGGGGGATGTTTTTAGTTTGTTTTTAGTTTCTTACTTCTTTAGCTTGTTAGTGCTGGGTAATAAATTATATTCATCTCCCTATGCTGAGACTGTTTTGCCTGTGACAATAACTGGTGAGTGCTCTCCCTGCCCTTATCTCAATGCCTGAGCCCTTTTCATCGTATTTTCTCCCCCTTTCCCTTTGAGTAGGGAGAGTAGATGTGGTAGAGCTTGGCTGCCCAGCTGAGTAAAACCACCACAGTGTAATAAAATCATAGGATCATCTAAGTTGGAAAAGACCTTCAGTATCATCAAGTCCAAGAATAATGCATGCAGAAAGCTCATATCCTTCTGCTTTCTGAAGACAGCCTCTCAACGGGACATGGTGGCTGGCCATAGTGCCACACTACAGTGGCTGACTGGCTTCTGAGACTGCTGTGCTTCTGGTCATCTCAGTGCATGTGCTGAGGAGCTTGGTGTCTGAACCTACCCTTGGTAATATGGATATGCAAGTGGTTTGCATATCATATGGAAGAGAGTTGGTATTCCTCGTGATCTTTATTCACCCTGTAAACCCATTTACAGACGGAGACAAATTCCCAGGAAAGACTTCTGCTTCTAACACAACAGAGTTTTACCACTCTTGAATTCTTTGCCTAAAGAAATCCTCTCAACCCTTGCCTTCAGGCTAGAGACTGACTTGTTTTTCCACACTTTATGCATTGAAGACTTCAAAGCAGGTGGGAGGACTTTGCACTTTATGTGCTATTTGCTGGTTAGGTATGGTAGGCAGGGAAGGATTTGTATGCCATAGCCAGTGGGTGTCTGCAGTGGGCTGTATCACCTAGGGTTTCTTAAGCTTTACAACCTTCCTGCCACTTCATCCAGCTGAAAAGTGACAAAGGTGAGAATAACCCTGACCAGTTTATCTCTGGCTAGAATGATGGAGGGAGTACACCCAGTTCTGCTGTCATGTACGTTAGAGATTGTTGTGAGTTATTCCAGACCATGACTCTACCAAGCCATAGTAAATTCCAGTAACAATAATTTCAACATATCTGAACCTCTTCAGATAGCAGCCTAATTTGTAACTAAGAAGGAATGGAGCTTCAAGTTGGATGATCTTACAGCCCATGTAAACATGAGAAGGCTGCCAAGTCTGCCAGCATAAATCCCCAAGACTGCTATTGCCTTGTGTTGAGAAAAGCTACATAAAAATGTAGGTGATGCCTGTGCTTTCTGAAAAAGTAAGCAAAGGATCTATTTAGTATGTATTTTCTGGGAAACTGCTTCTGAAGACAGAGGTCTGAAATCGGAGTATAAATAATCTAAGACTGCTCGGTGTTTCATGTATCACACATCCAGGAGTCAGGAGGGAGAGCACAGAATACATCATTGCCTGTGAGATCGCAGGTTTAGGAAACAACCAGTTCACTGTGGGCATGCTCAGAGGCCTATTATCCTAGTCACTGGTGGCTTGATATTCAACACAAGATCAGTTCCTCAACCACTGTAACACTTGAAAATTTAATGTGTTAATCCTCACAAGCCCTCTACATCATAGCTGAAGATTATATCCATTACCCTGGGAAGGAGCCTGAGGCAATGAGTGAGGGCTTTGACAGAAAACTAAAATGAAATGGCCTAAGAACATCACTACTCAGCTTTCTGCCCCACTGTTATTTCAGAGATTTCCACTGCTCCTAAGACAGAGAAGCTGTAACCTGGCCTATTTAAGCAGTAGGATTTCCTCACTGTCTACTCAGTTCTTCCCAAATTCTTTCCCTTCCCAAACAGAAAGCCAGGTCTCTCCTCCTTCTACCTCCTCAGCTCATTTTGCATTTGGTGGTGAAAGTCAGCAATGGGGTCTCGAGCGAGAACTCTTTAACTTTTGTGGCATTTCCCACTCACCTCAGTGGGTTGGAGTTTTCTTGGTCCAACTCTAGAGGAAAAATTTAACATGAAATGTCCCAAGCAGTTACAGAATCCCTGGAGAGGTGTCTAATTTTAAAATAGTCAAGATATTTAATTTTGGGCTCCAGTTGCCATGTAAGCACAATGGGTGTTGTTTCTGTGCCAAATTCAGAAAATCTTAAAGTATTTCAAATTCCTAGTCAAGGAAAAAAAAAAAAGTCCATAGTCAAAGGTAAATATATTTGCCTGACACATCCTAGGATCTTTATCCTCGACAACATGAGAGATACACGAGAACCTAAATCTTCAAAGTTTTTTTTTCTTGTCATTTTAACATACCCGGGTGTCCTTGTTTGTACTGTTCCCTGGGTGGATTGCACTTAATCTAAATAGCAAAATAGAATAGAGGAAATGTTGACCTTGTCTTCACTCTCTTATTAGCATTTTAATACCTCACAACATTACAAATGCACCATTGATAAGTAATAAAAGCTATAAAAGTAGTAATTGCATTTATGGGCACTTGATTGGTTTGAATGTGAGTCTAGCGTGAGTGGTGAAGCATGTCCTGCTTACCTCCTGCATAGTCCCTAACCCTCCCATCCATCCTTATGCTAAGGTAATAGCACAGAAAAACTAAAATCCACAGTCAACAAGAAAAACAATTACAGGAGGTACTGTGATAAACAGCCAATGCATTTGTCAAAGGTGTCTGTAATTGCTTAAGACAATTACAGAAGTGGATGTAAAAATGCAACAGGAAAAGGAAAATTATCACAATAAGAACTCCTAGAAGATGAAGCAGCACTTTCAAAGAAGCATTTTGACAGTTTTGCTAAGGATGAATTCCAAGAGAAAAGTTTATGGTTGCCCTCTTGGCCATATTTTAATGATAAGAATGAACACCCTTGCTTTTCTGGGGCCTGTCCACATCAGTGAAGAACCCCAAATCAATTGAGATTCTGAGTTAAAATTGGCCACTTGAAAACCTCATAACTTAGGCCAACTGGAAAACAAGAATGGTATTTTGTGAAAAAAATGTCATCTTTTGACATTTCTGTGTTTTCCTCAGTCCTCCTGGTAATAGGGATAGACAGCAAGAGAAAAAGGTGAGCCCAGGTCATCAATGTCTGGCTCCAAGACTAAAACCTCTGCCAGATTTTTTGGGTTCTATGTCATGGAAGAGTCTTCAAGATGAGAAGTCTGCTGGAGCCTGACAGGACCCACCTGTCTCGATTGAGGGAAATGCTTCTTGGCCCATAACCTGGTGAGACTGATTGAGAGGGCTTTTAAACTAGGATCGATGGGAGAGGGGGGTATGATTAGGAACACTGAGGTTAAGCAGATGCCACCTGAGGGTGGCAAAGCTAATGGGAGCATCTGTGCTGCGCCGGGGAGCAGTGTGGGTTCAGGAGCACATCTGAAATGTTTGTATACCAACACACACAGTATGAGGGACAAATGGGATGAACTGGAAGCTTTGGTCCTATCCCAGAGTTATGATATCATTGGTGGGATAAGTCCCATGACTGCAGTGCTGGGAAGAAGAGCTATCAGGTATTCAGGAGGCATAGACAGGACAGACAAGGTGGAGCTGTTGTGCTGCATGTAAGGGAGAGATAAGACTGTACAGCCCCTGATGTTAGGGGTGATACAGTAGAAAGCTTCTGGGTGACAATTAAGGGGACAGCTAGCAGATGTTGTTGTGGGTGTCTACTATCAACTGTCTTCTCAGGACGATGGCATGGATGAGTAAATCTCTAGGCAACCAGGGAAAATCTCTGAACCGTTTGCATTCAAGGTTACTGGAGATTTCAAATTCCCAGACACAAACTGCTGTGACAAGCAGGTCTAGGAAATTCCTAATGTATGTAGAAGATAACTTCCTGTCACAAGTACTGAGTGAGCCACCTAGTGAAGGTGCCTCCTACATCTGTTTTTTTTTTTTTTGAGAACACAGAAGGCCTTGCAGTAGATGTGGCAGTAGGTAGCTGTCTTGGCCACAGAGGTCATTAAATAGTTGAGTTCAGAATTTTTGGTGAAAGGACAAAAGAGGTCAGCAAGGTTGCCACTCTGAGATTTAAGAGAGCAAACTCTAAGTTTCTCAGGGAGCTAGTTAGCAATGTCCCTTAGGGATCTGCTCTAGAGAGCTTAGGTGTCTGTGAGAGCTGGTTGCTTTTCAAGACATGCCTTTTATAAACCCAAGAGCAGGCAATCCCACTGTGCCACAAGTCAAGCAAGTGAGGCAGAAGACTTGCTTGATTGAACAGAGAATTCTGCCTGGAACTGGGCAGAAAAACAAAATATATCATCTCTGGAAGCAAGGTCTTCAAAAGGAGAGTACAGAGCTGCAGTTGACATCTGCAGGGAGAAAACAAGCAAAGCCAAAGCTCAGCTTGTGTTGACACTGACAAGTGTGATATCAGAGAAAAAAATAAACAAAAAAAAGGGCATTTTAGAGTATGTCAACAGCAAGAGGAGGTCAAAGGAAAATACTGGACTGCTCTTTGATGCAGATGGTTACCTAACAAGTGAGGATGAGGAAAAAGGCAATCTCCACGTATAAGAAATCAAACTGGAAAGGCAGGAAGACTGGATGGCTGAGCAAGGACCTGTTGGTGAGCTGAGGTGCAAGAAGGAAATGCAGAGGTGGAGGAAGCAGGTACATATGGCCTGGGAAGAGAACAGGGATACTGTCTGGATGTGCAGGGATGGGATCAGGAAAGACAAAGCACAGACTGAACTGAGCTTGGCAAGGGATGCAAAGAATAACAAGAAGGGATTCTGTAGGTACACTGCTCTGAAAAGAAGGGCCAAGGAAAGTGTACCCCCTCTGACAAATGAGAAGGGAGAGCTGGTAATGACAGACATGGAGAAGGCTGAGGTACTCAGCAACTTCTTTGGCTCAGTCTTCACTGACAGTCAGGCTTCCCATGTCTCTCGTTTCCCCAAACCTGTAGAAGAAGACTGAGGGAGCAAAGTCCCTCCCACTGTCAGCAAAGAGTGGGTTCAAGACCACCCGATGAACTGAACAGGTACAGTCTATGGGGCCTGATGCTACACATCCCAGGATCCTGAGGGAACTGGCTGGTGGGGTTGCCAAGCCTCTCTCCATCATATTTGAAAAGTCCTGGCAGCCAGGTGAAGTCCCTGGTCACTGGAAAAAGGGAAACATCACTCCCATTTTTAACAAGGGTACAAAGGAGGACCCAGGGAACTACAGACCGGTGAGCCTCACCTCTGTGCCTGCAAGATCATGGAACAGATCCTCCTGGAAGCAATGTCAAGGCACATGCAGGACCTGCACCTCCTTGAGGTGACCCGAGACAGCCAGCATGGCTTCACCAAGGCCAAATTGTGCCTGACCAGTCTGGTGGCCTTCTATGATGAAATAACTGCATCATGCACGAAGGGGAGACTGACTGATGTCATCTACCTGGACTTCTGTAAAGCTTTTGACATGGTCCCACATGACATTTGGATCTCCAAATTGGAGAGAGATGGATTTGAAGGGTGGACTATTTGGTATATAAGGAATTGGCTGGATGGCGCCACCCAGAGAGATGTGGTCAACAGTTCTAGGTCCAGGTGGAGCCTGGTGACGAGTGGTGTCCCTCAGGGGTCCATCTTGGGACTGGTACTGTTTAATATCTTTATCAATGACAGAAAGAATGGGAGGGAGTGCACTCTCATTGAGTTTGCAGATGACACCAAGCTGAGTGGTACAGTTGATACAACAGAAGGACGGGGTGCCATCCACAGGGACCTGGACAAGCTGGAGAAGTGGGCCCATGTGCACCTAATGAGGTTCAACAAGACCAAGTGCAAGGTGCTGCGCCTGGGTCGGGGCAATCCCAGACATGAGGACAGACTGGGAGAAGAACTCATTGAGAGCAGCCCTGCAGAGAAGGTCTTGGGGAGTTCTTTTGGACAAAAAGCTCTACATGAGCCAGCAATGCATGCTTGCAACCCAGAAGTTCAACTGCATCCTGGGGTGCCCTCATGAGGCCCCACTTGGAGTACCGTATCGAAGTCTGGGAGCCCCATCAGATGAAGGATGTGGACCTTTTAGAGCAGGTCCAGAGGAGGGCCACAAATATGAGCTGCTGCACCTCTCCTATGAAGAAAAGTTAAGAGGGCTTGGGATGCTCATCCTGTAGGAGAAAAAGCTGCAGGAAGACCCTATTGCAGACTTTCAGTACTTACCGGGGGCCTAAAAAATGATGGAAAGTTACTTTTTACATGGGCAGATAATGATTGGACAAGGGAGAATGGTTTAAAACCTAAAGAGGGGAGATTTAGATGAGATGTTAGAAGGAAATTTTTCACTCAGAGGGTGGTGAGGCACTGGGATAGGTTGCCCAGAGAAGCTGTGGATGCCGTATCCCTGGAGGTGTTCAAAGCCAGGTTGGATGGGGGCCCTGGGCCATCTATGGAGCGTGTGGCATCCCTGCCCATGGCAGGGGGGCTGGAACTAGATGATCTTTAAGGTTCCTTCCAACCCAAAACATTCAATGATTTATTCAATGATTCTATGATTCCATTTTTCTATGAAGGTGGAGACATTTAATGACTTTTTTGCCTCATTTTTTTTATAGTAATGACTATAAAACAAACAAAAAAAAAGCAAAACAAACAAACAACAACAAAAAAAAACCAGCACAACATCCACCTCTGGCAGATGCTGTCATCAAGAAAATACCTTACCTACTCCTCCACTCCTCCACACTGATGTACTAATACATTTCTTACCAAAAAAAAAAAAAAAAAAAAAAGTCTTGGAAAATATTGCTTTTTTGAAAAAATCCTAGTAAACATTTTAGGGACAATTCTATCACCACTAGAATTTAGGGTTCTTTATAATTAATTGCATAATTTTTACTCCAAATTATTCTCAGAACCAAGTCAATCCCAGCTGGACTGTGGAGCAAGACAGCTACTATACTACCTAGGCCTCATATAGAGTTTCTTGTCTTACTCAGTCAAGGTAAGTGTTATTAGCCACACTATGAACAAAGCCAAACACAGACTAAATAGAATAATTTCCCCATCAATACTGTTAGACAGCTTGAAAGCTCAGTCTTTGACTACTGGTAATCCAGATCTGCTCCTGCTTCTTACTGAGTGCAGTTAGGCTGAATCGAAGTGTGTCCTGTCAAACTAAAGTTAAGTCAGATGGGCAATGAATTAAAATCAGTGCAAACGGGCCTGTATCTCAGGTGGTTGTAACATGGCTCAGCTGTACAGTCAGATGGGTTTCACTGACAAAAGCCAAAGCTTTGCAAGCCCAAAGTTGACACCCTATTTAAATCTCTTATCAAGGGCAGAGATGGAATTGATTACCTACCCTAGTGGCTCAGAATGAGTAATGACTCCACTATTCATCTTGCCCATCATAGTTCTCCCCTGCCCTTTCTTCATCTTCATTTCTTAAATCCTAATAAACTCCTTGCATAGTTGCTATTACATCATTTTGAGCTAAGCTCTCTTGATAACTTTCCCTCGTGTCTTGCCTGGCCAATCCTTGGATATGAAAATTTTATAAACTTATGAAGCAATAACATGGATTCAGCATCGAGTTATTTTTCCTCTTACAGAAGAGAACTATCTGGGGATGTCATAGACCAATTTTGGATTTTGCAGTACTGTTAAGTGCAGTTCTTTTCCAGAAAAGACTAATCAGCTCAGTCCTTAAAAACGCCATGGCATTTCTTAGGTACTTCCTATGCAAGTATTGCTTTTTTTTTTTTTTTTTTCAGTATAATTCATCAAATCTAGATATGCTCATTTGAATTAGTAGTATACAACTACATTTATAATTGGTATCACAAATTTCAATCTAAAGTAGATACCTACTTTAAATAAAGAAACTTCAAAGGTGAGCAATGAGCTACAATGTAGATATCCACACTGCAGATGACTGAGGTTTAGTTGGGATGAACCCCAATCTTTCTGTTTATCTAATTGTCTTCCTTCAGTCATGTAACACCATCACTATTAGATCCTGCCCTGCTCTTATATTCCAGCTTAGGGTGTTGATGTTGAGGCAGATGTTTAGACTGTTCAGTCTGGATGTGCTTTAGCAAGGGCTGAAAACAAAAATTTAGGCAGGAGCTGTTGGTCCAATGCATTTACTTCTAAACGAGATGTTAAAGACCACTAGCTTTTGGAGCAGAGACATTTAGATGCTGTCTCTAGATGTCCTCTAACATCTGAATTTTGCTCAGGCACTAAAGCATGAGCCAGCAGTGCATGCTTGCAGCTCAGAAGGCCAACTGCATCCTGGGCTGCATCACCAGAGGGATGGGCAGCAGAGGAAGGAGGTGATTGTCCCCCTCTGCTCTGCCTTTGCAAGGCCCCACTTGGAGCCCTCCATCCAGGTCTGGGGCCCCCAGCATAAGAAGGGTGTGAATCTGTTGGATTGAGTCCAAAGGAGGGCCACGAAGATGATCAGAGGGATGGAGCACCCTTCCTATGGAGAAAGGCTGAGATAGCTGGGGCTGTTCAGCCTGGAGAAGAGAAGGCTCTGCGAAGACCTCATTACAGCCTTTCAATACTTAAAGGGTGGTTACAAAAAAGTTGGACAGTGACTTTTTACATGGGCAGATAGTGATAGGACAAGAGGGAATGATTTTAAACTAAAAGAGGGGAGATTTAGATTAGAGGTTAGGAGGAAACTCAACTCAGAGGGTGGTGAGGCACTGGAACAGGTTGCCCAGAGAAGCTGTGGATGCCCCACCCCTTGAAGTGTTCGAGACCAGGTTGGATGGGGGCCCTGGGAAATCTATGCGGTGTGTGGCATCCCTGTCCATGGCAGGGGGGTTGTAACCAGATGATCTGTAAGGTCCCTTCCAAACCTAACCATTCTATGATTCATTCTGTAATTCTATGATTCTGTGACTATACGTTGCTGCTGTAGCCTTTCTAAGCAGGATTTCTCTTATGTCCCGGAATCCATCTACACTGCCATGAAGGTCCAGATGGCCAAAGCATACAGTATAACTGTAGCTTTGCGAATGAAGACAGCTGAGTATAAAGAGCGAACCTCCATGCATAAGAAATAATGAAAGAATTGTAAGGGAACGTTTTAGACAAAATAATGCTAATATTAAAAATAAAAATCAAATCATCCAAATGCTCATGCATGGAAGTTCTATCAACAAATTATTTTCTAACCTCTTCACATGAGTTAGGCTATTTCCTCTGTAGCAGGATTTGGAAGCTGCTTGGTATCAGATCTACTTTTCCATGCAGAATCAATGAAATCTAACGAACTCATGATACATAAATATGCAAAGTGCTTAGTGCTTGTACAGGATGTAAAATACCAACAGGATCCTGTGCAGTATATGGTGTGGGATTTCACACTCTTTCTCTTATTTCCTATGTGAATTTCATTTTCCTTTGTCCTGTGGAGCTCGATTGTGATTTCTGTTGGGTCTAATAGGAGCTTTTTGATAGAAGTACCGCTGGCACCTTTCTTTTGTTCAGACCATTCACTTTGTTAGGTGGTTGGGTTTTCTCTTATTTTACTATTTTTTTTCTTCTTTATTTTAAATTAAAGCAAAGTCCACTGCTACAAGAAAAGAAAATTCATCCATTTTCACTTTCTGCCTGATACAGATCTGACAGATTCATTACTTCCCACCTCCTCCCCCCTACAATCTTTTTATTTAAAATTTTACCAATTCTCATTCCTTAATAGGCCCAGCTCTGTGGGTTTCTATTTGATCAGAGTGTGGTGAGATCCATAAAACCCAGTACCCATTTCATCTGACTTAAGCGTCATCATCCTTCATCACTGTCCCGTAACACAATTCTCCTACTACCATTCTGTTCTCTACTTTCTGTTTACTTTGTCTTACTTAATATGTTGATTTGGACATGCTGCATGGTAATGGCAAGACATTTAGGCCTCTGCACCACTCATAGCTATGGTTGATTGCCTGAATATTTCCTGATCTTGCTTTTTCCTGGACTTTCTGTAAATGGAAATCATTTTTCTGAGCCTTGCAAAGAAACTGCAGACCACTGCTTCATTGAAGTGACCGATACTGTGAGAAGAGACCATCCTCCAGCACTTGGTCTCACTATGATAAGATAAAACTGGCCAAAGAAACACACAAATGTGAGCTGTAGTTATGGGAATTCCATGAGATGGAGAGGAAGATAGCTTTTAAAAGCTATGAAACCTATAAAACCAAAATGCAATGATTTACCATTATCTGTCATTGAGGTGTGTGCTGTTTACAGTCCACACTCTTAGATCAAAGATCTTGTTTGATTAAAACTATATGTTTAACAACAGTAATACCACTTATGTGCAGAAAGTGTTCAGTTTATTTCTATAATAATAAACACATAGTCCTGCTGTATTTAAAGGATCTCAGAGAATCTTGTTCATATCTTTTCTACAAGGTAAACACTGTAAGTTCTGTCCTTATTTTCTCTGTTGAAAAAAGTAGGAGTAAAATGCATTCAAGATGACAAAATGTGTTTGCAATGAAGTCCTTTGGCTTTTCTACTTGCTGTATGAGGATGTATGTGCTTCCAAGAGTTGAATAATAACTAGAAAATGCCTGTGAGATTTATTGTACTGCACCTGACCATTGGCTCATCCAACTCCATGTATTGTCTTCTAAACTGATGCATGAAATTAATGGAGACAGAAACAAGGTCATTTCAAATGAAAAAGACTCCTATGCACAGGAAAAAAATGCTGCATCTGTTCTAAAAAATGTAAAAGCTAACAAGGAGCTGGAGCCTGAAAACATGTGTGGACAAGAGGCTGTGATTAGCTGGAGGGGATAAAAACAGTGATAAAGAGAAATAAAGAGGCACAAACTACACTTTTTTATGCTTTCAGCTGATTAATATAACAACCAGCAAATGATCAGTATAATGTTTGGTTCATTAACAGAACTCATAATTCCAGTTCTGTGATGTTAAACATAGTGCCAAGGAAGATGATTTTGTGCCAAACTTTCTATAACACCTGGTGCTAGGAAAATAAGCTTTTTTTTTTTTTTTTCTCTTTTATTGAAAAAAGACATTCCAGGGCTTTTTCTCATGAAAGTATACTATCCTTTAAGCTCTGCATTCTTATTCTCTATCTTTTTGAATAAATACACAACATATATATTCAAATATTCTTACTAATCATGTACTCTCTCTAAACGAGCAAAAAGACAACCTCAAGGTGACTGTCATTTCACTGGCTATGAAAGCCACTTCACTCATGTTAGCATGTATGACCTTGAATCCTACTGAGGCATAATTACTCATGCACAATTAGTTTTGTAGAGTTTAACACATTTCGTTAGACAAGGACACGTGACATTCAGATAAAACAGGTCCTGATATAACCAATGGCCTGAATTATGCACTCAGAAATATCAATGTTCACAACAACATCTCTTCAGTTTTTCATGTGACTGCCATTCTGAGCTGAGTCAGAATCAAAACCAGGGCTGTTAAGATACTGATATTGCTACTATCCTACTTTTATTTAGTCATTATCAACAACAGCTCTTCAAACCCTACTTAAAGGAGTTCAGATCTATGACGACTTCTAATGCAGAAATGGATATTTGGGCAAGAAATTATGTGCTCAGGATCGTGCAGCTACAGAATCCTACTCTCTAGCCAGGGCTTAGTATTATATCACAAAGCTATAATGTACTTCTGGTGGGTTGACCTTGGTCAGTTGCCAACTGCCCACCCAACCACTCTCTTGCTCCCCCTCCTCAACAGGTTAGAGGCAGAAAATGAGATGGAAAAGTGCTCATCCCTAAGTGAGTCTGCTGCTGTTGCCATTTGTAGGTTCAGCAAACAGCCAGGATGACCATATATCAAACATACAAAAACACAGAGCAGACAGATGGCCAGGTGTGCCAACAAACACAGAGACCAAGGCCTTTACCAGCACCCACATAAGCACCACGAGCACATGCACAGACATGAAAAACACAGATGACTTAATCCTGCTCCTCCTTTCCAGATGATCAGGATCGAGGTTTCCTTATGGTCATACATACTTTTAAGTGTGTTCAGTAACTAACCGCAAACTCTGGCCCCCTTATACAACCACATCCTCCAACCTTGCATCCTTCCAGGTGCTGGCTGGCTAGACCAGCTTGAGTTTCATGAGCAAATCATACGGTACAGACAACAAGGTTGCACAGAAAATGGGAATAGGATTTAATAAAATAGAGCAGTCTGCAGTTCTCCATTTTCCCATGTTTGTTCTACCCTGATCTACCTTTATCCCTCCCTTTCCTACATTTGGCCCTTCCTTAAATGTCCCATAATAGTTTTCATACATTTCCAAAACCCTCTAATGCTTATCGCATAAGAAGTTGTATGCAACCCCACAAGTCCTTTTGAAATATCCATCATCAGTTTTCTCTTTCCTGTGGGACATGTCAGAAAGTTATTTCCTAATTTCTTATCAGTTACTAAGTTCTGATTGAACCTCCTCAAGGCTTTGACTCATTTCTTCAATGGCCCCTAAGCTAGTGACCTGAGGTCTTCGGTCTTTTCTGTTGTCTATTATCTCTTGTTGTCCTTAGGGCTTGTATATCTAGATGTTTAATTTATTGTTTTTCCTGTCTCTTATCTTTGCCTGTTATCTTTGCCTCTTATGCTGATAGCTGTTAACCAGATGTCCTTACATTCCACATTTCCTTACATCATTCAGTCTTCGGATGAAAGAGTCTGAATTAAAAAGAAAAAGACAGCAAGTAAAGCTGAAAGCATGCTAAAGGCTTTGGCTCCAGGGGCTCAGCTCAACAGCTGAATCCTGAATTTCAGTTTACAAGAGGTGCCAAACATCCTTCCTTTCTATATTTATCAGCTATTTATATACATTACAGGACAGACCAAGGCTATGTGGAAATGAATGTGCTGTGTATTCAGTGTGCAATGGGCTGTATAAAGGTTAGTAAGAGCTATTCTTAATCTTATGACACTTTGCATGAAATTACATAAGAAATGAGAGAAGTAGTATTATCTCTAATAGGTTAATCCCAAATCATGCAGGAATTTTATAATTTTAAAACAGACTGAGAACAGGACCTTTCCCTCCCAAGTTTCAACTATTTAGCAACATGAAAATATCACCAAATTCAAATTTGGAACATTCTCCAGATGCAAGGGTAAAGATGAAATCAAAATTCCCTTCTAGGACACTCCACAGCTTCCCTTAAGGCCTGCCAAGATTTTGTTCTTTTTTCATAGTCCAAGAGGGTCTTCAAAGCTTGCAGTCACAGACAAATCCTTCACCGTTTTCCCAGAGTAGTGCACCGCTGATCTAGGGTCACTTTTGTACCAGTTTATGCTCCAGTAAGAAGGTCTCACTCAGCTCTAGTTAAAGAGACAGCAGAAAACATCAGGGAAATGAAACAAATACACATTTTCACCCTGATTTAACTATATGACCTAAATTAAATTACCACTGGCAAGCCGGCACATTCCTCAGTCATGGATGACTTTGTTGTAATGCTGCAATTGTGCTGTTATACGCAACGAAGTCTAAACAACCCTTTGTAGCCAGTTACTTGGCTGTCATGTCCATAGCATGATCTCCTCATCTTCACCTCATTGCCTGTGAAGTCAACACTCTGCCTGAGGGCTGTCTCTGGTTTGAAAATTTGCTCATGTGCACAGGGTTTGGTCTGCTCCAGAAAGCATCTTCCAGTCCTAACTTGCAGGCTTGCTGTCAAAAAGGATGACAGGCATACTCTAGAGGGCATCTCCAAAGGCTAGAAGAGTTATACCAATGCATAAAAGCTAAGTGTGTGGTTTGTGGTGTTAGTGACTCTTACTGATTCCTGACCAGCTAGCTGTGGTCTGTTGTGCACTCACCTGACCTTGACCATGGACAGACGCTCAGTAGAAGCCACCATACTCTGCTCATGGAGAAATCCAAGCTTCAGCTTTTCCAAACCTCTTCTAAAATGCAGAATAATCAATTCTGTGTCTCCTACCTTCTCTTTCCTCTAAAGAGCAAAACTAGCAAATCTTAATATAAATTATTAGCATCACGTTCTGTTCATTTGTCCTTAAATACAAAATGTTTATTATTTAGTACAGCAATACAGAAACTGTGGATAAGAAAGTGAATCTCCTGAGGTAAATCAACCTGTGTTTGAGATGTCAATGGTAATAATTGGAATGTAATCTATACAGTCTACCAGATGAACTTTTTCAGAGATTTCCATCCTATTGATGTTTTCCTAGGAACTTTGTATGAAATACAAAGGTTGCTTCTAATCTGCATTTCTGTTTTGTTGATGTTTGCACATATGAAAAAGCGTGTGATGGAAGAATATTACTTTGTTGCTAAGTGCCGATTTTTGAATGCATGTTGACAAAGCCAACTCATGCAGAGCTAATTTATTTGGCTAGAGTTTGTTAAATCCTCATTTCTTCATAAAAAAGAATTTTCTTGTTGAAGAACTATTGGAAAAGAAATAGAAAATTTTAATTTCAATGATCCTTTAATTGTTGGTCTTTCTAAAGCTTGTCTGAAAATTTGCTTATCATTGCTCATAATCAAGTTTTGTTTAAACTTTTAAAATAAGCTAATATGTTTAAATACTAGCAGCCATAACTGAGATATCTTATCAATCTTACACTACTAAGTCTGTCTATCTAGTAGTGAAAAATAAAGAGTGTCTTTTGGAATCAACTTCATTCCAATAAAAACGGGAGATACTGTTATGTTCTCATCATAAGTATGTAGCTATTTTCATTCCTCTTTTTTTACCTCACTTAATTTTCTCTTCAATTTTATCTTATTTCTAAATTGCCCAGAGTTGACAAACTTGTTTTGGCGCTGTTTGTAAAATCCCTATTACAATAAATCTGGTACAAATATCTCTAAAGACAGGTACATACTCACTGGTCTGTGAAAGGGGATTTCCATTTCAAAATCCACAATACAAATCCATAATTTAATTTTATTTTACCAGGAAATAAACATTCAGATTGGAAATGCTCTTTCCACACCATTTCAAAAATAATGAAAATATGAGCTACAAAATCAATCAGTTAATGTAGCAATGGAGAGTATCATACTCCTGAAAGAATAAAGTCAAAGAAACTGGTGGATTGTGATAAAGAAATAGCCATCCTGTTGAAGAACTAATCACTGTTGCTTTTTATTTCCAAGTTCAGGTTCCCCTTCTATCAGTTAGTACTTGATTTATGGCTAAAATGTCTTAGTTTGTCCCATTAAGCATAGATAACAACTGTTATCAGCTCATGGACAGCCCTTAACTCAAGTTTAACACATCTATGTGTAGTTATCTGCAGAGGGAGCCTAAGCTGCAAATATTAATAAATAAATAAATAAACAAATATAAATCTACTCAATTCCTTTAATATTAAACCAGATGAAGGATATTTTAACTTGGCTTTAGTGAAGAATACTTCCCAAACCTAAGGCAACACTCATTTTTGTGAGTGAAAAGTTTCCTCTTGACTTTGTTGGAAGATGAACGACATCTGTTTTGACTGTAGACAGATGTGCAGACCCCTCTCTTTGCACATGCTTTCTGTGTGCATTGACAGACCTATAACACAGAGAGGGGTGGTATGACCTTATGTTTATATGCTCAAATATGGAGTGAGACCTAATTTGAGACACTGTTCCTGCAAAGTAATGGTAGGTAGGACATACATACACTGAGAAGTCAGTTAGTCCCTCTTGTGCCTACTTTTTTTTTCTTTTTAAGGGCTAATACTGAAGAACCAGAGGCAACCTAAGAAAACTCAAACATCTACTTTTGCAGAATATAGAATATCCTTTACTTTTCTTCTCTGTCCCTCTTATATAGTGCAAAGAGAGCAAGAACTATACCAGCTCTCATCTAGTAATGCTTTACTTGTTAGCCGTGGGGTAAGTAAATAGCTGCATGCTGACTACGGCATGGAAAAATGAGGTCTCTCTTGATGTTTAGCATATTAAATCATTACTTTTCAGCTTGAAAATGTTTTCTTTGCCTGCTGACCCTTCCAAATTTTCCAGTTACTCCAGGCAAAAGTGTAAAAATGTCATTTCTCTGCTGTACTAGGAACTTTAAAACCCAGTTTAATTCTGGAGATGTTGTTCAGCCCAGAGGTCTATGAAAAAAAACCCACAGGCTGTGAACAAGGGAATTGCCTAATTCTGTTCACTTTGCTCATACCCTCTCATGCCCATAATGAGTTACTGCATAAATTAAAAGAGAAATAATTGTGTGACATTTCAGACCACGTGTTGTGGATTTTAAAGCTAAGATTTCCTGATGGAATCCAATCCATGTGTTTAGTTTCTCCTTGTTTACTATAGCAGTTTCCCAAGTTTTTTTCACACTGAAGCACTTGAAATGTGGTTTCATGCATAATAATCAGATCAGGGTAAGGTTACATAACAAGAAAGCTTCACTTTCATCCTCTCTAGGTAATAGATGAGCAAGTCAGACAGGAAATCTGTCTGCTTTCATACAGGGTATATTTAAAAATTTATGATGCAATGATATCTTGTACTCCCTAGCTTTAGAGGAAAAAGCATGGTTTGATAAAGAGGCATCCTATATCCAAAGCAAAATGTTAACAGAATAGCCAGTGTACAACAGGAAACAGAACCATTGACAATATCAATCCTTTTATTAATCATTCTGTTGAGAATCATTCTGTTGAGAATGGCTATTTATCAAGCAATGATTTTCCCAGTAACTATGGCTTACATGACTTGAACTTAAAGAGCTCTGGGTGATCCTTGAAGGATAAAGAAAATGTCAGATTTTCACATAAGTCACACAAGCCTTTGGTTTTCTGGGTCAGGGAACAATATGTGGAACTACTGTTAAGGCCATAATGGTTAGGCTTGCAATAAATCAAGGGAGGAGCTACAGGAGAAAAAAGTAGGAACATGTCTCTCAGCTCCCCTTCTAACTACCTAAACACATCATTGTTGTGAGGAGCAGGTGGCAAAACAACTCTTCCTGGGGAGGAGAAGCTGGATGCAGCCCTTCCAGACGTATTCAGATGGGGTCCTGGCAAAGCTGTTGTAGGGCAGAGGAGAGTTCCTGGGTGGTTCCTCTCTTTCCAGGTTGGAAAGGAGATGGATTGATAGGCTTGGAGCCTCACTCATCTTCTCCAGACCTGCTCCAAGTTTCCCACAAAACAAAGAACTGAAGGGGGAGAACTACAGAAGAGGTACTGGCGGAGACAAACTTCCTGGTAGAGGTGCTAACAGGAGGTCAGCACCCATCCCAATGACTGCAGACTTCTCCACTGTGGTTATTACTGAGGAGAGGACTCGGTGTAGGGAATAAAGTGGGCAGTTTCCCACTGAGGAGGGATAGTGGGGAAATGCTTTTGATGCCAGCACATGAATTTATGAGTCATTTATTGAGGAGAATCTTTCTGCTGGCTTTAATGAAGGAAGGAAGATGCACTGCACGGTGAGGGAAGTTTGCCCTGCTGGCATTGCAACTCTCCATCTGTTCTGCAGGCAGAGTGAAAACTTTGTCGTCAAGAGCAGTGACATCAACGTTAAATGTAATTTTTTTTGCTCTTTTTTCAGGAAAAAATAAATAATGAAAAGAATCTGAAAGAAATGGATAAAAGTGCATAACTTTCCACAGGCACTTCTCCTACGAAAAAAAGAAAACAGTCTGGGTGGATGCTGAGTTGAAAGAATTCAAGAGTGAATATGTCGGTTAACAGTGATTTGGCTTGAATGATACCTTCCCAGAGGAAAGAGGTAACTCATAAAACTTTCCTTCTGGAAGCGCTCAGATTCCAACTAATTAATTGCAGTGAGGTATCTTTTAAACTACAGGTATGCCAAGGCAGATCCAGTTGCTCCTGAAACACTTGCTGTTGCCAGCTCTTGCTATTATTACTTTAAGAAGCAGCTCCAGCATATATCAACACAAAAATCTTTGGCAGTATAATGGTAATGCAGAAATATGGCAGATTTTTAATGAAAAATAATATCCCAAAGAAGACAAGAGGGGGAGGGAGCACAGGAAAATTGGTGTTGCTATGAAGCCTTCAAACATAAATGCTTTGGAACAAAGTTCTGTGCCCTGCAGGCTCAAAGGTTGGTGAGCAGTGCAGCTGTCTAGGGTGGCCACATCATCACACATGTTTTAAATATATAATTGCACAGATTTTCAGGATCTTGCCTTGTAACAGCCTCATAATGGCCATACTTACCTGACTTGGAGAGTGTTGCTTCTTCTGTCGTCTTCACTTGGCTTGAGACTCCAGGGACGGGGTTTGTTCTCTACTGAATGCCTGTTCCTACTTCGACTGTGTGTACTGATAGGGTTTGTAATGCAGCATGTCGGTCTATTGACTAAGCAGGAGGGAGATTTGTAGGCACCAAGAGTGGCACTGAGGCTGTGGGGAGCTACAAGGAGTGCCAACAACATTTGAGTCTCTTTCAAAGCAAGGTGCAAACCTCACGGCACCTTCCCCAAAAGTGCCAGCTGATTTGTGCTTTTTCTTGCTTGGGAACAGAATAAAGAAATTCTCCTCAATAACCTTCAGCTTTGTTCTTGATAACAAAACTGACAGAGGTGGGGTATGTCTACACCATTACACATGTGAATAAATAAGGATGGACTTCTCATTCCAGTTTATTAACTCTGGTTAAAAAAACTGTGTAGACAAGGGCACTTACTTTTTAACTAGCAGTAGCAGCTCACGGCAAAATACAAAGCATCCTGACACACCAAACAAAAGCTTATTCTGCTGTTTGTTTCTTTTTCATTTTCATTGCTGTTTTAACCTGTGATAAGATCACCGTTTTCTCATGCTGGGCAGGTTGATCCAGACTAACCCTTCCCAGGTTTTTAGATGGTATAGAAGATGTTAAAATACCAGGGTGATGGCTAACCTTAGAAAAGCCTTTACACATAGCTTGTAATTCACGTGCAATATAGCATGAAAGATTGAAGTTAGTGGCAGCTTTGTTTTGAATCTCTATCTCTCACAAGAAAGGAAAACTAAAAAAAAAAAAAGAGTGCGGAATGACCTAAATAACCTGTATTTTATCATGCTTAAAAATGGAAAGCAAAGTGGAACCTCCATGTTTATAGCCCTGAGCCCCACAGAGCTACAGATGGAGGTTGCCACTTTGAATTTTTAAATGAACGTTGTTCCTTAAAAAGTGCAGAGGAATAATAATAGGTAGCAGAAAACTTGCTCAACTATTCTGTTAGAAAGATGTAGGAAAAAGAGATAATAATGATTATCACAAAGTGGGAGAATAAGGTGGAAAAATAAACTATAATTTCAAAGCCATAAAAGCACTTGGGAGGCAGTTTTTCATCCACCTTTTTCTATGTCTGACTTTTGCACATCAGAGCAGAGAGATCTCAATAGAAAGACAGTTTGAAAAGATTGATGAGAGCTAACAAGACCAGAGTTTTCTTTTACAAGTGACTCTGCATTTTGATTTAATATTCAGGCTTATTAGATGCAAAAGTATAAAACTCACAGTTCTGATTCAAGACAGAGCCCGGAAAAATGGTACTGCACAGAATCTGAGGCAGGGTTTGTATAGCCTGGATGGCTCTGATCAGTCCTGCCACGACTTCCCATGCTCACATTTCTTCCTGAGGTAGCCTGCCTTCTTGGGGTCCAGCTAAATAGGCTGCCCAGGTGCTCAACTAACAGAGTTCACAGGCTAAAATTGGTGCTGATTTACTTTAAAACACTGTGTTATAAATTGTAGAGCTTCAACAGCTGCTGTAAAAAGCAGATGAACCATTTCTGCAGATTTTCTCTAAGAAAGGGGTCAGAATGACGGCTGTGGCCAGGATATATCACTACTGTCCTGATATGAGCTGTGTTCCATCCTGAAGCAGAGTACCAACGTTTTCTTATTCAAGGAAGCACCTAATTGTGTTCTTACATTAAGCATGAACTTAAACTCCATTGACTATAATGGAGTTTATACATACATTTGAAAATAAGCATATGTTTATGAGGCTTCACAGAAGGCACACAGTTTTGAATCAGGATCTAAGCTAATTAAGACAGCCAGCTCATCCTGAAAGCAGCTTCACTGAAGTCAAGAATACATTTCTGTTCGTATTAAAGTAACACCAAATTTGTAGGACATACACGTTGCTATTCCAAGAGTTTATTCCTGCTACACAATCCAAACTGCTGGATATGGGAAGGGCAGGATCACCACACATTCTTTGCATACAGTCTAAATAACACAATTCTCTTAACATCAGGCAAGCACTTAAACATTTTACCTCATTAGAAAGTTCTTTTGAATTTCAGCATGGTCTCTGTGATCATGTGATCAATGAATTACATCATGACGGTGAACTTGCAGTAGACATAGGCAAAGAGAGGTCAAACCATAATACATGAGGACAGATAGTTCAGTCTAGGACCAAAGTCTATGTGGGTACACACTAATGCAGCTGTCGTGCTCACAGATATGTTTGCAAACAGTGTCATATCCATATCTAGGATATGTCTATCCATATCTAGGTCCTGTTTTAACTCTGTGGCTTCAGGACAAAGGAAAAGTCCTAAAACCTCAGACACTAGCCCGAGTGACTTATTTTTGCAATACGTTCGATGATACCTAATATCTTGCAGAAGCAGTGCACAAATGTTTTCAAAATGAAACCTCAAGACTTTTTTTTTTTTTTTAACAGTAATATGAAATGCCTTCATTTGCCTACCAGTTAGAGTTCTCTAACAGATAGCTGTCTATCTATGAAAAGTAGCATATCTGTATCCTTCTCTTTCTTCCTTCTTGGAAGAATCCCTGTTTTCCTAGCTGCATGGATCTAGGTCCATTTTCTGACAAACTTGGACTCATCTGTTCCCTAAATTTCCCAAATATTCCTATTTGCTCCTCGTATCTCCCTTAACACCTCTTTTTTTTTTTTTTTTTTTGGTTCCCTCTGCTTCTGAAGCTCTCATATCCAGCTCCCTCCTTTACTCCATTTTTTCCTGGAGATTATTTGTACTTGTATCATGGTTTATAACCCTGCAGATAGGCTCTTCACTCTGCCTAACAGAATTGTCATTGCAGATTTTAACACCTTTTCACATATAGCCAATATCAATAGCAAAGTCTCTTGGACATTTTGAAGAACCTTCTGGCATCAGAGCTCCAGCTGAGGGTAAGATGGACAGGTACTATTTGATCTTTGTTCAAATTCCTGCTGGACTCAGGAATGCAAAGGAGTGGTCATCCACAGTGTGTCACTTACAATGTGAGAAACTTTCTAAGACTCACTCTTTGGGTATACCCAATCAGCAACCTTTTGCTAAAGCTGAGAACATTTTGAGCCACAGAGATATGTGGCTCGAAGGCTTGTGTAAGTGAGGTGGGAGTCCTAGACTGGTTTACATGTTAGATCTAAGTATTCAAGCTTGCACCGGAGATGGACTGAAAATAGTAAGGAACTTACTCAACAGGAAGACAAACAGTTGTATTCTTATACCAGTGGGAAGTGGTTCTCATGTTCTCTTAGCAGTTATAGGGGGAATCCTAGCTTGGTGGTAAAACCACCTGGATTACGGCAGCTGCAGTCTCCTTGACCCCTTCAGACCATTGTACCTGGCCTGACAGGCTTGGCTTCATACAGAACCATCATCCAGTTATGTATAAAAGCAGGTGTGGATTTTGCAGTGCTAAAGAGTTTGAGCTCCGCAGATCATCTCTTAAAGCTAAGAAAAAATTGCAATATAATATCTCAGACCCCCAGCAGCTTTGAGATACGGCACTGCAGTATTTTACAAGCATCTTTGTGCACCACAGCAATTTTCTCATGATTTTCTCACTTGAGTTCCTAGCCTATTGTAACAGCTGGGTTACAAGAGGAACGAATTGGCCCTGAGGTCTCCTGTGACCACTCCTTCTTACATTGCACTTCTGCTCCCTCCCTTTGGGAAGGGAGTTACACTGGCTGCAGCTTTTATTTTCATTCCTATTCAGTCTTTAGCAGTTTCCCTTTGATGCCTCCTGCCATCTCTCTCTTTCTTGCTGTGCTTTGACGGCTTGCTACTGCAGGCACAAGTAAGATCATGCTGTGATGAGCTTCCTCAAAGCAACGTCTTGCTGGTAACAGGTACCTCTGCAGTGGAAGCTGGCAGAGAACAGCTGCAGGGAAACAATATGCTCCTCTCTGTCTTTTCAGATTCATCCCCTCTTGGGACTCACAAGGCCACCCCTCTTGACCAGAAATGTCAAGCCACAGTTTGAAGCTGGCAGCAGATAAACTGTGACAGGGTTCAACTCTGCAAGCCCTGAGAGCAGTAGCTTGCCTTGATGTGTTTCCTAAAGGTTTGTGTCTGCATTAGGAGTGCTGATGATCTTTTCCCTTAAAGGTTTAGGATTTAAAAAGGCACCAAAAATAAAACTCAGGCATGAGACATTATCCCATTTCTGAGTTTCTGTAGCTCTTAAAACAAAGCCTAGAAGTAGTTAAAAGGAGTTATTTCCTCTCCTGAGAGGTGAGACTTTTTTATTTTTAATAGAGTTCCCTAATATGTATGCAAAAAAAAAAAAAAAATTGAGGAAAGGAATGTGTATCACTTTTAAAATTTCAGAATGAAGAGCTAAAATTATTCCAAGTGCAATCCGTGACTAGGCCGCACAGTGAACAGAAGGAACAACACTGAAAACACACTAGATCATAGAAAAGCTCCTCATGCCTTCTGCTTACTCTGAGGAAATGTAGTTCCAGGGTTAAATTCAGCAAACACCTTGAGCTGAACAGAACAGAACAGCATAGTTCAATTTTGTTTAGTTGAGTTGAGTTGAAAGGGACCTTCAAAGATCATCAAGTCATCTGACCGCCTGACCACTTAAGGGATAACCAAAGGTTAAAGCATATTGAGAAGGTCATTGTCCAAATGTCTCTTGAACGCTGGCAGGCATGGGGCATCAAACAACTCAGCAGAAAGCCTGTGCCAGTATTTGACCACCTCATGGTACAGAAATGTTTCTTAATGTCCAGCCTGAACCTCTGCTGGCACACCTTTGGCTGTTCCTCTCATCCTGTCATCAAGTTGTGGCATTCCCTCATGTTCTATCATCAATTACCAGGGAGCAGAGACCAGCAGCTCCCTCTGCACTTCCCCTCATCGGGAGCTGTGGGGAGCACTGAGGTCACCTCTCAGCCTCCTTTTCTCCAGACTACACAAACCAGTTTTGGTGACCAGAAATAAAAAGTCACTGCTCCCTCAGCTATGGTCCTCCAGCTTTGAAGACGGGACAGATCAATATTGTTGTTACTATTAAAAACTGAGGCAAAAAAAAGGTATTAAATGCCTCCACCTTTTCCTCATCCTCACTTGTTAGGTGACCACCTGCATCAACTATCAGTCCAATGTTTTCCCCTGACCTCTCTTGTTGTTGACATACTTAAAAAAAGCAGTGAGGTTGCCTGTTGTGGTTTAACCTTTTAAGTCTTTTCTTCTCCAGACTTGACAACACAAGTGTCCTCAGCCTCTCCTTAGAGGATATGCCTTCCATCCCCTTTGCCTGCTTCGTTGCTCTCTTCTGGATGCTTTCAAGTACATCAACATCCTTTTTATATTGTGGAGCCCAGAACTGCACACAGTATTCGAGGTGAGGCTGCATCAACACTAAATACAGTGGGATAATCACCTTTTTTGATCTGCTGGCTATGTTGTGTAACACATCCCAAAATGCAGTTTTCCCACTTGGCTGCAGGCACACTGCTGGCTCGCATTGAACCTCCTGTCGACCAGCACCCCCAGATCGCTTTCTGCAGGGCTGCTTTCCAGCCACTCACCTCTTAATCTGCAGATAGGAGGACTGAAGAGCAGCCGGCGAGTGTATGATTCCTCAGAGACACAATACATAGAGATATTCTTCAGAGATATAATGTACTCAAGGTCAGCTACTGTGTTACATCCTTAGCCTGGGGACAAGGAGGAAAAAAAGGATCTTTCTTTCACAGTATACAAAATAAATTGAATAAGATCTTCCAAAAGAGTAAGATCTCCCCTCCTCAGTGTCTTGGGAGATAAGAAAAAAAGAAAAAGAAAAAGAAAAAGAAAAAGAAAAAGAAAAAGAAAAAGAAAAGAAAAAAAGAAAAAGAAAAGAAAAAGAAAAAGAAAAAGAAAAAGAAAAAGAAAAAGAAAAAGAAAAAGAAAAGAAAAAGAAAAAGAAAAAGAAAAAGAAAAAGAAAAAGAAAAAGAAAAAGAAAAAGAAAAAGAAAAAGAAAAAGAAAAAGAAAAAGAAAAAGAAAAAGAAAAAGAAAAAGAAAAAGAAAAAGAAAAAGAAAAAGAAAAAGAAAAAGAAAAAGAAAAAGAAAAAGAAAAAGAAAAAGAAAAAGAAAAAGAAAAAGAAAAAGAAAAAGAAAAAGAAAAAGAAAAGAAAAAGAAAAAGAAAAAGAAAAAGAAAAAGAAAAAGAAAAAGAAAAAGAAAAAGAAAAAGAAAAGAAAAAGAAAAAGAAAAAGAAAAAGAAAAAGAAAAAGAAAAAGAAAAAGAAAAAGAAAAAGAAAAAGAAAAAGAAAAAGAAAAAGAAAAAGAAAAAGAAAAAGAAAAAGAAAAAGAAAAAGAAAAAGAAAAAGAAAAAGAAAAAGAAAAGAAAAAGAAAAAGAAAAAGAAAAAGAAAAAGAAAAAGAAAAAGAAAAAGAAAAAGAAAAAGAAAAAGAAAAAGAAAAGAAAAAGAAAAAGAAAAAGAAAAAGAAAAAGAAAAGAAAAAGAAAAAGAAAAAGGAAAAAGGGAAAGGGAAAGAAAGGAAAGAAAACAGGAAACCGGAACCGGGAAACCGGGAGGGAAGGGAAGGGAAGGGAAGGGAAGGAAGGAAGGGAAGGAAGGGAAGGGAAGGAAGGGAAGGGAAGGGAAGGGAAGGGAAGGGAAGGGAAGGAAGGGAAGGGAAGGGAAGGAAGGAAGGGAAGGGAAAAGGGAAGGGAAAAGGGAAGGGAAGGGAAGGGAAGGGAAGGGAAGGGAAGGGAAGGGAAGGGAAGGGAAGGGAAGGAAGGGAAGGGAAGGAAGGGAAGGAAGGAAGGAAGGGAAGGGAAGGGAAGGAAGGGAAGGGAAGGGAAGGGAAGGGAAGGGAAGGAAGGGAAGGAAGGGAAGGAAGGGAAGGGAAGGGAAGGGAAGGAAGGAAGGAAGGAAGGGAAGGAAGGAAGGGAAGGGAAGGAAGGGAAGGGAAGGGAAGGGAAGGGAAGGGAAGGGAAGGAAGGAAGGAAGGAAGGAAGGAAGGGAAGGAAGGGAAGGGAAGGGAAGGAAGGGAAGGAAGGGAAGGAAGGGAAGGAAGGAAAGAAAGGGAAGGGAAGGGAAGGGAAGGAAGGGAAGGGAAGGAAGGGAAGGGAAGGGAAGGAAGGAAGGAAGGAAGGAAGGGAAGGAAGGAAGGAAGGAAGGAAAGGAAAGGAAAGGAAAGGAAAGGAAAGGAAAGGAAAGGAAAGGAAAGGAAAGGAAAGGAAAGGAAAGGAAAGGAAAGGAAAAAGGAAAGGAAAGGAAAGGAAAGGAAAGGAAAGGAAAGGAAAGGAAAGGAAAGGAAAGGAAAGGAAAGGAAAGGAAAGGAAAGGAAAGGAAAGGAAAGGAAAGGAAAGGAAAGGAAAGGAAAGGAAAGGAAAGGAAAGGAAAGGAAAGGAAAGGAAAGGAAAGGAAAGGAAAGGAAAGGAAAGGAAAGGAAAGGAAAGGAAAGGAAAGGAAAGGAAAGGAAAGGAAAGGAAAGGAAAGGAAAGGAAAGGAAAGGAAAGGAAAGGAAAGGAAAGGAAAGGAAAGGAAAGGAAAGGAAAGGAAAGGAAAGGAAAGGAAAGGAAAGGAAAGGAAAGGAAAGGAAAGGAAAGGAAAGGAAAGGAAAGGAAAGGAAAGGAAAGGAAAGGAAAGGAAAGGAAAGGAAAGGAAAGGAAAGGAAAGGAAAGGAAAGGAAAGGAAAGGAAAGGAAAGGAAAGGAAAGGAAAGGAAAGGAAAGGAAAGGAAAGGAAAGGAAAGGAAAGGAAAGGAAAGGAAAGGAAGAAGAAAAAGGAAAAAAAAAAAGGAAAAAAAAAAAAGGAAAGAAAAAGAAAGAGTGCAATAAACAAACTGATTCCTAAAAGAATGTTGTGACAGCTGGGCAACTGACAGTGTTTTTACATGTATATAGCTGGAGTGACAACTGGTTTTGAGGTTGGGCTTGACATCCTGAAAAGTTTTGGAGCAGAGTGAGTCATAAGAACAGTCTTGGAGTTTGTGGTTATTTTTTAGGTAGGCACCTGCATTGCCTACTGAGGAAGATGTGGGAGCTCCCTCCTGGTTTAGAGAATATAGAGAAATAGAGAATTATCTCTCTGGAAAGATGCAGGTAAGGTTGATCCTGCTCTTAGGGAAGCTGCATGGTCTAGGTGACTTCTTGAGGTCTTCTCCAGACCTACCTTTCTATGAATTTTATTCCAGTAAGAAAATGAGAAGCAGGAGAAAAAGCCTTGGTTCTTCTAGCATACAATAATTTCCTTTGAGGAAAAAGTGAATGTTAGAAGGACTGTCACAGTCCTGGGTGAAGGGAAAAGCCAAGTACCCAAGTTCCATATTCTGAAACATCCTTTATGGTTGTAGATTACACCTTGTCAACTTTTATTTTTTTTCCCCTGTGAAGATGCCCACACGAGTCACCCTTAAGAGGCAGAGTCCAGACTTCAGTGACTTGTAAAGTCTTTGGAAAAAATGGTCTCAGCATAGAATTCTGTGTACATTTAAAAAACCAGAGGAATTATCCAAGAAGCATTCACTTGAATGCTTCTGGAAGCTGTATAAAGGAGCATGTAAAGAAACGAAATCTCCTGGGAGAGGTGGGAAACAAAATAAACAACGAAAAAAAAAACACCAGACAGTTTATATTTTTGAAATTGTTTTGACTGCTTCTTGTTAAGTTATGCCTACATGCAGATGATCTGTGCTATAAAAATGAAATTGTTCTGACCTGACACCTACCAACACTCCCACTGACAGTAATCAGTTCAAGATATTGGCATTCATACGCTTGTGGGAAGGATGAGGGGAGAGCACTTCACTTCAGGTCAGCCTATCACTGAGAGTTCCCTTTAAAACACTTTCCTGAAGAGCAAAGCAAGTTGATACTTAAGACCAAACCATTCCACTATTAAAATGAGACACGTATTGTAATTAGATATCCTTGGCGACTATATTGTCTTTAACACTTTTTTTTTTTAACATAGAAATTGTTTATTTGATGTCCTTGAGCATTTGTGAAAAAGGTTCTTCACAAGAGAGTGTTTAAACATAAGTGCAGGGATCCATCCAAAGACACACCAACACCCTATTGTTGCTGCAGAAACAGACATTTTTCCTTTGCACTCTGAACTACCACAATTCTACTGTAACTATTCAAGCCCTTTACAAAAGAATCAAATTTCATGTGAAAGCAGAAAAAATACTGAACGAGCTAGTGCAGCATTTTTGTGCTTCCTTTCAACATCTTTCTTTTCTTTTAGCTATCTTTTGTTTCCAGTGTTTAAGTCTAGTTGAAGAATAGCCATTGGTGCAGTAAAGGTGTTTACTCTCATTTTACACAAGATGGTAAGCTTGATATACTGCTTTATATAAATGTTACAAATTAAACCTGCTCTTAATATTTATAAAAAATTTAAACTTAATGCTAATATAGCACTGCTGTCCTTAAAGACATAACAAAGCACAATCCTTAAGGAAAAAGCTATGAAATACATATATATATATATATATTAATAGCACATTTCTTCATTTTGCATAAATTTAACACTGTGCTCTCTGTACAATATGTGATCTTTTCTCTAACTCCCCATAGACATAAAGAGCTGGCTGAGATGTCATGAAAGCAACAGAAGTTTTGGAAAACACCACATATTAAGGATGCTGAATTTAATTTTCTGCTTTTGTTTAGGATGGCCTACTTACTCTTCAAAAGCCTTGTCATGTCATAAAGCAGAGTGGGAATGAAGGAACTATTAGACTATATTTAGCCACATATTAAACCTCAGCTGTAAACACCCAATAAACAATATTCATGGAAGCCTTGAGGTGTCTGTAAAAAAATAATGGCATGGTGCAGACATGCACAGTTCAGAAGAAGAGTTTGTATTGTACATCATGGTCTACCAGTGGTTTTACCTCCAGGTGGGATTGAGATTGAGATTTTACATGTTGATAAATATGGAAGGAACAGGTGCCTGCAGAGATCTGCCTGGAATTATGTGATCTTAGTTCATAACTGGTCTCCATTTTGGTGAATTTCAAATGAAATATGTTATTATTATTTGATATCATTTTTAAACTTGTACTGATTTCGGACCTGATGTTCGTGTCTTGCACAGTTGGTTTTCCTTTGTTTTGCCAGAGGCTTGGCATCCATCCAGGCTTCAGTGCCTTGATTTCAGTTGTTGGTTGATTCCTCACTGTGAAGCAGGTCCAATTTTTTCCTTTTCGGGTGATGCCCAGGACACGATGTTCCAAATGAACATATTGGGTTGCAGGAAGGGAGGGAAAAAGTTACAGTTAGTGAGAACTGTCATATCACATATGCTAATTCTAGTAGCATTGAAAAAATTCTAAATTAGGAGAGTTGTAACTTTAAATAAACATATTTCAGAGTGTATAATTAGCATAGACTTGATTAAGTTGTTTCTTAGTTAACTTTGCCTTATCATCAAAGAATTTTCACAATTAACAAAAAAAAAGTGGAGATGATTCAGCTTGTCTGTATAGAAGGAAACAATGAATTTGGGCTGCTGGAACAGTCCTTCCCAGTTTCATTTCTCTGAAAAATAACATAAGTGTAATGAAAATAATTTCCTGTCACAAGTACTGAGTGAGCCAACCAGGAAAGATGCCCTACCCAAGATCTGTTGTTTGAGAATACAGAAGGCCTTGTGGTAGATGTGACAGTAGGTAGTTGTCTTGGCCACAGAGGTCACTAAACAGATGATTTTGGAATTTTTGGTGAAAGAGGTCAGCAGTGTTGCCACACTGGACCTTAAGAGAGTAAAATTTAAGCTTCTCAGGGAACTAGTTAGCAATGTTTCCTGGGAATCGGATCTAGAGGGTCTAGGGGTCCCTGAGATCTGGTTGCTCTTCCAGAGCCACCTTTTAAAAGCCCAAGAGCAGGCAATCCCATTGTGCTACAAGTCATCTAAATGGGGCAGAAGACTGGCCTGGCTGAACAGGGAATTCCTTGAAGAACTAGGGCAGAAAAAAAAATAAAGGACTTCTGGAAGCAAAGTCTGTCTTCACAGAGAGAGTGCAGAGCTGCTGTTTGCATCTGCAGGGAGAAAACAAGCAAAGCCAAAGCTTAACTTGAGTTGACTCTGTCTACTGTGATGTCAGACAACAAAAAAGGCTTTTTTAAAGGATGTCAACAGGAAGAGGAGGTCAAAGAATATTGGTCACCTAACAAGTGAGGATGAGGAAAAGGTGGAGGCATTTAATACCTTTTTTTTGCCTCAGTTTTTAATAGTAACAACAATATTGATCTGTCCCGTCTTCAAAGCTGGAGGACCATAGCTGAGGGAGCAGTGACTTTTTATTTCTGGTCACCAAAACTGGTTTGTGTAGTCTGGAGAAAGCAGGCTGAGAGGTGACCTCAGTGCTCCCCACAGCTCCCGATGAGGGGAAGTGCGGAGGGAGGTACTGGTCTCTGCTCCCTGGTAATCAATGATATAAGATGAGGGAATGACACATAGCTGTGCCAGCAGAGATTCAGGCTGGATATTAGGAAATATCTCTGTACCATGAGGGTGGTCAAGCATTGGAACGGACTTTCTACTGAGGTGTTTGATGCCCCATGCCTGCCAGCGTTCAAGAGACATTTGAGACTTCTCACTATGCTTTAACCTTTGGTTATCCCTTAAGTGGTCAGGCAGTCAGATGACTTGATGATCTTTGAGGTCCCTTTCAACTCAACTCAATCAAACAAAACTGAACTATGTTGTGTTGTGTCGTGTTGTGTTGTGTTCTACTCTACCCTACCCTACCCTACCGTACCCTACCCTACCGTACCCTACCCTACCGTACCCTACCCTACCCTACCGTACCCTACCCTACCCTACCGTACCCTACCCTACCGTACCCTACCCTACCGTACCCTACCCTACCCTACCGTACCCTACCCTACCCTACCCTACCCTACCCTACCCTACCCTACCCTACCCTACCCTACCCTACCCTATCCTATCCTATCCTATCCTATCCTATCCTATCCTATCCTATCCTATCCTATCCTATCCTATCCTATCCTTATAAAGGTCAAGAAAAATGTCAAAGCTAATGGGTTCATCCAGGGTTCCTATGTTTCACTGGTAATAGTAGCTTCAGATATTTTTGAAAATCTTACCTCAATGAATTAAAAAAAAAAGAAAAAAAATATTTCTGAAAAAAACTTGAATGAAACCACATATGGCAGGAAACCACATGCAACTTCCTCAACGTGGAACTGCACATGTTCTAAAATTTCTTCAGATCAGATACTAATGAGCCAAACCCATAGTATTAGTCTATAGTGAACAATATAATTGCTTGCTCATCTGTTTTGCAAAAACTGCCCATCAGAAAGAATTGTCACTTGTGAAAGAAATATATATTTTAAAGTTTATTTAATGAAATCTACAGATGAAGTAAATATTTTGGCTTTTCTCTATATGTCATTGTTTTTACGTTTTGTTTTTCTAATTATTAGAAAATGCTATTATAAATTATCTGTTTAGCTTTTTTAACTCTGTCTTTTTTATTTGGCTAAAACTTAAAATACACTGTAAGTTTACAAATACGTATTCTTAAAATCCTTTTTTCAGTGATTTATGAATTAATAACATAGAACTTAAACAGTAGGTATGGAGCTGGATGAAATACATTTATTTCTGGTTTGACATTGAATTTAATAATTGTAAAAAGTAATTTGAGTCAAAATGAAAAAGAAATGTGATTATCTTGGGTACTGGCAAAACAAAAATGATATCTAAAATCATTTTCTTTTAATCTAAAACTTTTAAAAATATACCAGTTCTTATATACTCAAAAACTTTTTTACAGATATACTAGTTGGTATAACAAAAGATTTATTCTTCATAATATTTTGCTATCTCTATAAATCATTATTGCTAGGAAAAAAAAAAAACCAACTGTAAAATAAAACCTTACATTTTACAATATAGCATGCCTCTTAAAAATGTACAAAATCCAGCAAGTATTGGTGAATTATTTTCTCTCCCCTCACCAAAACCTCTATTTTCCAGTATTTGTCAGCAAATTGCTGTTTCTATTGTAAGTATTCATCAGCATTAAAATCTGAAGAGCTGCAAATCGTCATGCTTCAGGGAGATACACTTCTGGCTGTGCTGAAGGAGAACTTCCCTTTTGTGCGACAGCACTCCACGGTGATGGAGTTCAGAATTCTAGATGGCTTCCCACTCTCTTCTGTGCTAGCTGGTTTCCCAGATAGGGTGTGTGAAACCACACCACAGTTCTTATCATTTCAGGCAGATTATAATTACAGTCTAAGTAAACTGACTTTACAATTGATGACAACATTAAATTCAGTCCATTAATCCACTCCTAACTGTTTCTCAGCTATACAGAGAAGCTCACAGATGTCTCTAATGTACACAGCACGATAAGTTAGAAGGTGACTACATTAGATTCCTGTGAGAATCTCCTTCTCAAAATCCCTCATGTTAGAGAGATGTAAAGATTCTCTTGTTCTCATATATTCCTGGGCAAGTATCAGGTATATCTATCTGCTCAGCCTTTCAAACGTATGTTTGAAATATGATTTTCACTGTTAAAAAGATTCTGAGAAACTCTTGCCAAATAATCTAAATTGTCCAGTTACACTAAAAACAGTCAGTCACCACAAGGTGCATTGTTCCTGTGTGACCTACATCTCTGTACCAGAGATTTCCTTCAGATTAGTCCAATCAAATGAATGTGTTTTGTATGTATTTTCCATATCCATAAGAGAAACCTTGGCAGGAGCCACACTGATATAACCTTGTAGACTTCACAGATCATTGCTTGGAGCCCTCACTGTGATGTGTGAAAAAAAAAAAATAAAAAATAAATTTACTGATTCCCTTCTGATGGGTATATTTCCCACTAAAACAAGGATAAATTTTATTTTTAGAGACTGAGGACAGAGCAGAGAGTGGTTTTGGTTAAAGAACAGCATATGTATAGGAAGGCTAAGAGAACTATTTCTCAATCTAATACAGAATCACAGAATCATAGAATTGTTAAGGTTGGAAAAGACATTCAAAATCATCTGGTCCAACAGTCCCCCTACCACAATGTCACCCACTAAACCATGTCCCCAAGCACCATGTCCAACCTTTCCTTGAACACCCCCAGGGATGGTGACCCCACCACTTCCCTGGATGTCATACATGGCACCTACTTCTCCCCATTTTCTCACCACCCTGAACTTCTGGTGATCAAAATATCCTTTTTACATTCTGCTCTCTGCTTCCTCTCCTCACAGTGTTCCTCTCAGAGTTTATTGCCCCTGCTTTCTGATGTGACTTCAGTTCTCTGGATATCCCATGGAAAGGGGGTTCCTTCTGCCTTGCTGCCATGATGCAAACCTTCACATCTTTCCTCTCATTGCACTCTCACTTCTCACCATGGAGATGGATCCTGGGCTATTCTAAAGAGTCTCAACGATTACAAGGTATCGGGTAGGGACAGGCTGCCTTCTCTGACACTCTAGGAAACTGCTGGCTGAGGGGATGCATTTCTATTTGGAGTGTGTTTTTTCCTGGTAGGGCTCCCTGTGAGGTGCCTGTTTATCCTTCTGCAGGTGGACTCAAGCTCAGCTGATGAAGCGTAGACCTGCTGCTCTGTGATGGCTGCCTTCGGTTTGTATCAGATCATGAAATGGGAGGAGGATAAAAGGCAAGTTTCCTGGTATATTTTTGGAAAATTTTCCCATATTATATTTATTTTTAATGAATAATTGTGCCAAAATCACCAGGGTTACTCAGGTAACTGAAACCATCTTTTTTGTATTTCCTTCAGAAAAAGGAAAAAAAGAAAGCTATCTATTTTTCTTTCCTTGTCAAGAGATACTGGAAGGAGTTCCCTAACCAATGAACTGCCAGCTCCAAGGTTAAACCAGAGACTAAGGGATTTATGGGACAAGGGAGGGAAGAGAGCCATGTCTTATTTTCACCACCCTATGCAACATACACAATGTGATGTGACGATGACCATGTATCTGCTCAGCCTTCCTCATCTTAGTTTGCAGCATCTGGCTTGCTCCAATGCAACATCTCAGTGACTCCAAGATGATTTAATAGCCTGTCCCTCAGTCATCAGCCTGCAAACTTAGGTTCCTTATTTTTTTTTCTTAGTGCTGAGGGCATAAAATAGGGACATTTGGCATATCCCAGCGTACAACACTGCAGAACATGGCTGCAGCTCTTCCAGAGGGCTGTGAAGATCTGTCATGGCTGGGCTTGCTCTGAACAAAACAATAACGGCTGCTATGTGGACTCCAGAGCGAGTCATGCACTTGGATGTATGCCATCCATAGGTCAATGAGGGAAATATGTGTGAAAGCACTTTGCCCTTTTGAAAGTTGAAATAGAAAATCCCTGTCTATGTGAAATTGCTGCAACTTAATGGCCATTTTTTTCTCTCACAAAACCAGTGGCTGTGCCTGATTGTGTGTGGCTAGGTACAAGAGGTCAAAGTATAAATTTTAAAAGGTTAAATTTCAGACATTTCAGTTTTTTAATTTCATATTATCCTTCAAGCAAGCTGCTGTGCTGAATCTGCTAAGGAGAGCATGAAGATGCATGAAAGAATCTGGGAACTTGTCCTTTTGGTTCTTTTTCCTGTATGTGTTTGTGTGTGTTTATAGGCTTCTGTGCAGATGGCTATCTTTTTTTCTGTGGTTCCTGCACAAAGAGCAAGGCTTTATCTCCACTATGACCTTCTGCTGGCACTGGTTAGGTACCAAAAAGCGTCAAGGAATCACAGCTCTACTCAATGCAGCCATTTTGTCCAGCCCCATGGGTCAGAACAGCCGTGAGGACAAAGAGTGCTTTGTGTTGGTCCAGTTTATACCACAGGAGATACAGCATTCTCAATCAGCAGAGAGCTCCCTTCTAACAGTAAGTGTTGCACCTCCAGGAGATGCTCTGATGAACCACAGAGCCATAGTCATGGCAAGAACTCTCTAGGATGACAGCAGTTTAGAGAAAAAGCCAAGAAATCCAGATTCACCGTGTTTTTGTTTGTTTGCTTGTTTGTTTCAAGGATGTGTCCTTGAAACAAAAAAGGATGTGTCCTTTAATGAAAGGAGGAGAGGAAAAGAGCAATGGAAATACACATGAGGAGGACCAAAAAGGCCTTTCAAGGAGCTAAAAGTACTGTTGCCTTTGTCAGAAATCCCTAGATTACAAGGTACTTAATTTCCCGTCAAAAAGTTTTCACACAGGCCTGGGGTATTAGAAAATGGCAATTGCTATTTGTCATCGAGTTTAATTACCTTTGGACATTTACATGCAAATCATTCAGTGCAGTTGGTTGCAGACCAGGGAGGACCAGTCTGAACGGAGAAGAACGAGTTAAATAAAAACATGACATTGAGTAACAGATTGCCATGGGGCTGACTAGTGGAAGCTTGCAGTCATATTTCTACCAGGGCAAGACAGATAAAGTAGATTTTTACTGGATCAACAATTACTGTAAAAGGCATTAAAGGTCAAAATGGATAAATATCAAGTCATACAAAGCTCATCTTTAGCTAACGGCAATTTGGAAGATTGTGCTGTTTCAATAACAACCCATTGTACAAGGGCTGCTGGAAATGCATCACGAAGTTGCTGCAGAAATCATATGTTGAAGCTCTGTCTTCCTAGCCATTAATAATACTACAACAAGTATCGTCCTGTATCATATCAGTGGTTTTTAACTGCTCTTCATAAATATTTCTGGAGTTGGTTGAATTAAACTTCTAATGATTTCTCCATTAAATGTGGTCTGATCAATTTTTACGGCATTGCCTGAGGAATGAAATCAAACAAATGTCATGCCGCACTTGCATTCCTTCTATAGATTTTTGAGGCATTCCTTTAAAAACATTTTTTTGTTTGTCAGCAGAGACATCAATTTGACAACTTGCTTTACAAAATTAGAGTAGCTTTCAAGCAAGGTGGTTATGCTGTGTGATCTGTGTGCTGTTTCACTATTATTTGAGGTTTCAGCTCACATCCCAATCACATGGGGCAATTTGTCATTATCTCTGCTAATGACTGTGTGAATCTGGATCAAACTGAGTAGCTGATAAATAAACATGTTGATTTCTGGCAAACTACTGACAAAGAACATTATTTTAATATTTGTCATTAAAAAGCATCACTGCCCTAAATACTACAACCTTGAAGCAACCTGGCACTGTGGAAGATGAGACATATCACTTATCAAAGGTATCATTTTAAACTTAATCTGTGAGCAGAGGACATGTGAACGACCAGTGAGTCAGGCTAAAGGCCTCCAGTCCCGTATCACATCTCTCGGCCTGATAAGTAGTTGCTGCCTAGAGAAAGGCCATAGCCACCGTTGAAGTTAATTGGGATAGCTGGATATTATATGTTCATCTATTAAATGAGATAGCAAGGGTCATTTTACTCAAAAAAATGAAGGGATTTGCTAAGCTATATTGTAGAAAAAATGCAGGAAATGTAAGGCTGAGATAAAGAGCAAAATGCATGGAGCCTAGCTAAAAGCACCTCATTAAAGCCCCATTTCATTAGCACAGCTTGTTAAATCAGTAACTTGAGGCTTAACGAAGGTCTTTCCACTGCAGAGGCTGTGGTCCTGCAGGGTTCTAGGTGGAACATCAATTGAATTATCTTGACAAACAGCAGATATGGGTCTAACAGCTTCCTCACTGAGGTAACAGATACTTTCGCTGGTACATACTGAAAAGATAGCGGGTTGTGCAGGCAACCTTTTTCAAGTCTTGCAAACCCACTGAAAATGGCCAGGTTTCAGCATACCTGAACAATAGCTCTGACTAATTATCATCTATGCTGAAATAAAAATAATTGGTTAACTACCTTGTAATGGGAGCCTGCGGTGAGCTTGTAGAATACTTCTCCTCTCCTCCTTTTTGAAATGTCTTTCTTTGTGTTTAATAAAAATACTCAATGGTCCTTTTGATTTTACATTTATAGTTATGAGTAAGACTTTGACTCATATCAATTTTCCACAAATTCAGGGAATAAGAAGTTAGAGGAGATCATTGTAAGCTTTTTATCCTGCCCCACCTGAGCTCTTGCACCAGTCTCCTAGTTTTACACTGGGTGAAAGCACATTGTTGAAAAACAGTTTATGTTTTATTTTAAATGCATCAGGTAAACCAGAAGATGAAAATCAGTGGTGTCAGGAAAAGCTGTGTATCTTGTATCATGTCTACATGATACCTGAGTGCTTTTTAGCATGGAAGGGACAAATTTGTCAGAAAAATAACTGTGGCTCATTGGATTGCATCTGTGTGCAAGATTGAAGAGCATAGTATTTTATGACCACTACCTTTAAATGAAACATTGCCTGCATGAATTCAGTGAGTATGAATTATTTGACACAGAGGTAGAACCTGTCCAAAACTTGTACAATGTGAACCTAGAAAAAAGAAATGTCCAAAATGAGACGGGAAACAGCTTTAACACAGCTCCTGGTGCTGAAATTCCATTTACCATGAGAGGCAGATAGTTGCTTGTATTCACCGAGAATTTTAAGAAGGAAGAAGGATGAAATAGGCACTGATTATTCACATTGGACAAATGGTGTCTGATTCTAGGAAATATTGTGGCCAAAAATGGGGTTTTTCAGATCATTCAGAATTTGTCCATCAACAGAGGAGCTGCTTAGCATAAATTCTGTAATGGCAGCTAAGGAGAGGTTAGAAACCTCACTCCTTCCATTGATAGAACTAAAATATGTATATACATATATATGTATAAGGCTTCTCACTCACTTGGATGCCTCTGAGATTTTTGAGTTTAAAATCAGTGAGCTTTGATCTCAGAAGTTCACACACTCACAGATACCAAATAGGTTTTGTGCCTAGGGTTTTCCTGTATTGCTGTTCTGGGTCTGGCTGGGCTAAAATTAAGAAAATTCCTTGATGTTTTGTAAGCACTGTTCAGAAACAACTAGAACATCAGTCTGTTAGCGCTGTTTTTTATCCAAAACTTAGCACCATACAAGCTACTATGAAGAAAATTAACCCTATCCCAGCCAAAAGCAGTACAACTGCTAAAAGAAATGACTAAACTTCAGTAATAGCCTGCACTTGTTCCAAGATCTGTTTTCTCCAAGGTTTTCCATATAAACCTTATTTCTCATAAATGTACACACCCTCACCTCCATAGTACCATGTTATAGACCTAAACTGGATCTAAGTACAGTGACTGGCATTGTCATAAGTTTTAAAAAATAAATGAAAAAAAAATCAATCTCAACTATGCGATGAAGAGTTAAAGTATTTAACACAAGATTCACTCAGCTGAAAACTTTGCATTCCCACATCTCTATCATCCTCTTACATACTTCATAGCCAGAATGAATCTCCATATGTTCAGAATAATCCAGCTCATGGTGAGACTAATCTCCTGAAAACCAACTCATTAAATTAACCTCAGTGATTTTCCTGACTTGGGGAAAACTCACTGGGGGAACAACATGTCCTATGAGCTATAGTGCCATGACATCACTGCCATTGAGCTGAACTCCATATGTAGTTCTAACTGCAGCAGTAAAGTGGGCAACCTAATTTCAGCTGTATTGGAGTCAGATAGCAAAACACATGCATCTGCCCCAGCAGGACAGCTTTTGCTGATGCTTATTGGCAGTGGATGCCTTCGGAAGAAAAATTCTTTGGCAAAACTTCTATATGCACAACCTAGCTTATTGTTAGAATATTCAGCAGTTGAATAGATCATCCCTCAAATAAGTGACTGAAAAAAGCAGTACCACACTGAAGTATTCAGAGGTCAGAAAGGACGTGATATTGAACCCAAGCCAATACTGCAATGCTATCACAAAAAGGCAAAACTTGCACTGGGTTGAATTCATGCAGTACAATATATTAAAAATATTCAGTATGTTTTTCACTGTGATTGGCTTGGGTTAGGTCTCAGTGGCAGTGATTTATTGCATTTGGTTCTGGTGTTACTGACCAAATCCATTGCTGGTGTCATGACAATGATTTACTATACGTATTGCTTTAGAAATATGTGCCACTCTCATGCACCATGGCCCTCTCATTGTAGGTACTTTAATACCATGGGATAGAAGCATGGTCTGTGCCCAAAGAGCTTCCAGAGAAAGAAAAGGTGCAGCCAGATGAGAGAGCAGAAGGAGCCAATGCAACAACACCGATCTCCATGGTTGGTCCTGATCTCAGCACAACTGCAGCTCAACAGTGCCAATCTTGTCATTGGCACCAGAGGAATTTTAAGGTAGGATTTGAAGCAGGAAAAAGAAAGGGCTTTAGGAATTTTCAGAGTGAGACACTTCTAAGCATGAAAAACTCAGGAGTGCTAAGGGGAGGAGGGAGCTGCCATCTTGTTGGAGAACAGGCAAGGTGTCTGGTGGAAAGTCCTTGAAAATGAATGAAAGGTTAAATTTGAGACAATAAAGTGGGGAAGACTTAAAAAGAGAATAAGGGAGGAAAATAACATGATCAAAAATCCCACAACAGGAAATTAAGTTTTAAGAGGTATTTTGAATAGATACAGAAGAAAGCAAAAAGATCAGAATACAGACATGAATAAAATTAATAAGGGAAAGCAGCGCAAGGGAACCAAAGCAAGTCCAAGCTTGTTCTAGGCAACAGTGAAAGGAAAAATGGGGTGATCATGGACCATGGTTCAGTTTCTGGCTGTCACACAGAAGTCTTGTACAGTTTTGGATAGAACACTTAATCTGCCTGCAGCTCAAATCCTTCCCTGGAAGAGATGGATGACTGTTGTAGTTGTTAGGTATTCATTTTTGGCAGAGAGTGTTCTGACCATGGTTTCTGACCATTCTTCATTTAGTACGAGTTTGACTTTATATCAAATTATGTATCGAAGTTGCAGCACTAAATAATAAAGTCTTTGAAGAGATCCTGGCAAATCTAAAACAGTTTGTGAAAGAGGAGGAGAAGATACTAAACAGAGAAAATAGGAAAGAACCACTCTGAGCCCTGAACTGCATCCCCAGATTTGCACAATCTTTGTAAGGTAACCACTAGCACAAATGTGGTGCTGGAAACACATGAGGTTAATACTTCCCTTTGTTCATCATGTGGATGTCCCAGCAGTGTAGCACAGGAACCCAAGCAGATCTTGTCTGCTATGAATGCTGCTCGCCTCTGAGAGGATTCCCAACTGCTTAATTGGTTTTTCATGTGTTTTGTTTTTTTTACAGGGCATTTAGGAGGAAAGAGGTTGTTGACTTTCACCCTAGCTGAATAACACAGAGAAATGAATGCTAACTGGAAGCCAAAAGGGTCTGTGTGGGAAAATTCAGAGAACTGGACATGTTTATAGATAAGGAAAAAATTATTCAGTTTCTTGACCTCTTCTTTCTTTCTGCCTTATTAACTTAGATTGTTCAGTTAAGAAAAAAGTCAGCTTCTGCTTATTTTAGCTTGAACACAAAGATCTGCTCTCTCTCCAGAAAGCCCCAGATTATTTGTCACTTGATTCCTATTAGGGATTGTGTTTGGGTTTATTGAAAAGTTTTACATGGGTTTGCTGAAACATTCCCTTTGCAAAATGCATAGTATCTAGGCAAATTGGCAACCTGTACCCTCTAGCAGCATACAGCTCTGGCCCTTTCTTTGGAAAGGGAATACTGCGCTCAGTACATAAGGAAATACAATCTGTGTAAAAGCAAAGCAAAACAAACAGCACAAACATCACCACCAAAAATGCTAAGAGACCTTTAATAAGGTCTCCACCCTTTGGGCTTTACAAATAATAATAGTAATAGTAATAATAATAATAATCATAATAATAGTAATAACAGAAAAGGTCATTCTCTTCCCACTTTCCCCCTTCCCTGAAATCACCGTTTTAAAAGGGGAAGAGATGACAAGTTTTTACCATGAAAACTGATGCTTTATATAACAAATAAATCAAAACCTCTGCAAAAGTACTTCTAAAAACTGCATACATAGGCGACAACGTAGTAACAAAGGAAAGAAAAAAATTAAATCAACCTGGAATCAAAACCTGTTTTTATTATTGTGATGGGAACATGATTTGTGCTGAGAAATTAAATTCCAGTGATGAGTCTAAGTTACATTTTCTCATTCATGTGGGAGCAAAAAAAAGTGGATGTATCTCCAAGCCACAAGAGAGCAAAACTGCCCAGGAAGAAATTAATACAATAGCTGTTAGAAAAGAATGATGAATATTTGTATATGTTTCAGCTGTAAATGAATCCCATTGCTGTCTCAGAGAAAATCTTCACAAATCAAATTACCACAGCAGAGGCTGTGGTTAAGGATTTTATAATATAACACCCCCCCTCCTTTTTTTTTTTTTTTTCTTTTCTTTTGAAAGCAAGTGATTAATTTGCTTCATATCATAAATCTGATCAGCTGGTAGGATGATTAATCGGACATGCTGGTCCCCTCTCTCAGATCATTCCTTGTTTATCGATTATAACATGGCTTTTTCTTTCCTGCAGTTAAAGCTCACTAGTTTTCCCTTAAAATGATCAGATTAGACCTGAAATGTTTACTGTGTGTAAGCTAATTCTAGTCACTTGAAACTTCATGTAGAATATGTTCTGGCTAAATCTGATTAAAATGGACAATTGACTTCTGATTTACGCTCACTTCAGGGGACAATGCAGCAGCCCCCCATGTGTAATTAGACAAAGCTCACAGAGTCCCCTGTGTGGGAGGCGGCGGGAGCTCCTGGCCAGTCTGCCACTTACCATTACCCAGACCATCAGAGGATGTCACTGAAGCAAGAGCTGAAGTCAAAAGGCAGAGACTGAAAGTGCCCGGTTTCTGAGTGCTATAAATGACCTTGAGACATCTGCAAATGTCAGGGAGTCTGGCAGTATTCTAAGACAAGAACCCATTGTGATGCTTTTCTCAGTTATGAAATGTTATTTTGGAAATACTGTTCTTGAACTGCAAGACTCAAGAAGATAAATAAAATTTGTGGTAGGCAGATCTATTTGTATTTACAGGAGGCTTTGTGCTCCTTCTGGATTCCAGACTGCTTCTGGTTGTCTATGGCTCCTTATTTCCGCTCTGCTGTTCAAGGTCTTCAGGGGGCTTTTGGTCATAATAAAACTCAAGTGTCTATTTTCTTCTCATCTGCCTTGACCTCTCAGACGCTTCACACGGTAAACCACTTTATCCCTTAAAATCATGCTTTTTCTGTCTCTCTGTAAGTGCTATAATTCCAGGTTCCTCATTCCTCCTTCCTCTTTTCTGCTCATGCTTTTACTCCTTCCATTCTGTAGATTTCACTATTTTACTTTCCCACCTCCCCACTTCCATATAGTTCTCAGAAGCATAACCTCTGGTCCTCTGATTTCACTCAACCAGTTTTGACTACTGCCCACAATCACAGCTTTCAGTCTATAGCATGCCTCTCCCACCATCCATTCATCAGTGGTACTTCTGCCCTTGCTGGCAACTAAATGTAGCTGAAGCAAAGCGGGTTGCTTTGGCGTCTTACTCAAACCATCCTGTCCATGCTCATTACAGAAAGGATGCTGGTCTACATTTTCATACCTGACCTGATTGACCTCCACTTTTAAATCTGGTCTCCAATATCCTTTTAGCTTATTATAGGCACTACACCCATTTTTCTTGTGTCCCTTTAAATTCCCTTTGTGAGTCACTGACATCAAATGGAGGTTACCTCTATGTCTTTACCTGTACAAGAAAAGTTCCACTTGCCCTTGTACTTTTTCATGACCTCCTTCCCAGGTCTCTCCTGTTTGCACTCCTCTCCTACAAACGCCCTTAAATGTTTTTCAGCAAGAGTCTGTATGTCTAAACTAAACTTCATAAATAACCTCTGAAGTCCAGCTCTCTTTCAAATTCCTCTTTCAAGTCTCTTCAAGAATGCCCTCCACTTGTGCTTCCTCTAAAAAATTGCCAGGATTGCCCAAAAGACAAGAATCTTCTATTTGTCTCTCTCCTGTGCTATATATCTAACATTAATTTACTAAATCCCAAGGAGATAAGTATAAAGCTGACCTGTCTGAACACATACTGTTCCTTCTGCTCCATTGCTCTCTCTGACTGTGACACCTACTTGTTGAATTGTTCACAAGTAAGACATAGTTAATGAGGAAAATGCACTGCACCTCACACCGTGGAATGATCCTGACTGGACAGTCTCAGCTCTCTTGTAATATAAGTAGTAGAAAACAAACACACGGACAAACAAAAAAACACAATAAATAGACGGTGATTGTCTTAAAAAAAAAAAAAAAAAAAGCTGACTTTTTGACACATCCCTATAGGCATGAACCTTTGTGAAACACTGATTTTAGTGTTAAATAGACAACGTAGTATTTTGTAAAACTATCTTGTGAAACAACAGAATTAGGCCAAAAAATATTTCAATAAGACATATAGAAGAAGTAACCACTCTGGACAAAGTAAGGAAATTAACTGACCTTGCAGTTTCCACAATAAGAGATTATTTTTATTATTTATTTATATGACTTTACTGAATTACTTTTCTCTCATTAAATAGTACCAATTCATCAACTCGTAGGAATAGTGAGTCCTTCTACAGAAGTCCTGGGGTCTATTTTCTAACCTCAGAATAACAAAAAATCAGGCAAGTGCTTTAAAAATGGATCAACATATAGAGGCAAGAATAGATGTAAATTTTAATTTGGGCCAACATTTTCTTTTATGTAGTATTATTAATCCATTTCAGAGTAATTTTGGTGTTTTATGTAGTGTTTAAAGTTATATAACTGTATCTTCTAAAGAAAAAAGAAGCCAATAAAAAACAAAGCAATTTCTTTGCTCTATAAACAACTGTCATTTTTTTAACTTCATATTAGATATACAAGAAAAAAAAAAAAAGATCATGGGGATAAATTTTAGTGAAATAATTGGAAAAAAAGTAAAAAAACCAGGGAAACAATGAAGAGAAAAAAATATGTTTAACTATAATATGGAACTTCCCATCAAAGTGCTTCTCTTCTAACTTGTAAAGTTAATAATCAGAGGATACAAAAATAGCCTGGTCATTTTTGCATAATCATTTATCTTTATATTGGGTAGTCAACAGCAGGTTTGAATAAAAGTTTTGAAGAGCAGTTATATATCATATGTTGACTTCTGTTCACACATACAGTTCACGAAGAATGAAGATCTGCAGATCACAGTTACAAAGATAACTCAACCACGTTCCCAAACAAGTGGATGACCATATCTTCATCCATGTTTTCCAGCACTGAGGGGGATCTTCAGCTGAGGGGGATTTCCAGCTTGGGGGATCTTCATCTGTAAGATCTGTAAGATCTGGCCTGAGTTTAAAAGCCTTACCAGACACGTCTTTTATAGATTAGGTACTGATGGTCCAACTGAGTATATTATTTTCCACAGAGACCTGGAAAGTGTCATCACAGCACATCTGTGCTGAAGACAATTCCTCTACTGGGCAGTTTTCAGCACTATTCTAAAATAAAACAACCAATTACCACCTAACCATATAGCCATATATTTCCTCTTTCAAAAACCAAATAATTTACCTAGATATGTCCATATGAACAAGTCATGATAGGTTTCCATACTAGTCAGAGAAGGACATGGTTGGTCCTCTTAAAACTGACATTTATGTTTGTTCTGGTGAATGACTATCAACTGAATCTCTGCTGAACAAGATGCAACAAGCTTCAATGTAGACTTCAACATCGACGCCTGAAATTAGGTAAGATGTATCCACTGCAGGAATGGGATTCTGTTGCCTAAACAAAGGTACTGTTAGAGCATCTTTGAGATGTATCAAACCATCCCAGACATCTCACTCAGGTAACAGATATGGCACAAGATTCTTGGGAAATCCATATCCTTACTGAGTTTCAGACAGACATCAGGCAAGATACAGGGCATTGTACTTGCATATCCTTATCAACATCTCACTTATGGATCATATTTTGTAACCTTGTATTATAAACTCAATATGAATGGCTATATGAAGAGGGACAGCACTTCTAAGAACTTTAAAGAGCAAAAATATAAAGCAGAAGATGTTAAGAGTAGTCACTATTACATGTGCCAAAGAGCATAAAAGACTTCTAAGATGACAGGTTGCTCTAAGTAAAAAGGCAATAAACCAGAGATGTCCTGTCAATAGGGACTAGCACTAAGCTGTAACTCAAGAGAGAGGTAAGAAAACAGAAACAACAATTTTAGAGGAATATGCTAATATTTTGAAGCATTTATTCCATTGTCTTTCTTCCATTTCCTGCATGCTGTTAGGCTCTGGGCTTTTCTCTGCTTTGATACTTTGCTCTGTAGCTCCAAGTGTTTATTTTACAGTTGGCTGTAGATTAAATATTTTTCTTTGCTTATTTATATGACCAAACCTCTGATTTAAAAGGAATATTTTTTTTTGCTTACATGTAGAATACATTTTCTCTGAGAAATTTTCCTGCAAGTCAATGGCTTTTGTATCGGAGGGAAAATAATAGTTCCACAATGCTTTAACAAGATTATGTATTATGATGCTGTAGGATAGAGTTGAAAAAGAGATATAAAGCCTGCAATGGAGATAGCATATGATTTATCTTTTATAATGAATAGCTTGAACTCTTTTCTTTCTTCGTTGCTATGGTATCCTTTTGTAACTTTATTTATAAGCGCTTCATGTAGAATTCATAGCCAGTAGATTTTTCTCAGGTTGGGGACTTTTTAAAAATCTCTCTGTATTGCCAAAGTCTCCTGTACCCAGATTTCAACAAGTTCAGACATTACCGAGAATACTCAGATCGGATATTTTCAGAACTATGAGATAATTGGTAACACCTCAAATTTTGTCAAAAATCATATTGTCTTCAGCACAGATTGTCATTCTGTTGCTGTCAGTACTCAGTCTTTTAAAAGCCTATGAACAATATTGGCCTCCTCAAACTCCTCCAAGAGATCAGTGACAGAACATAAGTGCCTATTGGTATCCTCAAGAAGGAGTTACCAGAGTTCTCCAGATAATATTTATGTATTTTCCTGCTCTTTTTACTTACCAAAAATAATAAAATTTTCATGGCCTAGAAAATAAGAAAGCCCAGATCTTTATACAAATAATTAGACCATTTAACATAAAAATGCTGATTCTTGAAAGTGTGGAATGGCTCCAGCAGAAAGGATGAGAAATTAGCACCAAAGTATCCAGTAGCCTTCTGATCAGCTCCCTGCCTGAAATTTGGGTTCAGATATCTCTGTAGACTAAAAGACTGAATCCACACCTCCTGCATCATAAATCAGTGCCGTGACCACGCTAGAAAGTAGACATTGGCTGGGCTCCAGGTGTTTCTTCAGGTGTTTCTTCTTCTACTTTCTTATCTGTACTCAGAAGAAAAAGCCTTTGAAAATCCTACCTCAGGTCTTCCTCTACAGCTAAGGACCTGAGCAGCATATGAATATCAAACGGCAGAAATTAGATGCCTTGGGAATTATAAAAGAGATGAGTTTGGTCCTGAGCACTTAAAAAGATAGGCTTGTGTTTTAAGTCCACCTAGGCTTCTGTGGTTTATAGGGCTAGCATACTTTAGGCAAGCTGGATTTGAAAGGCAGCAGTACACAGAGGAGTGAGGAAATTAACATCTGTTCTTTCCAAAACTGCTGCCCTGGAGGAGGTACTCACTCACAGGCAGTGGCAACCTGAATCTGAACTGAGGCTTATTCTTTGTTTCTGCAATTATGTCAGGGCATCAGAGTCACCTGCCGTCACTCTAGCTACCTAGGGAGATTTCAGGGTCTGCTCTTCCCTAGCTCCCAAAAGACACAAAATCACAGGAATTTAGAGGATCTCCCTGCCCTGGGTGGTCACCCCAGGGCTTTGCAGCAGATGGGATGAAAACTGAAAGTTTTGAAGCTGTGGACTGTTCTGAGTAGTTGTTTCAAAGCCAGGTAAGTGAAGAGACAGTCATCATTCCTCTGTGCAAACAGTCATCCCTGTCAGATGTCAGATTTCAAAAAGTGGTCACTACGGTCTGCAGATAACCTGTGGACAAGATACAAAACAAAACCTTCACACAAGCTTTTACAGGTTGTAGTCAAAGCTGTTTTTCATGATCTGGGGGGGACTGTAGTGTTTTTCTATGGTGGTTATAAACTATTACCTCTGTAGCCATAGGCACTGCCTCTGTTGTGCTGCACACTAATCCTACAGCAGCACTTTGCAGATCCAAAGCCTGGGTATGCAGCCATTGGAAAGGGTTGGATTGTGAGTCTGCTTTCCTTCCTGCGCAGCCCATTATGCTAAATTTGTGATGTCTTTTTCTTGGATGCTGCGAGAACACTCTGCCTGTCTCTTACTGTTCCTGTTATATTTTGATTCTTTCTTCATGTCCCAGAAATTCTTCACAACCAAATCACATATAACAAAGATGCTCTCAGGTATTATTGCTCTCTGCATGGCAAAGAAAGGAAACATGACAGGTTCTGAGTGCTACTTTCAGCTGTTCACAAGGGACATGGTAAAACCTTTGCCAGCTGGCTTAACTGCTCCTGTGATCTTGTCTGATTGTTGTCATACCACTTGCTTTTCTCCCGAGTGTTTCACGCTGATGCTACAATCCATCCTGACTTGTGTGCTGAGAACTACATCTGCGACAGGACCTTTTTCACTTTGGTGTCTGTGTTGAGACAACCATTAATTTGTCTGTTTTTCTTTATGATTATTATTCAACGTTTTGTTAAACAGATGTGATAATCATACTGATAGTGCAGTGACAGGATTACACAAGTTTGATTAGTACATAATGAAAATTGCCTGTAACATAAGTATTTTGCAATTATGTAGAAAGCACAATGCCATCTGGGTTCTGCTTGTCTTTCCTTCTCTCTCTCTCTCTCTTTTTTTTTTTTTTTTCCCTAATAAATGACAACTAACAATAAAATATGACTCTGTAGTAAAATGTGCAGTACAGCAACAAGAATTTATAAAAAGCATTTTGTGTTTTCTCTGAGCATTTTAAGACTTAGCAATCAGTCCAGCAAATGCTTAGCCTGCTGAGTAGGCCTTATTCACAGAAGGAGCCATTGACTTTAATAGCGTGACCTATCTGATTAAAGATTATTTGCAAGAGCCAAATATTTCCAGGTCTGGTATAGAATGAGGGAGGGATTGATTTAGGCTCCTGCAGAGTAATCATTCCCTGTCTTTTCTTCATTCATCTGTTCCATGAAAATATGGTAAATTGTAGTGCTCCAGACAATAGTGTATCACATCATTTCTATGATTACTTGTGCATGTGTACAGACACAAAGGGTTTCTCAAAGTTTGAGTCCCACAGTGGGCATAAGCCAGAGGCCAAGAGCTTGGCATTTGCTCATCTCCTTCTCTCTGACCTCACAGTAATTTGACTGTCTGCGTACCACTAAATCCATGTTTTTTGCTACTTGAGTTATCAGAAATAAGTGAAAGCAACTAGCCTGTCAAAGTCCTGTGACGATGCTGTTGTAAATCATAGAATCACAGAATATTCCTAGTTGGAAGGGACCCATAAGGATCATCGAGTCCAGCTCCTGACACCGCACAGGTCTATCCAAAAATTCAGACCATGTGACTAAGACCACAATCCAAACGCAAATGAACTGATGAAAGTCCCAGTATGAGCCAATGAAGGAACTGGGATTACACATCAGAGTTAACTGGATATCAGACTTACGCGACGTCTTCTGCAAGCGAAAGTTTACCCAACTCCTTGTTAAAACTGTGGGGGGTGAGAGGAGGAAGGTAATTATCCTTCTATAAATGTTGAAAATTAGATAAGAATTTCTGAAACAAGGGTCTGTTAGATTTGGGCTTTTATCTCGGTAGAACAGTATTCCTTAGGCACCAAAATACATAGTTAGAAAAGTTCTTGCAAGATTCATGTACCCATGCATGTATAATGAATTCAAACAAGAATTATATAAACCTCAGCTAACTACTTTCATCTAAGTCTGGGAAGTCCTCTGTGCCTTTGCAGTCAAAATGCTGTTTTGTGATTACTTTGACTGGATGTAAAGAATGGCCTGTTTACACAAAGAAAAATAGCACAGAGTTGCTCTATAGCTGCAGAAAGAACTATAAAAAGGAACTCTTACTCCCAGTGAGCAGTGGATAAAGCATTTCTCCATGCTTCTTGTGGCCCCCTGGGGATAATGTGTCTTCATTTTCCATTGGGCATTGAGCATAGGGCAAAGGGATGATGAGAGATTATGGATAAGAAAAGCCACATTTCCAACACAGAAGCAAGTGGGGAGACTGGGCCATTCTAGGAGGTTTGTCAGATGAAGATGGACTAAACGACAAGGAAAGGTTTATGCCAGTATATCTGGTGAAGAGTTCAAGTGAGGGAAAAGGGAAATATTTGGAATAAATTATGCTACATAACTTCAATAGTATGCTAGGTTTGAAAGTAAATAGATAGATTAGATAGATAGATAGATAGATAGATAGATAGATAGATAGATAGATAGAAATTGAAATAAGAACATTAGTGACATGAGATAAACAAAATGAGATAAAATACAAAGTAGTTTACCAAAGGTAATGTTATGCCAGAATACTCAGATATCTCCCTCTGATAGCAAACTAATTACCTAGACAAAGGCAATGCAATAGATGAAATCTGTCTGAATTTAACTACAGCATTAGACACGGTGTCATGTGGGAAAATACTAGTGAGGCAGAAAAATGGAACATCAGTGTAACACCTGTAGAGTGGGAAGAGGATTAGCTGAGGGGAGCTGATATCCAGCTGTGCTCCAGCAGAGGGTTGTCAGGCTGAAGAGAAGCTATTAGGGAAGTTCTCCAAAGATCCTTCAGATATACCATTCTTACTATTTTAATTACTGAGCACAGCATAAAAAGGTTATCGAAATTCTCCATTAACCTATGGTTGGGATAAGCGTATGGATCAGAACTGCATGGATCCAGAGGAGAGGTGGTTGGTCTGAATCCTGCCACATGAGAAATAGGACAATATTCACTTGTACTGAATGCAGGGTCATGTGCTACTGACCAAATACCAAAAATTTGCACTCTAAACTGGAGGTAAATTTGGAAAAAGCTGGAAACCCTAGGAAGATGTAAAAGGAAACAGTTTTGTGGTTTTTCTTTTGTTTTGTTTAGTTTTGATTTTTTCATCTGTTTTTACTCATCAGTTCCTCTTAGAGAAGTGCTCTCAGAGGGACAGTGCAAGGAGGGGGAAGGCATGCAGATATTTCCAACTCATGTTTTGCAAATGAGAGAAGAGCTGGGAGTCAAAGGGAACAATGGCCATCTCAAACTGTCCTTGCTGCTGTCAGCAGCTACATCATGGCAGGTCTGCAAGTGTAGACAACAGAAACTGATAGAAAACTGTTCAAACCTTTCTGTTTCCCTTCACCACGGCTGGGTGATGCTCCTCGTCAGCTCTCCCCAGCCCGCTGCAGCATCTCAAGCTATCAGTGCCCACCTCAGGTTCATCGAGAGATTACCTGCGGTCTGATGTCACAGCTAGACCCTCTATGACACCTGGATGTCAACAACGACCAAAGGCAAAGTGATTTTTAACTCTGCTTTGAAATGGCTTGCAGACTGTTTAAAATCCTTTCTGCTGGAATCTTTTTTTTTTTTTCCCCTGAAAATAAATAAATAAACAAATAAATAAATCTGTCATTTAAATACTTCTGAGAAAACAGTCGTGTTTACAAAAATATCACAGTCATACAAAGTGTTGTTAAAAGCAGTGCTAGCAATTTCCAAAATACATTGCAAAAGTTACAAAAGCCTTATCCTCGCCTGTTTTAATTTCAGAGGAATTTTTAATAATAATAATTGAGTTTTATAACCTGTTTTTTTTTTTTTTTCTGAATTAAATTGAATAAACTAAACAAGTGATATAGTTTTGGGACTATTTCCTGTTTGCAAATTGTTTAAGTCCGTACTAATTTATGGTAATTCTTGTATATGAAATGTATTAATCCTGTGGAAAACAAAATACTTACTAACATTTGTTTAATGAAGCCATTATCACTGAACACTTATCATCTGTTTAATGAAATTCTGCAATTCACAGATGGTTGTCCTCTTATACGCCAAATGCATGCTTAACATAAAAAAATGTTTAGAAATAAATATAGGCATAAGTATTATAAATCTGACTTTTTTTTTCAGTGATACTCAGAAAAGATATTTTCAAACACAGATATGGACTATCAGCACACAGCAAGATTTTTATCTATTTTGAAGAGTCCTCTTTGAAATTAAAAAGGGAAATAATCTGCTTTTTGAAATAGCAGATTAAAACAACAACAAAAAGTGGTTCACTGTCCTGATCCAGAGGCTAGCAAGTATCCAGGCTTCACAAATCTCCAGCCACCATGTGTGTAATAAACTTCGTCGAGGCTGATAGTTATGCTGAGGTATTATCTGGGATTACAATGGCATTCATTGCCATTTCATATCCAAAACTGGTATAAATTTAGCCAGCCTTCACCATAACTACATTTCTTTTGTTATGCAGAATATATAGCTTTGCAATTTTCCTTCTTTAGACTTGGACTGCCTTAAGGCATTTACCCCTCACTGCCTGATTTTGTTCTGCTCTGCCTTAGATGTTCTCAGTTATTTAACTGTTCCCATATGAAATTCTGGGTCTGCCTGAAGTCATGTCATGTTGAACTGAAGCTGAGATGTTAAAGCATGTGATTTAGCCATACAGCATTGCCTCACTCCTCTCCCACATCCACGCAAGTTCTGGGGATAGAGCCTGACATAGTGTGTACAAAATCAAATTTCTTCTCAACATTTTGTCCTTGGGTTTGTTCTTCCTATATCCAAGGACAGCAAGCAGGAAAATAACTAATATAGGAAAGAAAGCTGGAAGGGAGCATTTACTTACAAGGATTAAAATGATACAGCACAGTGACTTTACAATCTGCACTTTAAAGTACCAGATGTCCCATTACAATAATCCCCTTAATTTAAAGAAATACATGTAAGATATCTTTTTGTCCTGTCTTGCTCTTGTTAATAAATTCTATGTTGCTTTAATGTTGGAAAGGCCAAATTTTTCTGTTGATTTTAAGACTGCTAACAATCTCAGCATGAAAACATAATGATCACAAGTATGGCTTTATTCAAGAAATAAATGTCAGGTGAAAGCAACTGTTTTATTGTAAAACTTGGCAAGAGCTGGCTGCTTTAGAGGTAGAGCTGTTTACACTGAGTGAAATTTTAGTTCATTAAATATAGATTTCATATTTTACCAATTCACCACTTTGTAGAAGTAGCAGAAACACTACATGTCACAATATTATTTCAAACAAATGGCTTCAGCAGAAACATTATGATCCCTTCATGAGGAGCTTTTGCAGGATCAGTCCAAGCCAAAGTAGTTATCAAGGGTATTGTCTCTCTCTGGTTAGGGAAAACACAATTAGGAAATCAGAGACAACAGCGGCTGCCACACCGGGATCACTAAAATTTAGGGATAGATTTCATTTTTAATCACAACCATGAAACTGGAGAACTTGGCCTGCAAAAATTCTCTGTGGAACCTCAAAGCCTAGGTAATTACTGCACATTTGCCTTCCAAGTGCTTCTCTGTCACTTTGTATTTCTCTGACTTTCATTATTGAAAACAAACAAAAAACTGAAGGGCATTTTCTCTCCTCTATTGCTTGGTTAAATCTTTGAAAGCTTTCTATTTTTATCTAGCTCACATCCTTTTCAGACTTATCCCTGCACACCCTCCAAGCAACAGAAAATCCAGATTATATGTTAAAAACATGAAGAGTTCAATGCATATACACAGAATATTTAAAAGATATATATTTTTTTCAGGCATTTCCCATTAAATCGTGTCTTACCCCTAACCCCGAGATGAAGATCATATTTTCCCTTCTTTAGGTATTCTGAAAGCCCTCAAATTAGTTCTCTTAGCAGTTTCATGCATTTAATTTAGTTAAGCAAATTTAGTTTGTACCAGTTTGCTGCTCCTGCCAAGGTACTGAGCCTGCTGTTAGTTCACTGACTGCCCAAACAGCACTGGGGATTTCATCTGGATTTACAGACAACAGAGAAAATTTCAGCACTGGCAGACCCTTGTGTTTGTGCTGGACTTGGAGCCATCAATCATTTCCAGACACTTTTGCCAAAAAGGTGAATGGCCAGATGTCTTATTTTGGTAAGTTTATAATCCTTTCTGAACTGGGGAATAATCGTTCTCCAGCAGACACGAATCTCCTCCAAAAACATCACCTCTAATTATGAAGCCCCACATAAGACAGTTCATTGGCTTTCAAAATACCAACAGAGTTCAAACATCCCAGCTCCAATAGATCAAAACAGGGAGATTTAGGCAATGAACACATTTGTGGCCTGAAGTTTGCTCCATCAGTCTGGAGTCAAGCAAAAAATCCAAATGTCTGCTTTGTGGAAATGTCTACATTTTGGAGTAGGTTTATTTCAGGAATCAGAGTAATTTTAACTAACAAAGTGTCTGCTGGTTTCATTGTGCCACGGGCCAGGAGACACTTTTTCTGCTTAATATATTTCAGTGAGTCTGAAGTCAGAGTACCATTGACGATGGTAAACAACTGCAACCCTCCCCAGCTCCCCAGCAAAAAGCATAGTCAGCTGCAGCAATGTCAGCTGCTGATTGTCATTTTATCTCATTTCCCATAAAATAACGTATAGAATATGACACAAAAACCATAAAATAATAAAATAGAAAATTCCAAAAATAATTTTCAAAGTAGGTTTTTCTCCCAAATCCAGTTCCTCAAAATATTTTCACTTCAAAGTATTTTTTCCATGACATTTTTCTTTGCAATTGATGCAATTTCATGAAAAATGCCTTCAACATACTTTGCAACAACAATAAGGAAATGAAAATAAAAATGTTGAACCTCGTCCAATATGCTGCAACTAAGTCCTCATTGAGTTTCGTCACTGGTCTTATTGGAGCCGTGTGAATGAATAGAACCATTTGGTTCAGACGAGTTTCGGTAGATAAAAAGACATCTTTCCCTGCCCCATAAATCTTGTAATCTTAATAGGGATTTTATTCCTACACGCATTCATAAGCAGATACCATTGTCAGCAAGCAAGCAATTTGTTCAGCAGGGAGCTGAGTCTAGCCTTTAGCCTAACTTCGATGTGCTCTCACACACCTCTGAACTCAGAAGCGAAACAAGCATGTCTGCTGCAACTGGGAGCAAGATGATGTAGCAAACAGAGTAAATATTTCTCTGCATGTTTTGGCTGAAGTGCTGACATCACATAAAGTAAGGAGATAAAAATGGTAGTCAAGAGGGGAGAGATCAATATTAGTAACAGATCCTCTGAAAGCAAATATTGTCTGGATTCGTATTATAAATTAGTGTTATTTTTTCTCTCTTTTTTTTTTTCATTATATAAAAAGCAAGTAATAACAGTATTGGCATCATCTGCTGAGCAATCTGATCAATGATGAGTGAGGCAATGAAGACAGCTCATCATTTGATCTGTTGTATGGATTTACTGAAAAATTGAGCAATAACAGAAACAAGCATAGCAGAAATAGAAAGGGTTAATTGTTTCCCATCCCTAAGGTGGGGTTTAGGTGGAGAGAAATTAAATGTCTTAGACATTATTGACAGATTCTAGTGCAGAGCCAAGAACAGGATCTAGAGCTTCCCAATTCGCATCTGTGTCACAGGTACTGGCTCACAACATCTTTTATAATACAAAACGATCCTAAGATAGAAAAAAGGTTTTGCGGATTTTTGCACAATGTATACTTAAAGAGTTGCTTGAGAGGAAGGTGAATCATAGGTAATCAGTTTGCAACTTTGTCTCCTTTTCATTGAATTGCATAGCTGGAGAGAGAAAACATTTGTAATAGATATCAGTTGGATGATCTATAAAATTCCTAGTCCTTAATTCATTTGCTTGTATGCAAGTCAGCCATTTCAGACAGAAAAAAAACCCTACAGAATAATGTCATGCACTGAGGTTTTTGTTCACCTGTCTGTATATGTGTGTCTGCACTTATAATAAAGTCACATTTACCATATACATTCAGCTGCATTCAGCTCTGTGGATCCCAACATAGGTGATACAGGGGCCTGTTGGAACGAATCCAGAGGAGGGCCACAAAGATGATCAAAAGGCTGGAGCACCTCTCCTGTGAGGAAAGGCTGGGAGGGGTCTTGGGATGCTCAGCATGGAGAAGAGAAGTCTCCGTGAAGATCTTACAGAAGCCTTCCAGCACCTAAAGGGGGCCTACAGGAAAACTGGGGAGGGACTCTTTGTCAGGCAGTGCAGTGATAGAACAAGGAGTAGCTTTACAATAACAGAGGGTAGGTTTAGATTAGATATAAGGAAGAAATTCTTTCCTCAGAGGGTGGTGAGGCCCTGGCACAGGCTGCCCAGAGAAGCTGTGAATGCCCCATCCCTGGCAGTGTTCAAGGCCAGGCTGGATGGGGCTTTGGGCAACCTGGTCTGGTGGGAGGTGTCCCTGCCCATGGCAGGGGGTTGGAAATAGATGATCTTAAAGGTCCCTTCCAACTCAAACCATTCTGTGTTTCTATGATATATTTAGTTATATCTCTATCCATGTTTGTACTTTGAGGTTTCTTGGTTTTGTACCAAGATGTCTTCTCAAAGTGGCTCCATGTTTAGTTACTGACTATTTTGTTGGATCACACTGAAATCTTTATTTGGTGCTCTTTAACTAGAAAATTGTGTCACAGCTGTGTAAGGACAATATTATAATGTAATTAAACAAAAACAAAATCAAACAAAAAAGTGTTATTTTTTGGATCAATTCTTCCATATTTTTTCAGTTTTATTTCCTCAAGCATATTAATCCAAATGCAATGTAAGACATGCTAGGATTTGTTTTTATATTCAATTGACGTAATTTGATGAGTATTTTTACCAGAATTCTCGTGATAGGGATTAGATAGCCTTCATGTAGTGTAAAAGTCACAAGAAGGAAAGATTGTGAAAATAACAAAAGGTTTTTAACAGCAAGCTGAAAATAGAAACCACAGCAGTTGACAATCTTTTGAGTAGAAGGGTTTTATAAAAAAAAAAAAAAAGCAGTTTGTAAAAGGAGAAACAGAGTCAGCCAAGCAACAAAGAACAAACCTATGTCACAGGGAAAGCAAGCAAAAAATGAAGGTACTGCAATACAAAGCAAATACTAAAGAATTTGCTGACTCTTCAACTTTTCCAACAGTGACCCTACAGAGAAGTTACATTTCTTAATAATAATAATAATAATAATAATAATAATAATAATAAAGGTATAACATTTCAGAACATTTCATTATGCTGGTAGTCAGATTCCAGTATTTAAAATTATCTTTCTGTTATATAGGTCTTTTACTTGCTTTCCTTATCATGATTCATTAAGGTGAATTCATACATGATGAATCCTTGTGAGTTTCTTTTTTGTCAACTATTAAAATACTTCAGTCAAATTAGGCCTTAAATGAGATTTTGTATGTGACCAAGATAGGCCTTACACAGATATGCAAAAATGGTATGTAATATTCACATTAGTTTCTGACATCCTAATATACCTCCACAAATATCAAAGAAATCACATTGATTTACACTGTTAAGGACTTGTCCCAGTGCATATGTCACATATATAAACTGTATTTTTGGTCTGTTAAACAAACACCACTTTTCAGATGACTGAAACACTACATGACACAATATAACAAGACTCTTCAAAGAATAATCTACAAGGAGGTCCAGAGCAGAAAGTTTTGAGTAAGTAGAGTTAATTTTTAAGTTATTTTCAATAAGAAAATCTATACTTTTCCCAATTTTTTAAGAGACATATGACATTCTTGTTATGATGAGAATGTCCCACAGTTGAGAAATGTAATATTCCATTAAAGTGCAAGAGAAGCCAAAGGGTGTTTGTGTGTCAAGAAATAAAGGTGGCAGTCAAAGCACCTGCCTATCATACTGCATTTGTGCTGTGCTCTGTTTAGCATAGTCCCATTTGTAGTTGATCAAAGATCGAGATGTCACACCCTTGTTTACAGGGCAAGTGCTCCAGCCTGACTGTGTGCGGAAGTCTTTCTTCCGCTGGGGACCCCAAAACTGGATGAACTGTCCTTCACTTTTCCTGGATGCCTCTGTTTCTTCACTTACAAAAGCTCAATGTTGGTTTTTTTTTTGTTTCTTTGTTTTTGTTCCCCCCCCCGACTAACTGTCAGATCCAATGGAAAGTGAAAAAGACTTCTACTCAGTCCATTCTCCATACTGTCAAAGAGTTTCTGTAACCAGAAAATGTAATCCCAGCCTTATGAAATCAGAAAGGCAAATCTGGGACAACCTGCTTTCTTCTATAAGCCATATTGCTTACTCCTTGTGAAGTCTGGAGCACACACCATGGTTATTTCGTTAGTTTTTCAGCAAAATGTCAATACACCCTTTGCTCATTCTTCCAGTAACAACAATCTGCTGTATATTCATAGTATTCTCCATTCCAGGATATCAAATAATAGTTGATGAGACTTTACAGTGCACCTCTTGACATTTTTATCTCCAGATAGGGAAATTGTGACACCAGTTCATGTGATACAATTGTAGAAATACAAGTGTAGGATCAATAATAGTCATTCATCCTGGGAGATGCACACCAGTAAGTCTGGCTTCCATCACTCAAAAAATGGTTGAAGCTGTAACAAATAAGGTCACTTTGTTCATGGATAAACACATAAACAGTGTGTTGGATTAAAGTTGTCAGGGCTTATCTCAAGGGAAATCCTGTCTTAGTAACCCAACCATAGTTTTATCGGGATTCAGTAAGCATGTGGCTAATAGAGATACAGAGTACATTAGAAATTTGGATCTCAAAAATGCCATTTGGTAAGATTCCACAACAAACATCATTAGAGAAACCAAGATGTCAAAGGATCACTAATAAAAAGCTTTTGGACTGAAGCTGGTAAAAGACCTCAGTGGTCACTTTTCAGGAGGCTGTTATCAATGGGGTCCCCTTAGGTACTTAAGAGGGTCATTCTCACAGTTTAAAACTAAGCAGACCATTTTGGGGGAAAATAGGATAAGATGAGACAATGAGCATTCCCTCTAAACTTGAGAAAACGTATTAATACTTCAGTAATTTAGAAGATACTTTCCTGCTCCCTTCCCAGACATCAGGAATAATCCTGACCCTTGAAACAGACCACTGCACCCTCTTGTATACCTTCTCACAGTTAGCTGTTCCAGCTTGGAGACTGCATTTTGGATCTACCTCTCCGTTTCTTTTAAGTAAATTGCAGTTCAAGTGCTCTCCTATGTCTCTCATCTCTGGTCATAAATGAGCTCTATATTGGAGTCCTTCAATTAGGCTGCTAGTTTCAAGTAATCTGAGCTCCTCACCAGTGCATCAGCTAATATCCTCCTCACTGTTTTAGTTTCCCAGAGAAAAATCAATATTATAAAGAACCACATTGGTGTCTTGCCCACAAATAAGCCCTTTGAGGAAAAAAAAAAAAAAATCTCTTTTCTAGCTATCTTGTTCCTGCAGTGTAGTTCAAGGTTTCTTACCTCCACCCAAGATGTGACATGATCCTGTTTTATTAGTTGACAGCAATAATTTCTTTATTTAACCAAAATATCTTACAAAGCAAAATGTATAACAGGCGAAGAGTGTCCAGCTCAGTAGGTTTTTGTTGCCTCATGAAAGATTCTTCCTAATTAATTCATTGGTCCATCTGGATTTCTCACAATCCTTTCTCATCCTTTCTCTTCATCCACCAGTGACCCCTTCATTCGCTGAAGATTTAAACTCCACGCCTTTCACCTACACATCTCTAGACAAATTCTGAGGAAGAATACAATATGCATAGAGTTGTCTGCCTGTATAACCATTACAAACAAATTTGAAATAATCATACTTAAATCAAAAGAATTAAAAACTCAAATGAAAATATTACCACAATCAATAACTCATTTAGATGAGAAATTATATTAAGTACAATATGAAATATGGGTATCATAACAGCTGAGATATCTCTGGATGTCTTTCAGGTTGGTAAGCAATAACATGTTAGTCAGAGACACAGATGCATACCCTTCATCCATCCTGACAATGCAAGCATAGATTTCTTTCTTGTTCAGTGTCTCATTATACCTATTTTTATTGCAGATAATTTTAGCCCTATAAGTTCTCTCTGATAATTATTTACAGCGTGCTTCTGTTCTTCAGAGTGACAGTGGAGCTCCGTAAGCATTGCGCATCGGTGATTTTCAAATCAAATAAGCTCAGTTTAAAATTTGTGGGGTTTTTCCTTCACTTCCTCCAACTCTACGAAGTCAAATCTGTGCCTACACATTGCTAACCAGAGCTGAGGTTTTCCACAGCAAGCACCACGTGGATGTACCCACCAATGGTCTGGGCACTGTGTTCCAGGGCTGTGCTTGCTCCACCGTGTACTTATATGCCCAGAGTTTCAAGGTACAGATATGTTTTTTCTTTTTTTCTTTTTTTTTTTTTTCTTTCATACCACTACTGGAAATAATAATAGCTTTATCCCTACTGTCTTCAGGTTATATCCCACTGTCTCCACATGATGCTAGTTTCCATCTCTAAAGGGACATTTTCTACAGAGTGGTTTTGTCTTGGTGTAACTTTGGGAACAGGCAAATGGCAATAGGGTTATGAAGGTGTTACAGAATTGTTACTGCTGCCAGTAAAGTGCCATCAGAGAGAAGCTCGGTTTGACTGCCAAATTCCAAACTGAGTTAACAGCTCTGACAGCTAAGGAAAAGAATGAATACACATCTTTTCACTGGTAAAGTGATCACATTTGACTCAGAGTCCCTGAAACACTGTGCACTTGGAATGATACATTGCAGCTTTTACAGTCACTAATCAGCAGAGAAACATGATTTGCTATAACTTCTTTTTAATGCCGACATCTGGATGAAATAAGCTAACTGCACCCAGAAAATCTTACATGACGTGAACTGCTGATCCAAAGTTTTGCAATAACCATACATACCTACAATAATAGTCTGAGCTCCCTAATGTTTTTTGCATGTGTAGTGCACTATTGTGGTAGAACAGTATATGTTACAGTCCTATGTTTTTCAGTACCAAAATTTTAAATAATGTTAACCTCTCTTTAGGCTTGATGTAAATTTAACTTGCTTATATAGCAAACTCCAGCCTTTCCCTGGATAAATTCTGTATTCCTCTTCTCTCTTGACTTTTGAAAATCTTCCCCATGACTACTAATCAAAACACTCTGTATATCAGAAATTCTTTCAGATCTCACTGGAAGATTAATCATCCTGTGTTCCAAAATATTCAGTGGAGGGTCTTTTAGTTAGTTAATTTCCTCAAATCACATTCAAATAGTGTCTGAGTAATAAAAATTGGCAGAAATGATTAGTGGCAGTATCCTACACTTGCCATTGAAAAGGACATGAATACTTCTTCACCAAAGATATTAATTCCCCTAAGTGTAGTTTCTGCTTCCTAAGCTAGATCCAATAAGTGAGACCTATGCCTCGGAGCTAATACATGACATTTAGAGGTCTGATTCCCCCTAGGCACAATCCAGAACTCTTTGCTGAGTGTCTGGGAATGAGACATAAAGAATAACACACCACAAAATGAGACTCGCAGCAGCTACAGTGCTGAGCAGAGAGCTGCCAAGAGTATTTATGCTCAGGGTGCAGCCACCTAGGTGTTGTCAATAAAAAAACATTGATGGGATAATTCTGGACATGGCTTTAAAACAGTTTAAAAACACCACTGCTCTGGTTTTTAATCTAGTTCCTTTCCAGGAATACACAGAATCTAAAGATAACCCAGATATAAGAGCAGACAGGTCTAAGAATGGGATGTCAGGATATATCCTCGAACCGCTCCAGAGGACACTGGCAATTAAGAACGACACACTCCAAATAACTTGCCAAATTCAAAGCTTTCCATAGCTAAGACTGTAAGATGTAGGTGAATTTGTGTGTCTGCAGAGAGTGTTCATGCTGACCTCAAGTCCCTGTTTATCCATCTGCTGTCTGACAGAAGGTAGAAAGGTAATTGGATAAGTTCCTATGCAACCTCCTTGAACAAGGGGGTGGACCGAATGAACTTCAGAGGTCCCTTCTAACCTCAGCCATTCTGCAGTTCTGTGAAGAAGGGGGCTTTGGGATTTCCTGCTTGGACATGAGACCCCCGCTCACAAAGGGTTATGCAGTTTCTGTCGTTACTATTACCACAAGTTTAATTTCTCCTTCCTATTGTATTGGAAACATGCGTGTCCAAGTCGAGGCTCAGAATTTAAGAAAGAGCCAGGTCTTTAACAGCAGAGTCGTGTAGGTGCTCATCACTTTATCTCTGCACTTTTCCCCAGAAACTTCTTTTATTTTTAATTCCACAGTATATCAAAAATTCATCACATAATTATGTTTGTAGCAATTCTCCTTGGAAAGTACCAGCAGGGTTTTTCAAGATGAAAGACACTCCAGAAACATATTAGCTATCATCATGATAATGGGACTTTTCATTTGCAAACTATACAAATAACACAGCCTTAGTAGATTTCCTAACTTTATGTTTGGGTTCCCACTAATTGTTTTCTCCCTTGGGAACCTTCACCACCAGATGGGTGACCATATGGATAGGGAGGGACACTTGTTTATAAACCCTGCTACTTATGCCCATACAGGCTACCTAGGGAAAATAAATTTCTCTTAGATTTTGTTAAGGAGACAGACATTAAAGTGTTGTCATTCCAGAGTGGTAGGAATTATGTTTTCCTTGTACCTTTTCAATAGAAACTAGAGAAAAGCCCTTTATTTTATTTATTTATTTATTTATTTAAGTAACTTAAGGAATGCAAGGACTTAAATCAGCAGTAAGGTTAAAAGCTATTAACTGTGCAACTGCATCACTTTTTCTTCTCCACAGAAGAGCACAGAAAGGTAAAAGGAGAAAAAATGTGTCTGGCAACAAGACTGAGTCTGATAAAGAATATTGGGTTTTACTCTTGTGGAGTGCACCAGAAATATCAGCTGGAAAACTAGCAAATGAAACCTGCATTTTAAGTCCTACTGGTAAGGGCAAGGGTCCAGATTTTGATCTATTACATTAGTAAAGCTTCAGAAAAAGTTTAGTAGCTCTAAGTCAACAGTTATCTGCATTCACACCAGCATAACTGAGATCAGACCCTGGCCTGGAAACAGTAATAAAACTAATAATATTAGAATAACACTTTAGGCTAATGATAATTTACATTACTTAATTTGCCTTTTACCTAAAGCTGCTTAATTCCCTACAAAAATTAATTTGTTGTTAAAAGACCTTTTATATCCCATTGAATTCGATAGACATTGGATAAGTCGAGTTTACAGTAATTTTCAAAAGGAAATGAAGATAAATAAAAGCTAGTTTTAACACTGCTCAGTTGATAGAGTGCAGGTAAAGAATATTATAAAACAATTTATACCAAATCATTTTTACATGCTTTTTGTACATTAGTATAAGAACTTTTTCTAACATGAGCTTAATAATCTGTTACTAACAAATACACAAATTCCATTGCACAGGGTCTTGCACTGAAAAGAAGTCTAAAATGTTTTGTACAGTGTATAACATCAACTCAACACTGATACAACAGGTGAGTAAAACTTGCAAAGCCATTGGCCCCTATAACAACACAACTCTTCATATTCATATTTATATTTCTATTCATATTTGTATTAATATCATATGCATAGTCACAATGTATGAATAAAACATGGCCAAGAATTATAAGCAATGAAAGAGATTTTCTCTGTCTATTCCTTGAAAAACTGTTATGCCCATCCCTGGGCATCATCTTCTGCAATCTCCTAGCCCCTGACCTTCCAGGCTGGGAAATTTAGTGGGTCCTAGGAGCAGCCTAGGAGTCCTCTTTGCCTTCCCAGTTCATGGATGAAGAAGGAGAAGGTGTCTAGGTCTCATCAAGACACAAAGTCAAATGTGAGCAGGACCTGAAACTTAATATAGGACATGGAAGACCCAACTCAGATTGCTTTTTATTATTTTATTAATTTATTTATTTTTAGATATAGCTCAAAAAACTGCTTGATTTGTGCTTAGCATCTACAGTCACTTAAAAATTGCTTATAACTAAGCATAACTTACATTTTCAAACTGTTGGCTTCAGCAACATAGCACTGCAGGGAGCTTTTACAAAGCAGCTCACCTTCAAAGCCCAATGTGCAGGAATGGCTGCCTTCCCTTCTGAAACCCTGTAAGGGAAATAACAAAACTGTGAAATGGGGGAAGTATTTCTCTGTGTTGCAATTCCCAATTTATATGAAATTCTGACTTACTTTGATATGAATCAAGTTAACTCAACTGTGAGATCAAATTTAAGTAGAAGGTTTGCATTGGCATTTTTCCTCCTTCCCCATAACCCCTCAGTAATACAGCAAATGTAGCTGCCAGTTGGCTACCCTACCCAACTACTGATTTCTCACCACTATGTGAAAGATCCACACTTCCAGAGACAGAGCAGCACCAAAACTCTTTTCTATGGTCAAAGATTCTTTCTCTTTACCTAAGCCACATAAATGTAAATATCATGTGGAATTTATGGCTATGTCTATGCCTTATATTAATCAGTGCCAGGGAACATTTTCAAACACAGATTTGATTCTCCATCTGCACTGCTAAATCATTCAGATTGTTCCTGGTTGTGTTTTGGCCCTTCCCAACCAGTAATCCCCAGAACTGTCCAGGCATGTTTTGGGAGTTAGCACTGGCTAGCTCTTAAGAAGCAGTCTGGAGGTAGCCATCCTGTTTAGGAAGCTGTTTACATCAGCCATTAGCTTCAGGGGCATATGATGGTTTTGGTCACTTCAGATTTGTTAGAATAAGAGTAGTCTAGGATTTTGTTCTATGAAATTGTACATGCTCAGAAAGAAACGCACACAAAAGGGTGAAGTTTATAACCATCATTGATTACAGACAGAACATTTCCATTGTAGAAGTCAGCAATGAATGTTGTTAAAGCAGCTTATGAAAATAATAAATACAGGAGATTAAGACAAATCCAAAGAAGATGGATCCAACAGGTACAACATACCTACCCAGGTTTCCTGGAGAGCCTGTGGAGTCTCCATCCTTGGGTATATTCAAAAGCCATCTGGACATCATCTTGAGCAAACAGCTCTATCTGTCCTTGCTTGAGCAGAGGGGTTGGACCAGATGACCTTCAGAAGTCCCTTCCATTCTAAACCATGCTGTGATTCTGTGATTCTAATGAAAATAAATAATTTTAAATGATTCTGTTTCGATTGTGTCAAAGGACACAAAGAAGATGAAGGAAAATGTCCCTGCTTCCAGGCTGTTTTGTAACAATTGATTGTCTTTGTGTAGCTGCATAAAGTTTAGGCAGCAGGGAGCTTGACCCAGGAAGATACTCTGTTCCTGGGTGTGCTACTATATTACTGTGCACAGAAAAGTAAGAATGGGACAGGAGAGATGAGAGAGCTGAAAAAAAAAATATATATATATATATCTTTGCCACCTTTCCCTTTCTAGTGATAAAATGTCAAACCCTAGTACTGACTAACTCAAGCTGTAATGTAACTTTTTCCTTGAAATGTGGAATATATTTCTCACAAAAGGTGATGAATTGTCCAGCTTCTAAACAGAACAGGAAAAGCACAGGGAAGAAAAAAAAAAAAAAATCCTCTTTGTTGTGGATTGACAAGTATGTTATTAAGGCTATTTATTCTGCAAATATGCCTTCAGAACAAGTAGGCTGTCATCCTGTCATCTGGAAGAACTGCAGAGGCCAGCAATTAGGGTCACTAAGTGGACGTCTGGCCACTAGAAACAGGGCTGAGATCACTGCACTTGTTTTTGACCACAGGCTACAGGATAAATGGTCTCAGATCCCATAATTCATCAGGCTTATCAAGTCAGAAATATGGCCACATCTGTGGTCCTATTTACCAAATATGCTTGAGCGTTAAAGGACCAATAAATCAAATTTTAGGTAAAATCTTCAAGGAAAACATTTCAGATGTCTCTTTAATATTTCATAACTAGAAGAGGCTTATTGCCCCCTTAACCCTCTCTTCTCACAGGGCTGAGAGATTGAAAGGCATGTCTATAACACCTCTTTCTCATCAATCAAGCCATGTTTTTCTCTCTAAATAACTTACGTTCTGGATTAGAGTCAACAAGCTTTTCTTGATAATTAAGTAGAAAGAATTCAATTGTATTAGTAAAATATTTATTTAATCAACATTAAATATATATATATATTTATTTTTTTTTTACATGCCCTTGGACACTAGAGCAATTGCTAGTGCTAGGGAGAGCAATTGTTTTTACCATTGAAAGTGGGCTATGGCTTCAGGACCACTGTTCATTAAATGCCAGATAGAAAAGGAATTAAATCCAGGTCAAGAGCTGGAAGAGAGGGAAAGTTATTGGCAAGTGAAACAGAAGGGGAAGGAGTAAAACCAACACAGTGCTCAGCTCAGCTAATACCTAACACTGAAACAGCTCACACAAAAGAGGTTTCCCCTCTTGGTCCTAAATTCATTTTAAATGCTTAGAATTACCCTAGTTAATCAGATGGTTATGCTTCCTGCTTGCTATCTGGGTCATAATGGAGTAATAAAGAGTAAGAAAGGTAGGTCCACAATGCCTTGATGAGCCACGCAATCAACATAACCAGCTGATGCTAAAAGCGGTTTGGAAACTTTACAATAAGTGTATTTCAGTGTTACCTGATGGTACTACCAACATCTCCTATACGATGCATCACTTAGCACACTCCTCCAGGGCAGCAGACCAAGCTGGTTTCAGAAAAGGATTCCTTTCCCTATTGATGGCTAGAGTGGTGATTGAACAGATAGGTGATTGGACATCTTTGAAACTATTGCGGCTGAGAAAGGCACTGAACCAAGGTCTCTCTTTGTGGATAAGAGCTTCTAACCATTTGTTTCGAAAGCTGAAGGGTGACATGACTACTGATCCATCTTCCTCTCTTAAAAGAGTAAATCATCATTACATGAACTCTTTCAGAGAATAACTTTAGGCTTATACTAAAGAGAGGATGTTGGGCTCTTCCTTCCAAATAGGTAGGTCTAGAACACGTTTGTTGAGACTTACCTCTGGAAGAGAGACAGAGTTGCAGATACACTTGCATGATTAGCAAATCCATAAGACTTGAGGAGAGATTAACCTGAGCTCTGAAATGGTTGAATTGATCTAATAGCTCATGCTAATCAGAGGGGTGCCCTGATTCTGATTATATGATCTCATTGCTTCTTATATTCATCAGATACATTGCACCTCACTAGTCCAGGAGAAAACCAGGTGTCACCCTAGGCATCAAGGAACTCCACGTGTACGTAGTTAAGTTTAGGACAAGGAATAATGGCTTTAACTAAAAGAGGGTATGTTTAGATTAAATATAAGGAAGAAAATCTTTACTCGGAGGGTGGTGAGGCACTTGAATAGGTTGCCCAGAGAAGTTGCAGATTCCCCGTCCCTGGAGATGTTCAAGGCCAGCCTGGATGGGGCTTTGAGCAACCTGGTTTAGTGGAAAGTATTGCTACCCATGGTAGTGGGGTTGGAACTAGATTATCCTTAAAGTTCCTTTTAGCCCAAACCATTCTATGATTCTATGAAGTCTTATCTTGAATAAACTCACCAATGTTCAATAGACTACTGTTCAAAAAACCTCAAGGCCCAGGTCAAACCCCACTCAGTAGATCTGTTGCACCTTTCTAATGACCCTCTGAGTGAGTTAAATTTTATTCTATTCCATTGACCAAAGTCAGTCAGTAATACAGAGAAAATTATATTTCTTGCCATACTCAAAACAATTCAGGATTCCAACAAGGAATGGTGGTCATTTTGCTTGATAAGTGAAAACTATCAGAACTATCAATTAAAAAAAAAAAAAAAAGAGAGGGAGAAAGAGAGAGAGAAGGCTACTGTAAATTTGGAATAAACAAAACAGTGCCTGACCTCATGAAAACAGGTATTATGATGAATAATTTAACATTTTAGAAACTCATAAATTTACCATTTTTATTTTTGTTATTACTATTGCACCGTTATTAATCCAGGATTTTATTTGCTTTTATATCATTACAATTAAGCAGAATGGAATTTCTTTTTTGTTTCTTTGGCTTTTGGCTTGTTTCATTTTGTTTCAATATATATTAAATGATAGCTATTACTCTCATTAAGGTAATTCCTAAAGGAGAAGCCATAAGAGGCTGATGTTGTACCCTGATGAGTACAGTAACTAACAGGAAAGGTTGGAGAGCCGAATGAGAAAAAGAAGTGGTAAGTAAATCTGAAGGAGGGGATTTTGAAAAAAGCATACTATTTCAGTTACTTTTAGAGTAAAAATAGTGGTAATTACAATACCATACTAACCTAACCATTATCAGGTGGCAATATTATACAAATATTTATGTTATTGCAATGGATTGGCATTATTATTCAGAGTTGTATTAATTTTCACAATGATATAATAGTAAAAATCCTTATCATCCATGTGAGGAATATTAAAATTTTAGTTTGATAGAAAGAAATCTGCTTTATCCATTTAGCACAGTTCATCTGCTGATGAATTACTTAACCCTGACAAAATATTCCTGCTAAACTACCATTTTCTCTCCTCTAGATACAATCTACATTTCAGAATAGCAGGACAAGTACTAGGAGAAGTCAAAAATTTATAATTTGACTTCAGTAAAAGTTACTGATGTTAGCTACTTTTGAGGTCATGAATCTAGTCTGCCTCTCTAGGTACTGAAACACTGACGCTGTCCACTGTAATTTCATCTCCATTTCAAATCATGGATTTGATTGTCAATTGTTGGAAGTAGTGGCGGTCTTACTATTCATCTGGATAGTGGACAAGAGAGAACTACATGCAAAGAATTATGAAGATTTATTTTTTATGATTGTATTGATCATTCTGTGAGGGAACTAAGAAATAGTAAAACTGTATTTTATTTTATGACACAAGTCATAAAAGTACTTAACAAGTAGCATAGCCCTAGGCTTCATGTCCACCTCTCCCAGCAAGTCAGATAAACCCCTGTGGAAAGACTTGATTAGCCTTTGTACCAAATTCAAGATTCCAGGTAATCAACAAAGTATTTGTTTATCAATAATATTGTAGGAAACACTTCTGGAAGTAATTATGTAATTTATTCATCCAGTAAAACTAGCCACATAAACATAAAGCTTGGTATTTATCTTTTATATTTAGGTGATCTAATTTCAATAGCTATTGGCATACAAATAACATGAAGATCTGAAATGAGATAAATAAGTAAAGATATTATTAATGTGTTAACATATACCTTTGTAATTCTGTGCATTGAGATTAGGTACTGGTCTTGGAGAGGCTCGCATGTATTGCAAATATTCATCTCTGAGGTCTGATTATTTCTGATAAGCATTTTCCAGGCAGAAATTTAGAGTTTCAGCAAACGTAAGTTGTGCTGCATGGATGTTGTCCAGCTGATCTCTATTTGCACAACCATTATGAGATTTCCCAAATGGGTCAACCATCCAAACAGTGTAGGTTGAGTGGGTCCTCCTGCATCTGAAGAATTACAGAATCACACAATCACAGAATCACAGAATCGTCTAGGTTGGAAGACACCTCCAAGATCACCTAGTCCAACCTCTGATATCCAGCACCTTGTTGTTGTACATAATTGTGCAAAAAACTATAACTCCACTCACACTAAACTTTCAGGAAGAAAAAAAAAAAAAAAAAGGCGTGACAAAATGTGGACATATGGCATCCAGAAACCACTGGGCTCTGCAAAGGTGAGATGTGAAGCAGAAGAAGGTAAATTAAATGGCTTAACAGATATTGTAAATTAAAAGTAATTCCTTTAAAAGTTGAGCATTAAAGAAATCACAGCAGTAGGGTGACAATGACAGTGTACCACTGTCAAGATCTCTGCAAGTTCACAGCTCTCCACTTATTGTATTTTTTGAAGGATTTTGATCTTGAGAGATCTTCATCACTTATAAATGAACCAGTCATTAGTAGTCTTTTATGTATCTCCAGAGAGCTATCACAGCTCTCATTAACCACTATATCTAAACAACTGAAGCAAGTCTGCTGTTCCACAGGCATGTATTTTCAAGTCTGAATCTCTACCCGTTACCATGTCTTGTCTTACAGAAGTGGAATAAAGCCAAAATAAATTAGGGTAAACCACAAATCTTTCAGCACTGCCTCAGTTACTGTTTAGGACATATACAAGTTACATTGTACTTAATATTTCAGTCACAATGACTTTTTCAAGAAAATAAGGAGATCACAAAGAACTATCACAAAGTGTTTATTCTGAACCAACAGAACCGTTTTGTTTCAATAAATTTTGTTGATCTAATCTGTATCATTCAATGAATGTGAGCATTTAGGTTGGGAAAAACAAACAAACAAACAACTGTAATCAAAAAGTTTTGATGCAAGACCATTTGGGACAATTACTAAATCCTGTCAAGAAAAGTAGCTGTGTTACTTGTGCTTTTTTTACCACAGCTTTCTATAGGAAAATAAAATAAAATAAAAATAAAAATAAATCCAGCAATGAGTTCTCACCAAATTACCAGCTTCTGCCCTGCCCTTTGTATAGTTCTTTTTCTAAGTTTGTAAAAAAAAAACATATATAGTTAATTAATGATATATTTTTTCTTCTCTTAGTCTTACTACCAACCTTTATTTTAGCTAAAAACATTTAAAAAACCTACCCTACTGAATTAGAGAAAAGGTCCATTTTGCTTTGTCCTGTCTCCAATAGTGGCCCATAGCTGCTGTTTATAAAAAGGTATAAAATCAGACTAAGGATCTGATGATATTTTCCCTCATCCCTACCAGCTCACAGCAAAAACATCATAGGTTGCTTTGTACTAGCCTTTTAGCCCAATTTCTTCCCTTCCTGCTAACTTGAAGGATTTTATGAAGCACTATAACTACACAATCACTGTCCTCTTTTATGGCCACAGACAACATTTCCCCCCACCCTCCTCTTTTATTACGTTTATAGTCTTTGCCTGCCAAGATACTTTTATGGCAGCGGGAATGATTGCCTCACTCTTGATAAAGTCTGGAGTATCCCTTGGCGCTCCATATAACTTGTCACAATATACTTAACAACAGTTCTTCACGTATTCCTGCGTGGCTGACTCTTGCTACCAACTCCCCTGATGTGCTTTCTGACACCGCTAGAAGAAAAATCCTTTATAGCATCTCCCACACAGTGCTGTGCACCAATTCTTCCCAACTTCTGCTCTTGGTTTCCTCACTTGTGTTAACCCCTGGGCTTTTGCCTTTGGAGATGATCAAAATTTATACATCTTCTTTGCACAGTAACTATACAAACAATTTGATGTAAACCATTCCCTTCATTACAGAACATTTCTATTGAGAGTATTGTATGTGTTCTGTTGAGACTGCTGTAAGGGGTATATCCCTAATGTGTGATTTTTTTATTATTATTATTATTTTAACCTAAACTGGAAGCTAGGCATGTTTACCTCACAGTACCTGGTGGAGAGCAACTTGCATTGTCACCAGATCTCAGCTCCCCATTCAGCTCAGCCTTGCTGCCTGGTTCATCGGCATTTCCAGCTCACAGATTAAACACGTACTTTCTGTTCCAAAACGCGTGACCTAAAGGGAATAAAAGATCAGGCAGTAGCATAGATTTGGTTCTTCTTCAGAGACCTGAATTGAAAAGTTATTGAAGATGCTGTTAGGGCCCCTTGCTGAATCATTGAACTATTTTGCAGTGATAATTGAGACAGCATATAAATACTGCATAGCTATCTCTTTAGGCCCTCTTCATAGACCAGTTATATTCCATTAAAGTGTTTTTCTGTATGGGTTAATCGCTCAGAATAAAAGTGGAAAATACAGCAACAAAATAAGACTATATTTTCACTACTCAATAAACCTCTCTTCACTTGTCTGCAAATAAACGATTCCCAGAGGCATCCCCTCCAGGGTTTCTGAAGACTCAAAAGGGCAAGGAAAGGAATTCAGAAATATCACAGCCTGCTCCCACATGCTCATAATACTTATTAAAAACAAATAAACAAACAAAACATCAGGTCAAAGGTTGTCCTGTTTTATGCTGCACTGAGCCTCACTGATTTACACAGTATTCAAGTTAAATCAGATTTGGGCTCCATCTGACTGTCAGAATACATGCCTGCTATTCCAGTTGTGATAAAGGTGAAAACAGCCTCCCAGTTGACATGAAGCAGAAAAGGTGGGGGTTTTGTTTGGTTGGTTGAGTTTATCTATTTATTTATTTATTTAAAATAAGAATGGCAAAAGATACTTGATGATCAAGACAAATACAAGGTATGAAAGAAAAAGTAGAGCAAGCTGTAATATCACACTCGTAATTTTTTGTACATCCATCGCTTTCTTATTTTTCTTGTCCTGTCATTTTTTTTTAGTAGCAGCACTATATCTACAGCTACAGAGCAGTGCCTGATGTATTCTGGATACTATGATAGTGTAACCACCAGTGATAAAAATACATTCTCGTTGCAGTTGCACACATAGGAAAGTATTTCAGCAGTAAGTATTGGATCGATTTCGCATTATAGATTAAAAAAATACAAATGTATCTCCTAAAGGAAGTGAAGTCCCTGCAGTATCATGGCTAGATTCCATTTTCAGGGTACTTAGACTGCATTTATTTATAATGTGCCTAATTAAATTCTTACTGCCATTCCATCCTGACACCTTTGTCCTTGACTTCCTGTCCCAAACTGCTGGATAATGGTATTGCATATTTTGCCAGACTATTTTTCTTGCCCAAATGGTGGTCCTAGTTTTTTCACGATCCCTTTATTTCCTCTTAAAAAGTGTTCTTTAAGGAGTTCGTAAAATGCTTTGGGATCTTGGGGGATGCAAGGCTCTACATAAATCTTAGTTATTACTATTAAAAGAACATTGACTGAGTTGTCTAGAGCCAACTCCAGTATGTGGTTTGGCTGTTTATTGATAAATCATAGAAGCTTGCATTGCTCGTTTGCTTTACTGTATATGAAACAAGTGCTGGATGACACCTTGTGTATCACCAGCTGCTTTCGTGCAATTTCTCCAAGAAAGTAACACAATATATGGCCCACCTGATGGGAGAACATCTGAAATCCCACAGACAGTAAAAAGCCTTTGAGTAAAGTTCTTCCACAGAGTCTTCTGCTGACTTGCTCTATATCCTTTACTCAATTTTTAGACAGTATATCTCGTTTTGCATGGCAAAGAACTACTACATTGCTATTCCTTTTCTTGTGTGCATGAGGATTTGATGAGAATACGTATATTTTTTAATGTTTTTTTTGTTTGTTTGTTTGTTTGTTTTTCTTTTGTTTTAGGCTTCTGTTTTTAATATTTTCATTCAGGTCTGCACAATGGATCGATCAGCCCATTACTGCCTCATTGCTACGAAGTACAAATTTAGCTCCTGCAAGAGTCCTAACAAAGGGCTAATCTTGTATCCTCCACTTAGGTAAGTAAATTGTCAGATGTTAGTGGAACTAATTAGGAAAGAAGAGCTTTCTGCTTTCATCAGGACTTCAAGACCTGATTGAAGCATTGTCAATATACACCACTGCCTTCCAATACCATCTTTATTCCAGATGTTGATTAAAAAAGAAGTGTCCTTTTTGAAGAGTGTGAAAGAACTTCATAAACATTCGTTCTTCCAGTGGCCTGGAAGCCAAAGCCATCCTGCAGACAGGTAAATTGAGTCACAGCACGGTTAGGTGGTTCATCCAGCAGATCATCACCAGCGACTGAGCAACATTTTCTGTAGGCCACACAATTCTCATCGTTAGTTTCCACTTTATTCCCAGCAAGCCTTCTATTTCTTTGATTTATACTCAATTTCTCTAGACCTGCAAAGCAGCCACTAATTGTACTTACATACACAGTGGAATGGGACCTTAAGGGATAGGTTTTTAGTAACTCTGATGACACCTTTCTAGTTAGTGCGGTGTAGCACTCTCCTATTTAAGACTGCTTTGTTTAATTATTTAAGAGCCATTATGGTAACTGGATATACTCTAACTGTAATTTATTAACTCATACATTTGAATTATCCAAGTCTCTATATCCACTTCACAGAGTTGCAGAGAAACTAGAATAAGTTAATAATGTCAAAATTATTAGAGAGAGAATATTCACTCTTCTGAGAAGTATAGAAGCTGTCTGTTGTGGTTAACCCATCAGGCAGCTGAGCACCACACAGCCCCTTGCTCACTCACCCCAGTGGGATGGTAAATGTGTAAGAACTCATGGATTGAGGTAAGGACAATTATATATTTATATATATATATAAGCATATATATATAAGCAAGTGATGGACAATGCAGTTGCTCACCACCAGCCAACCAATGCCCAGGCCGCCCCTGAGCAACAGAGCATCTCCTGGCCATTTTTATTGTTCAGCACAATGCCACACAATGTGGGACATCCCTTTGGTCCATCTGGGCCAGCTCTCCTGTTTCTGTCCCCTCCCAGCTCCCTGAGAACCCCCAGCCCCTCGCTGGCAGGGCACGACAAGGAGCTGGAAAGTCCTTGCTTTTGGGTGAGCGCTGCTCTGCAACTACTAAAACATCGGCGTGTTATCAGCATTATTCTCATCCTAAGTCCAAAACAGCACCATACCATCAACTGGGAAGAAAATTAACTGTATCTCAGGTGAAGACAGGGTGCTCTCTTTCCTTCCACAGCACAGGGGTTCGCAGGCTTTTCCAAACTATGCAGCGAGACTGTAAGAATCATTTCATACTCTAGCAACAGCAGTTGTTGTTCATATAGACAGTATTAAGAAACTATATTTTATATATAAGTATATGTATATATATGTAAATATTTACACCTATATCTGCTTTCACAGACATGTCTTCAGTGTGATACTGCCACTTGCTTCTTTTTTTTTTTTTAATGTAAAAAATGATCCTGCATCCATCTGTTCATTTCTTCCCTCTTTCTCTGCTCCTCTGATTATGCTTCTTCACACCCTTGTCTCCTTCTCTACTCCTGTGCTTACTTTCATGTTTGCTACACGTGCTTTCTAAGCTAGGCTGCCTTGTTAAATGGTTCCTTTCCATGGATGTCCTACCCATTCCCCTGAATCCCTCTTCACCATCTTCCTCTGCATACACTGCCTGGCTGCCTCCTGCCTGCCTGCATGGGATTTTTTATTTTATTTTATTTTTTTTTCTCATGGAAAATGACAGCTCTGGAAGCAGCACCTTGAGAGCAGTTCTTCCTTGCTCTAAAGTTCTTGCCATTGGCAGCCAGATTCTTTTCTTGCTCTTCAGGTGCTTTAACACTTCTCAGAGCTGTCATTTGCAAAAAGAATGGAGACACATGGAGAAGCCAAAGAAGAAAAAACAAAATAAATAGACTAAATCATGTGAGCAACCAGCTCCCTGAAAGCGATAGCAAGCACTCACCGACCACCTCAGCATCATAAATTAATTTAGAACTGCTTAGAAGGGAAAAATTTTGGCACTCGAGATTCTTACTTATAGCAATCTCTTCAACAGAATATTGCTTTTGTTGCTGCATGTATCTTTCTTAGCCCAAGATGCTTACAGGAATTCTGCTGTGCTCCAGACAATATGTCATAAACATCATGAACGTGCAGAGCCATTACAGGTCCAGGATTCTGGGCTGCAGCATCCCTGCTGTTCAAATGTACCAGCACAGGACAGAAAACTGATAACAGTAATTCTACAAAGCTTTCGAGCCAGGAGGAGAAGAGGATTGCATCCAAATACTGCCCTGGAGGCTCAGATGTTCTAAAGCGAAAGTAGGAAAAAGTCATCATTCACCTGGACTGACCACTCCTAAAAAAAAAAAAAAAAAAAAAAAAGAGAGAGAGAAAAGTTATTTTCTCTAAACTAAAAGCTTGCTAAGACCTAAAAGCTATGTAGGCATGCTTGAGAAAGATTATTAGCAGATACAGAGTGCTTTTCTGCTCAAACAGAACTGTGTGATCACTGATGTACAGCATCCTTCTTGCACTTAACCTGTATATGTTACCAAAGTACAGTGTCAAGGCTGTCCTTCAAGCACCTGCCTGTAACTGAAAGCTTTTAATATCTTCCCTTTGCCTCCCTCAAAGCTAGGCTATCTGGAACACGGAAAAATTTAACCACTTATTAAACAGCTACCTTGTCAGACAATATGTTCTTTTCTGCGGGGCACTAGTGAATTGAGTGTGCAAGGGAGACAAAGTCTGTAACAAAACAAAATAAAATAGAATAAAATTGCTGCATGACAGATCACTTCTGCTCTCCCAAGGAACTCGGCTGGCAAGGAAATCTCCTTGTAGAGCAGAGAACAAAGAAATCCTACAGCAGGAAATGATGTTTTAGGAAATCACGCAAATGAAATAAGGATGTAGAAAGAGACTGCTGGACATGGCAATTTGTAACTTCTTTTGTAAATGCTTCTCTAATAAGAACTTGAAAACTTGGAACCTGATTACTTTGGTTACCTGGCTCAGGGTGAACCAGTCTCTCCCTTTTTCTGCAAAGTGGAGTTGGAAAAACTGCCTCTCGCTGCCAGGTTTGACACCAGCACCGCACAAATGCTGCACCAGCACGCTGAGTGTATGAAGCTGAGTGTACCAGGCCTTATGGCAGCACTCGTACGTTTAATTGCATGAAACAAATATTGTTATCCAGCTATGCGAATTTAACACTGCAAGAAAGCTGTCGTTGGGAATTGCTCCGGTGAAAGAAAATGCAATAAGCCATTTTTCTGTGGCAATATCAGCACATCTTTGTTGCATTGTACAGACGCACGTGTATGCACTGACCTAGAGGTCAGCACGAGCCCGTGTACGGCCGTGCTACCGCACAGCCCGCAGCATCTGTGGAGGCAGAGCAGTGCAAGCAGATCAGGATGTATTTACATCCTACGTTTCTATGCCAGTAACTCCCATCTTCCATGGAGAGCAGTGCTGATGCATATTCCCACTAGCTCGCAATTATTGCCTCTCTTTAATGCTGTGTCTAAATCCATATTTGCCCCTTGAGATAGAGTCACGAGTGATACATACAAAAGGCACTAGTACTTCTGGGATCTTCAGATTCTGATACCCAACATGAGAGGCACTGACCAACTTACAATATCTCCATTTTACTCTGGAAATCTCATCTACTTTGAGGACACAAGTCTGGCAGTGCAGGAACAGCCAGAGAAATTTCCATGTAGCACTGGCTTTCCTGTGACTGCACACACGCGTTCCCAGCAAACCAGTGTTTGATTGCATGTAGCATGAACACAGTGGCCCAGCCAGGACCAATATCTGAAACTGCTGGACATAGTCCTCTTTTTTTTTCTTTTTTTTTTTTTTTTTCCTTTTTTTTTTTCTTTTTTTTTTTTTTTCTTTTCTTTTTGGATGCAATTCCACCCAGAAAAAGAAGATGCAGCCAAGAAGGTATGGATGGATGGCAGCCTTGAGAGTCTAAGCTTTATTTTTTTCTGCCTAAAATCACAGCCAGAAAATGGTTGCCTAAAATTAGCAATTTTCAGAAAAGTAGGTTTTAACTTTTACAGGGTCTTGAGCATCCACTGCAGTTGCTCTGACATCGTGAGATGAGATCCTGAGCACAGTCCTAAATTGACTGAGAAACAAGCAAGAAAAAAGATTAAAAAAAAAAAAGTTAGCCCCCAAGAATACAACCTCAAAATAAAACACATTGTGGTTTCACCATGAAAACTAAAATATTAATATAAACATTCGAAATTAACTTTAAAGCCATAATGTTAAATTTACACGGGTAATCTAGTTTTCTTGTTTATTTTACCTTTAAGAAAAAGGGAATTGTTTCACATTCTGTAAAGCAGACATTTAATTAGCTTTTGTAATTCACATATAATTGAATAAAATAAATGGAAAAGGGCATATTCAACTACTTATTTTATAGCATTGTTTGAGTTAATACAGAATGCACTTCAGAAACAGTGGCTATAGCTTGGCAAAATGGAAGTGTATTGTTTTAAAACGGAGCATTAAAAACAAGGACGTTTGTAAATTGTTGCATAGTCAGTCATTTAAGCTCCTTTCCTCTTCCTTCCCACATTTAGGGGCATGGCTAGCAGAGCCTTCTGTAGCACCCTTGGTAAAGAATTAAGTTTCTCATCCAACGTGTGCCAGGTAAAGCTGACAGCTTCTGAGACAAGCTTCTGGAAATGATCTGAAATCCCACTGTGGGTTTTTTAAACTTCCAGATCTCACTCTCTGGGGCTTACAAAGAAAGTTGCCCTTTGTCAGATTCGGCTCCACACTCATTGTATCCTGTCCATACTCAGAGCTCCATACCTTATATACATTACATGTCATAGAATATGTCTGTAATGTGACCATGTGTATGTTTTTCAGCTATGTAGCGCATGAAGAGTTAAAAAGAAGCCGGCTATAAACGTGACAGTGGGAGCTGCTGGAGCGAATGCTCAAAACCTGGGAGAGACTGACCCTTCTTCACCTTGACTTTCAGCTTTTGAAAGCCCAGGCGCATCTCCACAGCCTGAGTGGTTCTGCCGTCCGTGCAGGCTGGTCAAGTGGGCCTGGGTGCTCTTGGAAAGCCATAAGCAACGCAAAGAAGCTAATGCATATGATTAGGTTGAAGTACACAGACTCATTAAATCATGCATAAAGCTTCCATTCTGAAAAAAAAAAAAAAAAAAAAAAATGACGAGAAGTTGCTAGCAATTAGATGGCTCAGTGTGCTGCAGAAGAAACGGCCCTGGACCTGTATTTGACTTAAGGAATATAACGCGTTGCGCACCTCCCTAAAAAGTCTTGCCAAGTCAGAATGAAAAGAAAACAAAGTGGTAGGGTTTTCGGTCTGAGTCACAATTGTTGCAACCGAAGTAGAGTAATCATACAAAAAAAGCCAGAAAAAAAAAAAAAAACCACCCTGCCAATGCACATACGGGTGTAGCGATCTATTATTGCATACAAAGAAAGGAATGTGCTCACCGGTGTGCATTTAGCATCCACCACACGAAAGAAACAGCATAATTTATTTCAGTCAAAAGAGCAGCTTTAAATGCACAGGCAGGGAGAATGAATGACGCGGGAAGCCACCGGGAGGCAGTGTTGTCACTTTGCAAGCACGGTGTCAAAGCCTTTTCCCTTCTGCTGCTGGCCCTAAGCCCTACAGCGCGGGGAAGCTCAGCGGCGTGTGCAGCCCAGCTCCCAAGCAGGAACAGCAGCGTGCAGAAAACAGATCGCCTACAGACCTTTAGGAGCTGATGCATTTGTCCCTGCCTTGCATAGGAATGAAAATATTTGCAATAAGATTGACGGATGACTTGTGCTGGTTACCCGAGACTACAGCTTTTAGGGGATGTCCATAGCGTGAGTACTTCTTCGCGGTTGCAAACTGCTGTGGAAAAGAAGAAGCTGAAGGTGATGATTTAACACGACTCTCCTCTTGCTTGACAAAACCCTTAAGTTTGTGTTTTGTTAATTTTCCACTGTATAAGCGTCCTTGATTATATCCTCACAAGGAGTAACAAAGCTGTGTGTGGCATTCGTGAAAATCAGAAACTGTCCATCATCAGAATAAAAGTTCAGAAAATCCGACTTTTTTTCTTTCAATACACCTGTCTTTTTTTTTTTTTTTTTAATGTAATGAATAATACTACTGCAAGCTGATGAATAGTGTAGATCTTTTTTATCCCTATTCAGTGATTCTGAAGGAATTTCATCAAAAGCTGTGACCCTCACAAAGTACTACAGAGGAGGCTTTACCTACTATCCTTGTCTTATGCATTTATTTTTAGAAACTGCCATAAGCTTGGAGAAATTTATTATTTAGCAATTATTTCTATATTTTATTTTATTTTATTTTATTTTATTTTATTTTATTTTATTAATTATTTTTATTTTATAATGGAAATAGCATATGAAAACTGCTATTTTCAATAATATTTTATGATCTCTATTAGTCCGTATGTTTGAGCTCAATTCCTGAAGCTGATCCTGTGTATAACGTTTTCCCTTTTCTGCTGTTACCCACAACATCTTTTAAGAAGGATATTTGCTCTTTTTCACCTGAAGACAGAGACACGCACACCTCCAATTATTGATAAAGGTGCTATCATCTCTCTTGACTGCCCAGCAACAATTAACTCAGACAGATTTGCTGACAGCATGAAGTATAGAAACATTTATAGTGTAACGAACTGAAAATGGACAATTTTAAGGCACATTATACATTGAATTATTTAGCTCACTACACAGAGTAAATTGTAAAAGAGAAACACAATGCACATCTCAATTGAAACTCCTCTTCAGTAAAGAGATTTTAATGTTAAAGTGAGCATACCAGGTTAATCCGTGGGAATATCAGATGATGCCATATCTGTCTGTGCCAAGAGTGTGTGCTCAGGCAGGCAGAAACATCTGGCTTTAATTCTGCTTCAACTCGAAGCTAGCAAAGTGCAAATCAGCTCCAGGTCTGATAGCTGTGCTCATTTGAGAGCATCGCCTGAGGTGATGGATACGAGCAGAACCCAGAGACAGTGACATAAATAATGCTGCTTTGACACCTGGCTTGCACTCTGCCATGCCCCAACGTGAGCAGAGCTGGCCCAGGTCAGTATGTGACCATGAAGACATGCCACAGCACCAAAGGGTGGTTTGCTGTGTGGGGTGCTTGCCGAAACCTAATCCACAGCTCTGTCACAGCTTATCTTCAGGCAATTTTCTGTACTTTGGATCCTCAAATGCAAAAGATGAATTCTCTAATTATCACAGAATTTAAAATATAAATCATCTAATAACTGTCATGCCATTTTTGATACTGTTGTAATGAGGCTTATCTAAAATGAGAGGTCCATAGAGCTGTCTTCTGCAAAACTGCAGGAAAGCTGGACTGTCAGTTCTTAATATGCCACAGGCATGAGACACCCAACAGTTTCAGGAAGAGGAAAAAATCTATTCATTTGATGCACTTGTCTATTTCTTATTGCTGTACAAAGGGAATAAAGAGCGATCATTAGTTCTATCCCAGAGAGAAAAAATAAAATGCAAAGTTCAGCTAGTGCTGGCTGCTCACTTCTACTTTTATTAAATACAATGTGTGAAATTCTAAAGTCCAGTTAAACATGGGATTCAGCCCCACTTGTGATTCACGCAGTCAGTGCTTACGAAACAGCTCTGCCTGCACACTGCTTATTGCCTAGAAGTAGTGCCAGGAGTCCCAAGGAGTCCACTTAGGAACATGAGATGACACGGGTGTTTATGTTCATTCCTTTATTGACGGGAGTTAACAATATCAGGGAGAAAATTCGTTTTTTAAAGTTGCCATTTCCAACCTTAATGTCAGAGGTAACCTGCAGGTAGGAAATGGTTTCATTGATTTTATTGCACAGCTTGTTTTTTTTTACTTAGCCTTAGACTTCTGGGGTTACCGGCAAGGGCCAGACCAGGTTTCTTGAACCAGTTGCACTTGGTAGCTCATCAAAAAGCACACAGTGGATAATATTCCCAATGCTGTTAATCTAAATTAAACCATCCAGCAAAGACAAACTAAGCCAATTCCAGTGAAATCCTGAGTTTGACCAAATGAAACTCACCTACCATCATTACTGGAAGTATGAATTTGTACAGGACTAAGGGTATCATTAGTTCTTTTTTTCCCCAAAGAACAGTACTATTTCTACTAAAGTTGGTGGGAGTGGAAATCTATAAACAATATCTGATTGGCTGCAAATTAGGCTGCAAATTGCAGGTGTAGTGAGTAAAAATCAGAATTATTAACTTAGTAATGTTCTTTACAATATCATGATCAGGTAGAAGAATCTACAGCTAATTACTCTTCTCATTTGGATTTATTTATTTATTTATTTTAGAAATAGGAATAACAGTATTTGTCCTGAACTATTTAACTGCTGGCATTAGTCTAATTTCATTAACAGTGAAATTTTGTTTCTGATTTGCTCCAATGAGAACAAAATTGCATGCATAACTCCTGTAAATTTCATTGAAACATACAAAAGATTAGCTTGATTTTACCAAGGTACAGAAATATTTTTTTTCTATAAAAAATAAGATGAGAATATGCACACAACTTTTATACCTGCAATTTCCTGTCCCCTTCGTTCAGTTTAATAGCACAGTGTCTGTAGAGGACATTTGTTTGAAAATGTAGTCTTTGAAAGTTATTGGAAATACACGCTTTTTACGGAAAAGTGTAGCAACAGCAGAAAGACAACATACAATCAATGAAGAAATGTGGCTGTTTCTAAATCCTGATGTGATGATGTTGTCTTGTTCTAGACACCAGAAATGCACATTTACCTGCAGATAGACTTACAGAGCTTTGCTTACTTCTCAAAAGGGATTGATAGGCGGGGAAAAGCATCCCAAAGAATTCCCTTTGCTTAACAGAAACAGAAGTACTTTTCAGTACATTTGTTTTTTCCTCACATCTTCCCTTAAATGAAATGAATTATACACACGAACTGATTATTGTCAGTTTGCATGATGTGGAACTTCTGCAGTGATAACCAGGGCTCTGAGGACCCCTCTGTAAATGCTTTTCCCATTTTATTTGTTTGCTTGTTCAACACAAATGCTTATCTAAATCCCAACATCTTATTCCCCCCACAAAAATAATAATAATAAATAAACATATATATACATATATAAATAATTTGGAGATACTGAGATACGCTGTATGTTGCTGTCTCTGCATCTTCCCATCTGTGGAGAGGATGGAACAGGAATGTTTACTTTCCTGCAGGATTGACTGTGAGATTTGTTGCACTTAGATTCACTAGGTGTTTAAGTTCATTTTATAACTGAGCTAACTGTAGGATTGAGAGCTAACTTGTATGCTTTCCTCTCAGAAAGCTACTGTAGCCAGTTAGAAATTTATTCTTTCACATCCTTTCTCCTCCTGCCCTCATGAATCTTTCCTTTTTAGCACAGGGGAACACTTTGAATGTGCCTACAGGCTACAGTGTTTTTCATTCAACAATCAATGGATTAAAAAAATAATAATAATAATCTTGAGGGCAAGGTGAGACTCCAGGGCTCCACACTCTTAAGTCAATGCATTAGGCACTAGCGTAAAAGAATTTCTTATTTAGTAAAACGGGGACGTTACAATGTTTTTAGCAAGATATCTTTTCCATTTGTTCAGGTTAGGCATCTTCCCTCAACCTCAGTGGGTTCTGGCTTTTGACTTTGAAGAGTTTTTGTTGCATCTCCTTTGCAGAACTGACAGTGGGTGGTGCCTAAATTGCAGACCAGACACAAAATCTAGACCTCTCCCATGGTCAGAATTTTCCACTGGTAACTGCTGACAGTGTTAGCAGATCCCTTCTGAATCCGAGGGTGTTTGGATTGCCTCTCCAAAGGAACTAGTTGTCCCCAGCGCATTGCACAGAAAGCACTCTGAGGGGTTTGGCTTCCATTTTTTTTGGCACCCGCCACCTAAAAAATAACCACTTCAAAAAATCACTGCAGTTCTCTATCCATCTGTCTTTAGTGGTGGTGTGAGACAATTTTATTCTAAGTTGCTAGTACTGAAGGAGTCCTACTTCAATGAACTATCACTACAGAACAGAAGCTGTTCTTCAGAATATTTTTGCTCACAGAAACAGGATCATGGAAAAGTGAGAAGACGAAGAAGGTTCATTTTGGCTAAGGTTTCTGCGGCTCTCTGTCTCCAGTATAGATGTGCTCATTAGAGGCCATTGCAACAGGCCCGTGTATATGTTTGAAGTTAAACACCTGCATAACCTTTGGCACAATGTGATCATAGCAATTAGCAGTTATACTCATAGTTATTTTCATTTGCTCTCATGCTAGCTTGTTTTGTGTACTTCAAAAGGTTACCAAAACACCATAATGTCATTAAATATTGTCAGGATATGAAAAGCTTGCTGAAGAATTTCAATTTCTATAGTAACCCTAACAAAACCACAGGGGAGCAAGCATGTATATATATATATACATATATATATATATGTATATATACATTTACATTTATTGTTATTTTATTTATTTTATTTATTTTTTTGGTAAGAATCTGCCTTACAGAGCAGACTTGGTATGTGAAAACAAATCAGGTGATGACAGATTTCACTGAGGTTTCCATCAAAGAAACAGATTGTTGCCATGGGACACACCTCAGTCATTTACAGAAAAGTAAACACAGTCTGAGGTTAATATATTTGTTTTCTTAACTGGAATGAGAAATCACAATCATTCCAACCATTTTTATTCTTCTTTTTGTCAAAGAAAATAGTGTCTTTTCATTGGTTTTCCACAAGCCTGGAAGAAATTCTCCAAGAATGGCAAAGGTTCAATTCAATTGCCTAGGAATGAGCATCTGGTGTTGCCTGGGATTCCTCGAGACTTGATAACAAGGCATCATTTGTACAAGGAGAGGCAATATGACATAAGATCTATAGGCGGTCCACATCCATCTGCAACAGTAGCTGGAGGTCACGTCTGCTACACTAAGCATGTCAAGTTGCATTAGAGACATGTTTGGTACCTGCTGCCCACCCAAACAAACGCTGTGTCACCTTTGTGCTGAAAAGGAGCACAATCCTTGGTGTGCACTCTGCGCCGAATCACGAGTGGTGGCCTCACTGTCACATTGGTAATGAAAACAGAGAAGTCAGAAACTACAGTTATGGTTGTCTGCAATTCTAACTCTATTCTCTCTCTTTCAACTCTAAAATTCATGCTAAGATCTCATTAAGAGTTAATTGTTTTTCATACACAAAGCAAGCTATACATTATTACTGCTTAGACAGTTCGTGCAAGATCAAGTTTTGAAATAAGTGTTTTGCTTTAAATATCCATTAGCAGGTTCAGAAGGAAAACAAAAAGAATGCACTAGAAATTTCTAAAAGACATAATTTAGTTCTAATGACCCTCTTTTAAAAATATAAGCCTGTAGTATCATAAACTAAATAGTCATTTCCAAGAAATTCTATGTCACTCAGATCCAAGGGACTAAAAATGTTCTCCAGCAGTACAGAAACACCTATCTGCAGGAACAGCACAGCATCAACACTGCAGAAAACTGAACTCTAGGGTGTATAAAACTATTGATTACATCATACAGGTAACAGAGGGGTACAAGCAAAAGCTATCTCATCCATTTGTCTGAATATTTAAATAGTGTAATGAAGTTCAAGTTTTCAACTATTAGTGCTATATATATATTAACAAGTGATTTATTGAATGTTACTTGTGCACCCTTTTGTAAAACAACGTAAAACCAAACTGAACTGTCCTACATTATACTCCAGAAAGGCATCTGTCTTCTTCAAAGAAAGCAATCACAACGCAGGACCTAAAATCTCCCGATAACTTTTACCAAACATAGCACAAACAAGGATAAGGACCCTTATTGCCCCTCAGTGCTGTCTTGCTACTGCCATGTTTCCTTTACCTGTAAGATACATTTTAATCAAGTATTACCAGCTCTTCGTCCCTTTCTGTAATGCGTTTATAATGGCTAATTACCAGAGTAATCACTTGCAGTAGAACTACATTTCCCAGACTATTTTGCAAAGCAGTTATTTTGTAACAGCTCTCAAGACCCATATCACAGGAAATCTCCTCCTTGAATCTTTGTCAAGATTTTAAAACCTAGTCGAAACAGCCTCTGTACCAATTGGCACTGTAGATTTTTTACCTACTCCAGGCTTGCGGGTATTTTTAAATAAAAAGGAAAGATCATTTTTTATAGAGACATTATCTTGTATCAGCTTACTCTACTGTAGCATCTGTACACTGCTGTCTATTATACCTAAATTCTTTATAATAAAGTTTGGAGGGTGAAGAAGAATTTCCTCAACACGGGAAGTGTTAAATGACGTAGTACAGAAACACCTAGAGCTGTTTCGAGAGCTTCCATTTTGAAGCCTTACAAAGTCTTAAAAACAACAGAATTTTTTAATGAGAACTAATATTAACTTTCACATTATTAATCCATGCTAATTTCTAGTTCTTTAATACTTTCTGATATTAGAGCCTATCCCCTCTTTTGGTGGGTTGGTTCTAAGGCTCTGGGGGATGAAAAATGGATTCAGAATTCCAAAGGCTTTTCTTTCTCAATTTTGACAAAGAAACACAGTACAAATATCACTGCCTATGTAAAACTTCAAAAGTTTTGTTGTTTTTAAGAGTGGCGTTGATGGTTTTTATACAATCAGGCCAGAAATTACTTCAGTAAAGACTCCTGCTGTATCAGCATATCTGGATGAAAGTCATCTGTGTAAAATGATGTATGGATTTTCTTTGCTTTAATAAAAAATAATTAAAAAAAGAAAAAGTTGAGAGCTCAGTGTAAGTAAGAAAGAGCTACCTGTGATAAAGATTATATGAACACTAAAATAGCTTATATATGTATTTTTTTTCTTCCAATATCTTCTATGCTATTTTGAAATTACACATTCGATGTAATTTTATGTCTCTGAAATGAAGATGTGGACTACATTTTCTTATTTGATTAACAATAACTTTAATAGTTGAATCTTCTTCTCTGGAGGGATACAAATATTGGTGCTGCCAGTTGCAGGACAGTCATAGCAAGGAAATGCCATGAGTCTAGAACTTGTAAACTGTGGGATATGAATGAACCATCCTTTAAGTTTAGGACCACAGATAGTGGACAGATTTTGATTTCACTTATTAAAAAGAAAACAACTTTTTGTTCCTCAAATTACAGTGTTTGCTTTTCTAATCTGACCTCAAGTTCTAAGTTTACAATAGAGAGAAAAACAAGACAAGCACACTTCTTTGGACTTCCATTCATTTCTTTTATTGAATTAAGATCTTTTGCCTTAACACTACTGGAGTAATAATACTCTCCACGTCTATTTTTTTTTTCCTGACTTTTTTTGATTTGGAGCAATTTTAAGATTAAACATTATTTCTGAACTTCACCCATCCTGTATTCTAGTGCATAAGAATGTAAAATGACTGAAGCATTAACATTTTATTTAAATTTTTATTCAGAATTTATTCTTCAAGAGCCCATAAGGTTTTTGTTAACCTTTCACAAGTCTGGCTTTTACATTTAGTGAGACATGGAAGACCAAAGGTTTGCAGCAATTTTATTGCAGTAGGTTTTAAATAAGAAATTGGTTTGGCATTAACCTTTTTGTCTAGAAAGGGGTTAATTGGGGGACAGTATTGTAAATATTATTTTCACAGCTATGGTTGTTGAAGACTAAAACGCTTTGGAAATACATGAAAGATGGTATGGTGAAGGGTGAAATTGGGCTTTTATCTAGCATATTTAATATAAGAAAGGGTAGTTGGGTAGTTAGGCAGTTGCATAAAGACCTATGTTCTAAAAGCATAACTCAATTGTTTACATTCTTTGGATTAGATGAATATTAATGAACAGATGCAGGATGCATAAGAATAACCTCTATACATAGTCCAAGTGGAATAAACATTATATAAATTGTTTTAGAGCTTTAGGGCAAAAGCTCAAGTCCTACAGTGAACTCTGTTTTGGCACACTCGCACGTACGCTTTACTTCAAAGGAGATGTTTGTAGGTATAAGGAAAGGCCCTTACTTGTAGAATATTTTATCTAATTTTCTGTCAAGGCAGTTCAGCTAATACTAGTGTCCCCTGGACTCTTTCCTTGGGCAAACTGTTGGATTAGATAACCTGGGGGGGTGTCTGTTCCATCTTGTTTTTCTACAGTTCTGTATCATGCAGCTTCCTGTAAGACCGTTGTCAAAAAGAAAATTCACGTTGATTCCATTCCTGCATGTGGAAGACAATAGCATCTGCCAAGGCATTGTTTTATAAAGCTACAGTTGACTACTGGCCCTTCTGCTTAAAGAAATTTGAATATTCATATATTCCTCTATGTGAAAAACCAACAGGACGTTAACACTGCCACAGCTAAATACCACAAATCTTGAAATGTAAGCATATGTTTCTTTCACACATTCCCACTTTTATGCTTTAATTTGTCCCAGACTACCTGAAGTGTTTTTACTCAAATTAGATCTGTTACTAGTACAGAATTATAGCTGTTCTATTTATGTGCTATAAAAGTGAAATAGAAATGTATCTGGATATATTTAGGATTGAATATTTTTAGGATTGTTTCCTAATCTGCAGAGTAAATCTAATGCAATATAGAGCACAAGAGATCACATTATTATCCTTATAGCTATAATACAGGGCATCATGAAGTAAAAAAAATAATTTAAAAAAAAGGTACTATAGCGAATATTAAAAATAAAATTATTTGTGTCATTTAGAACGTTGTATTTGTTTCACAATACAACTAAGAACACGGCATATTTGTGTAACATATTCTGTTTATTGAAAAACAGACACAAAATGGGATAATTTAACTGCATATTATATCATGTGAACAAAAGATCTGTGGCAAAACACCAGAAAAAAATCACAGTAATGAATGAAAATATCAGCAGCCAATTGTTATGCTAATTTTCGGGACTTGCTGCAGCAGCAAAGTTGAGATTTAGGATGACTGCATCAATTACTAACTACTAACGCTATAAAGATATCCTTAGCTTCTCAAGGTAATATAAAAGACACATTTATATCCCATTTTTCAAGCATTGCACTTTTACTTGAACTGTATAAGAGGTGAACTCTTGAAAAGTCAATAAAACTTAACAGTTTCCTTAAGAAATCAGAGGTTGTTTGCTTGGGAAGTATTATGTTCCAATTCTCCCAATTCTCCACTAATTAAAACCAAACCAACCCCCACCCCCCCCCCCCCCCCCCCCAAATAATTATCTAGAGGCCTGTGAATAAGAGCCAGAATTCAGGTATTAGCCCTGCGATGTGTAATATTTAAGGAAATCTGTGCTTGGATAGATTTTAAGCCTTACTAAGCACTTCTTATACTAGCACACATTCCTGGCTGTTCACTGCCAAAATAATAAGACAGTGCATCAATAAAATTCAAACTATTGATTTTTAGTAACTTGTTTTCCTTCTGACCAAAAATAAATTTCTCAGTTTAAGTCACAGAATTGCATTAAGTCAATATCCCAAATTAGTAAGGAAAATGATTGGGTGAAGGAGAGAAATTCAACTTAATTTAAGCCTTTTAGCAGGAAAGCAAAGGCCTATTTTTGCCTTAACATTTCACATTACACATGGAACTAGAGTGAAATAGTACTGTCTATTATGTTCCTTCATTTTGCTAAAACTTAATTTGTGGACAGAAGTGCTGTTATATTTGTAACATATGGTCAGAACTATTGTTTTCCATTTGAGTTCAAAATTAAAAATTTAAAATAAGGGCATTCTCATCTATTGAATTCTCAGAAATACGTTGTAGAAACTGGTTATTTTTTTTATTCAGTGATTTCTCTTTCTCCTCTCACAGACACATTTTTTTCTACCCAGCCCCCAAAGCAACAGAGCTCTCTCAACATTTCTTATATTGCTGTCTTTTTTTTTTTTTTTTTTTTTTTTGGTCTTGTTTCCACAACACATTTAGGACTCACAAATCTGGGACAATTTCTAGAATTTCTCTTTAAATCCCAAAAGTCAATCTGTTAATACACAACTGCTAGACTGTATTCCCACAGCTCTTTCCCCTGGGATTTATTAGTGCTCCAAGATTTTTTTAAAATATAACTGTATTTGATACTTCTGCAGATTTTTTCTTTTTGTTACATCATAAACATTCCAATATATTCTTTGCAATTATAACCAGTCCTCCTGTTTATTACTTTGTGTTCGTTGTTATTGTTGGTTTTTTTAAAAGGGCAAATAATACTAATTTTTGTCTCCCAAGTTGTTGGCCCATTACCTTCTTTAAACACTCCCAAAATTGGATACAGGAGATAGCTAATGTAAGATAGCTAAATGTAAGATAGCTAGTAAGATACCACTTTATAATTGTAAAGCTAATATAAGGGTTGCAACAACTGTCCTAATAACTCGCTCTCCCCATCTATTTCCATGTAATGATACCTGATTCTGTGACCACTCAACATTTAAACAATGCACGATACAAATATTGTTTTTCTCATACCGTGAGACAACTAATGGAAAGATGAACCCTGATAAACAAATTAATTGATTCTTCCATCCAGATTAATTTATCTTAAATAGTGAAATAAATATAATGTTATATGTGTCATATAATTACTATAGAATGTAACATTATTACACAGAACTGAAGATTACTGTTCTATTAATACCATGTTGCAGGACAGGCACTTTCCTTTTCATCTCAAATGAAATTAGGCTGGTATTGAAATGGAACTTTGCTAGTTTATTTACTGTCTATATCAAGATATGCTAAACTTATAGAGTTAATATTCAATTTGCTTAATGCAAAAATTTAGAAAAATATAAGTGTAATACAGAAACATATTATTCCAAAGTATAAAACCAAAACACACTGATCAGGAGTTGCATTTGAACTGTATTTAAACTTCTCGTGTAATGGATTTAAAAAGTGGTTTTCTTGTGAGACAAACATCATAAACATAGCATTTGACACAATTCTGCCTTTCCACCATAGGTTCTCTCTTTTTCTAATACTAATGATTATCAAGATATGCGCAACTGAGACGTTTTCAAAACAGCTGTCTTGAATATATTGGCTGCCTACTTTGTGATAGAATGAAATTAACCAGTGAACCCACACCAACATTGCATTGCGGAGCTGGTATTGATAGGTGGCTTGACAACATCAGCCTTAGAAAACAGAATTACTTTGTTGTAAAAGCACAGATGACATTATTTGGATCTAGACTTAAAAACACTCTAGCCTGTTCAGCAAGTGCTAGTGAACTGAGCAAATCTCTGATGACAAATGCTTGATGGTTGTTTCTGTCCTTTTCCTCTCTGAATCACAGAAGATCCTTGGAACATAGGATACTGAGAACATTTTGCACTGCTTGATTCTTCCGTTGTAGCATACATGCCTGGCAGAGTGGGAGCACTTATAAAATCAATGTTTCACATACTGATTTGCCTGCATACTTAGAGCAGAAGGCAAAATCTTGCTGTCTTTCATGGTGAGTTCATTCTCTTTCATCTGTTGCCTGTAGAAGGTATACAAGGAGCATGCTCCCATTCCCCAACAGAAGATGAACTGGTTATGGTGTACTTTGTGTACAGTTGATTTACTTTTCAATGGCTCCTTTGGGGCTCTCCTACCACTGCTGCTTAGCATCAAAATCTCACTTCAGATAAGCAAACACTTAGAGGTCACTCATAAGTTCATTATTTGTGTGTGTATTTAGGTCTCATTGTACTCTGCAAAGTCTTCATTAAATGCTTTCTGGTTCATTCTAGTAGCAGTTGGTGTAGCTGAATACCTGGACTGAAAACTACTACCTTCTAGAATTTTAAACAAGCTTTTTTTTTTTTTTTACCGTTACTCCTTCTCCTTAGAAGCTTATAAATTGTTTTTTATAAGTTTGTTTCATGATTATTGTGTCTGAGTTAAAAGCAAATGCAATAAACTACCAGCACCAAATGGCCTCTATTATGTATCTTTAGTTTACCCTACCTCTGTGAATCTGAGCAGTCTGAACAATGCTATTTTCTGATACATTATCAGAAGAAAAGGAACTAACAACAATTTTCATGCAGAATAATGAAAGAAATAGGACATGAGTAGATCAGAAAAGAATTACCACAAGAAGTAGTGGTTGGTAGAAGACACTAATGCAGCAGATTTCTTTCCGGGTTTGGAGTTCTTAATATTCCTCACCCTTAACTGCCACTCTTTCCAGCAGGTAACAAGGTGTGGTGGTTTTACCCCGCTGGGCAGCTGAACTCTACCACAACCACTCTCTCATTCATTCTCCTCTAAGGAAACGGGGCAGAATATAGAATGAAAGGGGCTACCAAAACCTCGACATGTAAACCCAATACACAAGGAAAAAGGCAGAGGTATTTTAAGATCTCAAGTATCCAGGAAACTTGTAAAAACAGATAGGAAAACACATATTATCATTCTGAATTAAGACATATTTCTTATTAAAGAAAACATCACCATGCAAAGATAAATGTTTCGAGACACATCAAGGTTTTACTAAGACAACTATTAAGTTATGGCTTATGAGGTTTGGTAGTTAGGAAAGAAAGCCTGTGAAAAATAGGTTTTTAATGAGATTGCGTAAGAGAAAAAAAAAAAAAAGCAACAGTTTCACATTGGAAAAAGCTGTCCAAATAACAAAAGAAAACATTCACGGGCACACAACGTAATGTGCTAAAAGAGGTGCAACCAGGATGATGACAGGTATAACAAAGATAAGGGTGAAATGGATTTTGGCACCACCCAGGTTCAGAGCAATAAAAGAGGCATGTGGAAAGCCCAGATGCATGCAGGTTTGTAGCACATGTAGATTGTTCGGCAGTAGAGAAGACAGTCACAAAGTGTACAAAGCACACCATATCTACAAGAATGCTACACAGGAAAAAAAAAAAAAAAAAAAAAAGGAAAGTAAAGTGCACACAATTTGGCAAAAGTACAGAGCAGAGAAATTCAGCAATAATGCAACATTCTTTTACAGCTACAGTCCAGGATCAAGAAAGAAGTAGCGAGAAACTATTTATAAGCCATTTTATACATACAGAACTATACTTAAAATTCTTATTAGATATAAGAAAGAAAGAGCATACAAAAAGAAGTCCTTTCACCATGACAATACCGATATTTTTTGCATCAGAACTATATGAAATATTGGGAAGTGCATAAAGGAAAATGTCAAAATCTAGATTTTTAATAAAAATGTGTACAAAACCAATACTGGGACAGAAGGATGTAAAATCATTGCATCTTAATTAAAGCAAAATTAGAAGAGACTGTTTAATCTTATGAAATATTTCAGTGCAAAGAAAATAAAGTTCTTCGTGATGTCTGAAGGTAGATCATATGATCAAGGCATATGTGCATGCAGTTCCAGGACTACATGCACTGTTACAACTGCCATTAGCAATAATGTATAAGTAAAAGAAAAAAGCCCTGTGGATCATGGGTTACATGAATATAATGAACAAGGTGGTGAACTCACTGCAGTGTATTGCCTCAATTACTGTACAAGAAAATGGAGAGGCTGTTGTGATGCTTTTAAAAGCCGGAAAAGAGTAAGGAGGAATGCTAAAATTTGCCTGCTACAAATGATGTAATCGTTGATCTCTCCAGTTCTTACACGCTTCATGTACTAGGTGTTCAACCTGGATAGCAGGAGGTCAGCCCAAGCAGAGATTAGTGACACAGTTTTCCGCTCTCTGGAAGACAGCAGTTCAAGAAATGATTTTTATCATAACAGTTGCCCATGAGATTTTTAAGGAAAGTTAAATGATATACTAACAGGATTGTTCAGAATTAGCCATTATGAATGTTATACTGAAACAACAGCAACAAAATTATGGCAAAATCTTAATGTCACAGGCAAAAAATATGAGGAGTTGCAATCTAGAACTGAATCACAGTTAACAGAAAACAGGTGTGGGTAAGTTAACCATTTTGATTACGTCTAAGAATAGACGAGTATATACCATTCCAGACTTAGTGTTATAAGCAATTAGAAATATTTTTCTTTCTTATAAGAGCGGAAGAACGTAATGAAGATGATAACTTAAGCAGAAGTCTAGACCAACCTGGGCGGGAAAGAAGTAAATGATATTGGGATCACAGTCCGGATGATTTCACAGATGATGTTTACCACACATTTACAATGAAAAAAAATTGTTATTTACTTGTTTTGCTGTAGTATCAACGGTTCAACACCCCTGCTCAAGCAGTGACACCTAAAGCTGGTTGCCCTGGACCATGTCCAGATGTTTTTTTAAGATCTCCAAGGAGAGAGACTCCACAATTTCTCTGGGTAACCTGTGCCAGTGCTCAATCACCTGCACAGTAAAGCCCTAACGTTCAGATGGGACCTCCTATGTTCCAGTTTGTGCCCATCGCCTCTTGTCCTGTCACTGGGCACCACTGAAAAGAGCCTGGCTCTGCTCTCTTTGCATCCTCCCTTCAGGTATTTATAGACATTGAAGAGACCCCCCCTGAGCTGTCTCTTCTCCAGGCTGAACAGTCCCAGCTCTCTCAGCCTTTCCTCACAGGAGAGGTGCTTCAATCTCTTCATCATATGCTTGGGCCTATATCGGACTGTCTCCAGTATGTTTACTTCTCTCTGGTACTGAAGAACCCAGAACTGGACACAGCTCTCCAGGTGTGGCCTCACCAGCTCTGCATAGAGGGGAAGGATCACCTCCTTTGACCTCCTGGCAACACTTTTCCCAATGCAGCCCAGGAGGCTGTTGGCTTTTGATGCTACAAGGGCACACTGCTGGCTCATGTTCAACTTGGTGTCCACCAGTTGAACACCTTTTCTGCAGAGCTGCAAAGTCCTTTTCTGCAGAGCTGCTTTCCAGCTGGGTGGCCACCAGCACGTACTGGTGCCTGGGGTTGTTCCTCTCCAGGTGCAGGACTTTGCACTTCACAGAATCACTGAATGGTTTGTGTTGGAACATACCTTGAAGACCACCTCCCAGGAGAAGCAGATCTTATAGCAGGTTAGGTTGCCCTGATCTAGCCCTTGTTGAACTCCATGAGGTTCCTGTCAGCCCGTTTCTGACATTTAATACCATAAAACAAGGTACAAAACAGAGACTTGGATGAGCAGGCACATGCACATACTTCAGTGGCTATGAATAATGTGGTAAAGAGCTTATCTACCAGATTTTTTTTTTCCTCACACAAGCTACTTTTTTCCTGTAAATCTTGCTTCTCTTAGAAAGAAGTGTAGAGAAAGAGTGAATAAGATATGAAATCCATGTAACAGATCTTTTAAAAGACACAGCCTTAGGAGTAAATTTCCTTGCGGATGAAAGCGGCCTTCACTTTTAACTATGGAGCGAACAGGGTAAAAGAGAGAGCCACAATTCAGAAGAAAGCCTCCAGAGCTTCTGAAAACATTTCGTGATACATGCGTTGATTGATAGTTTGCTCTTGTCTATTTCTTCGTACTTTAGTCCAAATGCAAACAATAATAATAAAAAAGAAATAAAAATAAAATAAAATAAAGAAATGGCCACAGCAATACTGGGGTAAGGAGTGCAATGATAATTTCAATGTGCCTAATAGAAATTGGCAAGTGATATATTAAAGCACTAAGGAAGCCAGCACCTACTTAGCAACATGCTAATCAGAACCATGGTGAGTCACATCAAGGACATATTCACTAGATGTGGTATTTGTGACAAACTATTTCCCAAAATAGATTTTGCTTCTATAGGTCTTCAGCTGTACGCATTTTAATGAGCTGAAGGCTTAAATAATTAATAATTCCTTAACAGTCTGCTATGGTTTGTGCTTTAAATCAGGACCTGGTAAATCAGAGGTAAGTACATTAAAGGCATGTAAAGTCTACTGCGGTCAGTGGCAGCTTAATATGATTGTTGAGTAAATGGAACAACACCAGTCATATAAAATAAAAATGAGTGGATGGTAATTTGGGTAAAATCATGAATATCTCGGTGCGCTTGCAATATTAGGTACAAAGACTTAATTGTGAAAATACTGCTTGTTATTCTGACCCAGTAAATAAAGAAAATGTGCCTGCAACAAGTTGTGCCAGAGCGAGGATGCAGCTCAGTTACAGCCTCTTCACACAATCCTCAGACGTCCCTTTGCCTGTGTCAAGAGGTACAAGAAGTAAGGAACTGAATTGTACGGCAGAGGGCAAAGGTACTAAAATGTCCTAGTGCTTCAATTATGTAGATATTAATTTTGGCATCTACCTTTTTTTCTTAATAATTGACAGACACGCTGACAGGTCACAGAACTGGTGCTTTGAGAGACGCTACTCTGACGTTGGTTCCCAGCTGATAAACACCTACTGAACCAACTTCGTGAGACTGCCACGTGCATGCAGACAGCAGAATGGACACGTGTAAAAAATCCTGTTAATTTTACTGCTGGAGAGTAGGCGTAAGCACTTTAACTGTGAAGTTTAAAAGTTCGGACTCATGATTTTTACACATTTGTGAAAAGTAAAGCTAGTACTTACTGGGCAGTTCCTCGACCAAGCTGTTTTTCAAGCTTTGTATAGATTTCAGTAGCAGGAAAGCAATCAATCCTTAAGATTTGGTGATTCCTGCTTTTTTTTTTCTGGACAGTAAGAACTATGCTTTGGAGTTTTTTTCCAGGTAAACAGGTAACCTAAGCTGCTTTCCATACCATGTACTTCCATCTGTTCTGTCCTCCTCATTTCATTATATCCCAGTGAATTTCACTGGAGAAAACAATATATTGTTATGTGCAGGTGTGAGTTTCAATGACAGGATAAACTGTGGATAATTTTACACTTCCTACGTTATTACAGACCTGGTGAGAAACCAGTGTTTAGACATACAGTAAGCCTTTCTATATTGAAAACCAGAGGGAATTGGTATACTTTGGGAAGAAATACTGTTGTCTTTTTATAAAACATCAAATGTTTATTTAATCAGGTACCAGGGGGAATATGACTTTTTCCAAGAAAGGTACATTGTGTTTTATACCATTTGTATAATACAGCTACCTTTCTGTCTGAGGTTCTGTATGCTGTAGAGGGACTTTAAATATATTTTTGGCTTTACAGGCAAAGGTAGGGATTATTTTGCTCCAGGTCATTCAATAAAGATTACACTCCTACATATTGTTCTGTGTCAAAGTTGTGTGTGTCTGCCTGTTTCACAACAGATGGCTGCATTTCAGTATTTTTTTTTATAGAAGATGTATGTAGAAGGTTGAAACAAAACATTCATTGTAATCCAACTTTTTGCAGTTCCTTGTATGTTTTAGTAGTATCTGTCAAGTTTGATGTCATGCAGGAGGATTTTAAAAATATATTTCTGTAAATTTGTTTCTGGTTCTTGTTACTGCTGGGTCAGATTTATTTGGAGGGGTAGTACAGAGAATGTAAATCAAGTATATTTTATACTGTAAAGCATCAAACATTTTTTATGAGATATTCCAATCTGTGAAATATAACAAGATGCAACATACCTTAATAGATGGCCCTTCTATTCTGAGGGTGAAAGAGCACATGTAATTCTCAGAAGGGAACCTTAACCCCTTCTTCTAAGCATTGAGTGAGTGATTTCTCATGTTAGCCTTTTTCAGAGCTTTTTTTCTCCCTTTTGCAAGGACATGACTAAGATGCATTACAAACCTATTTTGCATGAAATACAAATGTGAGATTATTCGATTATTGTCACAGAAAAAAAGATTGTTTCAGTGGTCTTTTAACTGTAGCTGATCATGTCAAAGTGATTACGAAATTTAGTATTAGGATTTTGGCATCAGTGATTTTGTGTTTTCGTTTTGCCCTTGTGCTGTGTTACTGGGGAGAATGGTTGTTCTCATTTACTCAGGGCTTTTGTCACCAAAGACTCGTTGATAAAACACCTAAGGTCTAATGAGGAGGCCATGTAAAGTCTCAAAGCGAAAGATCAAAGTGAATAATGATCTAATATACCGAGTGCATTCACTGAAAAAACGGGAAAACAGGCTTGAGTCTCTCGAACTTGCTTTCTTACCTGTGAAATGGGCTGCTATTGAATCACAAACTCGAAGTCGTGTAATTCAGTGGTATGATTTTCTAGCTAATATTTATGAAGTGCTTTGTACGAGAGACACAAATACAAAACGCTGGATAAACAGAACGACCGCTATTCGGGGGAGAAAAAAAGTTAAAAATCGTGGTTTCAGTTCTCATTTAATGAGCTAATCTCGACGTTCTTGGCCCGGCCTAGGGGTCCTGAGGGCAGCAGGTCCTGAGGCGGGGATTAGGGGCTCACATCCCCTCAGGGGGGATCCGCCATGGGGATTTCAAGGGGAGAGACCGCCCCTTGATGCCCCTTAAAACCCCTCACGACCCCTCAGAGCCCCTCAAGACCTCTCGCAGCCTCTCAAAACTCCTCGCAGCCTCTCACTACCCCTCAGAGCCCCTCACGACCCCTCGCAGCCCCTCACTACCCCTCAGAGCCCCTCACTACCCCTCAGATCCCCTCAGCCCCTCGCAGCCCCTCAACGTTCCTCAGAGCCCCTCAATACCCTTCACGGCCGCCCGCAGCCCCTCACAACCCTTCACAGCCCCCCACAACTCCCATCAGCCCCCCTAACGCTTCCCAACCCCTCAGCTCCCCTCAGCTCCCTGCTCCCCTACCCCGCCCACCCGCACGGGGGCCGTCGCCACAGCCCCTCCCCGCCCCAGCCCAGCCCCCGCCGAACGAAGGGGCGGGACAGAACGGAAGGGGCGGGGCTCTCGGAAGCGCAACGACCAATCCTTACCCGCGGCGCCCCCCTAACTGACAGCCCAAACCATCCAATAGCAAGCGGCGCCCCCATGGGCGGGGCGGCACACGAGGGGGCCGAACCGGTACCGCCCGTTGGGAGGGGCGGGGGCGGAGCAACGGTCCGCGAGGGGCGAGGCTCAACGGCTTGTGGGCGTGGCCAAGGGGGGGCGTGGCCTCCGCGGGGGTATTTAAACCTGGCGCGGCGGCGTTCGCCCGCTCAGTCGGCGCTGCGCGGCGGCAGGTGCGGGTCTGGACGCTGCGCACGCAGCCTCCGTTTTTTTTAATTAATTAATTAACCCATTGATTTTTTTTCCTGGGGGCCAGCGCGCTTTGAACCGCTTAACCCCTCCCGTGCGTTTCCGTAAGGGATTTTTTCCGTGCCCGGAGCAGGACCGGGGGAGGGGGGCTCGGCGCCCCTTCCCTCCCCGCTCTCGGCCGGGGGCTCGCGGCGCTGCCCTCTGGATGCGTCCCCGCAGCCCCTGGCGGGAGGCGGCCGGGGTTGGGAAGCGCTGCCTCCGAGGATTTACCGCCGCCCGGGACGCAGCCCCGCACCGCCTCCTCCTCTTCCTCCTTCCCCGCTGGGGCTCCGGCTCTCCGTGCCTCCGGCATGGACGAGAAGTACCTGCCCGAGCTGATGGCCGAGAAGGACTCCCTGGACCCGTCCTTCACCCACGCCCTGCGCCTGGTCAACCAAGGTGAGGGGCGGCTTGGGGGCGGCCCCTGCCGCGCTGCTCGAACTTTCCGCCGGGGTCCCCCCCTTTATCTGTTTCGCCTCCCCCGCTGCCAGCTCCCGAAGGGGGTTTGGGGACCCCCCCTCCAGCCTTCCGAGGGGTCCCTGGGGGTCTGTGGGGCCGGGGGGTAACGGTGGTGATCCCCCGAGAGATGGGGGTGCTCGGCCAGACCCGCTCCGTCTCCACGAGCAGCTGTAAATCCGGCACCGATATCCCCAAGTCTCAGCTTTCCTCCAGAGGTGGATTTCAGGCAAGCGGAGACGGTCACTGGTTGAATTATCCCAAGCCGACTTGCATAGGATGGCTACGGGTTTAGGATCTCTTGGGCTGGAAGTTGGCTGTGCTGTTAAATGCCCCTAACGCTTTCCTGGTTTAGCATGCTGGGGCGTTTCTGCATAATAAATAGCTTATGGTTTATAGATGCGTGATCCTTTTTCAAAAGGACACTAGAATCTGTATCTTTGCCCAGGAACTTGTGGCTCTAGGTCTTGGTTGTACCTTAATACTTCAGTTATTTCATTGATTTTTTTTTGGAAACATGCTCTTTTTCAATTATATACCTCCAGATAATCAAACAGAAAGTGTTTTCAGTTATGTAGCTCCAGATAATCGGATGTGATCCTGTGTCCTTTGTATCTGACATGTCACATAAGCTGCAAAGTGCTGGTTCTTTGTTTCAGTAAAGTCCCATGTGACTTACGCTCTAATGCCTCAAGTAAATTTGGAAATGGGTAATTAGCAGGTGACTTTCAAGCACAGCTCTGTAGATAGAGTAGAGTGCTTGGGATGGTCAGGTAAAATGTTACATTAGATCAGCGCGTAACCTCAGGAAAACCAAATGATTTTTGCTTCAATTGAAGTGATTGCAGAGCTGTACTCCTGTACTTCACATCACAGGAACAGGTCTCAATCAATGCTTCTTTTAATGCACTGACATACTTTTTGATGTGTAATGGACTGCAAATGCCAATCCCTAAATCTGATGGGGAATCAGCTGTTGTCTAAAATATTCTGGAGTTACAGGTAGCTGTCACAGTTTCAGCTGTGGAATGCATATGCCATGTGATTTGTAGCTGTGCGCCTTTGGGCTGTTGGTATTTTGCATATTTTTCCTGGTTCTGAATTTGGAAATGTGCCACTGATAGTGGGAGAAAGGGAATTGGATTAACAAACAGATGTTTGTTTGCTGTAAGTGCTAAAATTTAGCTTGATGGCTAGAAACTTAAGGCTGCAAATTAGTGAAGTTACTTTCAGTTAATAATAGTGGATTTTTTACATGTGCAGATTGTGTAAATTGTGTAATTATTGTTAGGAAGTTATAGAAGTATGTATATTTCAAACATTATTTATGGAACTATACATGATCTTACAACTGTTACCAGAATCCTGACTTTCTGGGACACTGATAGGTTTTTGCAGTTCCCATTGAAATTAAATTAGAGGATAAACTTCTGCCTGCTTTTTACTGTGTAATACCTGGTATCTGCATGCATACTTCCAGTTGCAAAAATCGGTGTGTTCCATGGAAAAAATGTAGATGACATGGATCCGACCTGTATTTTAATCTTGGGATTTTTTTGTTTACTTTGACAGTACTGTGTTAAATCTGAAGTATTTTGCCTGTTAGGTAAAATTATTAAACAGGACAGTATCAACCAGTCAGCTGTAGTTTAAGATGCATATTTCTGTGATTTCTATGTGAAATCCTCCTAGGCAGATGTACAGTCAAAGAATCAAAGGCAAATTGTCTGTGTAATGTAAGTAGGAGATACATGACTAAGAAAAGATATTTTACAGCCCCCATTGTCTTGACAAAACTTTATCAGTGTCTGGTTCATTTGTCTCAATTGTTATTTGCAGGTAAATTAATGCAATTAGTGGAAAAAGATATGTAATTTCAGTTTGCATTTTGTATGTCAGGTTCACTGAGTTCTTTCTATGACAGTTTAATAAGGCAAATGAAATGGCTTGTCTATTTTCTAAAACCTAGCTTGCGTAGCTCTTCAGTTTAGAGTGAAGCATGCTTCAGTGTCTTTACCCAGTTGTAGGAGATCTTCCCAAAGGCTTTAAGTGCTTAAAATAACTGGCTTAATTATGTAATGGTGTTTCTGATGTCTTACAATATTACATTTACTATTTGCATTTACTTTAACTGAAATACTGTAGATAAGCCAACTTTCTCCAGAAACTTCAGATTGATTCGTAAAAATTCTGTGGTTGAGCCAGCAAATCCTTTTGAGGTGCTGAAGTGTGTGCTGCTTAGACAAAAGGGCAACATCACTAAAAAATTCTGCTCTACCCATGTTGAAATTTGGCTTCTAGGGAGAAGTGGTCCTGTGTATAGACTTTCAAAAATTTGTTAATTATAGCTTTCACACAAGTGGACATATTTGCATATTATACTTATAATTACAATTTGGATACATACAAATTGTGTAATTGTAAATGATACAGGAAAAATAGCGCTTGACATGCTTTCTGGTTTCAAGGTAGTTGGCTGAAACAGAGCGATGACTAGGATGCTGCAAGAGTTTTTTTATGGGCAGTATTGTTAATCTATTCTGGAATTGAGGTAACAATTTCCAGAGGTAACTGTTTCCTCTCCCTAATAAGACCTTTCAGCATTTTCAAAGCTTTAAAATCAAAGATCAGTATTCTTCATTGCCCTGGTATAGTACTGGTTTTTCTTGTTCAAAACTGTTCAAGCATTTGGAGACTTGCCTTTTTGGGATGTAGTCCATTGCTGAAATTGTTTTAAAGAATCAATGACATATTTAATGCTTAAATTTTAGGGCAGTAGTAATCTTATGAAGGAGGCTAGACTGTATCCTCTTCTGCTTTGAATGGTGTTTACTGGTATACTTGAACAGTAAGTCTCTTTAAAAAGGACTTATTTTTATCTGCAAGTGATTAAGCATGTTACAGGTTGGAAGTGGACTTCTTTTGCATGTGCAATAAGGTGTCTGTGCTAATAGGATTAATCTGCGTCTGGTACCAGACAATGGGAGCTGGAATGTTATGTCTAGTTACTGCCTTAAAGGTTCTGTAGATGAAGAATCTTGACAAAGATAAAGTTCTGTGAATGAGCAAAAATATAGTAATTTGTATTTTTCCAATTCACAACTGTCAGGTACTGTTTTACATAAAAAAAGAAAATACTTTCTGTATGTAGAGGAGATACTTCTGAGATCAAACCAATTCTTTATCATTGCAAGGCACCGAGCAGCTTTTCAATGTTTTTTGATAGCTATTCACATTTTGGATTGCATGTGAGTGTTGGTAAATGCTCAAGTGTAATGTTGATTGTAATAACTTAGTTCACAAGTGATGCTATAAAATGCAGAAAGATCAGTAAGAAGAGTGACTTTATTTTCATCCTCTTACAGACCTGTGTGTAGTATTGATTTGACAAGTATTTTGTGAATGTTGAGTACAGGATGTGAGATTGTATGATAACAGAAGTTCACTGCAAAAAACATGTCAATACCAGGCATGTTTTGTGATGGGAAGACAAGCTGATGTCTGGCACTTGCACTGTGTGATAAATGTGTAGGTGGAAGGAACTCTATAATTAAGATTAGGGCAGCTGAAATCCCTTAGATTAGGGGGTAGAGTCCCAGTATATACCCTGAAAGATGGTTTTTACTTCTATATAGACTGGCCTTGTGTAATTCTTCCTTATGATCTCACTTCAGTTATTCTGAGACTTAAGGTAGTGTTTCAGTCACCAAGGCTACCCTTAAACTACTGTCGAGCAAGACATAGAGGAATAAGCCCTCTGATCAGTAGATGGCTGTATGTGCTAGCTGTATGTTGGGTTGCTTTGCTGAGCCATGTGACCAGTTGTGATCAGTATGGGCTTGATGGATTTTGTGCTCAAAACTTCACGAGTAGGAGTTTGGTAAGCAAATAGATGTCTCCTAAAAACAGTACCTCCCTAAATATCAAGGAAGGACTGTAAAAAGTATTGTTGTGGAGAATATAAACCTGTTTTTTAGCAGACAAGATAGCATCATAAAAATAAAGCAGGGATGTAATAAAGGTTCCATAGATATTTTGAATCAATCCCTCTAGGGATATGAATGTTGCCTGGTGCTTACTAAGGATTTTCTTTAAGTTTTCACAAATAGAATTCTAATTTTCACAAATCTAAAAGGCGCATTTGATTGCATGTATTGAAATAACATACGTAGCTTGTGATATAAATCTGTTAGTGAATAATCCTCCTCCTTTGAGGGCAAATGTGCTGTGGGACAGACGTGCATGGTGCCTCCAGTTCCCAATCCCTCACGGAGTTACACATCCCCTACTGCTGTACAACCTCACATTTGCATTCACTTCTCACTGCATTCTCACACATGAGCAAAGAAGTAACTCATTTGAAGTGTCCTGCTCTTGGAGGTTGGCAAAATGCTTTTTGAAGGTTGTAAGCATTTTGTAAAGCAAATGAAAAGCTGGTGGGATTTTAAATGTTTCAAGTAATCTTAAGAGTTAATTCTGTAATATGCCCTTCAGACTGAAGGATTTTTTCAAAGTCCCTTTAAATTGTCATTCCTGGAGGTTAACTAGAAAGCAAAAACTGCTGTTATCTTCTAGTAATCAGACTTCAAAACCCCTGCAAGCTTTCACAGACTACTGTTATTTTGCAGGCATAATGCACTGAGAAATTTGTGACAGTAATATGAATGGATGTAGCTTGATGGCAGCCCCATAAAACCAGACAGGGCTGACCTATGTTTGTTTTCTTAACATAGCCTGAAAAGAAATAAGAATTTGAAGCAATCATTGGGGTAGCTGTCCCTCATGTCCTGGCCAGACCACACCTTCTCTGCTCTGTAACACCTCACAAGTTGACATTCGTTGTAGCTGGCTCATTGCTTTACTCCAGTGAAATGGCACAGGGAAAGTAAGTTATAGAGCTTGTTAACAACTAGATTCCAGTCTTAGTCTCTCAAAAGGCTGGGGAAGTGGTTTATCAGGCATTCAAGTCATGTTAACAGGGAAGCTGCAAAACGCAGCTTAAGATAATCATGCATACTTCACCCTGGGCTCATCTGCTCTGAAGCATGACTCTAGCCTGCAGCTGCTCACCGATGATCACACTGAGCCCAAAGCTGACTTCTAATTCACTTGCACACTTACTTTGGCAGTCAATGAGAGAGATCAAATTTAAAGGTTTCAAATTTAAGCTGACATGGTTTGTCACTTTCAATCCTTTTCGACACCAGCCATGCAAATTAAAACTCTAACCTTCTGAACACTTATTTACTGGAGAAATTGCAAAGTCACAGCACTGAATGGCTTCTCCTCTTGCCCATGGCTTGCTTGACTCTACTTGTGTGTACTTAAAATTTATGCATGTGATGTTTGTGCCTCCTGAATTCCCTCCACCTGACTTGAACTTGAGGTGTAATTGAGATAAGGTAGTGCTTTAAGAGTTGGTTATCAGGGTTCAGAGTTGAGCAGCCTCTGTAAAGTGTTCGATGTGGTACTGCATGTCTTTCTAATTAAAGTTAAGCAGTTCCAGTAAAAAGCATGTTTAAATGGATTAACTGGTACCTGACATAACTAATAGTTTCTGGTAAATTGACTGTTAGCTGAGCTCTATAGGAGTCTTGCAAGCTTAATGTTTGTTATTAATAGTGATAGAGAACGATAAAGGGCAGGTACACTGGGTAAGTGGCATATCTTGATAAAGTAGGGACTGTTGATCTGCTTGAATGGTGTAGGCTTGGGGAAGTGTCTGGAAGGCTGCCCAGCAGAAAAGGACCTGGGGGTGCTGGCCAACAAACACCTGGCTGAACATGAGCCAGCAGTGTGCCCAGGTGGCCAAGAAGACCTAAGGCATCCTGAGTTGTCTGGGCATGTGCAAAGAGAAATGAAGCTGAAGAGACTAGAAAACAAGACATGGGGATGTGGTGCTTAAGGATGTCATTTAATGATGGGACTTGGCAGGTTAGGTTTATGGTTGGACTTGATGATTTCTGAAGATCTTTTCAAACCTAGATGATTCTATGATCTGAAAAGAGATGCACCTGAAAAGTAGGAAGAAAAGTAGTCTCCAAGTGCATTGCTAGCTAGGAAATTCATATGGCCCTGTAACTATGTTAAGGTCATATGGACTAAAATTTCGGTCTTATGACATTCTAGATACAGAATTCTGTACATCTTAATCCTCAAGAATATCATGGAGAACTCTGCAAAATGCTTTGCAAGCTTGATAAAAGGTCTGTAGGCTGCTTGTTAGCCTGATTCATTTGTGAAAATGATCATTAACCTGTGGCTTGAGTGCATAACTACCTCCACAGAGGTGAAAAAAGGTTCTTAAGAGGCCATCTGAAGTTATTGTGAAATATGTAGCAAAGAGTGCAAGTGGAAAATAAAGCACAGTACTAAAACTTTGGGTGATTAGCTGTTAAATCAAGTATAGGAAATATAAGATTTTCTCTTGACATATTTGATTCAAAGTGAGGTGCATTTCTGGACATTTGATCTTGACCAAATTGTTAGGCTCGTAACAGATAATGGTCAGTGACTTAGGATATACACTATTGTAGAATTACAGAATATCCTGAGTTGAAAAGGACCTACAAGGATTGAGTCTAACTCATGCCTCCACACAGAACCACCCCAAAATCAGACCCTGTGTCTGAGAACATTGCCAGAACACTTCTTGAACTCTGGCAGGCTCTGTGACATGACCACTTCTCTGGGGAGCCTATTCCAGTGCCTGACCACCTCAGGGTGCAAAGCCCTCCTTTGGCACTCTAATAATTTTATGCTATGCATCATAGATGTAAGCTAGATATTTAGGACAAAGATGAAGCTGAGGAGTAACAACTAGAGGTTGGAAGGAAGATACTTGAAGCTGAGGAAGTGATTGTGCCAGCAGAGGTTTAGGTTGTGTAACAGGGAGAATTCCTTCCCAGAAGGGGTGGTTAGATGCTGGAACAGGCTGCTGGAACAGTGAAGTGGTTGAGTTGCCATCCCTAGAAGTATTTAAGGAATGTGTAGATGTGGTGCTTAGGGACATAGTTTAGTAGTGGACTTGGCAGTTAGGTGGATGGCTGAACCTGATGATCTTATGGGTCTTGTCCAAACTAAATTCTGAGTGTTGTGCCTTAAGCTGAACTGTCTCAACAGTTGAGCAGTGCCTGTTTTATTCTCCTTGCACTTTATTTTAAAATATACTCCTTTGCTAGAACTCATCTTTCTCATATTTATCACTTACTGTTCCTATGACATGTGTTGTCTTTTTAATTTTTACCTTATTGTCAAGGTAAGATTCGTAAGAATCTGGAAAGTTAAATTTCTCTCCTTCCTATTCTCCATTTCCAGTTGCTGTCTTGCTGGCTGCCTTCCATTTCTTATTTGATGTGTTTATCAGACTTCAGCTAGCAGCTCAGCAGAAACGAAGTTGCAAGGCAGCAGCAAACAAATGTCAGTTCAATGCTTGTAGTTGGTAATCTTTAATTTTTGGCCTATCTAGGTGTTCTTTTGTAGGTCTTCAGGAAAGATTCATTGACAAAGTAATTGGAAACCTAAATCAGGAATAATTTCAGTAAACCCATTGCTCTTGTGCTTAACAATTTCCCTTTTAGATTAGAAGTTCAGCTGTGCTGATCTTAGTGTAATATACTGACAATGAAAAATCTGAAGTTGCAAATCCTTTGAGGATTTACTATTTTTCTTCAACTTTATTAATCCACTTGGAGTGTACAAAAGGAATAACCAGTAAGGGAAGGTGCCTTTTCAGGGATAAAACAGAATCTAGTGAAAATTGCTGCTCTTGCTCTGATGCTGAAGATCTGGCTGCATTCATTGAATGCTTGGAAAGTAAATGCATTTGTAGTCTCAACTGTCTCTGATCATCCAGAAGCAGTAACAGTATTCCTGAAAGCAAACTTCTTTGAAAGCAAAAAGTTTTTAGGTGTCTTCAGCTGTATTTTCTGCTGCTTTGGGACAGTAGTGATGTTTCTGCAGTGTACGGAAACCAAAGAACTATTCTTAACACAGGAATTCTTCCTTTACAGTATATTCTTGTGTTAACTGATAATGGACAAAACTTTTCTATACTGGTTCCTTTTGATGTATCCTCCTAGGAGGTGGCCAGCCAGAGTGTGCAGTAAAGTAATGATCTCTGGTCAGCAGCTCAGTTTCTGTTCTCTGAGCTCCTTAACCACCAGGTACTGAGGATCTGTGATTTTTATTTCTTAGCAGAAGGAAGAAAAGCAATGATGTATCCTCCTATATTCAGAGCTGAATGATACAGCTTGGAGTAAATCGATGTGAAAAGTTGCCCTTTTATCTTCTTCCCTTCTAAAAACTTAAGTGATAGATTTCAATTTTGCAACAGTGAAAAGCTCTGAGGTTCATCATAATGTCTGTTTAGTTCGTCCGTTTTTTTTGCTGTGCTTCAGTATAACCCACAAAACCAAGTTTGGCCCAAAACATCTTTCCCTCCTAGAACTGCCTGCATATGGTTTGAGCAAATTTCTTGCCATATTTGCATAGTTACAAAAGTTCTGAAGCCCAGAGTGCTTTTTCATTGTACTAATTACCTGACTGCTTCATGCATACTTCCAGCCTGCCTTGGTTTTAGGAGCAACATCTCCTGATTTCAATGGAGAAGGGCATGTCACAGCTGACTTTTCCTGCCCCTTACAGGGGTTCCCCAAGACCTTTGTGGTAGGTGGTGGAGTTTCCCAAAGCAAAACAGTTTCTTATGAATCATTTGACTTTTTCCTGCTTAGATCCTGGTTGTTTGGAAGAGATAATTTGCATCACTTTCAGTTGAAGATCCACTAGGCTGTGGTGATGCTTCCTAGCTCTAGTTAGACTTTCTAGAGCTATTCTAATGATATTCTGGACAAAGACTGTGGTCCTTAACACTAGGTCCTGAAAACTAGGAAGGACTACTGTGACCCAATTTATCTTGCCTAACAAATTGTTCTTAGATTCTTTTCACTTACTATATACCCTTGACCTTCTTATTACACCATGCATTCATGGTCTGGAGAAATAAGATTTTTTTTCTGGCCTACTGTATGAAAACATGCAACAAAGGGTTTAAGTGTTAAAGTTTACTGTGTCTGTTCTTGAAGTCCTCACAGGTATCTGTTAAGGTCATATGAAGCAATCTTCAGCAATGACAAGAGTATACTAAAATGCTTGAGGGAAAGGATGTATTTGAGACTTTTTTCAGCCTTATATTTCTGTGAATTTGGGTATCTCAGGTAATTATGAAGTATTAACCTGAGCAGAATGAGCAGAAGTGTCCCACAGTGGGATTTTCTGTAGGATCCCTACAGAGAATTTTAGTGATTTTTGAAATGAAGACAATTTTTGGATTCTCTCCTTCTGTCAAGAAATGTTTACGTTAGTGGTAGGTCACTAAGTATTAAAGCCATCATGTGGTTTTTACTTGTAGGTTTTTTAGAAGGGCTTTTCAGGCATTTTTCTGAAATACAGCCTGTATCTTCAGCATGACAGTGGTGCTGTAACTCTCATACTGACAATGTGTCAGCAGGGGGAGCCGGCATTCAGCCTAACGAGCGTCTGCTGCTGTGTTGAAGCAGAACTGTTGGGAAGTGGTGTTGCTCCCTTTTAAAGAAAGCTGGGAGCTGTACCTGGCTGCTGTATGTATTCAGTGTTCATTAGGCACAGGGACTTTGTAGCCAAGCATTGTCTGCAGCTTGAAACGCAGGCCCCTCCTGCTGAAAATGACACGTTGTAAAATGTGAGTAACATTAAATGATTCTCTGAGCACCAGTTTTAACATGTGAATATGAAAAGTTGAAGGCTTAGAGGCTTTAACTGGTAACTGACCTGTTTGAAAACAGTATTTGCATCTGTTTTGCCATCCCATAGGTTTTCATTCCTATTCCTTGTTACTTAATCACAAGTTTAGGCTTACATGTGTGCTGTAATTGTAGTAGAGCTGCCTTACTTTGTGCTCAGGGTATCCAAATGCAATTAAGATGTAGATGGAAACAAATAGCTTTGGCCTGTGCTGTTCTCTTGATGGATTCCTTAACTAGTGAGACCTAGGACAGTTTGGTAAGTGTTAAATTGAGTTTTAAAAGTAACACTAAGCCTTTAAACTGTAAGCTCTTAGAATATAATTATCACTGATGAAACAGTACAGGGCAACTATCATATTGTTTATAAGTCACTTATTCATAGATGTACTTAACAAATTTATGCATTTCCTGAAATAATAGGCCTTGTTTGGAACACTAAGTAGTAGCTCACATAGTTTAATGCAAGGTTAATTAAAAATGCTGATATGTATTTCATTATCACAAGTGGCAAATAGATGGTTGAGGTTAGCTCTGTGAAGAACTCTAGACAAATCATCACTTTGAAATTAATGCCTGTGATAGAAGGAAAGAGATACAACGTGCTCTCAACAAGTAAATTTCTTCAATGGGTAAGCTCAGCATTGTTAACATAATGTATTTTCTAAGTAGCTAGTAGGTCCTCAAGGCATTGATTCCTTTTGTCTGTGTGCTCAAGGCAATGGCCAGAGCTTTCAGTGGCTGCTTGTGTAGGCTAGAAGGCTCCCTGTTGTGCTGGCTTGCATGAAGATGCTGAGAAGTTACCTGCTCTTGGTGATAAGCCAGAATCTGCCCAGTACCTGAGGTGGTTTTTGTGCTGGTGAAATGAATGGAAAAACTGGAGTCAGACACTTGTCCTTCCTGCTTGGATGCAGTGGGAAGTAGAACTTTGCTTCATTCTGTACAGTCCTTCCAGATCCCTTGCTTAATTAGATATTATTATATTAGTGATATCTGGCTGGAGCTCAAACCTGTAGCTTGCGGTGAGTAAATTTTTCAGAAGCAGCATTTATTATTCATAAGTCCTTGCAAATGGTGCTAATCATGTAGATAAGGCTTGTCAGCATTTGTGTGAAGCACTTTGGGCACCTCATTTGGAAGTTTCTGGTGCTGTTATCAAAAACTTTTACATAGTCACCTGAATGAAAATAGCTGAGAGAGGAGAACAAACCTAATCCCTTTTCCATTCAGGTTTGGCACTTAAACATGGCTGTACATAACTTGTCAGTAATGGATGTCAAGCTGTGTAGTAATAAAACAAATGCTAGAGAAAGGGTTATTTTCCCTTCATTTTATTGATGACTAATTAGCTATTTGAGCTGTATAAATTAGTCAATCAGCTGTTGGTAATAACCCTTTTTCCCCTCTCACCTTACAGCATTTCATCCTCATGACAGCCATCCTGACATGGGAGAAACTTGTGTGCGACTAACTGAAATACTAATGGGATAGTGAATGTGATTTCAAGCTAGGGCATGAAATGAAGAAATAAGAGCAGATGGCCCCTTCAGAAAAATAGATTAAAGAGAATGGATGCTTCTGGCCAGCTACATAGTTAATCCCTTGCTTCCTGTCAAGAGGTACTGCCAATAGATGGTTATTATGCAAGGGGTAAAATGGAAGCTATATGAATTTAATGGAAAAGAAAAATGCTTTTCCTATCTCAGCTCTTTCAGATAATTTAGTGCTCATATTTTTGAGAGCTGTAGTAAATTGGAATAATAACCTGTTAAATAATGTGTATTGCTTCAGAAGTGAATGCTATCAAAAGAGCAGTCCTGAGAATGTAGTTTTGTTCATATACTGTGGAGATTGCCTAGCATTTCTGATATTTTCTTGCTCTGAAACACTGACCATTAGGTCTTTATACCCTCAGTCAGGAATTTAGAAATGTTTATTGTTACTTCTGCTGATGGCTTGATGAGAAGTTAAACTTTTTCCCTGGCTAAATGTTCTTTCCTGTTTTAGTATTAATGGGCAGTCAGATCCTGTTCAGATCACTTAAGCACTTTTATTTCTTGGGATTATATTAAATAGCATGTTTGTGGTTTAGTTACTGTTTTTAACTAAATCAGTTATCTTTGCACTTGCTCAATGAATCAAGATAGGGAAGTGATGTGAAACATTAATTTGTATATCAATATCTACAAGAACCATTCTTCATGAATGCATTTGTAGAATGAAGAGTGATTATGATTGTTTTGATCTTTTGTTCTCAGACACTTTCTGAATGTTTTACTTCATGTGCATGATACAACAATCCGCTATATCAAGTGCTTAATGCTTCCTTTCAGCTACCATTCACCCTCTGGCTTCCCAGACCCTGCATTTCTTGGGCAGCTGCACTTTTCAAATGCAGCCCCTTTTTCCACTCTCACATCTAGATCATACTTGGATTCTGTGTTTTTTAGAAATAGAAGCACCAAACTTCCCATTTGGAAAAAATCTTAAATGACACTGAACCAAGAGTAATGGTGCCTCAGGTTCATGGTGTTGGTGCTTTTCATATTGTTGGCAGGAAGAAATTGAGCAGGAACTTGACTACATGGGTTTATGAAGACAGGGCAGGTGTCCGGTCAGTTGTAGCTTCTGCATTTTCCCAGCATTACTCACTACTTGATATCTCAAACCAGTGTAATCAGTTCAGCTTTGATTTTTCTCACCTTCAATGTGGATATACTTTACTGCTTGTGAATTGTTCCACTAAATGATCGCCTGCCTTGTGCATCAAATGTGAGAATTACTACCATAAAGGAAAAAACATGAGACAGTCATCACTAGGGAAAAAGTAGTAGTGGTCAGTAAAAAAAACCAAGGTTTTGCATTTAGCTGGATTGAAACCCAAATGGTAATGTTGCTGAAATTGGTCACATGACTCTGCAGGATAATGTGCTTTCTGAAATGGTCAACTGAAGCATCACACCTCCCACTTCTGTATAAGCGCTTGGTTTTAAATTGCTTCAAAATAAAGACTGCTGGATTTAATACCTTGACTGCTTAGTACTTGGACAGAACTCCATGTGTATACTTTGCTTCTTGCAGCTATCACATAACTGTGCCTATTGGAGGGAAACTGGACCTCAGATTTCTAAAATAACTTCTGCTAATAAGCAAACTTACTAACTTGAAATGACTGATTTCCCTATAATTTGTTCTATAGGGAACTGCTTAGTTTTACTTAAGCTAAACATGAAGGCATTCACTTTAGATAAAAAGGCATAGCGCTGCTTCTTATGGCAAATACAGCTACATCATAAATGCTACTAAAAGTGTTTTGAAACTTTGTTTACAAAATGTTTCAATTTACTTTAGCTGAAGCTTACTGGCAGAAATTGGTAGCTACTTCAGTTACTTACGCGGGTATAAATCATGGTGTTGTACTCTTCCAGTCTTAAGTCTTGAAAATTATAAATATTCTACTAGGAATGCTAGAAGTACTAGTTTAAGAAAATAAAATTGGACAGATGCCATAAAAAGATTGCTTTCTTTAGTGGAGGCACAGCATAGATAAGCAGGTGTTCCTATGGAGAATAGACTTTTCACAGGTTTGGATCTTTTTTGCTGAAAAACTAACCAACAGATGTTGGTGCCCTCCCTTGTGAGAGCTGCAGCTGAAGTGAGTCCATAAGCTGAACTTTCAAGTTTGCTATGGTTGTAGAGAAATCCTGTGTCTTTGTCAAAAATTACATGAAGTGGCTCAACTCATTGTTCTTATTCTCAAAATATTTGAACAATTGACAGTGGCAGTGATCTGCTTCTCTAATATGTTTCTTCATACACAAATGCTTGGGAATGCTAGCTGTTAAGCATGTGGAAGGGATAGTAATGATGATTCCCCTTCTGCTTGTTAGTTTGTAACTAACTTGGATGCTAAGTTTTTTTTAACATTCATTTTATGTTCAAGTTGATACAACCTAAAAACTGGAATTCTAAGTACTTCTCCTTTGGGTAGCAGATGTACAAACTGTCTTTGTTGTAACTGCCAAGCATGTTTCTGTAAGTATTAGGACTGTACCCTGTGCCTTTCAGGCAGAGATAAAAAAGTTAACTTGGTTTTACTGCAGCCAAAGTCAGTAATAAATGATAAATAATAAAAATAAAATCGTAGTTTCTCTTATTTTGTCTTCCGACAATAGTAGTAATGGCTTTTTAAAGGAGTAGAAGTGATTAAGATAATCAGAATGATATGCTAGAATTAGTTGCCTTCTGCATGTAGAAGTTAGCCTCCGTATCCTTGTTTTCATATGTATTTAGACCAGAATACATAAATGCTCTAGGATTTCCTTAACCTCATTATGAAGGTAGTCAACTGCTGGGCCAAGCTTCCTAGTAAGGTGGTTGATACCCAGTGCTTGTCAGTGCTCAAGAGGCATTTGGATAATGCCCTTAATGTTGCAACTTCTGGCTAACCCTGAAGTCATCAGGCAGTTGGACTAGATCCTTGTATGTTACAACTGAACTACTCTTCTGAACAGTAGGTTGACTCAACAGATAAAGATTACACCTGCAGAAGTTTTTTTAATAGTTCATAGGTGCCAAAGTAGTAGCATTCACTTTCATAGTTCATCTGAGCAGCGTAGGATCACAGAATGTGGGTATTTTCTTTGACTTCAGTGATGTGGTAGTTCTCACTGAATTTTATAAACCTTATTTACTGTGCCTTCTGAAACTGAAGAGTGACTTTAAGAGGAATGTTCATATAGCTTAGAACAAGAGTGCAGTCTCAACAAGAACAAGCTTTGATATCTTCACCATGAAGATAATCAAGTATTGGAAAATGTTACCCGGAGGTGGTGAAAGGGCAGCTGATGAAGGCAGGTTTTAAGGCATGGCTGCATGTATCCAGTACATCGGGTTCAATAGTACTTCCAGTAAGATAGACTACGCTTGCTGATACTGATTATCTTGAATCTAAGAAGCATGAGTTTTCTGAAGTCCAAACACTCATATGCCCAGTACAACTGATTTTGCTGAATTCAGTGTAAGAACTTAGATGCATTACATGTGCTTGTGGCAGCCTCATCTGTTCTGCTCCGTAATACTTTGAAGCATGAACAATGGCAAGCTTTTGTGATTTCACACTGGCTCACTAAGCTCTACCACAGTGCTCACTCTTCCTTTCAATGTAATGAGAGGACAAAATAAGATGAAGAAAAACACCTGGTTTGAAATAAGAACAGAGATCACTAACCAATTAGAATTGTGGGCAGAACAGACAACATAAGGGAGTTTATTTCCAACTACTAACAGACCAGAGTAGTCAGAACTAAAGTAAAGGCAAACTAAAAGTTTTTGTTTAGACCTGTTAAAGAACTGCTGCCACAGGGCTCTGTCCCACGGGGTCCATCCCCCAGGAGCAAACTGCTCCAGCACGGGTCCCCCCCGGGCGGCAGCTCCCCCCAGCCCCCCTGCTCCTGCGTGGGCTCCTCTCCACGGGCTGCAGCTCCGGCCCGGGGCCTGCTCCTGCGGGGGCTCTCCATGGGCCGCAGCCTCCTCCAGGCCACATCCACCTGCTCCACCGGGGGCTCCTCCACGGGCTGCAGCGTGGAGATCTGCTCCGTGTGGGACCCGTGGGCTGCAGGGGGACAGCCTGCTCCACCAGGGGCCTCTCCACAGGCCGCAGGGGAACTGCTGCTGCCTGCCTGGAGCACCTCCTGCCCTGCTGCTGCACTCACCTGGGGGGCTGCAGGGATGGTTCTGTCTCATTTTTCTCACTCCTCTCCCAGCTGCTGTTTCACAGCAGGCTTTTTCCCCACTCCTGAAGTCTGCTCTCCCAGAGGCACAAACAACATCACTGGCTCAGCTCTGGCCAGCAGAGGGTCCCTTTGGAGCTGTCTGAAACTGGCCCTTATCTAACATGGGGCAGCTGCTGGGCTTGTCTCATAGGGATCACCCCTGCAGCCCCTCTGCTACCAAAACCTTGCTACCTAATCCCAATACAGTTTTTTAAAAGTAATTTAGCTTAGAAAACATGCTCTCCTGGGAAATCTTTGGAAGAGATAGGTGACTTGGGCATATACTTTCAACCATGCAAAGCAGTATAATGATGGGGCTATAGACTGGGCACTGGATTTGTCTGAATCTGTCTAGACTATTTGAATATATATAATCAAATGTAGTATGAGATTCCAGTGTACTTTCAGGTATCAAATATGGCTTTTCTGGGCTATAGTACCATAGAATTATAGGATGATTCGGGTTGGAAGGGTCTTATCCCTGCCCAGAGCAAGGAGGTTGGAACTACATCTTTGTCTTCCACTAGACCAGGGACAGGTCATCTATAACCTTTCTGGGCAACCTATTCTAGTGCCTCACCACCCTCTAAAGAACTTCTTAAGTTCTACTCTAAATATACCCTCTTTCAGTTTAAAGCTGTTATGCCTTGTCCTGGTGAGTCCTTCTCCAGCTTTCCTGTAGGCCTCCTTTAATTACTGGAAGACAGTTGTAAGGTCTTGCTGGAGCCTTTTCTCCAGGCTGAACAACCCCAATTCTCTCAGCGTGTCCTTGTAGGAGATGTGCTTGACCCCTCTTATCATCATTGCGGCCCTCTTTGAACTTGCTCTGACAGGTCCATGTCCTTCCTGTGCTGGAGGCCCCAGAACTGAATGCAGGTCGGGTCTCACAAGAGCACAGCAGAAGGACAATCACATGCCTCGACCTCCTAGCTACACTTCTGATGCAGCACAGGGTATGGCTGGCTTTCTGGGCTGCAGGCACATGCTGCTGCCTCATGTCCAATTCTTCATCCACAAACACCCTCCAACTCCTTTTCTGCAGAACTACTCTCAAACCACTCCTTGCACAGACTGTACTGTTTGTTATTGCCAGGTGTAAGGACTTTGCATTTGGCCTCGAACCTCATGAAGTTCACATAGGCCCACCTCATGCCTGTCCATATCCCTCTGGCTGGCATCCCTTCCCTCCAGTGTGTCAACTGCACAACACAGTGTGGTGTCAGCAGGAAATGTGCTGAGGGTGCACTCAATCCTGCTGTCCATGTCACTAAGATATTAAATAACAACAATCCCAGTATAGACACCTGAGGGGCACCACTGCTCATTGATCTCCACCTAGACATCAAGCTTCTGCCACAACTTCTCAAATATGATGAATATGAGTGACTTCATCTGCCAGTTCCTTCAAGACCCTTGGATGCATCTCATTGGGTCCTACGTACTTGTGTACATTCAGGCTCCTTGTCTGGTCTCAAACCAGATCTTCTACAATGGGTGCTTCATCATTCTGCCAGGCCTTGTCTTTGGGTCCTGTGAAGTGGGTGGTGTAGCTACAGCATGTGCTGGTAAAGAGTGAAGTCAAAAAGTTGAGTACCTCTACCTTTTCTGTGTGCCTGAGTATTCCATAGGAAATAAATCTTGGGGGGGATGGAATGGACTGGAATTCATTAGAACTAATGTTTTTTTAAATACCAAATATCAATAGGATATTTTATATTGCTGAATTAAGGATTACCAGTGTGAAGTTGTACCATAGCCTTCTGTCAGTTTGGATGGAGGGTGTTGGTGAAGCTCTCAAGTTGCTGACTTAAAAAATGACTTAAAGTAGGGGAAGATAATGCTACTTTGTCTTGTTGGACTGCATAAATCTTGCCTAATGCTATGTTAAGTTGTACATCTGAATAATTGTCAATTACACAAAACATAGGGGTAGAGGATAGCTTACTAAGATACATGCTTTGGTAGTGTAGGTATTTTTCCAGTATTAAATGTGGTTTGTATGAATCTGTCAGCAGACTGCAGAGGTCTTTGTTAGTCCTCTAAAAAGCTTTAAATATGAGATCTGCTAGTGCTTGTTGGTCTGCTTTAGCCTTTAGTAACTGGATATGCTACGGCTAGATGGTAACTATTTTGACTTGCCAATATTTTTGAAGTGTGGTGCATTCATATTAAGAGCTGTGGAGTGTATCCCCTTTTCAAGTGAGACCTAAATTGTGCTTTCCTTTCTTGTGAATGGTGCTGAAGGTATCAGGGAAAAAAACTTATTCAATTAAGGTTTTATGTACAAATTGAGGAAGAAAAGATGTAGGCTCCTGATGACTCACCAAGATGACAAGTTAAATCTTGCATGAATATGATCAGGTTACCCTTACACATATAAATGTGAGAATTGGAACACCTTTTTGTAAGGACTTGTTATAGAATATTAATCTGATTTTGTCTGTGCTCTATGCCGCAAGCCTTATAAAACCTGTTTGCTTGATACCCCTATGAAATTACAGATTTTCATTTGAAATCTGCACTTCTTATAGCTTTATATCTACTGCAAATAATTGTTTGCATGTGCTGCCTTTGGAGGGAACTATAATGGCTGATGAAGTCTTCTAAACCTAGACATCACTTGATATTAATGCCTATATTTTATTCTTAGCATACTCTAGTGTAGAGTATATAATAGTTCAGAGGGCTTCCAGAGCTCTGTCTTTTGTTACTTGTGGGCTACCTGTGCTGTTACATGAAAAACAGCAAAAAAAAATTTGCAAACAGAATTGTATTACGTATACACTACATGTAGTAGATGAACAGAAGACAGTGACAGGATTACAGAATACCTGACAAAACCTCAGAAGGTCCAATCCCCTGCTCAAAACAGGGTAAATACCGATGTTTTTACCATTATTTAGAAAGCAAGGTTAGTTATTTTTGAAGCAGGAAGGGACATGGAAGTCAAGTGGTTCTGTCCTGATAGGATACAGCATCCAAGTTTGAAATGTGTGAGTGGGGGGGACGCAAGGTGTTGTTTATCCCACATGTATATTTAAGTTGCCTTTGGAATTTCTTACGAAATCATGGAACAAATGAGCTGATGTTTTTGTAGCTAGTGGATTCCTGAACTTGCTATGAGTGACAAGCATTCTTGAAAGAAAATTGTCAACAGTGAGTAAATCATATGGGAACTTTTAGCACTTTATTATACACATGCGTTCCAAGGCTCTATTCACAATGAGATAAATAGTAATTTTCGATGAAGTGGGATGGGAATATAGGGCTGAAGCCTATGTTTACATCTTGCTCTCCTGAGTGAGGCTGAATGAACATCTGTTAATATCTTAGTTGTTACTTCTCTTATGACAGTTTCTACAGTAGTATTTTCAACTATTTCAAGTATTAATAAGTTAACAGAATCTAGTGTAGGCATTTTTGATGTAAAGGTGTTCAATTAGCTTGAATTGCATAAATAAAAAGGCCTATTCAAAATATTTGTCATATTGGTGACTGAAATGTATTTTCAGATTGGTGCAGACAGAAGTATTCAGACTGTAAAACAGAATTTACAATGCTTGTAAATGCAATTTATATCAAGACTGGTTTAAGTCCCTCAGCATGGATATTCATAATTTGAGTATGTTGAATATTGCAGACATTCTAGCATGAACCACTCATTTTACTGTAAATTCAAATCAGATTTGTTGTCCTTTCTTTCTGCAATGGCATATAAAGACAGTTATTCTGAATTCAACTATCGTAATGTGCATTTGTTAAAATAAATTTGTTACTTATACATAGTTCATACGAACTATTTCTTTTTATTTCAATTCTAAATTAGAACCTACTGTTGGGGGTAAATTTGTATTTTAAAATGCCTTTTATTTCTGAAGTATCAAGATGACGGCTCAGGAGACTAGGTGGAATTTTCTGAAATGAATATGGAAGAATGTGTGTGGGTACAGTAGTAGAGCAGCTGCATTAAACATTGAATGTTTCATTCCATTTTTCATTCAAGTCTTTTACACCCATTCAGGATGGATCTAGATATAACCATACCACAAACGCTTGTCCATTATTTTTAAGTCTCTGAGGGTATTTTTATTTGATTACTTCTCTAATTCACATTTGTCTCAAAAATGAGACAGTGTTTGCTTTGGAAAAAATGTGGGTGAAAGAGATCTGTCCAAGCATTTATTTACATCAGGAAATTTTTGCTTGTTGCTTATTACTTAAATGTTTTATTGTAAAAATTTGTATTGCTTTATTTACCTTATCTGTCTAGCATAAGAGGTGTATAATCTGAAGCATGGTCAAGATCCTTTTACAGTGTCAATGAGATTAAGCCCTCAAACACAAAATTATAACTATTGTTGGGTTCGTTGTCCTGCCATACTGCACTGTGGACTTAGCAGAATAAATCCTGGAAGGACCTGGGAGCATTAAATCAACATCTGGCTATACAGACTTCCTATGGCTTCGTTTCAGTGCAGGAGTTTTAACTGCTAGCGTTTTCAGAATCGGTGAGCTTAAAATGTGAATCTCCTGAGATAGTGTGGATTTTGTTGCTGCAAAACTTACAAATAAGAAAAATAGTATGGAATGCTAGAGAACTTTACATATGGTATAAATGTTGTCTTTTAATCCCGAAGACTGTTCAGAAGTGGTTACTGATGCTCTGTATTGGACTAATTGTAGAAAGCTTGAAACTAAACAGATCATATTGTCCTAGTTCTTTAAAGAAAAACTATTCTGAAAAACTATTCTAAAACTGACTTAGAATCTACTTTTCTCCTTTGGAAGCTAGTCTTTTCTCAAGGCTTGGGTGTATTCCTTAAAGGAGATTAAAAAAATCATAAAACCACAGTCTAGTATGCCACTGTTTTCATAGTACCACTGGTTTTATTGTTCTCTTAATGTGAGAGCATAATGAATGTCCATACTGTCAGTTCAAACATCTGGCCAGTAGCAGAGATTTCTTTCAAGAAGTATCTAATGATATTTTCCCAGTACCTCCTTCAACCTCTTGGCAATACTTTGCCTAACGCAGCCCGGGATCTTGTAAGCCTTCTTAGCAGCAAGGGCACACTGCTGGCTCGTGTTCAGCTTGGAGTCCACCGGGACTCCCCCGTCCCTTCCTGCAGAGCTGCTTTCCAGATGGGTAGTCACCTGCATGTACTGATACCTGGACTTCTGTCCCCAGGTGCAGGACTTTGCACTTCTCCTCATTGAATTTCATGAGGTTCCCATCAGCCCACTTCTCCGGCCTTTCAGGATCTGTCTGGAAGCTGTGGTATATCAGGTGCTCCTCCCAGTTTTGTCATCAGCAAACATGTAAAGGGTGTGCTCTGCCCAGTCATTCAGATCATTAAACTAGATCTCTGACAGTCCCTTCTAACACAAACCATTCTGTTTCTAGGTTTAACAAAACTATGATCCTTGCAGTATGCTGCTTATTACTGGCCTCCAACTGGACTTTGTGCCACAGGGCCCTGGCCATACAGCCAGTTCTCGATGCACCTCACTTCTTGCTCGTTCAGCCTGTACACCAGCAGTTATGAGGCTCTTATGGATTCCCCTTGGTGAATATATGCTGACTACTGATTTTCTTGCCTTTCATGTGCCTGATAATGGTTTCCAGGATTAGCTGCTCCATCAAAATAAAGCAAAATATATTGCTGCTGTTGTACTGTTAGTAACTTCCAAAACAACTTCAGCATATTATACGATTGCCCCTTATTTAGGAACATTCATAACATTATTCTTAAAATATTTGTGTTTTGAAAATGAATATGGAAATTATTTCCAGTGAAACTAGCATAATTCTGTCAACACCATATGTTTTCTGAAGTCATGATTGTTTTGATGTCTTAGTTCAGCCTTGAATTATTTACTTACTCTTCATCTGAAATAGAAAATTAGTATGAAATCACTTGAATTCATTATAATCACAGATCATAGTGTTTTGGGTTGAAGTGGAACTTTAAAAGATCATCGAACTCCACCTCCTCCACCACAGGCAAGGAAAACCTCCCACCAGCCCAGGTTGCCCAAAGCCCCATCCAGTGTGGCCTCGAATGCTTCCAGGGATGGGGCATCCACAGCTTCTCTGGGCAGCCTGTGCCAGGGCTTCACCACCCTCTGAGTGAAAATTTTCCTCCTAACACTAAACTAAATCTCCCCTCTTTTAGTTTAAGACAATTACTCCTTGTCCTATCACTACAACCCCCTGACTAATAGTCCCTCCCCAGTTCTTCTCTAGCCCCCTTTCGGTACTGGAAGTCTGCTGTCAGGTCTCCCCAGAGCCTTCTCTTCTCCAGGCTGGACAACCCCAACTCTCTCAGCCTCTCTTCACAGGAGAGGTGCTCCAGCCCTCTGAGCATCCTCATGGCCCTCCTCTGGACTTGCTCTAATAATTCCATGTTCTGGGGGCCCCAGGGCTGAATGCAGGGCTCCAGGTGGGGTCTCACGAGAGCAGAGTAGATGGGGACAATCCCCTCCCTTGTCCTGCTGGCCACTCTGCTTTTGATGCAGGCGTAATGCCTCTAAGACTTCTCAATCTGAGGAAAAACGTACATTTTCTTAAGGATTTCCAGACAAACTTAGCTTGTTTCATTTCTGTTGATCTTGTTTTGTAAACATCGTATTAAGGATAAATGCAATAAACATTTGTTTACTCTGGCATTTGATCTTGCATTGATTTACAAATTGATTTACACCAGACAAGTACAGAGCAGCACTTCATTCTGCATTAAGCACAGGTACTTATGTTGGTTTAGCAGAGTGACCTGGAATCCTGGCTTGTAGTTCTCCTGTAGGGGAAGATTAATTCTACCTTGAGATTAACATGAAACAATTTTACTTTGTCATTATCTGATACATCTAGCAATATTGTTTGGTGAATTAACTGAGGAGTAATCATTGCTTAGATCTCTCTGCTATGATTAAATGTAAAGGAGAAAAATCCCTGCAGTTATTTCTTCATCCAACTAAATTCCTGGACTATTGCATTAGCTGCATCCTTGGTCTGAGAACATGGGATTTTAATCTCTAGCATTAAGGGAAGCTTTAATCACATGTTCATTTACTATTTGTGATTTAGATGTTGTTGCTTCATATAGCTAAGCAGTAGAGAATGTGATCTAAGGATTAGAAAAAAGCAAATCTTTCTGTCTGACCTTGAAAATCTGATTGGATTTCTTATGTGATCTGACATAATTTTCCCTAATTATCTAAAGCTTGATGTACGTAAATGATAGATATCAAATGAGTTGTGCAAATCTGATTCTATGCTTAGTATTTTATATTCACTTTAGTTTTGAATGCAATGAAATGAGGAGGAAAATCTGAGATTTTTTGGTCACAAGATCTGTCAGTATTTTAGTGAACATGCATGAATTCTTAAGTTGGTTTGATAAGTATGGGAATAAAAGGAGAATTCTTATTTTGTAGTTTTATGCCAGTGCTCATAGCTATGGCTGCTCAGAGGAAAAAATCATTTGAATTTAAAACAAATTGGGGGAAAACTGGTCCATTTTGCTACTATTTTTTGATTGGTAGTCTCACAAGTATTGGTAGCTTTTTCAAGCGAATGGAAGCTTGATTAAACAGTGGGAGTTCATGTAAATAAATAAATAGTGGTTCTTAAAATGGTCAAAGTATACAGCTATCTGGGGTATGAAGACAGATTTTTCAGAGTAATGGATTTATTTCAGAACTTGCCTTGGCTGTGTCAAGTTGAGTGATGATTGAGGTTGCCATCAACAAATCCTTCAAGTACTAAAATCAAATGATTATGTAAGCTAAAATTTAGGAAATGCAAGTACAGTGTATTGAAGTAATTATACAGTTGGGTCATTTGAGGAATGTTAACAGACATTGTAATGACCCTGCTCTTAACTCTTTCAATACAGTTTAACCTTGGCAAGTCTGAGAGCTGGATGTTCCTGAAACAAAGCTCATTCAGTTGTGTAATGCTTCTTAGCATTTCCCATGAAGGCCCCTGAACCAGGGTTCACTCATAAATTGACAATTCTCACTTACAATTTCTAACATCTGTAAATGCAACTCTATGAAAATAAACTTTCATGTGGGCAGTGTAAGATTGCAGTGTGTATATACTGCTGTGTACAACAGTGTATGGCACAATAGAACAGATCTTGTCAGTCTGGTTATTGGCACTCTCCTCTGCACTGATTTGTTTCAAAATGAAATCAATGCACTGTGCTGCAGTATTTGGGATTCGATTGGAGTCAAACTATGCTCTTCTGCTTTTCTGAAGAACTTCTATTCCTGGTCTTAACCTTTGCTGTAATTACATTGCTTCATCCATAAGAGTAGTTCTATTTTTAGTACAATTACAACATTTAGCAACATTTTATACCAAAATATACTAAAGAACCTCATACACTTGACTGCATAGTTCTGAGCTTTGAGTATTTATATTTAGTGCTGCAGCTTGCACACACTATTAAAAATCAATGTCACATGTTTTCTACTCTTAAAAACAAACCTTTGAGTATCCAATTTTGTCTCCCAAGAAACACCAGACCTTTATCACTGCCCTTGTTATATCAGGAAGCAGGGGTTATTAAAATAGCTTACTTGTATTAATTTGATATTACACTCCAGGTTTGCATTTACAGTTCAGAAATTTGGACTTAACATGTCACCTGCTTGCTGTGAGTGGGAATATCATACCTTATGAAATTTTAGTCTTAACTTCATCTGAAAATGGATTTTAATATAACTTTACATCAATCTAATTGCCCATAATTCTCCAGTTCATAAAGTGACAACTATAAAACATGTGAATTCCATTGATCCTGGGATTCAACTGATAAAATCATTCATACATTCCTCAGCTGTTGTCAGTCTGCGTGGCTGTGGACTGAGGGATTAGGAGTTTTTTTTTCTGAGTGTGCTGCAATATACAGGTAACTTTAAAAGAAGGCTGCTTTACAGAATATGGATCCTTCAGTACCTTCAGTACATTCATGCTGCTAGAATGCGTATGATTAAATTTTTCTAGGGACTTGCCAAGAAGATTTGAAATTGTAACTGGGGAGGACTGTTCTTTCAGAAGTCGTCAAGTTAGTCTGAGTGCAGAGAAGAGCTGGTGAAGAAATGAGAAAACAAGACTTGTGAGATGTGACTGAGAAAACTGAGGTGATTTAGCCTGGAGAATAGGCTGAGGGGAGACCTCATCGTGTCCTACAAGTACCTGGAAGGAGGTTGTAATGAGGAGGGTGTTGGTCTCTTAGTTGACAAGTGATAGGATGCAAAGAAATGGTCTCAAGTTGTGCCAGGGTAGGTTTAGGTTGGACACAAAGAATTTCTTTGGGGAGAGGGTGGTCAAGTATTGGAATGGACTGCTTGGGGAAGTAGTGGAGACCTCCATCCCTGGAGGCATTTAAGAGATGTATGGACATGGCACTAAGGGAAATGGGTTAGTGCTGTTACTTTACAGGTTAGGTTGGTGGCTGGACTTGATGATCCTGCAGGTCTTTCCAACCCAGACTTCTATGACAGGCTCTTAAGCAATAAAGAATAAAAAAAACTCCAAGCTTGTGATAAATACCACTAAATTCTACTGAAGTAGAATACAAAGTTGCTTACTTTTGCTAAGAGTTTAATGGGATGTTTGAAGATTGTGAAGATGGTTGTGGAGGACAAATGCTAAATACCCATAGAAGAACTTCCATAGCACTTTTGACATTAGTTTTTTCTATGCCTGGAGCTGACTTGTTTAACATATTGGAACCTCTGCCAAGCTGGACTCCAATCCAGCGAAGACCTCAAGCAACACTTCTTTAGTGTTTGTATGCCCCTTTTATTCTATCACCTGTGAAATGAAATGATCAATTTTCCACTAGCACAATGGAGAGTCAATATTGGCAGGAACTAGAATCAAGAATCAATCCTTTGTATATGTGAAATATCTTTAGAATAAGTATGGTCATGCATCCTGAATTCCTTTTTGTTGCATTCCTTCTAAAATTTATTCCTGTCATCTTGGCTCATACCTAGAAATTTGAGATTAGTGTTTTACCAATGTGCTTTAATTGCATTGCTGAAATTTTAAAAGCTTGAATTGACACTTAAAGTGTGCAGTAGATGACCATCATACAACTGCATGCTTTGCAGCTTATAGAAAGTCCTATATATTTTATATAGGAGAAAATAGTCAAGTATTAAACTATGCTGTAAGTTTTTGAACTTGAAAGGACTAAAGGTGTCTTGCTTGAGCCATTTTAATACATAAACGTGTTCTGAATATTAAGTTAAAAGTTCATTTAAAACACTTGCAATGCTAATTGGAAGTGCTGATATGAACATAAATATTAAACACTGTAAAAGCAAAACATGGTTTGCTCCATTCACCTGTGTAATATGTATTAATTATGTATTATACCACTAATGTTATACTTTAAGGTATTATTTTTAAAGTTACTGTTTAAAATTTATGTGGACTTTAAAATCTGAAAACTGAGAATATTTAATATTAAACTGAGAAAATAACAGACATTTTTCTTTTAACAGAAATTGAAAAATTCCAGAAAGGGGAAGGAAAGGAAGAAGAGAAATATATTGATGTAGTCATCAATAAAAATATGAAGTTGGGACAAAAAGTTTTGATTCCAGTAAAACAATTCCCTAAGGTAAGTTCAGTTTTCATACTTTATAATTAAATGCTTAGAAAAGATATTCCATTACCATCTTAAGATGGTGACTGTTTCGGTATTAGCCATCTGTACCAATGCTGTTCTGTGGTCTGTTCTTTGGAAGCTGTAAGGTAGGAAATTTTCTTGGAATAAATGAGCAGAAAAGTGTTGCTAGTCACACACAAAATAGTAGGTTGAAAACAAGTGTTTTCAAGTATTTTCAGAATAGTAGGATCCTTTTTGGAATTGACAAAGGAATTATATTTAAACTGATGCTGATGTCAGCCTTTGAAATGTACTTATTGTATGCAAAAGTGAAGCTTTGGAATCCACTGTCAGAGGATTTCATTGTGTAAATACCTTACTCTCATCTTCAGTTTCAGCTAGTGTTAGTCTTGAACTAGGTATACCCACGCTACTGAATTATGCAATGTGTTCTAGGGGAAGCAGACTATTCCATTAATATCTTTAAACACCGTGAATCCATAATGTTTCTTTATGGTCAGATGTTATCCTGGTTTAAAATATTGCTGCATGGAGGTGTGTATCCAATGTGTAAGACAGTGGAAGTTCACTGTTTTGTATTTCTTTACAAATTTTAAGGCCAATGTTGTGCAAAATCATCAGGATGTTAGTGTTTATCACCTGTTTTAAATAGGTCATCTTTTCCTATTGGAAATTTCAAGACTGCTTCTGTTTTTGCTCATGGGGGAAAGGAATGTCTTCATTCCTTCTTCCATTTCACTTGGAGGACTTTTTTCTAGATAGCTTTATTTGCACTATTAGTGTTTTTCTGTGCTGGGTAATTTGCAGAGATTTCTTTACTGCTGTTCAAAGTTCCATGAAATACTGCTTCAATGAACTTGTGTGCTTGCATACACTTTATATGTGGGTACCTATTTGGAATTCTGCCTTAGAAGTCTTCATTTAATGACTGGGAAAACTTATCTATAAACACCACATACAGTGTTATAAAGAAGGGAAGGCAACAAATAAGGGAAGCTTATGTGGACAGTGCTTCTAATCAAGATGTTTTTCTTCAACTATTGATGTGTTTTCCAATGTTGAGATCTGTGGACAAATGAGCTTGAAGGGAGAAAAAGCAAGGTGGTTATTAAAAGGAGAAAGGGTCTTTTGAAAGATTCAGTTTCTTTAGTGTCAACTTTCTTTAAAGATCTAAACATTAAAATTCTTGTTTAGCATAGCTAGTGGGAAAGCCAATGCTGTCTTTTAAAAGGGAGTGATGCTTTGCTGTGTATTTAGTAGTTGTGGTCTTTGGATGTTCTTCGGCTGTCTGAGATGGAATTAAGCCCAGTATGTGCTATAGAAAGAAATCTGAATTTATATCCAAAGACAGAGCTTTGTAATCCTCTGTACTTGTTTAGAAGACCAGGATCTAGTCTAGGGGGCATAGAGTACAACTACTGTGCAGAACAGACTTCCTATGTGAGTTCCTATGTCTCCACTAGTACTTTTTCCACAGAAAGGAGAACACTGGCATCTCCACTCACACAAATCTCTTCTACCAGAGGGAATAAAACCAAGTATTTTCTGATTTAAGAATATTTTATCCCCTAATTGGTAAGGATGTTTTCATTGTCTCAAGTTACCATTTTATTATATAGATATTTCTGTCAAGCTTACTCATCACAGGCCAAACATAGTCAAAAGGAATTGGGATTTCTCACTGGATAGGAGTAGTTTAGGAGGTGAGCATCAGTTCAAACTTGTGACAGGCCCTCTTGAACTTCTCTGGAGGGGACCCAAACCACAAGTAGTTACTGCAGTTAAGTGTTGTCTTGTTTACTAGAACCAGGCTTTTTTTATTTTGGAGCTCTGAGGAACTTAAATGTTTTGTACAAGGTGGTGTAGCTTCAACATGGCAAACTGAGCCTTATCCTGGTGTACTGCAGTCTGCAGCTAGTGACAAGATTTGAATGCCTATACACAAGGTAGCAGAGTCTTTTTTGCATTCTAATGTTTGCTCTAGATACTAATCCTAGTTGTGTTCATATCTTCAGAGAAGGGTGCAAATGAGGAATGCTCTATCAAGTCTGTCAGGGTACATATGAAATTATTCCAGTCACCTTGGTGAGCTGTATTTATAATATATTCAGGTTCTGTGGAATTTAAGCAGAAGACATTATGGGGTGCTTACATAAAAACCTGAAATGATGCTTCACGTAAATGGTTTATGCCTCTAGGTCATGCTTTCCTGTGCATGTGGTGTTTGCGGGATCATTTTGCCTGCAAGAGTTGTTAGAATTAATGCAAATGTCATTTGAAGAGGATGCCAAGTTGATAGTTCCTCACAGAAATGGTTAAAAGTTGATTCTCATTTGTGAGTAATTGTCTGCTTTCTGCTGATCAGTGTTACTGATAAATGCTTCAGAAGCCTGGAATGTAAGACTTAGATAAATATGGATGACAGCTGTGTAAAAAGCTCTTCTGCATGTGAATATTGAATTTAGAGCCATTCTCCCAGCAATTTTTTCTTTCTTGCTATGCGTTAGCAGTCATCACTGAAGTTGACAGTTACCATACAAGTTCCCAGACAAGGATACCTTCAGTCTTTCAGGTGTAGCCTTTTCAGTGTTAGTGAAGAGAGAATCTGGTGTTTAGAGTTGACAAAGTTACTACAATAATTGATAAATCCATTAAGCACTGGGATGCCAGTTTGGGCTGAATCTGGAAAATGTAAGTATCCAGAAAGTGACAAGAAAAGTGAGGCTTGCTTTAGCTTTGCAAATAGAGTATTGTCTCCCCAAGTAAATGATGTGGGTTTTTCAGCTTAAATGGGATCAGAAAAGCAGGTTATTAAAGTTCTCAAATCCTTAAGAAGGTGAAGTATCTAAAAATGAAGCTAATAATGGAAGCGATTTTTGCTAGCAGAAGCTATTCTGTTAATATTTGCCAGTGGTTCTCTGGCAAATCATGATGCTTTGTAGGAATATAGTTGCAATCAATGAAATATCATTAATTAGTTTTGGTTGTAAATGAGGTCCCTGCACCAAAGCAGCCCACCAGCATACTTCTTGCTCTTCAGATACCTTGCACAGGGTTATCCGAGTTTAAGTATCTCACTGTGCTTTCCCTCTTTAAAACCTCTTCCTCTGACTCCTTGAATAAATCACACAAGCCCTAGCCAGTTCTAGCTCTGATCAGACCAAGCTGTGACTGCAATGACTGCTTGCATTCCCTGCTTTGTTAGGTGCATTCTTGCAGGATCAAGGCTGAGTCCTGTGCATACTCAGCCTCTACCTCTGAACCTCTTGACATACCTACATGGTGACAAGTTAACTGCAGTAGAAGGCTATTCAACTGAAGTTCAGAGCAAATGGTTTTTATCTTTGAAAAGAATCTGGTAGACCTCAGGTTCAAAAGTCAGTATCTTTTTCTTTTTTTGTTTGGGTGGTGTTGCTTTCCCTAAACAAAATCTCCCTGCTCCTGGTCTTCTGCTTATTGCTCCAACAGTTGAGTATTCATGCCTGTGAATGTTAAACTTGCCTTCTACCTAACAGCTATTGGTTGCTTTTTATGGTACTCTGTGTATTATTTAGCCATGACCTTGTCTTGCTCAGCCATGACAGAAGTTACCTTTAATGTTCATGCTACAGGTAGTTGGACTAATTTTTGTCTGGACCTTAATAGAATGTGAGAAGATACAAACTATTTCGTAAAGCAAACAAATTAGCCCTAGGTTCAGTTTCAGCTCCAGTTGGCTGTGTTTGAATGATCTTCATTTGTGTATGAACTCCTGTATGTGCTGAGAAACAGGACTAGTATGTTTTAATGACAGATCGTGTTACTTGGTGAGACAAAGCCTTGTGGAAACTCCTTGTAGGTTGCAGGTCCAGTCAAGGATTTTCAAAATCTGATTGTATGCAATCCTGTCAGGAGTTGTTCAGGTTGGTTTAGCTATTCAATTGCTAAGATAAGAAATTAATCTGAAGCATTTAGGTGAGGCTTGAATATTTTCATAATGCAGTCTGCAGTCCTGTTCTAACTGGACATGGATTACAAGCAAGGATTAGGCTGCATACAATCCTAACTCTCTCTCTAATGAGAAAAGGAACAACTTCTCCAGGTAGGACTCATTTCCAGATTTTTACTTTACTGTAGGGTTTCCACATGGATGCTGTATGTCTAACTTGGAGTTAGTGGAGCAAGATCTTGTCAGGTTAGGCATTGGAGTTTAGGGTGATTTAATATACCTTACTATTTGATCAGCTGAATATCTTTGACTCCAGGTCAAGTGTGAAAATGCAATCGTTAAACCTGTACTTCTATTGCATTTCATGCTTGAAAAATCCATCTTTAAACTTGCACAGACTTAAAGGTAGGAATAAAGTGAGCTGGCAATAGAAGGTCATGATGTGGCTGTTTGAGAGTGAAGGGACTCTAAATATGTCCTAATACTGCTATGAAATGCCAGGAGTTGAAAGGTGTTTCATAGCTTACATATGTACATATGAGGCAAGAGTCTTATCCTTCCTCCCACACACTTGATGAATATTCACTAAAGTAGTTTATAATCTCAAATCTGATTTTGTTTTGGCAGTTTAGTGAACTCAAGTGTTCAGAATTTGGTGAAATAGCTTCCATGGATAAGTGGAAAGATGATGGTTTTCAATGAGGTTGATCAAGACTGAGAATAATTTCCATTTTGTGATAGGCTACCATTCTAAAAATTGCTTACAAGGCTATAATTAAGTATTGTGTAGATCTCAGAAATTGGTAAGAAGTGCTCCATATTGTTTCACTGAAGTGATACTCTAAATACATATTCTCAGAAGTTACTTTATTAATTTGCAGGTGTGAATTAGTCTCCTAGCTCAACATTTAAAGTTAAAATACATATTTAAACATGACATTGTCATGTATAATGTATTTGCAGTTTTACATAGTCATGAAAAGATTAAAATATTAATTACATGACTAATTAAAAAAACTCATAACAGCTTGGTTCTAAAGATTTCTTATATACTTTCATTTTTCATTCCTACTATAATGACAAGTGATATGAAGGAACAAGTTAGATTTAATACCAGAGAATTTTTGGAAAACTTTACAGTAATTGATCAAGTTTAATGTTGAATAGGTGTTTAAAAAAATCTGTAAAAATCTATTGCTGTTCCGAGGGCTGTGTGAAGGAGACAGCAGTTTGTGGTAGTGTAAATGCATGAAATAGTTTACTTCCTAAGTAAGTTCCCTCACTCTTGAAATGAGTAAGGAAAGTCTTGAAGTTTTCCCAGTTTCAGGTCATTCTAAGGGCAAGTGCCTTGAATGTTAATTTAAATATTTTTATTTTTTCCTAGTAAATCTGTCACAGAGGAACTGTTGCAGAAAACTAATATATCAAGAAAGCTTTCTATGGCTTTGACACTGGCTGGCTAGAGCTTTACAGCTAAGCATTTGTATTTTCACTAAGTATTTTAAGCTGGATGAACCATTCTCAGCAGACTTGTCTTGGTGGGGATAAACAAGGATTACTCTTTCTATTATATCCTACTTCCTGTAATATATACATTTAAACATGATGTAGCATTGACATTCTTTTTGCTGAAACTCATACAGTAGATTAAATGCTCACAAAGAGAATGTCTCATTTGTATAATTCCTTTGTAGCGGTGTTTTTTCCAGAGCTGTTTTCAGGAAATAGATTCAAGCAGTGCTTTGGTAAGGAAATAAATCTCTAGATAACTGTTAAAGGCATATTTTGATGTGAGGATTCTGAAGGAAATGGGTGTTAAGCAGTAATGTCCATAATCTCTGTTGTACTATATCTGCGAAAATGCTTTCTTAAAATGAGGATTCATGAATACCTTTCACTTAAACAGTAGCTGAAGTAACAATTTCTAGTGTTTTCTCCAATCCTTTCCAAGTCTGTTGCTCTGGATCTTGATACCATTTTTGCTAAAATAGTTTAATTCTTTTGCTATAATCTTGTTTCTGTAGGTACCATATCTGGCACAGCCTTGAAAGTAGTCCCGAAACAGCTTAGTGATGATGACAGTCTTCAATCTGATGTACTCTTAACCATAATAAGATCTTGATTCTTATCTAGGATATTGCAAGCTGTTTTAATGTATAGACAGCCCTTGTTTTAATGCTACAGAATATCACTCATACTTGGCACTTGTTCCTAGTTCAGGTAGCTCAAGAGAATTATGAGCAGGGTAATAGCTTCTAGACCAGCCTGGGCTGGAAAGCAGTGTGACTGCTTTAATACAATGTTAAGCTGAAGCTAGTGGACTTCAGTACAATTTGGGATATTTGTGTGCAATTCCAATATGATCATGCTGTACAGGGGAGAAAGTGGAAAGAGAAGCCTGGCATGTCTGATTTTGAGCTAGAGCTGATAAGTGACTGATCTGATCTGACTTGCCCAGACCTGCACCAATACCCTTTTGTTACTATTCAGTGCCTAATTCAGAGAGTTTATAACTGAGTTCAATACTAGACCTGAACTTGTTTTTATTAGGTTCAGAAGGGCAAATAAACTTTAGGAATGTGAGGCATGGGAAGCAGCCGTGAAGCTTGTATATGAGCTAACTTGTACAAGAACTTAGATCTGACAGACTTGCTTCTGGTTCACCAGCAGCTAGGCTGGATTTATTAACTTTGTAATGAAAATTTGTCTGTGTGGGGGTTTTGTACCTTAGGTTTGACTCCTACTTCTTGACTACTTGGGATAATACCCTGTATAAATAGTGAAAGCAATTTAGTGATTCTTTTTGATTGTTTGTAAATCTTGGTGAAATATTTAAAACTAGGCTTTTGCTGATCAGATGGTTCACATTTAATGTAAAAGGGAGATAAGCCAGTAGTTCAAACAACATCCAGTATCTGTTCAAAGTAAATTTTCTCTGCTGAAAAGCTTCATTCAATATCAGATGGATTTTATTTACAGAATCTGAAATATCAGTTGATTTTTAACTTATGTGCGAACAAAGTCTTTGGAAGTATGTAGTAAGCCATTTCTAGTAACCTCTAGTCACAGTCATCATTTTAAGCTATATCTAGATGTACTGTACCTTCAAATCAGCAAAATTTCAGACTTGCAGTGCAGATTCCTCATGCTTCAGAGTTGTCAAATCTAGTATTTGTAGCATGGGTGCACAGGAAAGAATAGTTCAGTGGATCTCAGGATACAGATAATACATTTTCATGTTCATTAAATGTGTTGTCTAGAACATGTCAACTGTGCAGCTACTTGAATAGCTACCATATCTAGCATCAGCACTAGATGTTTTCTTGTATTTGCAGAAAAATGCAAAAACATTTGGTATTAGTTTTGTGGGTCAAGCTTTATATATATTTACACAGTACTTGGTTTTAAACAGAATAAAACTATTTGGTTTTAAACAGTTGAGTAAACAAATCTGCTCTGGATCACAACAACTCTTCTGAGCTCCAAAGCCACCTAGTTGCTTTCTCTGAAAATGACATGCAAAAACAGAACCCATTTTTGTTGTTGCAAGTGTGCTCTTCCATCTGTAAGCTGTTTATTTTTTAATGGTCAAGTAGTTTGTTTCAATGATGTGATTAGCCCTATACACTGTGTAGTTAAAACACATGCTTGCCTACTGCTAGATTGTGATCAATTTTCTGAGTGAAATTCCATTTCAATATTTAACTTAGTAAAATACATTTAAAAAGTCTATATCAGACCGCAGGTATTCAACATTGAGAAATAATTTCAGCATGCTCTACTCTAAGTGGAAAACCTCATTTAGAAATGTGTATAGTACTTGTTTTCCTAATTTACAAGGCTATTTTAATGCAAACATAAGTAACCTGAAATAGTAAAAAGCTGACAATATTCCATTACATGAAGGTTTCCATTTAAGTTTAGCCATAGTCCCTATTCATAAGCAATGATCCTTTATAGAAAGTATTTGACAAGGTGTTATGTTGACTTCTGGAAGTTCAGTATTTGTTACTTCCATACTTCAGTATTTGTTCTTCCATTGCAGTTACACCTTTGTAATCATAAGTCATGTCTGTAGTAAAGGACCTCTGAAAAACATGTGGTCCAGCCTTCTGATGACCTCCTGACTGTAAATTAGATGACACCTGAGTCCTGAATACTGTCAGCAATGGAAACTTCCCCCATTTTCGGCAACCAATTTATAACACTATCTTTGATAGCGTGTTAAGACCTGTAAGGACAAAAGTAATGTAACATATCTAATAAAATGGAGTTAAAGGTATCACCTGAGGATTTATTGAAATTTGAACTGACAGCTTCAGAAAATACTAGTTAATGAAAGGCCTTAAATTCAATAGCTGGTGTGGACTAGTCATTCATGGCCATTCATTCAACTGTATTCTGTTTCTAACTCAGGAATCAAGCTTACAGGTTCTAAAGGGAGGAGAATTACATTTTCATTTTTAATAGGCTTTTTTAATGCTTGAGCTTCTTTGTCTCAGGTTGAAGGGGGTGAACTGGAGCTGTAGACTTCCTTTGTAGGAGGACTGCAGCTGGGCTTTTTTCCATCAGCACTTCCCTTGTAGCAACAAAGGAGTTGGGTAGAGCTTCTACTTCCCCATTGTCAAATGTTATAAAATTCATCTAGAGTAATAGCGAGATCAAATGAGCTCATCGTGGCCCTCTAATGATGGAGTACTAGAGGAAGAGTCAACTGTTGCATAAACGAGGCCAGAAAAACAAATAGTTTAAATGTATTTTCTCTGTAGCCTCGCTGCATGTTACTGATTGCTAAAACTGTCTTTTTCACGATGACTGGGTCACTTTAGATTACAACAGTTTGAATATCATGGTTTTATGAAGTCTTATTGGGGATAGTAAGTATACCTGAGCAGTATTTTACTTCATAATCTTATTCTGAATGGAATCAATTATTAATTTTAAAAAGTGATATTTCATAAAAATTCCAATGTGTGGCTTATGTTTATTGGTGCTTTTTGATTTTTCCCCCCCAAACTTAGAAGCCTGTGTACTTTAAATGAATCTTCACGTTTTTTCTAACTATCCTTCAAATTTTGTATACCTTCCAAAAGGTAGTACAATGATATACAAAATTGGACTATTGAATTCACACAGCTCTTCTCCCAGTATGTGACTGGGAACATGCTTTGTGGAGATTTCTTGTGTCTACGGGCTCCTTTTGAGCTCATTTTTTTCTTTAAATGACAACAGGAACATTACTTTTTGTTATTTTTCCTGTCATGGGTAGGGTTTTGTATTTGTGTTCTTTAGCTTATTTTCCCTCTGGAGCACCTTCAGGGCTGAAGGAGCATCGTGTATTTGTGGTGGCCTGAATTTTGATGTTTTCCATAAATGGATGTGTTTTAGAATTTCCTCAAGTAATACTCTTCCTGTATTTCTGTTGCACACCACTTTCTAGTTACTCTAGTTAGTAGTAACTTTCTCCCTAGTTACCTTAACAGTAATGCTGTGGTTATGAACCCCAGATGGTTTTTGTAAACTTCAGTGATAATAGGGGTTGAGAAACAAGTGAGAAGGTCTTAATGTTAATTTTGGTTTGGGAAAAGATTTGTTTTCTGGTTTTAATTCCCTGTTTCTGTATTTTAGTGTAGGGTATATTGTATGGGTTGCTGTATTACTTCATAAATCTTAAAGGCAGCATAAGGCAATTCAGATTTTGTCTTCAAAGCTGTGGTTGGCTGCTACAGCATCTGTGAGAAATAGCTGCCAGTTTTGTTTTTATGGTTATGTACCTGATAACAACTGTTGAAAAACTGAATCACAGTTTGACTGAGCACATCTGTTCAGCATTGAATGTGACACTTTTTTTTATGCTGTTTCAAAGTTCTTTGAGTTCAGATACTTCTAGGTTTCTGTTGGCATCTGGTAGAGTCACTAACATGCTATTAACTTGTCCAACACATTTGTACTCAACTGTCATAATTTAATAATTGCACCTAAAACAAAAAAGTTGTTCTATCAAAGTGTACTCCATTTTGCTTGTTTCTGTGCTTAGAAATCCAATGGTCTTAATGTCTGTTTTCTTACAGTTCAACTTTGTGGGAAAGCTTTTGGGTCCACGTGGCAATTCTCTAAAGCGCTTGCAGGAAGAAACACTAACTAAAATGTCTATTTTGGGGAAAGGTTCTATGAGGGACAAAACAAAGGTAAGATCTGAATATGTTATTGGAAAGTGGTTAAGGTTCCTGAATCTTTAAACTTTTTCCAAATGTTCTTGTAGAAGTAAGCAAACCGTGTAGCAAAGTCTGAGAGCAAATAAACATAGGTTATGCTTGTACTCATTAGATTCAGATGGTGTCTGTTTTCTGTGAGGAGTCTATTCTCATGACCAGTATTTTGAGGCTATCATAAGCTGTACTTTTGGTCCCCAAACTAGAGTCCCCTGGGAAGTAACTGTGGTCTGTCCTAGATCAGTCTTATACCACTTATAATGAATAATGCCCAAGTGTTTTCACCTTTGAAAGAAAGTGACTTACAGATAGTCAAAGATTTTCACAGAAGATAGCTTGTAACATTTAAACTTGACATTTAATAACACTTAGTTTTATAGACAAAGAGGAAAACAGCTGATGAAAGGAGATTAAATACAAGTGAAAAAAAATCACAACCCTGACTGAGGATGATTTATGCAGCTTAAGCAAATGGCAATTTGCGGCTTTCATTGGAAGGAATTTCCTTTAATTGACATATAATTTTTAGTACATCTCTCCATAAGCAAAGTAAATGTTATGACTTATAGTGTATTTGTCAAATTTGATTAGAGTCCATAAAAGACTTGATTTTTCTGTGCAACTAAATTAAGAACTAATCTTAATTCCTTCTTGAAAACATTAATAGCTTTCATTTAATACAACTATAAAAATTTTATAAAATGTATTCTCCTATAGTAAAGGCTTGAAAATATGAAAAAAGGGTTTATTTGGAATGGGAGCTGTTAGTTTTTCATCTATAATATAGAAAATGCAACTAATTTTAGAGCACATGTTAGTAGTGAAAAAAACCTATGTTGCTAGTAACTTGAAGACTATATACTGGTTTGACTAGAGAAGAAAAGAAAAAAAGGTAAACTTAAAAAATGTAAACTCAATTTCCTACTAAAACATCTTTACAAATAGTCAGGCTCTAAATACTTTTTTAAATGACATATGGTGAACTTCTCAGTTCTTGTGGAATGTGTTGAACTGACATTCTTCTGTTACCATACATGCTTTTATATCAAAATGCATGTCATGGAATAGAAAGCCCTCCACCCCCTGAGTTTTTCTAATAGCTCTGCAGTAGAAAGGTTTTTCCACATTAAAACCAAAAGGTTAGGTTGAAAAGTTCATATCCTAACTTGAAACCCACAACCCTGGAGGAGTCTTAAAGGTTTCTATGTGAATCATTTGAACTTTTCATGTTTCTTTTGGTAATGAAATAATTGTTCATATCTTTATTTGACTTTTCCCTAGTTGAAATGATAGCCAAATGTGCTGAACTAAACTTTTTTAAATTAAGTGGCTATAAATTTGTTACAGGTTGGAGAACTGTTTGCAGAGAATTTTAATGCAATTAATATTTGAGTAAGGTTGATACAATTGTGAGTCTGATAGGGTTTTTGCAAGGGATGATATAGGGCGTAGACACTAGAATAATAAGGGTAGAATAGATTGTATATCTTTATTTGGAGTAGTTCTTAAAATGCATGAGAGCATCATTTAGAACTTAAGCAGACCATTAATTACAACTAATTGCTACTTCCAGTACTCAAATCTGTGGAATGTGTGCAAGAAAGTACTGGTGCCACAAAGGTATCCTGTTGCTAATAACCTAAAATAGGTTGCATTCATCTGTAGTTCTTTGGAGGCACTGCTCAGCCAGCTTGAGGCTCCATATGTAAAACTTAATAGGACAAGAGACCTTAAGACTTTTTTTTTCTAGCCTTGCTTGGATTATCTGTGCTAATTGTTTCAACCATCTTTTGCTAACAGATTTAATTTTGTTTGCCTTGATCTTAATACATTCTGGGTTAGTACTTTGGAACTGCTATATTAAAACTTGTCCAAAGAATAAGCAAATGAGAGAATAATAACCATGTAGTTCCCTCTGTATGAGAAGGAGTAGCAGTCTACACTGAAGAGAAGCCCAGAATTGAATTTGGTGTCAAGTTACTGGTCAGAAAGGCTGGCAAGTTCTTAGATGTGACCACTTTATGCATTCCTTAGAAAATCTAGTTGAAACTTCAATTTGGTTTTTGACAAATAATGAAGTACATCACTCTTGCCTGTTTGATATAATACTTTGAATATGGAGAGAAACTCTATTTGTTCCTATATGAGAACAGTAGGTAAACAGACTATACTGCTTTTTCTGTTTGGTAATCCAGGTGTCAAAACAAGCAATTTCATTATTGCTGTGCTCAGGTACAGTAATGCTCAAAGCAGTAGTCTAGAGAAGATGGTTTGGGTTGGAGAGGACCTTAAAGATCATACAATTCCAATCCTCTGCGATGGGCAGGGATACTTCCCACCAAACCAGGTTGCCCAAAGCCCCATCCAGCCTGACCTTGAGCACCTCCAGGGATGGGGCATCCACAGCTTCTCTGGGCAGCCTGTGCCAGTGCCTCACCACCCTCTGAGTCAAATATTTCTTTCTTGTGTCTATTCTAACTCCTACCCTGTTGTAGTTTAAAATATTACTCATTGTCCTATCAGTTCAGGTCCTTATAGTCTCTTTTGATCTTTAAATACTGAAAGGCTGCAATGAGTACTCCCCAAAGCATTTTCTTCTCTAGGCTAAACAACCCCAACCCTCTCCTGTCTTCATAGGAGAGATGTTACAGCCCTCTGATCATCTTTATGGCCCTCCTCTGGACCTGCTCTAACAAGTCCATGTCTGTCATATGCTGGGGGCCCCAGAGTAGGATAAAGTACTCCAGGTGGGGTCTCATGGGAATGGAGTAAAGGGGGGGGGAGAATCACATCCCTTGACTTGGCCAAGCTTTTTGTTTATTCGTCTTGCACCCATCACATTATCTCAGTGAGAAAATGAGAAATATTTGAGGACTGCTGTGAAATGAAGATGGAAATATTGGCAAAAAAAATCTTGCTCTTGTGGAATATTGGAACAAACTTGTTTCTAAAGACCTTTTAAGAAACTTCCAGTTTCTTGTTGTTTCTCTGTAGTGTCTTCCCCCATGTTCACCAGTTTCACATAGAAAAGTTTTCTCCCTTGTATTGCCATTTCTGTATGTGGATAGAAAGTGCTGAGGCCTATTCTGTCGATTACTAGGCACAGTGTTAAGTAAACTAATATTCTGATGTTTTAGCAAATGTGATTGTTTGAAATATGTCAGGAAAACATAACATTTTGTATTTTTAGTTGACATCTAAACATGAGCAAACAGTAAGTGCAAATGTCTCCAAAGGAATTTTAACACTTGTATTATGTTTAAAATGAGAAGGTGAGAAAACAACTCCAACTCTTTTCTGTTCTCCTAGGAGGAAGAATTGAGAAAAAGTGGAGAGGCAAAATACTTCCACCTAAATGATGACCTGCATGTTTTAATTGAAGTTTTTGCTCCACCAGCAGAAGCATATGCCAGAATGGGACATGCATTGGAAGAAATCAAGAAGTTTCTCATCCCTGTTAGTATTTTTGTTCCTTTGTTAGACTTTGGTCCAAGTAACAGTTTTGCAGAACAATCAATTCATAGTGTTTGATCTTATTGTTCATTAGTCCTTATCCTAATATTTTGATACTCCCAAGAAAAATCATTTTTAATTCATGTGTACTGTGATATTTTTCTATAGAAAAGTCACAAGTTACAACTGTTTCTCCAGACTGTTCTTTAGTCTCTAAAATCAACTTACTGTATAATATTGGTCAGGTCATGTTGCTTCATTCTCTTTACCTTGAAAAACCTTCAAAAGAGTGTGTATAAGTCCTTTCCTTTTGATAAGGCAACTACTATACGAATGTGTAACTGTTGAGGTGAACTCTCATGTCATGATAAGAGCTATGTTATTTTTGTTAGCTGGTCATGTGCAAAATATTTAAGCTCAAAAATTATAAAAGTGTAAAATATGGAAATCTTTATGAAATAAAGCTTGGGCACTTGAGGTAGCGTTAACTGTGTGCAGAGGTCCTAACTGTATTAGTTCCACAGTAAATGTTGTATTTATTGGTTATCAAATGAACAAAATCAGAAAGCAAAGCATGCTCAAGGTATAGTGATCTTGGTTTCTTTTTATAAGGTGCTGATAATGTTATACAAGTGGTGTTCTTGATTAGTATCAGATCCGGAAATGTGGGAGACTTCAGTGAGGGAACTTTGCTAAGGTGTATAACTCTGAGTGACGGTAGCACAGATGTTGAGTAAGTTGGTACAGGTGTGTAAGAACCAGTTGGTGTGTGTTGCTGTATGGCTGCTACAGCCTTCTAGGAGTACAGCTGCAGTTTCTATTCTAGGGTGAAGCAGTTGGTGCTGATGACCTGACATCACTAGTATATATATTTTGGGGTTTTTATATTGCACTAGTCTAGATTCATGAAACTGGAAGTCCCCAAGTGACTCAAGTTGACTGTGTGCTCCTTGGCTGTTTTGACTTGCTTCTTTCTGAATGAAAACTAGTTTCTTATGAAAATGTGCCCTGAGTTGGAGGAACATGACCATGGGAACAAACACCCAGTCAACTCTGAACTTGCGTGGGTTTTGTTGGATGCATGTAAGTTTGTGGAGCCCAATTCATCCCAGGGTACTCAAAGAGCTGGCTGATGTCATGAGACCTCTCTAAATTTTTCAACATTCTTGGGAATACAGAACTTATGAGGAGTGGCTGAGGGAACTGGGGCTGTTTAGTCTGGAGAAGAGGGTCGGGAGACTTTATTGCTCTCTACAACAAAAGGAAGCTGTGGGGAGCTGGGGGTCGGCCTCTTCTCACAGATACCTAGTGATAGGACTAGAGGGAAGGGCCTCGAGTTGTGTGTGTCAGAGGAGGTTTAGGTTGGAAATGAGGAGACATTTCTTCTCAGAGTGGTTGGGCACTGGAACGGGTTGCCCAGGGAGGTGGTGGAGTCACTGTCCCTGGGGCTGTTAAAGAAAAGGTTGGATGTGGTTCTTAGGGACATTGTTTAGTGGGTGACATTGGTAGTAGGGTGATGGTTGGACTAGATGATCTTGGAGGTCTTTTCCAACCTTTATGATTCTATGAACTGGCAGAGTTCCCAGTCAACTAGAAGCAGGTAAATGTTGGCCACACTTTCAAGAAGGGCAAGAAATAATACCCTGGTAATTACTGGCCTGGCAGCCTTGTCTCAGTGCCTGGTAAAATTATGGAGAAGATTATTGTGGGAGTTACTGAGAAACACCTGAAAGACAATGAGGACACTGGTCACAGCCAACATGTTCATGAAGGGAATTTCCTTTTATGACAAGATTACCTGCCTGGTTGGATGAGGGAAGCCAGCTGATGTGATCATTTTAAATTTCAATAAAGGTTTTGATGCTGTTTCTCACAGTATCCTTCTGTATAAAATTTCCAGTCTATAGCTAGATGAAGTGCTAGATACTCCATAACATGAACTAATGCATGGCAAGCAGTGATAACCAGGAGTTTCATTTAGGACTATATCCTGATGCTAAATATACTATAAAATACGTGCATTAAGACAGTTCAAGTCCTAAGGAATGTACTGAGTTTCCAGAAGAAGAGGATTGGGGGGATCTTATCAATGTCCATAAATACCTGGAGGGAAGGTACAAAGAGGACAGCCAGGCTCTCTTCAGTGGTGTTCAAAGTTCAGAACAAGAGTCCATGGGCACAAACATGAGGATCTGTCTGAACATCAGGAAGAACTTACTATACTGTATGTGTGATGGAGCACTGAAATAAATTGCTCAGAGGTTGTGGAGTCTGTCTTGGAGATGGTCAAAAGCCATCTGGATATTGTCCTGGACAACCTGCTCTAGGTGTCAGGTGTCTGTGCTTGAGCAGGGAAGGTGGACCAGATGACCTCCAGAGTTCCCTTCCAACCTCAACCATTCTGTGATTGTGATTTATCTTCTCTTAATTCTAAATCAAGCATTACATCATAACTTTGTCAACAAGTTCAAACTAGCTTTTCTTTTTGATGTATATGAGAGCTAAATAAACATACCACTGTTCCTACATCTGAACTGATTATGTAGGGACACCCAGCAGAACTTGTAGGAATGCTGGACTGTCATGTTTACTGTATTTACATGATTCATGATTGTGTGAAGACTTAAATATCTTTTCAGTATGAGATAAGGGAGTTGCATTGTCTAGTCTAGTGAGCAAACATCTGTTTTTAGATAAAATGCACACAATTTGACAAGAAATGCGTTTACTTACATCTGGATTTCTAGTGAATGTCTGGTTCCCACACAATATTATTTCTTCATTGAGCTTAGTTCACCTAATGTCGTAATAAATATGCTTATCAAAATCTAGTCATTACTGTACTGCAATTAAGCCAGCAGAATTAGTCTGATAATGAGCAATTCCATTTATTGGTTAGACACTTTTCCTACTCACTTTTTTGATTGCTGCCTTTATTGTACTGAGCTGAACTGCATAATCTCCTCTGAAATATGAGATCAAGTCAACACTGTCTTAATTTCCCTTCGGCTTTTCAAATGTAATCTTATCACAATGGTTCTAAATGCTGTAATCTCTTCTGCCCCTTCCTTGCAGCAGTAACTCCATGAAGGAATAAGGACTGGCTTTGTATTCTCTAGAAACAATATTGGGTTAAGTGCAGCCAAATGCAATTTGATTTTATTTCCTGGAAGATCTGCTGTGGCTTTCTTAGCAAACTATCAATTTTCTTTGAAGCAAGAAGTCCTGCTCTCAGTACCTGACCTTAATTTGTGTTCTTCACAGTACAAGCTAACTATGCCTTCTAACACTAGATGCTGATCTTGATTCATGAACATTGTGGAAGTTTCCAAAATCAGTTTCTAAATCAGGCTGAGTATACAATAGCATTTGATGCTGGAGTGTAAAATACAAAATATCCTTGTAGCTGAGTAAAGCAAAAATGCTACAGGCTTCTCTAATCTTTCTGGATCCACAAACAAGCACCCTTACTCACCTTTACTTGAAGGTCAGCAGCTGCAGCAGTGTATAACTGAAAGCAAGACATAAAAGCTTGTGACAATTTTTTTGGCTGTGCTTATCAAGTTGCCTTGATTCTTACCTGCCTTTTGTTATATTCTCTTCAGCTTTAGATTAGACAGTCTGTTTATTCTTGCCAGACTCTGGCAAGAGACTCTCTGCCTGTTTGACTGCTAGATTGGTGGATGTTGTGCTTGGCATTAATCCATCCCAGAATTCATTCTGTCAGATGGACAAAAAGCTGGGTATTTCCCCCTTAACCTTGTCCTGCTGCCTTCCCTCTTCCCCACACCCAATCCTGTGTGCAGTGGGAGTAGTGGCTGATTCACCAGAGGGCTGTGCTGCCATCCAGAGGGACTTGGGCAGTCTCGAGAGGTGGGTAGTCAAGAATCTCATGGACTTTAACAGAAAGTGCCAAGTTCTGCACCTGGGGTCATCCTCCATGTTCAGAGAAGGCCGTCAAGGAAGACAAGATGGATAATGTTCTGTAAAATGAGAGAACCTTTGCTTGCTTCAGGTTCACCATCAGCATTTGACTGAAATGCATTTGACCATTGCCTCTGCCTAAACTCTAAAGGGGAGGAGTGCAGTCTGAGAGGCTTCCATATCCATCTAAGTGCAGAAAAGGGATGATTGCGCTTCCAAATTGAGGAGACAATGTTTTCCAGCAGGGTATTCATAAATTGAACATCTGTTAGCTTTAATTAAAGAATCCATTTTAGTCTAATGGATTAACACTGTTGCTTATCATGGCTACTTGTATTATTTCCTTGTACAGGCCCATCAATTTGTATCTTACTGCTGTTTCTGGCATTTGTGATAAGGACCCTCTCTTCTGATCTGTGCCTTTAAAAGATGGAGTCCTTGTCTGTAACTAATGCTGCTTTTATATCTAGTAGTATGTTGCAGGAAAAGGAGAAAGCACCAGGAAGGAAAATGACCCAACATGCTTAGGTCGCCACTAAACATGTCTTTAAGAAAATAAATTAATATCAAATAATGATAGAAGGTATGATAGAAGATATATTTCTAGGAGCCTAATTCTCCACAAGACAGCCTCCTCAGAAGTCATTAAGGTCATCTGTGATGTATGCTATGTGAGAACTTTGGGAGCTGAATATTGTGTTTCTGGTGCAGTTTTAACAGTTCATTAACATTTTATTTCAAGATCAAAATTCTTTACTCTGTACCTTACATAGATTTTTTTAATTTGTTGCCAGCTCTGGTCCAAAAACAAAGTACAAAGATAGTGTTTCTATTCAGTAGCTGGTCAGAACTGTGCTTATTGCCTCTTTCTAGTCTACTCCTGGTGGTGTGACTGTGCTGGGTCCAAGCTCTATTTTAAAATGGAATCTGTTTCTCAAAAAGCTTCAGATATGCAGTTTGGAACACCATAATTGATTCAGTCTTCTAGACTTCTTCCTCTTTAACATCAGCAACCAAGCAACAAATAGAGAATGATCTCAAGCAGTTGTGAGTTTCAGGGCCTGTTTAAAAAAAAAAAAGGCAAAATGCTTGTATAGTGCCCCAGTTTTTTTAACTTAGTAGGTATTTTCATAAATAGCATCTAAAGGAAAACTTTGGTATTTCTGTTTGTGGAAGTCTAGGGGAAGCAGAATGTTTCAAGGATAATTGAGATCTTTGAATTCATAGAAGGTTTAATTGTCCAGAAGTATTAATCTTCCAATGCAGTGTTGTTTTGGAATGAGTTGTCTGGTGCAAGGCTGCCACATGTTTTTTTGATACTTTCATAGTGCATAAATGTAATAAAAATCAGATCTCTGATAAGAGGTAAAGATCTTTTTTCATTAAAAAAATTGTAAAGTAAATTGTAAAGTAGGTAGTACTTAGACAACCCTCCATTCCTTGAAATGGGTGGACTTGCGGAAGGTGAGAGCGTTTTTATCAGAAGCATTGCTTCATTCTTATTAGAGGATCTATCAGTATTTTGATACTTAAGGTGTACATACAGATCTCAAAGTATTCTTCGATTCACCTTGACAGATTGACAGATTCATTCTTTGGCTCATTTTGGCTCATTCTAAGTGTGGGGGGGAAGTGACAGGAAAATAAAATGAACCGAGTTCATTGTGGTATTTATTACTGTGATGTGCCAGTTTTGGAGGTTGGCTCAAGGTCCCTTGAAAAGGCTCTTGTGTATTTGAGAAGTACCATATTAATTCCATGTAAATTACTTCAGCTTTCTTTTCTGTAGACCTTGAGCAAAGATTATTACAGAATAAGAAACAAATCATATGTCTTCAGCTTGCTCATTCTTGCATATTATAGAATTGAAGATTTTGGAACTCTTTTTTTGAGATGAGTGCACATTTGAAGTGAGCGGATTTTGTGTTTATTTTCTCCTTAACTCCTGAATTTAAGTGTAGGTGTATAATTTATTCCTTGTTCATGAGGGCTGTTCTCAACAGTACATTCTTCTGTACTACTTTGCACTGCAAGGCAGTAGATTTTTTCTGCTTTTAATGAGCTATCCATCTGAAACAACTCAAGACTAGATCTCAGCTCAGAATATGGGACCTTGATTTTTTTCTCCTATCATCTACACTATCATCTACATCACTTTAACTTCGTCATTTTCAGTGGTAAAGGTATCTGGAGGTAATCAGTGGGAAAGAAAAACATGACCTGAACAAAAATTGCAATCAATACATAGAATTCTTTTAGAAAATTTTGACTGAATAATATGCCTGTAACATTGTTTATTAAACTGTTCAATGGGACGTTTGACTTCTTTCACTTAGGAGGAAGCCTTTTTAGGAGTAGCATTTGCTGATTCTAACTTTGTACAGTGATTGAACAACTTGTTCTCTCTACCTCTGTCCCCCCCCTCTGTTATAGGACTACAATGATGAAATCAGACAGGCACAGCTTCAAGAATTAACATATTTGAATGGTGGTTCAGAAAACGCAGAAGTTCCAGTAGTTCGTGGAAAACCATCTATTCGTGCAAGAGGAGTACCAGTTCCTGCTTTGTCCAGGTGAATATCTCAGTTGCAGTGGTCTCTTGTTTGAATGTGTATATTTTAAGCTTATTCTTTCAAACGTTAACAAATAATAATAAAAACCTCCAAGTACAGTAGTAGGAAATGTGAAATAAAGATCCCAAAATAAGAAAAAAAGGGAAACCTTGATTCTTCAAAGCCAGTCTAATCAGTTTAGACCGAATTAAGAATTAACAATGGACTGAAATTTGTCTTATGAAACTTGGAAGTTAGGTTTTAAGAAACACTATGCATCATAAAAGATGTTCAGGCTTACTGTGAGCACTTGCTTGACTACTAACTTTCATCTGCTCTTTAGGTACGTGTAGAGGCTACTTCTTGACCCTGTGGAGTTCACAGCTTTTGAAAAACTGCTAAAAACTGTCCTGCCTTTACGTAGGAATTTCATAGTGATTTCTCTAGAATAATATATAATACAATAATACATATTAACATACACATTCCATTTTCACTGTTATAGTGGGCTTTCAGGGTTGTGATAAAAAGTGTTATAGAAATGTTTTGGAGGTAGACTTCAGATTTCAGCTTATCTCAGTGGAACATTTTTCATTAAAAAAGTGGCTTTTGTTTGGTTCAGGAATAGACAAGTTTACTGCTGCTTTTGCCTTATTTTTCTTGACACAGGAGATCTTTTATTTTTACTCTAGCATCCCCTATCTTCATTGAAGTACTGAGATGACAGCTTCAGGTCCTTTGAGTGCTGAAGTGTGAAAACAAAACTAAATAAAGTGCATAACAGTTTGTTACAGTACAGAAAGATTGTGACTGCAGCAGCTAAGTGTAACAGTTTTCTCTGGTAAACTGTCCTCCTTCAGCTGTAGCTATGTTTCTTTATTAATGCAAGCCTGAAACTAACATTTCAGCTTTTAAAATCCCAAAATAATGTTTTGAAGTGTTTTAGCTCAGATTAAGCATGTTAGACTTCAGTTAAATATCTTGTTTTCAATTTTTGTGTAGATGCCTGTAACAGGTTTACTTACTACAGATGTCAGGGCTTAGTACAGACACTTGCAGTTCTGTTCCATGGTTTTGTTTCTCATGTGTCCTTAAGCTAGTATTTTTGTGATACAGAATATGGTTGTTTACTCTGGTCTTGCACCCCTATCTATCACTAAAGTTCCTCATAGGTAATTTCCACTATTAATTATGTAGTACATGTGTTCTTAACTTTTTCAGAGTTAAAATTCTCACACTCATGCTTCCATCCTCTGGATTTCAAATTAATTTTGCAAACATGCATGTAAGACATGAATGCTGTTCTGTAGCTGTCATTTGTAGTTCATTGCACTGGCATATTCTTGAACAGTCTTCAGGGTAAATTTAAATGTTGGCATTTGACTTGGAGATGACAGCTAAAAATTGTTTTTGTCCACTCTATTTTCATATATGATCTAAAGAAAACTGTAAGACTGTTGGTTTATGTTCTTACTTTAAGGCTTCTCTTAAATTTTAAGTCTTTTTTTCCCCTCAGAATGTTCTCCTGTAACATAAAAGATTCCTTGAGTGAGATTTAAAATGCCATTGCTACTGAGATACTACAGCTGTTGGGATAAGGTCTCAAACTCAGTTCTAATGCTCTGATTCTTTTTAGCACAGACTGTGACTTCAGTGAGTAATATTTTCCTTAGAGGAAGGCTTTGTCTTATGATGAGACAATTTGGATAACAAGCATTCTTGAAACCTGTAGGAGAGACTGAAGCAAAGCTTTCATATTAAGAAACTGTACTTGAATATCTTCAAAGTAGTCAGTCTGAGAAGACTGGAAAAATGAGGTCTACAAAACTCAATCTATCTGTAATCTGCAGAATATTTTGAAGGTATCAGCCTTTGATACTTGACATATCCCAATGAGGATATAAGTGTTAGAGGTCACAAGCCTTTCTATATTACATTATTCCTGAACAGTTTCTCTTAACTACTAATTTATGCCTTTTCTTACTCCTTATCAGGCATCTTGAAACTGGAGATAATGCACCTTAACAAGTGCCTTCTTTTAAGATGACTTGTTATATGTATGTTCAGCTCCATACAAAAATTTCACTTAAAGTTAATATATTTGTGCTTTCATACAAAATTCTAGCTTGTACACAGGCATTCCCATATATGGTAAGTAAACTCTTAGCGGTTGTGGTTTGACAGCATAATTTTTATTCCAGCGTTTCTGGATTGCTCAAGACTTATTTGCCTTGATTTTTTTCATGACTCTACAGCCAAATAATATTCTGGGGAGGTGAGGGGAGATCACGGAACTTGGGCTTAGACTCACTTCTTTCCATCTACTGCTGACTCCTTTCATATTTTTTTCCTCCCTCGTAATACAGTTAGACATGATGACCTTCAGATGCTATCACAACGTTTCTGCCATTTTCTGTGGGGATTATGCTGAACATCAACTTTTTATTAAGTATTACTTGCCTGACAAAACAGGACAGATCTTCCCTCAGGTTTATCAATTGAAAAAAATTCTCGTAAAGCCAACATGACTTGACCAGTAAAAGAAATAGCTAAATATCTGTATTCCTGAGTGAGTTTGCATGTTCTTTATATTGTTCTATTTACTTTTGATTAATTTTTGTGTGTATACAGGGTTAGGATCCTGTCATTCCATCTAGGGACAAATAAAGCTATTGCAGATATTGTAGGCTAGAATTCGCTGTCATCTATATTAAAAGTAATACAAGGTGATGTGGATCACTGCTGTAATGTGTTCACAACTTCAATTGTCCTTTGTTAGTCACTTTATTAAACTTAAGTCATTCCTTATATACTGTCTAGAATTACCTGGTTTATTTTTGAAGAATAGCTTATTTTGGGGAACACATAGATAATGTTCTCCAAAAGCATCTGTAGATGTTGATTAAGCCAGGTATGTTCAGTGTGTTCTATTTATTTAATCTTATGATAAATCCCCTATTTATCAAAAACCCACCACCCTCTGAAAGTTGAATGTATGTATTACTACTTGACATAAGACTGTGAAATAAAATTTGCATGGGAGTGTTTGCTTCAGCAGTGATTGACGTTTAAAAAAAAGACCTTCAAGATCATCAAGTCCAACCATCAACCTGTCCTGTCAAGTCCATCATTAAATTACATCCCTCAGTGCCACATACCCATCTCTTAAATACCTCCAGGGCTGGGGACCCCACTACTTCCCAGGGCGGCCTGTCCCAATGCTTAACCACCCCATCTGTGAAGAAATTCTTCATGTTCAATCTAAACCTCCCCTGGCATGATTTGAGACTGTTTCTTTGTGTTTTAATGCTTGTCACCTGAGAAGAGATTGACACTGTCTTTGCTGCAGCCTCCTGTCAGGTAGCTGTGGAGAGCTCTACCCTCAGCCTCCTCTACTCCATATTAAACCCTAATTCCCTCAGCCATTCCTCATAAGTCTTGTTTTCTTGTCTCTTTACCAGTTTCATGGCTCTTCTCCGTGCATGCTCAGACAACTCATCTTTCTTGTGGTGAGGGACCCAAAGCTGAACACATAATTTGAGGTGCACTCTTACTAGTGCAGCATACAAGGGGGACAATCTCTGCTGTAGTCCTGCTGGCCATGTTAATTCTGACACAGGCCAGGATGCCTTAGGCATTCTTGGCTACCTGGCCACACTGCATGGCTCGTGGGGGCCAGCACCCCCAGGTCCTTTTCTGCTGGGCAGCTTTCCAGCCACTCTTCCCCAAGCCTATACCACTGCCTGGGGTAGTTATGACCCAAGTGCAGGACCCAGCACTTAACCTTGCTGAATGCTGTACACTTGGTCTGCCTGTTGATCCAGTCCATCCTGATCCCCTGGCAAAGCCTTCCTACTCTCAAGCAGTTAAATGACGCAGTGATGAAAAGGTGGGAAGTGTAGCTCTGTCATGGACACGTGGATATTGAAGTGGTCAATAGTTTGGTACTCACACTTTAAAATAATGTAACATGTCTACTGTGAAACTAAGCAAAAATGTCTACTGTTTGAACAACATTGACTATGCTTAAAGAAGGAAAATATCTCAACATCTATTAAAATTTGTTAGTTTACTGAACAGTTGAAAATACTGCAGACGTATGGAATTAGGAATGTTAAAGAATTCCAAGTGTTGAAGTCTTATGGAACTGGTCCTAAATTTCCCAAGTACTTTTATATTAAACCATTCTTAGATTTACTTCCCCTTGTTGAGGAGTGATACTGAAAAAGATCTTCATAGAGCAGGTACTAACTTAATTTGTGTTCAGTAAAACAACAGAAAGTGGAGGAAAGCTACGGACTGACTGTGATAGCATAATCAGAATACTTCTACTAACTCATGCAGTCATCCTGTGAAAGAAGAAACTTCAAGTAACGCACTTGAAATAACAATCAGTATATAATATTAGAGAGAAGAAATAGTGATAAGTGAAAAGATGAAATGTCAGAGCTATTGCTCAGAGAAATTAGAGAGAAGGTAGGTCTGCTAGGGTCAAAGGTAGTAACTTTGTTATGAATAAATCATAGAAATTGCATAGGACTACTCCAAAGTAGTGATGATAATTATTGCTAATAAAGACCGAAGAGGAATAACTGTTTGGATAGTTCTCTGCGGGTGTATTTAAGTTGTATGAGATAGTAAAATACTAATCCATTGGCAATCAAGGATCATAATAGTACCTGTCAGTTACTTCTAAACATTTGCATTTCCCAGTAAAATAAATAATATAACCTCATTTTGAATGGTAATAGTTTTTTGTTAGTGTTTTTCCCTGTGGTGGCTTCACGGTGAGGGCAGCTTAACTCCACCACACCTCTCTCGCTCCCCCTCCTCAAAGGAAGTGGTGGAGAAAATATGTCTAAAGCACAGCGTTTAGATGAGGAGATGGGCATCTCTCACCAATTATCATCATGGGCGAAACAGACTCAGCACAGGGAGACTTATGTAATCTATTGCCTGTTACTAGCAGACAGTGAGAAACTAAACTCAGTGGAACAGTGAAGCTAAAAACAAACCAAAAACATCCCCACCACCACTTTCCCGCATCCATGCTCTATCTTCTTCCCTGAGCAGGGGAATGGGGGCTGCGGTCAGTCCCTGACGCTTCGTCTCCGCCGCTCCCTCACGGTCCCTCCCTGCCCCTGCTCCATGGGGTCCCTCCCACGGGATGCCGTCCTGCCCGAACTGAGCCTGCGGGGGCTGCCCACAGGCAGCAGCTCTTCAGGAACTGCTCCCACACGGCTCCGTCCCACGGGGTCCATCCCCCAGGAGCAAACTGCTCCAGCACGGGTCCCCCACGGGCGGCAGCTCCCCCCAGACCCCCTGCTCCTGCGTGGGCTCCTCTCCACGGGCTGCAGCTCCGGCCCGGGGCCTGCTCCTGCGGGGGCTCTCCATGGGCCGCAGCCTCCTCCAGGCCACATCCACCTGCTCCACCGGGGGCTCCTCCACGGGCTGCAGCGTGGAGGTCTGTTACAAAGGCCATTCCTGCAGCCCCTTCCCCACCCCACCCCCAAAAAAAAAAAAAAAAATTGTTACGTAAACCAAATGCACCCACATGCCAAGCTCCTTAGTCAAAAATCAAGAGATTGCTAAATTACAAAATTCAATGCTTAGTTAATATTTTCACTGTCTGCAGTAAGGTGCACTTCAGGATTTGTGTATAGTGATTTTATGTAATTACTGTTCTATGACACTAGCACAGTAAAGTTTTTTGTGAAAAACCTGTTCTTTCCTTCTTCAATTTAGTTATGACAGCAGATTGAGAAGAATGCTTTGTAGAAATTGCTTCACATTTGATTTGTAATTTTTTTCTCATACTAAATTGCAAGTATAAATAATAAAACAGTAGTATGGGAGGAAGGTTCAGCTTCCAACAAAATAGTTTACATGACATAATTTTCAAGGGATGTTGTGACATGATTTAATTGAAATTATTTTCATGCACTACTCTGATGCAGATCAGTGTGTAGAAAAAAACAAGTTATGACATTTTGCTTTATTTGGTCTTGTCCCAGGGAACAAGATTGAAAGACTTTTTTTCACTGCAGAGTGTATAAGTTAATTACTAAGCTCCAGGAGTAAAAGTAATTCTTAATTTAGCATCTAGATTCGCTTGGCCCAATGAAATGGTCAGATTGAATTTCCTTCACTGAATTCACCACTGCCAAACTAATGCATTCTGGAAAATCAAAACCCAACTAATAATAAAGGTGGAACAAAGAAGTGTTTTCTGCCATAACTGTAGTAATCTGTTTTGGGTCAGTAAAATGTTTCTTTGAGAGTAAGTCCCAGTGGTCTCAAGTACCTAGACCATTGCTTTTTCTTTAAAATTTGTTTAGAGGTCATGATCGTAGCACCTGGCTGCAATCTAGGTTTTTGATGCATTTAAGTACCGTTTAACTATTACAGATTGTTTAGTAGAAAATATACTTAATAGGTACTTAAAGAGTAGAATTGTCATCATCAGAGGAACTCATGGGATTCTGGTTAGCATACTAATGCAAGATTCAAGAGTAGAGTTTTTCTCATAAATGTAGCAAAAGGCAAGCATTTTTTGTCTCCTGTAGTACTTGTGTTTTTGCAGTATCATAAATCTGAGGAATCACAGACGACAAACATTTTATTTCAGGTGTCCTGAAAATACAACAAACACATTTGTCTCCCATAGTGCTTAAGTACTTGGCGTATTCGTAGTATTATAAATCAGAGGGATCGCAGACAATGACCATTTTATTTCAGGTGTCCTGAAAATAAGACTCATTAACCCTGTTTCAAAGTTCATATGCTGTCGAAGTATACAAAAAGTTTGAAGACATGGAGAGTTAAGTGTCCATTTGTGTACACTGTTAGTCTGGATATTACTGGCAATCTCAGTATTGTAAAAGATGTTCATATGGGCATTGGGGCAAAGAAGACATTCAGAAGACTTTTGAAAGTGTATGAGGCAGTATGCTACACAGGAGGGAAAACAGAAGGGCAAAAGACGCTTGTATTTCAAAATCCAATGAGCAGGTAGTCAAAGCTGACATCACAGGCTGACAAAATGAGTTTTGGTAAAGCACATCTTTCAAGGTTTGGAGATAATGCCCTGTATCCTTTAGAAGGGAAACAAAGATCTTTTCTTCTATAACAAAGAAGTGGTGGAAGGATTAAAGAGAAGGCTAAAAAGCAACAAAATGTGTTGATTAAATTTAGATTCAGAAGCATTCTGAATGAGTATTAATACAACATTTTTCTTTCTCAAAAGGAAAACTTATTTTCACTAATTTTGCAGCTTGTAATGAAACCATGGATTATATATTTTAACTAAAGTTGTGGGTCAAGACTGTTTAATAGTAATTTGAACAACCGTGCTATAATTTTAATGAAAATGGGAATTTGGTACCTAATTGCTGATATTTCAGAAAGTTTCAAAATCTACTTTTCCAAACTTTCAATTAATATGAAAGAATATCTGATTTTTGAAGGATTTTCATTGCCTTGAAATTTTGATGTCACCTAAAATCTTCATGACAAATAGTTTTATGTAATTAAAAAAAAAAAAAGATTTTAAGTGTTGTTCGTAAAGAAAAAAATACAGTCTGTAGGCCACATGCAAAGACAAGGATATTTGGTGATGACAGCTGAAATTTGGTGTACAGAATGATGTCCTCAGTCATGAAAGCAGCAAGCAGTGAAAAAGACTTGGGCAAACTAGAAGCCATTATGAATTTAATTTGATGGTAAAATATCTCTGTGAAAGTAATGGAACAAAGCTGTTTTTGTTTGAATGAAATACCTGTGAAAGGGTGAATTTAAATTTTACCAGATGCAGGTAGGTTTTGAATTTGTAAGTGAGATGGTTGTTGTTTAAAAAGGGTAGAGAAAAGGACATCTATGCAGTTTCTGCAGGAAACTGCAAAGCAGATGACCGGTACCCCTCAGATGTTGATTATGAGAAGAAAAGAGCAGGAAAATTAAAAAAAAAAAAAAAAAAAAAAAAAAACACGAGATCAAAAAGAAAAATCTGTTTGGATCAGAAACGGTAGACACAGCATGGAATACATGGAGAAGCTCTTTAGGAAATCTAGCTGAAAAGTCATTAGTTATCCAGTGGGAGTGCTTTCTAATATGTTATGTGTATTTGCACACCAATAAATGTCTAGGGTATAAACAGAAGAAGAAAGATAATTAGCACATAAAATAAACTTAGAGATGGAAATACAGTGGGTTACATTTAAGTATGTGTGCATGTAGTGTTTACTTAAAAACACAAAACTAGAGAAATATATAAATTAAAATAAGTGTTTTGAAAAAAAATAGGCAAGGTGGATCAGAAATCAAGTGTGGTAGGATTCACTAAAGCATAGATGAAAGATGGGAATCTTCAAAAGGATGTATTGGGAATAACCAGCCATTGGGCCATCTGTTTTGCCCATAACAGATGTCTGCTGCATAGCTGTAAGTTTGAGATGACTTACAGGAGTCATCACATTGTTGAGGGATGTCAAAGTCAGTAAGGGCTTCTGTGAATGCTTAAGTAGCAAAAGGAAGACTAAGGAAAATGTGGCCCTTCTGCTGAATGGAACAGAGTGACACACACGAAAAAAGAAAAAGGTTAAGGTCCCTAATGCTTTTTCAGCCTCAGTCTTTACTAGTAAGAGTGGCCATCAGAAATCCAAGGACCCAGAATGAAGAGGAAGACATACCCTTGGTGGAAGAGGATCAGGTTAGAAAGTAGTTCAACAAAACAGATGTAAGTTCAAAGGCACTGATGAGATGCATCTACAAGTGTTGAGGGAGCTGCAGGTACCATTACGAGGCCACTCTCAATCTTTGAATGATCATGGCAACTAGGATAGGTGCTTGAGGAGCGGAGGAGCCAGTCAGCCTCATCTCAATCCCTGGAAAGGCTCATGGATCAACTAATCCTGGAAACCATTTCTAGACACGTGAAGGGAAGAAGATCATCAGGAGTAGTCAGTATTGATTCACACAGGGGAGGTCATGCGTGGCCAACTTGGTGCAATGAAATGACCAACCAGCCTAGATAGATGAAGATAAAGCAGTGGATGTTGTCTTTGTGGGCTTCAGTAAGGCCTTTGAAATTGTCACCTAAAACATCCTCATAGGGAAGCTGTTGGTGTCTGGGTCGAATGGACAGACAGTGGGGGGGGTTGAAATAGCCAGGCCCTGAGTGTGCTGATCAGTGGTGCAAAGTCCGGTTGGAGGCCAGCAGTGAGCAACGTACCTCAGGGAATATTACTGGGTCCAGTCCTGTTTAATGTCCTCATTAATGGTCTGGGTGATGGGTAAAACTGTACCCTCAGCAAGTTTGGGGATGACACAACAGTTGGAAGACTGATGGGTACACCAGAAGGCCATGCTGCCATCCAGAGGGGTCTGGACAGGCTGGGGAAACGGACTGACAGGAACCTAATGAAGTTCAACAGTTGTGTAGTCCTGCACCTGGGGAGAAACAACCACAGGCACCAGTATGTGCTTGGGCCCACCCATCTGGAAAGCAGCTGTGTGGAAAAGGACTTGGGGATCGTGATGAATACCAAGTTGATCATGAGTCAGTAGTGTACCCTTGCTGCTAAGAAGGCAGATGGTATCCAGACTGTATTAGGCAAAGTATTGTACACAGGTGAAGAGAGGTGATCCTTCCCCTCTGCTCAGCACAGGAGAGGACACAAATGAAGTATTGGGTCCAGTGCTGGGCTCCCCACTGTAGGAGAGACGTAGACATGCTGTAGGGAGTCCAACAAAGGGACATGAGGGTGATTTCTCTCCTGTGAGAAAAGGCTGAAGGAGATGGGACTGTTCAGCCTGGAGAAAAGAAGGCTTGAGGAGGGAGCTTATCAATGTATATACATACCTGAAGGGAAGGTGCAAAGAAAATGGAGCCAGGCTCTCCTTATCGACAGGAAAACTTCAATGGGCACAAACTGAAAAACAGGAGGCTCCCTCTGAAAATCAGGGAACACTTCATACTGTGTGCGTGACTGAGTACTGGCACAGGTTGCCCAGAGGGATTGTGGAGTCTCCTTCCTTGGAGATCCTTAAAAGCCATCAGGACGTGGTCCTATGCAGCTGGCTCTAGGTGTCCCCTGCTTGAGGGGGGGGATTGGGCAAGATGACCTCCAGAGGGGTCCCTTCCAACATCAACCATTCTGTGATTCTGTGAGGGAATATTACTGGGTCACATTTCCTAGGATCAGTCATAGTGGCTGAGACCTTAAGGCAATCTGGATTAATATTCCATCTCTCCTACTTGATTCCTATGGTTCTTACATAGGGAATGACAGGTGAATAATTCCTTTTATATCTTTTCCACTGCATTGATGTTTCTGTTATTTTTTATCAAAGTATGTTGTCCTCAGTTGTCCTTTGTAGCCTGAAGTGCCTTAATCTACTTGTTTCTTATATAAAGGTTGTTCTATACTGTTGGTTATCATAGTTTCTGATGTTCTTCCAGTTTTTATGCCCTTTAAAAATGAGAAAACAGAATCGTAAAGATGCATAGTAGTATTACAGCTCTATTTATTCTTTTTATATTTTCTATTTTTTTTATTGTCCTGAATACAATCTTAATTACGAATGTTCTGTGGGTAGGGATAGCTCAGAACCTATTACTTTGTCTAATGTCAGAATATATACACACACACTCCTACCTGCACCCTCCTCCAGTTTTCTGCTTTGAATTTTGTTCGCTATTTTCCTCCCTTCCCCTTCCCCTTCCCCTTCCCCTTCCCCTTCCCCTTCCCCTTCCCCTTCCCCTTCCCCTTCCCCTTCCCCTTCCCCTTCCCCTTCCCCTTCCCCTTCCCCTTCCCCTTCCCCTTCCCCTTCCCCTTCCCCTTCCCCTTCCCCTTCCCCTTCCCCTTCCCCTTCCCCTTCCCCTTCCCCTTCCCCTTCCCCTTCCCCTTCCTTTCCATTCCGCATTCAGTTTGGCATTCAGCTCCAGATTAAAGAGATAGGCATCTGAATTCATATTACATTTTATAAAGAGATAAGACAATTACTTTTACTTGCTCTTTTTGTTCCGTAACTTGTTTCTAAGACAGCTGGCTGCACCATCCCATGCATTCCCAATAGGAAAAGGTTGTAGCATGAGAACCTTGTCCAGTCTTTCTTGATTGTATAGCAAAAAAATGGATGTTGTAGATTCACACCTTGGCATTATTTACTGTTGTTTTGGCCTTCAGACTCTTGGCAACCTTCCTGATTTCATGGTGTTTGAAAGTTTTCTAGCTGTTTTAGGCTTTTTACAAATGCCTTAAATTATCTGACCTGCTTTTGTGAGTGTTTTAAAGTTATTTTATTAGTGTTTGTCCCTCAGGTTCAAAGATGAGTTCAGCTTTTTAAGTTATACCTGTTTAAATACCTCTTGCCCTGCTGTCCGAGTTTTACTGAGCTCCTTTTGCCTTCTCTCATTTTTTTTTTTTTTTTTTTTTATTTTTTGACAGTCATGTATTTGGTGTGACTTCCCTTGGGATGTTCTTGAATGTCTTCCCATACTGCATATACACATTTTACTCTTAAACGTATCTTTTTAAACATAATTTATATTCTGATATAAATTAATTTTTCAAATTAATTCCTTTTCCAAAATTATACCAGAACTGTGTTGTTTTTTTTGAAGGTATGCAAAGCTTCCCATTCAAGTGGTTCTCAATATTATGAGTTAGTTTCTGTTTGTTGCTCCTGCCATCCAAGCATTAGTTCCGTGATACCTTCTTTAGTTTCTAAAAATTCTTACCTTCACACCCTGATAAGACATTGGCTCAATCTGCATGGTGTTAACTGAACTCTCCTGTTTTTGGCTTTCTTGTCTCTGCACCGTTCTCGCAGTCTCTCGCAGCATGGTGCAGTAATCATTGGAGTGGTGTAACACAGTACTACGCTTCTCAGATTGTTCGTGCTTCCTTTAAGAACTCCTGAAGAAAACCGTATATAAATGGTCTCCTAAGACAGGAGAAGTATGGTTTCCAACCATCACCACACCAATCCTATTAACTTTTTTGAAATGCAGAAAAGACCTTTTCATCCTGTGTATCTGATGTTATAATACCTCTTCAAGAGTAAACCTATGCTGGCTCAAAAAATCGTTTTTCCTCCCTCAAATGTTTTTCCATGTTTTTCAGCACGTCCAATTTCCTGCTGCTTTCACTTGTACCCTAGCTAAAGGATGCCATGGAGAAAATTACGGCTTGTGATTCTTCAGTCTTTTTACTGATTTTTTTTTTTTTTTTAAACTTGGTATTGACTATTGTCTATGCCAATAGGCTCATTTCCCTTTCTTTGGCTTCACTTGGAAAGTGTCACATTTGCTATTTCTTTATATTACTTCAGCAGGCTGTGTCTGGGAACATCTCTGCTCACCCCTGCCCCCACTACAATGAAGTCAAATAAGCAGCTGGTACCCTGTCCTGAGGAGGCATTCTACAGATTAGCCAAAACCAAGTAATAAGCACAGTTTTAAATCACTTACTCTCTAGGCTTGTTTAAAATTGTGACTGTGTTTTGATCAGTAATTAGAAGCAATTAGATACTGATTGTAGCAAGTGTTTACATTTCTTCATTCTTTCATCACTGATGCAGTTTTTCAAATACTAGTCATCTCGGCTAAATTTATTATATTTTTTTCTGATAAGTTAATAAAAATATATGACAGTTGAAATATGAGATCTCAAGAGATCTGGATTCTGTACTATTGATTGAGTTGGAAATTTCTACTGAAATCAGGACAGAATATTTTTACTCAGTTACTACTTTGGAAATTATTTAGATGATGTCTTGATATGTAGAGAAGGTTGTGAAGAATTTGTGCTTGTTCATTTTCTTCTATGTAACTGCTACATTAGACTAATGGTATGACTTCCTCAAAGCAAGTCTATATGCCTACAGAACAGTCATTTAAACTCAGTTATAGTCAGTGGGGGAAAATGGACTCCTTTAAAAAGGAGATGTCTATTAGCAATATTTTAGACATCCTGTTTAAAAGTGGATAATTGATGCAAGCTTCACACAAGTTGTGCCTGTAGGTCTCTCCCGTTACTGTAGTGAGGCAGGAGGGAATTCTACCTGTAAATGGATCAAATATTTCTGAAAACTGCCCCTGTTTAAGTCTCAGATTTTTTACATCCATATATTAAGTGTTCAAATTAATGGGTTTGCAGATTAACTTTTATTATTCTTTTAGAATTTTAAAAACACCTATGTATGTACTTATATTTCATGTCTTTAAATACATATAGAACATGAGGTTATGTCCAATTAATCACCCTGCACATTTATTACGTGTTTGAATGTTTCCAGCAACAGCTAGAAACCCTTTCTTTAGAAAAAAACAGAAGAAAATTCATTTATTCTGACCTGTTCAATCTCTTACGTGCAACATGATCTTTGGATTGCATTTAGGAGGTTGCTCAGGATCAGAAGGGAGTTGCAGCTGATTCCTCTGTGCAGGATTTGAGTATAATGTGTCCTGACAGATTCAAATTAACCTGATATTCTATGATTGTGATTTCACATACTATAAATCAAATTGTAGTGAAGATGACTGATTCCGGCAAATTGGTTTGGGTGTCTTCTGTGTATACCACCAGCAAAAAAGAATGGCTGAAGCTAGTAAGAAGTTCATCACTGAATCATACATGTCTCATTTTTATCTTTCAGTATTTATGGCTTAATGTGTATAATTGGATTCAAACATACAGAAAAATGCCAAACTAAAATTGCTCTTTTGTAGGGTTTTTGTCTGGCTGTAGCAGAGCAAAATTGTCATATGTGAGGGAGGGAGCTGTTGAAAGGGATGCCAGGGGGGTGTTATTTAATGATAAATGATCCATGTATTCACAGGGGACGTGGAGGAGTGCCTCCGCCACCAGCAGGAGTACCAAGAGGGGCACCAGCGCCCAGAGGAGTGCCTCCCAGTAGAGGACCAGTCAGTCGTAGCCGTGGACTTCTAGCACCCAGAGCGAGAGGAGTACCTCCACCTGCAGGCTACCGGCCCCTTCCACCACCTCCAGCACAGGAGACTTATGGTGAATATGTAAGTCGAGTTTTTCTCAGAGCTGTTGACATGAAGCGTATTGATTTTTGGAGGGATGAGCCTAACTATCACTTTAGAACTGAGTAGAATTTCTTTAATTAGTACCTAATTAAGTCTTGCTCTGAGAATTTATGGAGAACGTGCTAATCTCATTACCTTTTTAGACTTGAACTGTTTCATATCACTAATACTTCAGGTTATATGTGCTATCATAAAGACGTTTGCAGTGCATTTGGCAAAATATTTATGTAGCTCTTAAGCATATTAGGTTTCTGCTTTAAAAATCTGAAAAATCACACTGTCAGTAGATCTTTAATTCTGAAATGTGAATAATGTTCTACTCTTTAGCCTAGAGCCATATTTATAGGCATAGTGCAGTTCAACGATTAGACAATTAAAATACTTTTATGAAAGCTTCAGAATTGATCCAAAAAATTTTAACAATCGTACAGTGCATCTCAGTAAGCCTTACATTTTTGTCTTGATTTCACTGCAATAAAAATTAAACATATCAAAATGTTTTGTACAACTGAAAATTACAGACGGTTATGAATTATATGACTTGTATGAATTTAATTTATACTGAACTTACAGAGCAGTAGAATAAAGAAGCTTATAAAATCAAAACTATAGTCATAAAAATGGATTGTCTTACAGAAAATGTTTTCAAGGACAAAGCTTTTGATGTTTTTGTATATCTTAAAGCTTTGTGTGTCCTTTTTACAGCCAGATCTCTTGTCCAAACTATGTATCTTTTTATTCAGACTATCAAAAAAGGAGCTCATGAGTTCCAGAAAAAGTTTTTCCTATTCAGATGTCTTCTTTTCAGTCAAAACCTTTCTTCTACCTATCTTCTCCCTCCCATCTTAACCACATTTCCCCCCCACAAAAGCCCCAAATCAAATCTCAACCGTTGTCCATTTGATCAGAAACCTAAAGTTCTATGTAACATTGCTTTATGGAGATACAAGTTTAATGTCATTAGCATGAACATTTTTGTACATACCTGAACAATAAAGGAGAATCTAATGTAATTTATTAATGTTATGAAAATCCGTATTTGAACAGCATTTTTAAATGTCCCTTGGCTATACCTGGCTTGACTGTTCAAGGTGGGCAAGTAGGTGGTTATTTCATAATGCTTTCAAAGCAATTAGTCCTGGTAGTCCTTTCAAATCAATCTGGCCTTTTTCCACACCATATGCAGTGGAATGGATGGTGACGGGGTGAAAGTAAACCTGAGTAATTATGTATTTATAAATGTCTGTTTATAGAATATGTATGTAGAAGTGTATGCCATGGATGTAGCCAATAGTGTCTTGAATATGTATCCTGATGTAGGCTTCTCTCCTGAGAGAATGATTAGAAAATACCCACTATAATGAAAAACAGTGCTATGCTATAGAACTGCTAAACTGAACATTCTCTACAACTGGATCACTTATCTTCCAAACAAGATATCTGAACCAGGATAAATATATTATGCTGTAATTGATGAAGCTATGCAAACTGGTCCATTTTAAAATTACCATATTTTGTGTCTTTGTGGGCTTTGTTAGAAAACTCTTTCTAGGACGTGAACCATTAGGGTATTTTATGTTAGGTGTTAAAGTCTGATACTGTTTCCACCTGCCCAATTGTAGCATACAATCAAAGTGCCAAAACTGTATATTTTATTGATTTAGGTAACATGGTAAGAGTCATTAGTAATATTTCTGTCCTTGCTTACTAATTGCTTGTTGCCTGTGTCTATGTATTAAGTGCTGTTTTGCAAACTCAATATCCAAGGAGGGTAAGGTGTCACAATTTGCTGAGAAGTCAATAGAATGACAACATCCATGAGACTGGGGGGTATCGTAACATGTTATTTTAAGCAGCATCTGTGGCATATAGTTTCTGAGCTACAGAAAACAGGATATCTGGAGAAGTTACAGATCAGCATTTGAAACTTTTCCATTGAACACTGGAATGTCTGCAAGGATTCATGAAGGTTTTCATTCCTATAGGCTTACAAGCCTGTACTTTGTATTTGTTGAAATAGTGTGAAAATATGTAAGTTTAGAAAGAAGCAAACTATATTCTGGATGGAAGCCTTCAACCACTTGCTTCTGTAATTCCATAATCTAAGATGATGCAGGACTTCCAGTACATAAAATATTTGCCCTTTTCCTCTGGCATACTGTTATGTACATGATGTGACAGAAAATGAGGCCATTATTAACTCGCATAAACAGCTTCCGCTTTCAGTCTCTCCCTTTGGCAACCTCTTTCCGTTGTCCTGAACATCTGTCAGACCAACGAATCTTTAACATCTAAGAGTAATTTACTCAGTTCTGCCTCCTGCCTATCGTTATCTCCCCCCCCCCCTTTTTTTTCTTAAGATGTTACTTTTAAAAAAACACCAAAATGGAAGATGGTTACTGTAGTCTGAAAAAACAGAAGGGTTAATTCTGGAGGAAGAATCTTAAACTGGGAAAATCATGCCAGAGGCAAAAAGTAATTTATTTGGATGTAGATGCATTTTAACAAAGGCTCAAGATCAACAGAAATAAGTGATCATTTCTGTCCCCTATTTTGAGCCCATAAGTAAGTTGTCCAGAACATAACTGTTACAGAAGACTCTGCACAGAGGTAGAGTATTTCTGGTCATCAGCCAGCTTTCTCAGATATCTGTAATGCTGACTCTGGATGCTTCATGTGGCCTTCTCTGCTGAAGTCACTCAACGTCCTGCACATTTTTCCAGTTCAGTATGCCTAGTTTTCCCACTCCACTTTTGCAAGTCTCACTTACATATCTCATTCAGCCCCATAACCCATTCCTCCTAGGACTTTACAGTATTGCTAGTGCCATGATAAAGTTTTTGAAGCTACTAAACCGCAGTTGCGTATTGTTTCCTGTTAAGATTATTTTTTTTAACAGCTGTAGCATCAGCTTGGATGATAGGAAAATTTCAGGCATCTGCAGCCAGCCAGCTTTATAATCACTGTTCCATCCTCACTGCTCTGGTGTGATAAACTTTCTCCAAGGGCTAATATGACTCTCATTTTTGTGTCTTCGACTGCGTGGGTCAGGAGGAAGCCTAGTATGAGATGGAAGCATGGCCAGGATTATTTTTCTAATACTTGGATAAGGGAAAACATACAAGATGGTTGCTAGATTTATTGAAGCACTTGCAGATAGTCTCAGGGACACTGTTCTCTTAATTATGAGAGTGTTTCTATACTTACTGAACCAAACATGCAATAGATAAAAGTCAAAATATTTTTCATATATTTGTAAACTTACAATTTATTCCATTCAGATAAGGAACAGAAATTGTATTTAACTACTACCTGGAGATTTTAATCTTTTCCATAATTTTCAATAAGCAAGAAATAAGTAACAGTATGCTAGCAATTCACTACTTTTTTTTAGTGTTGACTCCTTAATCAATATTCAGGCAAACAGAGGTTAGAACATAACTGTTCGATCTCAATTACTGTCTAGTAACAGTTTCTGCTTTTTGCTTCTTCTTGTTGTCGTCTCTACCAGCTTTAAACCTTTGGGTCTTTTTTCCAAATCAGTAATACAGCAATGGGGCTGAAGCTTTTTAAGATTAGTTAGTTATTCACTCCTGCTCTTGTTTCACAAGAAGTGTTTTTCAAATATTCTCTAAGTATTTAAATTCTGTACTCTGAGGGAACATATTTGTTATGATGCCACGCCGAGTCCCATTTTGACTGCTTATATGTTTTAAATGAAACGTGAGATTTATCTGAGCTGATAATCAGATGTTAGGCATTAAGGACTGGACTTTTAACATAAATTGTTTAAAGTAAAATGAATTCTTGTGGCAGTGTGGAACTGAAAAATAACTGCAATTGAGCAAGTTATGGTCAAGACTTGCTTCAGCAGTATTTCAGAAAGCAATCAGTTCTAAATGTTCCTCCTAGTGTCTGTGAGTGTAAAGTGGTGGCAGAGCTTTAGTTCTGTTTCTAGATGTTTATTGATGTTTTCTTGTGTTCAGACAAGGGTTACTTAAAGTAGTGACCATGTGTATAATGTCTAGCAGTGTTTCAATTAGAGTGCTTCAATGAGATTGCTTTCTGTAATTGGAAATTGAATTATGATGGAATGTCTACCGCTAAGAGACCTAGGGAGCCTTTCTAATGTTAGGTAAATTGTAACTTGAAAAAGAACATTATGAACAATTTACAATTACATGTCAAGGTTTTTTGATTTGAAGATACAGGCTTCTTCAAAGGATGAACAAAACAGTTGGATGTATAACAGATACTGGTAACAAACTTCAAGATCTAAACTTTAAAATCTGTGCTTAGTTATCATTTGATTCTGTAAGATCCTAAAGCTTAGAGATTCTTAAGTTTCTAAGTTTATAGTTCCTGAAGCATACATTTGTGGATATTTCCAGAAATACATTGTTTTTACTGGTACACAAAGCAGTGTTTTCAGACTGAATTCAGACTTAAGATTGTAATTCTCATACTAAGTCTATTATACAGGACTATACTTATACTACATATACTATAAGATATATGTGCTACAATAGGATGAGATTATGCTCATACTACTCCATATGAGAAATGGGGAAGACTCAAAAGACATCATTGTAACCTGCTGTATAACAAGATCCTACCCAAAAAATGATCAGATGGGATGCTGTAAGACACACTTATTTGCAAGCTTGGTATTTCTCCAGTATCGAAAGGCTCTTGGTTTAGACTCTTGTTGCAGGTATTCACATTCCCTCAGTTCTCTCTGGAGAGCATGTGCTAACCACCAGCATAATGGCTGTGCTGGCATTCTCAGCATCAGGAGCTGTGGTTTCCATCCTTTCCATTTTGGAAGGAATTCTTAGAACTTTGTGGGAAGCTTAAAGGGAAGGAAGAGATGGGGTTGGTTTGTTCACAAGTGATGTGTGGCTGGATGGCTAAGAACAGAAGTCTAGACTCCATTTCACAATCCAGTGATTAATATAAAATGTACATGTATCAATTTAATGAATGAATGAATACAAAGTCTTACTTCTTACAGGTGGGAGCACATTCAGCTGAATAACCTACCGCCTATTGTTTAGTGCATCTACTTAGAAAGTTCGTTCAAATTCTCCCAGGCTTGATGTCAAGCATTTGGGTTTAATTCTGCAGATGCTGAGTATTGGTTGTAATATATAAAGTCCCATTTCCTTTGTGTGAGGAAAATGTCTAATGCAATGGATGCATTTAGGGCTATGAACTCCAAGTGGAGGGGAGTATACTTCAATTCCTAAAGAACTGTATACCACAGATGTAGAATCATAGAACATCCTGAGTAGGAAGGGACCCACGAGGATCATCAAGTCCAACTTCTGGCTCCACACAGGGCAACCTGAGAGTTAAACCATATATTTAAGAGCATTGTCTAAATGCTTCTTGAACACTGACAGGGTTGAGGCAACAATCTGTGTGTTTTTCGTACCTTCAGTGTTACCACTCATCTCGTTAAGTTAGGTGGCCTCAGTCCCTACCGGGTCTCTTAATATCAGTTCCTAGGTGTCTGAGGGCTGTATGGAGTCTATAAGAGTTGATAAGATGTTCAGGAGTTAATCCTTTCAACAGAGCATTCTGATTTGTAATTATCCTTTCTGCATCTCCTCACTGAGATCATATTTGGTTTAGAAGATTTTGAAAAACAGAGTAAGGATTACAAAAAACATACTGTGGAAGCAATTTCTTGGAGCAACGTTGATGTTGATTTTGCAAGGTAAACTGTTTTTAAACTAGACTGCTTCTTCTCATTAACATTCATTTGCTCATTTACTGTTCCTGGTTGAAAAGGAAAGATCTGTAGGGGAAAAAAAAAAAAGAGCAAAATCTTTGTATGCCATATGAAAAATACAAGTTCTTTATTTACAAGTGAATGTTTCCTGGAATGGGGAGCAAAATATTGGGGAGCAAAATAAGGGTTAGTCCGGAGGACATAAGACTTTGAAAAGAGCTTAAATTCTACCTGCGTTGATTTCCAGTATAATTTTAATCTCACTTTGCAATAGTTGCACCATGTTTTAATTTACCTTGATATTCTGAATACCGATACTTTCCTAAAAACTTGCAATAGTTTTATTCAAATTAATTTCAAATATTCTTGTTTGTGTAGTTGTTTTGAGTGTGCAGCTTTGTTTGAGTTCCTGGAAAAGGGTTTGAAGAAGCTTCATTCTCTAGGAACTACATAAATGATCTTTTTGTCCTTTCTGTCTCTGTTCCCTTCTGTAGATAATGTTCTGGTTTACACTTAAATCTTACCTTTTTTTTTAAAGCAATGTGTTCACTGAGTTTTTGTTTTTCAAAAGTGCTTAAAGTCAGTGTAAATTCTGGTAAGGCTTTTGGAAAGGAAGTTCAAAGCATCAGAACATTCTTTTTTTTTTTTTTTTTTTAAGTTGCAATGTTCTGTTTCATGCTAAGTAGGTCAAGAAAAAAGAAATGTGAAGAAACAAAGAGTTTTAAAGGTATTAAGACCCTCAATTCATTGTTTATTTTTCTTTTATGTTTTCCTTTGCTGTTGGGGTTTTCAGGATGTGGTGAAGAGACAGTGGAAAATCTTTCTATTTTCTCAGGAGATCAGACGACATTTTAGCTATGGAAACTGTGGGATGTTTTTTGGAGGCAAAGCTGAAAAGTTTTTCTGCCTGCTTATTTTGAGGTTGAACCATAACCTATATTGTGTACATAAAATAATTCTTGAATTATTTCAGAGTTCAAGCAGCTAATCTGAACTGGGGCCATGTTGTGACTTGGTGTTATTGCATAGGCCTTAGTTCTCCTTGTGATTCTTACTCTGGCCCTGGCCACTGTATACAGAAAGAGAACTGTTTTGGCCTGGTAGTCACTTGGTTTAAATGCTGCTGCCTATATTCATTAGCAACTCTTCTATTTTTTTTTTTTTTTAAGTGCAGAAACAGAATCCACTGGTACATCTCTCCCATTTCATAAATACCTTATTTGTTCTGGTTGAATATGCTCTGGTCTCCTTCTAGATGAAAACAGATGAAATTGTACAAACTAAGAGCTTACAATCTGTACGTGTTTGCTGCAAATGTCCTTAATGTTAGCATTCAGACTTCAGATGGAAGTAGCTGCCCATATTTGTTCTGATTGCCCTGTTGTTTCAGTGATGGGGAGATGTTATTTTCACACGACAAAATGGCTGTTCCTTCCTTTTACAATTCTAATTTGCTGAAAAAATTCTTTACTGCCTAGTGCTGATGTTGTCTCATGTGCTTTCTCCTTCAAGTTAATTTCTGAGCACTGTATTTTTTGATTGTGATAGTTTTTATCTGAAAAGACGAAGTTCCACCAGTATTTGGTGATGAAGTACTGGTGTAAGTATTAATTTCAGAGAATGATGAGGAAAAGAAACAACAACCTTTTAGTTATAGTGATAACAGCCTTAATTATGTTTTTTTCCCTTGGATATATTTCCGTAGTGGGGCAGAGCAGGGAAAATGATTTCTTATTGATTTGATGATTTTTTCCAGCACTGCAAATGGCCTTTTTGCTAAAATGAACTTTTTACCCCCTCTTTTTCCTGCTTCTCTGTCTTGTTCTCTTTGAAACATTGTTAATTTCACCTAAAGGGGGCCCAGACACTAGTCTGTCACTGTCACTGCCAGCAGATTATAATTTAAAGCCACCATTTCCTATTCCCCATGAACAAGGGTATGTTTAAAGTACTTAATCATTAGAAAGAAATACAGATGAGCAAGACTTAGCTTGATTTAGAATGTGTCGGGCACTGCAGAGGTTTTGGCAAAGATTGCTTTCATTGGTTTTATCATCATTTGACCTGTGATTGTAACTTACTGTTTAATATACTTGGAGGATGCATATTTACGTATTGCCTTTGGTTCTGTCCATGAAAAATGTCTGCACTTTGCACTAGACAATTGCAGCTACCAAACGCTGCTCTTCACCCTTTGGATTTACATCAACTGCAGGTGCTATCATTAAGACAACTGCAGGCAAAAGCTCTCTTCCAGAGGAAATGTAATGTGATGCTAGCTTAATAGTGGAGTTATTAACAAGGTTAGAGATTTTGCAGAACAGTTTCATATTTTTTTTCAGAAGATCTGTCTTGTAACTCTAACCGTTCTTTTCCTTTGGAAAAAAAAATCTTAAGATCATAACGAACATAAGTCAGGCCATTGCCTCTTGATGCTTTCCTGCTTGATATTTCAAGTGCCTGTGGAAAGTACCTGCAGTTATGAGATGACGATAGCATTTTCAGCTCACTATTTTTTCTACATTTTTGTATTGTAAGCATGAACTGTACAGCACATTTGCTGCCTTTTCTTCAGACTAAATCTGATGAGAGTTAGTTTTCTAAGTTGTCCTGAGAAGTAGAATATGAATAATAGAAACAAAGTGCTTCCATTCATGGGCTAAAAACATCATTTTGTTGGGCTTTTGTTTTTTGGAGAAGAAATATGGCTTCACTAGTAAACTCTTAATGATTACCGATTATCTTTAGGAAGAGCTTTAGGAAGAGAAATCCTTACTGTTTGCCAGTGAATATGACGTACTTAAATAATCACAGCTATCCTATACTAAAGTTCTCTCCTCTGCCTCTTCATTATATGTAAAATTACTTTTATTTAAGTTTGAATGATGTTTTATAGTGCTGAAACATGTCAGATGGCTGAGGATATTTTGTATAGATAATAACTAAGGTTAAATAAAACATTGCCAGGGAAGTGGTCATGGCACTGAGCCTGCCAGAGTTCAAGAAGCATTTGTACAATGCTTTCAGACACAGTCTGATTTCTGGGTGGTCCTGTGTGGAGCTAGTAGTTGGACTTGGATGATCCTCGTGGGTTGCTTCCGACTCAGGATATTCTATGATTCTATGATTTATTGAATTCACAAGAGGTCTGTTTCAGAAACAAAAAATAGTGTGGATTTAATTAAAAACTGAAAATACTCTGCCTTGACCAGCCTTAATAATAACCTCCCAGAAGGGAAAGTTTTCAAATGCAGTGTGACTGACAGAAAATACGATGTCACATCTAGTTCAGGGAAAGCTCTGAAACATAATTTGGCTGCCCTTGCCTCCTTGCTGTTTCAAGGGAGTAGTGCACAGTAAATAAATGTGGAATTTGAATCTTTTCTCTCTTAACAAGACATCATAAGCACCTCTTTAAACATAGTGTATTTTTGCATCATGTAGCAGAGGAAGTTTATTTTGTTTTTAATGTATATCTGTGATTTTACAAATGTAAATACAGCAATAAAAAGGAAGAATGGATCTATTTAAGCAGATTATGGTAATTGCAACACCACAGGTTGATCTTAATGCTTAAGTGCCAGGCATCCTACATATGAAAAATAGAAACCAGTTATCTTTCCATTCAAAGCTTAGAGTCACCTTCAGCAAAATAATAATGCAAAATTTAATAAATTCTCTACTTTAGAAATTAACACACACAGTGGTGAGAAATAGTGAGTTCCAAGCAAAAGTTTTCTGGAAGAGAAAGCTAGCTACATACACACAAGCCTGATACAAAACATTGGCCTTCACAAAATAGTACTTTCATTCTGCTGGGCATTTTGTTAGGCTGATAATGCTTTTCCTATTTCAAGTAAATTTTGTTCTTTTGTCTGCAAGAAGCCATAGATACACCATAGCTTCAGGCTAGTCTGTTTTACCTTTTTCTTCCTCTTTTTTTTTTTTTTCCTTTTTTTTTCCTTTTTTTTTTTTTTTTTAAGTTATTGATATAAATGTGAAAAATAGGACTGGTTGCTTAAGAATTCTTGAAGAATTCCTTAGGGGCAGAGTTCTCCTGAAATGTTAAAAGGTTAATTTCAGTCCTCTGCTTCGATTTGTTGTCACTGATGTGCATATATCGTTGGAGATAGGGGTGTTAGGGATGGCTCATTCACAGTTAGCAGATTCTATGAGAGGAGACCAAATGTCATGTAAATGCTCTGGAACAGAGCAGATACATTGGCTCAGACAGCTTCTGCTGCTGATCAATGTCTGTATTGTTAACAGATGTCTGTGCATTGCATCAAGAAGTAATAAAGTGCTTGTTCATAATAACTGCCAGGAGGGAATGGTTTTGTGGGTTTAGTGTGTGGCTCATCAAGGAAAATCCATATCTGTATCAGATGGGCAAAGAAAACGCTAAGACTCTATTTTAGCTTTTAGTTTCAGGACAGTGAATTATTGAAAGAGCAAACAATGAATTTCCTTTTTTGAGTGGGACCGTTTATCCGTGCATCTCTTTGCGACACAAAATTGGAAGAATCTTTTTGTCCTTTTCCAGGCCTATGAATAGGCTGTCACTCCCTTGTGCCTGCAAATATTCATGGACACCCTTCTCTAATCATTGCTGGGAAACAATAACGTTCACTGATCTAGCAGTGGCAGAGCAGTACTGGTGGGCTGCTTGCTTGGTTTTCCATATAAGCAATTTCAAATGACATGAAAATGCTAGAAAATCTCTCAGCAAACTCACAGCTTCCTGTTTGTTTTGAGGATGTCGTTGGCATTTCTGCTGTAGAAAGCTTTCCTTCCGAGCAAGCTGTCAGATGCAAATTATCGAAGGTGTTTTCTACTAGAGTAGGACAAGCCCTACCTAATTGACACAAGCAGTAGTTTTTATTATTATCAGTCTTCACTGAAAATTTCTTGAAAAGGATTCTTTTCCTAGGAGAGAGATTGTTATTTCATAAGACTTTATTCTTATATTGCCAGGGTTGATACACGCTTATTCAGAAAAATATATTTATGTGACATTGCCTGATTTTGGTTTCTCTGGGTCCCTATGTTTTCGAAGTGCCTTCTAATTAGAGTTATTCTCATTTGGTGAAACTGGAGAAGATAACTGTAAAAATTCATTGAGGCCTTTGGGGTATTTGCATAGGATTTCCGAAATCTCCCACGTCAGGGATCAGTACAAAGGAAATGCCATTTTTACTCAACATCAGCTTAGCTCAGTTAAGTTTATTGTTTGATCCAATGGTAAATTAGTGACAGTTCTTTGGATTTCTACATTCCATCTTTCCATGAAAGCACAGCATCATTGTCACCTGTTTTTATGTTAAACTTCTGTATGGCTTGTGGCTGGAGCTAACATGGTTTGTTCAAGTTAGTATTTAAACGCCGTGCTATTTTGGGAAGAGCAGTATTACGGTGTATACTTTACCAAAATTCTTAAATACTTCAAGAGAAACACTATTGGAGTCATTAATTTAGTGTCTTAAATAATGGTTACTAAACTCCTACAGGGTGAAGAGTGTACAGAGGGCATTCAAGGTAAAGCTGTGGTTCTTACTAGTGTTATCTCTAGGGAAAATCTCTTTCCCGTCTGTAGTCTACATAGGAATACTGAATTTAGTGTCCAGAATTAAGAGTCAGCAACATCAGTCAGTTCACAATCTTTTATTTAGATGCTTTGGTTCCTAACTGAAGTGCTTCCCTGAACTTTCTTGAAGGTCAGTAGCTGACATACCTCAAATTCAAAGATGTGGAGACATGAAGTATTTGTAGTTTTCTCTGCACAATCCAATATTTTAAACTAAAATATCTGTTTTGAAGCACATTGCTGCCAGTAGCTCAAGATATTTTCAAGCTTATTATACAGTCTTAGATGTATGTGGAATTAGTCTCTTAATATCAAGATTTTGCCATCTCGGGATTTATATATGTCATATATCCATTTCAGGAGGGTATTGTCTTTGATGTTTAGAACTAAGTCACTACTTTGTTTCTAGAGTGTGCTCAGGGTTAATATTACCTTTATTTTATATCCTTTCAGGAGTATGATGATGGTTATGGAACTGCTTATGATGAGCAAAGCTATGATTCCTATGACAACAGCTATAGTACTCAAGCACAGAGGTAAGTTCCAAGATCTGCAGTAACTACAGGTGAAATATTGTACAGTTGGAAAGTTAATTTTACTTAATTACTTTCTCAGATTCATTTTAGACAGTAAAAATATTATAAGAGGCTTATTAGAAATACCCTCCAGCATTTTGTCGCTAGTAGTACAGAAGTAAAAAAGTCAAGTTACTTAGTGGTTGAAAAGAAGCAAGTGATATCTTGAGACAAAGAATTTCCATGATGCCAAATCACAAATCAAAGTGTTTGGCTGTTCAAGAAATTTAGGAAAATTGAATATTAATTTTGAATTAATGTTCAAAAAAATTTTTATAAGGTGTGGGGAACTCTACAAAAGGTAGTAAATCATCTGAAACAGCTGATTTTTTTTTTTTTTCACTTTTCAAACCTGATTATACTGCAGTACTTTACATTTATTTGGTGTTGCTATGTTAAAAAAAAAAAGGCAAACAAAAACTAATAGTATATGCTTCTGTGGAATTACGTGTTTATGAACAATTTAAATCTCATGTTAATTTGTGTCCCTTTCCTCCCTTTACATTCCCAACAGTATTTTTAAGCACTTCTGATTTATTTACTTAGAATTTTGCTTTCTTAAAGAAACTATTTTAAAGTTCCATGAATTGAAAGGAAAACTATTGTGTCCTAGTTCCCAGTGCTGGAAAAAAAAACAATAAAGCTGTGACGTACAAACTACTTGTATCAGGTTGTAACAAATATGACATGACACACTTTTTAGTAATTTGGCTGATCATCCCCATTTTGGGGTACATCTAGTGGGCACATTTGAAAAAGGAAAGGGAATTTTTGTGCACCTTTTAGTGAATTTCTTCTTACTCTTTTTCTTAGACCATGCTGACAGTTTGATTAGTAGTGGATTTCCTAATGTCATTGAGAATTTCTTGAAACAATTTATGGCAATAAACTTAAAATGGTTGAGACAATGCTGAAAAAATGCTAGGAAATGCTCTAGTTATACGTTATTGCTTTGGTTATTTGCGGTGCTTAGGGCTCCAAACCATGCCCACTGGGAACAAGACAGAGGAAAGGGAGTTGTTGGTTGACACTGTGTTAATGAAAGAATCAGAGCAGTATCCTTTTACCTTCCACTGAATGTTTAGACTACTTTGTTCAGTGCAGCCGTATCTGAAATACTACAGAACTGTTCACCGCAAAGTTGAGATCAAAGCTGTTTGCAGTTGACATCTGCTTTGCTGTAGTGTTGACACACCCAACATAAATTTCATTGTATAAATGAATATTTTCCTGTGCCCAACAACTCAGTGTGAAAAAGCTTAGTGGAAAGTTCCAATGTCATTATTATTGAGATCTAACACAAGGAAAATAATACTTTTGTACATATGATACTTGATTCCTGTAAAGTCTTGCAAGCTACTGAAAATTGATTTAAAAAAAAAAAAAAAAAAAAGGCATGACACCAGCAGTGTAGGACCTCTAAAATATGATGCTCTGTAGGCATTTAGAGACCAGCTGCTGGTAATGGATTTTTTTTTTCCAAAAAGAAAATTACCAAAATAGTCCTCAACTTTTATGTTGGTAATTCTATTCTGTTTTACTGCTTCTAGTGTTGGTAACAGTGTTTATTGCACACAAACAGTCAGATTTCATTACCAAGTCATTTGACTGAGCCCAAACTGAAAACATTACTAGCATTTGCTTCTTTTTCATGCTAAGCAGGCTTTCACTAGGATATTTTTTCATTTGAACTAAAATTAGCAAAAAGCAGGTTTTCCAATAAATATATTTGCTCACGTAAAGAGCTAATAATTATACATAAGAATATGTATAATATTCATACATACAATATGACTATACTCAGCTTGGTCTGGAAGGAGATGATTCACAAATTGTTTGCTTTACTTTCTATTTTGCCTGTAGTTTCACAATATTACATATGGGTAGATTTCGATTTCATTATCTCTTGAATAATTATTTTTTTACCATAATCTTAGTAAGTGCTACATGGTAAAACAAAGCAAGAAATGATTCACTCACTTGTGTATTTCAAATGGGGCATGGATACTCATTCTCTAGCGTGTTTTCTGGCTTGGCAAAAATAATTTTAGGATTGTATTGGCAGGCAAAAAGTAATAACTATAAACAGCCATCTGAGCTACCTAGAACAGCATTCCTGGCTCTAATTTGAATATCAAATAGTAGCCCATATTGCAAAATGTCATTTTGTAACCACTGAGAGATACTTATCATAGTTAGGTGTATTACTATGTTCTTTCTGTGAAGGAAATTACGGGAAATAGAATTGTTTGTGTAGTTTAACCTTATATCATTCTTGATATTTTACCCTCATTATAAAGCATGGTAGAAAGGACTGGTGTGTAGAGGGCATTTATATGTTTAAAATGCATTGGTGACAAGCATGTATAAACAACATTTCTTCTTTTCATTTGTAATGTTGAAAGCAATAATCTTTTAAAACAGTAATAGTATTTTTAGTATATCTTCTGATACTGATTTCTCCAGAAGATTGTGATATTAAAGACATTCTGTATTAGTGAAGGAAGTTGAGAAATAGCTAAGAAACTGAAAAGATGAGCTTGTTCAGAAAATCATTTGCAATAGATTTTCAGCATATGAATCCTGTTCATGCACCTCATCAAACTTGGTTAATGTTTACAAGTGTATTTTCCTGTGTGGTACAGTGGAGACAGTTGAAATATTCCTTTTGTTTTTAAAGGTTTTGCATATTTCAGTGCTTCCTTTGTCAAAGATGGAAATTTGTAATAGAATTAAAATACCTCTCTTTTTTATTTTTGTTTTGCATGGCAGCACATTTTTGAGATGTCTGTGTGCATGAGTATATGTTCTCCAAATTCATCCATTCAATACAGCACAGCAGTACTCTCATGTATTCTGTTTTTAGTTGTGACATGTTTAGTGTACTTTCCAGAAATGGCCAAATCTGAGATGGACTAGGATGTCATGGTATGTTCAGATACGAAGAACAGCATATTGTGTATTTCTGTGTGCATTAAGGTAGCTGAGAATTCGCATGAGTTTGCAAACAGTTCTTCTCGACTGTAACCTGCTTGCTGCTACCAAATTATATGTGTTTAAATTTCAATGGCATTTTATTTGACATTGTCATGTACAAGAAGGGATATAAAAGTCACGCACAATGTGAAGCCTTACTTAAAGCCTGTCACAGCATTAATAGGGAGAGAAACATCAGAGTTCTCTCCAAGTTGTCATCCATCTTAATGCCCTGTAATCCCATAGAAGTCGTTTTCATTTAAAACATTTTCTTATCCGCTGCTGTTTGTTCATGTAACAAAGCCCCAGATTGTAGTGCTTGGGGATGTTTTTTTATCAAAATTATATTTTATGGTTAAAGAACCTTTAAAAAATATCCCTTGGAGCTGCACTGAGTTTGACTGGTTATCTTAACAGATTTTTAGAAGAGATGCAACTAAATTGTATGTTTAGTTTTTTTGCAGAGGATCCTTAGACGAAATTTATGCCAGTGCAAACTAGTAGGGTTAATAAATGAGGCTGTCCAGTATCTTCATAAATATATATATATAATAATCTAAACTTAATTTAACAAAACATTTCTCAGCTTCTGAAAATCAAATACTTCAAGCAGCCAGGACAGTTTTAACCTTAATAGAGCACTGAAAGCTGTCAGAAGCTATGATCATTTATGGGAGATACGTAATGCTGAGGTAAGGAAAGCAGCAAGACTAGAATTAGTTACTTGGTCAAGCAGGGCAGGCTTCACGTTATGCCGTCAGTAATTCCTTCAGGAAATCTGTCCTATATAAGTGTGTAGTAATTTAATATTCACAGTTGTATGCCAAAAACTTTTTGGGATCTTAGGGAAGAATGCGAATTGCAAGTGTGCGATACCACTGTGATAATCTCCCCATGGGACTCTTGGTGCAGATACTTGCATATGTCAGGTGCAGGTAGATTTGGCAGCTCCCCTTATCCCTGCATGAATGCTTAGTTACATGACCCAGCTGACCCTTAAAGGACTTCCCAAACCTGTCTAGAACCGTAATCTTTGACTTGGATTTATTGCAGCAAGTAGTGGGTATTTTAATGGACCGATGTTACTGCTATGAAAATTCAGAGAATAATGTTGTGGAGGAAACAGCAGAATTTAATTGGGTCTTAATTTTAATTGGTAGATCAGTTTAAACATTTTTTCCATATGAAAAAAAAATCTATTAATTCTAAATCTCTGAAATATGTTACAAATTGAGCAAACATGCTTTCATCCCTTAGTGGCTCCATACATGATCTGCACAAATGTTTGCGAAGACAATAATAGGGCAAAGGGAAACGGATGCTAATAAATCAATTGGCGCTGTCAGTTCACTGTTTAATGTTCTCTAGAATACGTAAGATTTATCACTGAGGAATTGTAGAATAATGGTAGTGTATGGAAACAAAGTCCACCAGGGAGATGTACTACATCATTCGGATTTAGCGCTGCCATCTGCTTAATAGCATTGAGATGACTACAGAGGTACTTATGATCAACCATTCATAGCATTGACAGATGCTGCAGAGAGTTAACATGCCAGAGAACGAGGTTTGTTACTAAAATTCAGATTATGTGACAAGGTTGCGGAGAAAGGGGGTGGGTTTGTTACCTCTCCAACAGCATTAAAGGTTTACTGTTTGCTTTTAAGTTTGCTATCAAGAGAGAAGGGCTAACGCTGTTACTGTAGCACAAAAAAAAGTAATCTAGAGAACCCCATCTGTCTGCCCGTGCCACTCAGAAGTTTCTAATAACTTCTTATGCTTTTCTGGTAGCATTCAAAACTGCTTTTATTTATTTATTTATTTTCCTGGGGAAAAAAATTGCTTTTGACTAGCTTCATTATTTTTATCTATAGTGGAGATCAACAGTCTCTACTATAAAATAGTTTGTATAACTATACGTCTGTGTCTGTTTAGGGACAAAAATAGTAAGTCACTCATGTAGTTATGTAGTCATTTGGTGTTTAACTTGTAACATTTATGATTTTAAAATTGCTTTAGATCTTCAGTCTGGGTGATCTTGCCTTCACTCCATTGCAGAAGAATTTAATCTTAAACACAGATACAAAAGGGGAAAGATTAGCACTTAAAATAATTGCTGGCTTTTCCACACTGTTTCCTGCACAGTTTTCTGATTTTCACAGTTGCTTCTTAATCCTCCACATTTCTCTCAGCAACAACCATTGTGCTATTGACTTAAACAGTGTTTCTCAGTCACTTTCTTTGCATATTGAACAATAATTGCTACCACTTCAAATCACACCAAAACGTGGTACATTCAAATAACTGCAATTTGCCTGTAAGCCTTAGAGCCATCCTGTCAAGCTAATCTGAACTTTTGGAGGGAGTTTACAAATTCTGTATACTCCACTTATTTTTATTCAATGCATCTAGTTCACTGTGTTCATTCGTTAATGTGTTGAAGGATAAGTACATGATGCAACTTTAAATCTTTTACCTAAATCCTGGAAAACATAACCACATGTGGTAATTGCCAACCACATTAAAAACCCAGCATTATAAATGCCATGCAGTGAAGCCTTATTCTTCACCGTTCATCAAGTGACTGTTTCAAGACAATTTCTTTATAGAAGACTGCGCACGAGGACTCAGGGGTTTGAAAGGTTTGAGTAGATTTGTGGTTAGTAGCTTGTGGTAGTTACTTAAGAAAAAAGTGACTGGATATCACACGAAAAAGATTACCTTTTAATAAATAAGTACATAAATAAATAAATAAACTCAAGCGATGGCCATTGCTCAACTGATGCCTAAACAACACAGCTAAACTGACGTATTAAAATTTTCCAAATTTGTAAATCCCTGATCTTATACCATTCCAGAAGCACCTTAGTTTTGACAAACTGACTCTGAGGATGTAGTTCTTACCGTGGTCCATAGATGTGGTCCTCCCCATTTTCTCTTAGGAACTCAAATTTTCAGGTATATTCTGAAACCGTGCTCAGTAGCCACACAGAAGATGACAATGTTTCCGTTTATGAAAGGAGAATTTTCATACAGCTGAGTATATGGATTTGAAACTAGCTTACGGAGGTGTTGCTGTTGGCATTTGAAAGTTAATTGCTAACATTTTGTTTGTGATGCGCAGTGTTTTAAATTTACATTGTTAAGTTTGTCAGCAATCATGCATTTCCAGGGTGTATAAATATGCATTATATGCAAAACAGTGTCTGTTACTGTAGCTTTTCAAGATGTCATTCTCTGGATTTTAATGCTATTAGCTGCTAGTGTTTCATGCTCTGACTTATAAATCAAATCAATCCGTAGCAGTGTGGGGTTAGTGAAAATGGCTACTATTTTGCTATAATTTTATTGTTACATGAGCACCAGGTATATAGGAGCTTATTGGATGTGGTAATTCTGAATAAATAAAGCTTCAAAAGCATTAGCATAAACAAGCTAATGTATCTTTTAACTAAAAATCCCTGCTATGTGGTTTTCTGCTTGATTTTTATGCTCTTATTTTTGGAAGACATTATTTTCTGCAGTTTGTCAGATCTAGTTCTTCAGGTAAATCTTCAGATAGTTGATTTCCTTTTTTTTGTCATCTGTGAAGATGTGATAAGATAAAATATTGAGAAGTGCCTCACAAAAGCACAGTTACTTTTAATTCTTATTCTAGCATACGTTTCAACTTTAAAAAAAAAAAAAAGGTTTACAGAAATCAGTGTTCTGAAACCTCAGTAAACAGGAACATGACTAAAATAACCGTCTTTAAAGGAAAAATAAATTGTAATGCAAGTATTTCACACGGTGTGCTCATAAAATTGGAAAAGTTTTTCAGAATCCTCATCATGTAGATATTAGTAAGTATCACTATTTAAGAAATTAATTTCAAGTTTTAGTATTATATATAGGGAGGATTTATTTCCCACATTTGAGGTGGAGAAGGAACTTCACTGGAAGCTCATACTGTTTTGGAAGCCAATGTCTATTAGTCAAATGACAGGGGCATAAGAAACCGGACTTCATCAGTTCAGAACACTTTCTTGTGTTGATGAATTTGTGTTGATGAACTGTGTTGATGTTGTATGTAGATGACAATTTGATGCTGTTTCGCTGGTTGAAAGTCAGCGTATTATATCTGCTTACTAATAGTAACTGAAAATTGCAGTTTTATTTTTTAGAGACCACACTGGTATATTTTCTTTTCTTTCAACGAAAGAAAAATTTTGCTTTTTTCCATTGGTGGGGGAATATCTATTTTAATTGGGCAAATTTTAAAAAAGGGAGTTGGTTGCAGTAAAACCTTAAAACTTTCTTTCTCTCCACCCCCCCCCCCCACCCCCCAGTTTTTATTTTAGAAGAAGTAACTGGGAGTTGGAAATTGTACTTTTAAGCACAATTTTGGCACCAGATGCTACATAATAGAAAATGCTTAGTTCAGTACCCATCAGAATTTAAAGTTTATTGTCATATAGTCACATCAGATGAGAGCAGTATGCAATGCAGTTGGAACATGCACGTTGATACATGTCATAGAGTCCACAGGAGACCAGCAAGCAAGTCTTAGCAGTTAAATGGATTGAACTGTGCTTTTAACACAAGAGGAAGAGGTCTGCCTTATTGTACTTGGAGAAGCACAACTTGAACCTTGCTGGTGTAAGGGGTGCTAGGGAAGCACCAGAAAGATCTCAAACATGGTAATGCATTACTTTTAAGATCTGTCAGATGCTTATGATTATACAGTCCTGAAAACAGTTAAATGTAGTCTGTCTTTAACTAAATATATTACTTAATGGCACTTTTATTATTTTGAATTCTAATCATAAAACTGGGATGGAATGATCATTCTTTTCTCAAATACTCTTCAATTTCAGCTGATGAGTAAGGCTATCAAATTTATGGGAAACTGATGAAAGTTGTACTGTTCCTTCAATAAATTAGAAAGACAAGAAGGTGTGATGTATATCTTACTGAGTAGTATTTCTAATGACAGAATGGTGACATACCGCCTGTGCAGTTTTTGTGGACGATAATGTATTATAGGCAGTGTTATCTTGTACTCCAGTCTGTGACAAGGAGTATTATCTCAGCTCTCCAACATCATGTGTGGGATTCAAGAGGGACAGCCAGGAATTAGAGATGGAATAGTTCCCACAGCTGCTTCTGGGATTGCAGTAGGTAGTCTAAAAAGTCTGACTGATACCATTCAGATCTTTGTTATCCTCACTGCTTCCATTGTCCTGAGTAGTCTTTGTCTGTCTGGAAGTGAGGGGAAGAAAACACATCCTTCAACGTTATGTTTATGTTGGTTCGTATCTCTGTCCTCATTTAGCTGTTGGAACACTCTCAGTACACACCTGAATTATTCAAGACTTCCAATTTGCTTTCCTCTGATAGCAGTCTCGTTCACATGTGCCCCCGAACTGCTTTGTGAGCCAGACAAATGTCATGTGGTGATGGCAGGAGCTTGGTTCTATTTCACAGGCCAAACCAAAACGCCGATGTGAGGCAGCTCAACTTCTTAGTTCCTCTGTTAGTGCTTTCTTGTTTGATGTGGCAAACTGTTGGCGTTTTATTTAGCAACTCCCATGTTTATGAATGGATTTTTATGGTAGTCTACTGATAGTTTCAAGATAAAACTATAAGTTCCTGCTGCTGCTGCTGTTCCTCAGAGGAAGTCTTACGTTTGCTTTGTGCCCCTCAGTCACTTCTGCTACATCCATTTTGAGAGATGGGACGTGATGAGAGTAGAGTTGAAGGAGAAAAGACTGAATGAGTTCACAGACATCAGTAAATGGACATCTCAGATGGTAAAACTTAGCTTTACGGCAAAACTTAGTTCTTAGAGCGCTTAGAGTTCTGGTAGAAATACGTAGACAGATGTACTTGAGTGCCTGGTAGGTAGCTTCAGAATGCAGACAATTCTGAAGACATTTCACTATTCTTCTACATAAGTGAAAATTATTCCAACTCCTACCATAAAAAATAATTTCTAAATAGAGATAGCTGAGAGAATCCTTGAGAGGGCACTCTGGTCATCTTTTAGGATTGTAGGAAATAAGAGTTGATATTTGTACTATGAGATTAAAATGGGATGTAGTTTAAGGATGATTGCATCATTTGCCTATATTTTATAAAGCTTTCACTTACAGGTGTCAGCTGCTTTCTGCGATCATTATCTCTGTATTACAGACATAAACTGAGATGCAGGGATAAGAGTATGTACCAAAGAAACTTCTGCCAAAAAGAGGCAGAACTGAGCAGTAAATAAAAATCTTCTATCCATAAGATGCAAGAAAAGACATGAATTTCCTCCTGATGTCCCAATTTCATGCTATGCTACTGGAAGCTGGATTACAGATTCTATTTTAATGATCCACAAATGCATCAAGAAGAGATACTCAGCTCAATGTTCAAGACCATTGTGGAGATGAGAAGCTTCACTACTGTGATCGTTGTCTTGACAATAACATTTGGGACACTCTTCTTCCTGTTTACTGTTGACAGATGGTTTGTGATATCAGAAGCAGCTGAGCATGAAGGTTTGATAGGAAGGCTAGAAAGAAAGAGCCGTGTCCTTGTGGAAGAGTTCTGTTCAGATACGATCATATCAGCCAGCGTCTATCATACAAGATCTCTTGCTAGAGAGATCTTGTTCTTTCTACTTCTCTGCTTTTATGTGTAATTTCTATAGGACAGAGGTGACATTTGTGAAGCTGCAATTAAAATCAAAGGAAGTCTTCACTGTTCAGGTGTTTTCTGAAACTGCCCTGCCTTCTGTCAGTCCCCAAATTAATTATGATACTAATATGTAAAAGAAAAAGCAGAAAAAAATATATTTTTTAGCCATTTTTCCCTAGCAAGCATTACAGAAGGCTGAACTGGTTGCAGAAAAAATGCTGGTTTTCCTCACTGTAAAGGAGGAAAGTGTTCCGCTTCACTTGATGTTTGGAAACCCAGTAAACAGTGCTAAAGTCTGGGCTTTTCCATTAAACTCCCCTTACCCCATTTACTCTCCCCTTAGTGATGAGACTTGTTACCATACTACTTTTGCTTCTAGTGTAGATATAACATAATGCTCACTGTAGAAGACACTTATCACAGCACAGTGGTTCTAGAAAAATGGCAGGCAGCGTTGCAGTGCTCTGTTCTACGTAGTAAAACAACTTCTCTAAGACTTTACTTCGTCAGTGTTGCGGTGCTAGAACCTGAGCGTGCAGATTCTCAAGATCTCTGCCTTCTTCTTGGACAGAGAAAACAGGCATTTCTCCGTGGCCTTATATAAACTACTCAAGCCTCACTTTACAGTTTCTCTAAGCATCATAAGTTTAATGCGGAGCCCTCACCACTTTGAGGCAATATACTTAAGTTTATTGTTGTTTGCTATTTTTTTTCTTTGTCTTCTCCCTGCCTTCTCTCAAAACCCAAAAGACATTGTGCTGGTATGGGAATACAAAAGAAACTAAATATGAGCAGATATAAACAAGGGCTCTATGTACTGTTTTTTCCAAGATTAGGAAAATGCCTGAAAAGCTTACCCAACTGCACTATGTGCAATTGTCCATGTATGAAGAAGACAGTGCAGAATTTTTGGGTACTGCCCCCACCTTCTAGGGAGAAACTGCTTGCAGACACCTGGAGAAGGAAAAAATCAGGAAAGAAATTTGTAGAAAATGGCCTCAAGAGGACATTTCAGATCTGAAAACATCATAACTCAAAGCAGACTCCCAGTTTAGTATTGCCAGGTGCAAAGAGAAGGGATCCTGTAGTGTTTTTTCCCTTGTTCTGAAAGGAGGGAGGTACACGAGATGAAAAGGAGTAGGAAGAAATGGGTTTCCCTTGCAGAATAAACCAGTTAAAGGGAAATATTAAACATGAACAGTCTTCAATCAGAATTGCTAGGATGCCATAGAACCTATATAAAATAATGTAAATATCAAGGATGCTTTTAAAACAAAAATATCACACAATGTTTGTCTTTTTTACTGTTGCCTAAAGATTTTTAAAGTATGTGTACTTCAAAAGTGAGACTTGACATCATACTTTCTGTCCAGAGGAAAAAAAAATTAGATTTAACATAAATACTTAAATTCTCACAAGATAATTGACCTCAACTATCTCAGTTAATGAGATTAAATTCACACTTTAGGAACTGGGTTGATTCTGATACTGCAGATTCCTTTGAAAAGTTTTCCTATGAGCAGATTATTGCCTTGAAATGATAGAGCTCTCTAAATTGCAACTTCATGTATAGTACTAGATTTTTGTGTAATACAAAGATAACTTTGGCTGTGAATGCCACAACGTATTCAGACTCTATAACAGGTGAAACAAATCTTTTTAATGCTTTTTGTTTCTTTTCTTTAACACAGAACTCCTTAAAGCATACAGATGTATGTACCCTTTTCTTTGGGTCATAGTCTCTTGGTTGCCTTCTCAGAAGTTTTGCATTTGTCAGTTGAATTGAGAGAGTCAGTGTTGTTATAGAGCACTAAGGAAAGGAGTCAAAGTAGAAGGTATCAAATATCACTGGGCAGCATTACTTCCCATTATAATTTTGGCTCTTTTTTACACAGATTATTAATTTTGAAGGGTCTGTCCATTAATATAGATAGGTCATGATATCCTTTTAGTGGAAGTAAAAGATTTTTCCTTTCAAATGTATATTCGTTTTGCAGTTTGCATACTGTAAAATGAGTCATTTTTTGTTTAATATATATTTAGGTCTGTGAAATGAAACCCTGCAAAAGTCATTCTGACAGGATTGACAGATACAGGGATAGGGCTCAGCTGCTATAGGTTTCTAAACTTGACAGTCTTAAAATAAATAATTATGTACCATGTGGAAGGATAGTGAATGTCAATTTTAAGTTGGTTGTCAGAATAAAGACTGTTCTATCACTGGCTGCTGCAGGGCAAAATTGTGTTATTTCTTAGGCTTCAAACTTCGACCTTGTTATTCTGGTCTGTGCTGCATGGTCTGGCAAACCACAGATAGCATTTATGTTGGGCACAGATACTTTTTTGGGAGTTTTCATAGTACATTCCTATTAACTTTTTGTTGAGGAAGCTTTATGTTAACAATTAAATACTCATCCACAGTTTTCGGTTATGTATTTGCACACATCACGGCTTTACTGTGTCCGGCATGGATTATTTTGTGGAATTTAAAAATTGTTAGTTAAAAAAAAAAAAATCTATATTGTAATTTTGTTCATTTTAGAAGTGATTGTGACTTAAGTGTTATTTGTATTATAATAAATGCTTTATCTGCTAGTTCATGTTAAGGCTATAAATTGCCTTTTCTCTCTGGTTTTAATTTTGTTAGCAATCAATCTAATTTTGGAAGCATTTTGTCAATATTTGCAATTACTTGTTAGCGACCATATTTTATAAGGATTTCCTTCTCACTCAGCAGGTAAAGATTTGGTGGCATCAGTTTGTGGAGTATTTATTTTCCAATTATCATCAGCTCTGGGTCTGTCTGTCATTAGAAAGAAAAGGAGAGAAAACCAGAGACTTGCTTTTGACATCCTGCGGACATGTCTAATAGTCTTCTGTTACATATTGCCTGTTCCATCAATTATGTAAAAGACTATACATAGCTACATTTCTATAAAATATGAAAACATGATGGAAAAGGAGCATGAAATAAGGCTTATCCTCCAATTTCCATTCAGTGGTCTTAATAGAAATAGAAATGTCATTACGAAATGGAAGACTGTTTTAGTCCATGGTTATAATATTCATACAGGTTTTTAAATACTAATGGCTGCAGGTTTCTGCTTTTAACTTTGAAATTTTGATTGCCATTTCTTGTCTACTTGTTACAATGATAGTCTTTGCATATGTGCGCATCTTTCTTGTTTTGAAGACACTGAACCTTACAAACACATAGGAAGTGTATAACTCTTGTTTATTCTTTATTGTGTTTTCTATCTGTGAATTCAAGGATGCAAAGGCAAAACGCTAGACAGTAGTAGGCACTGATGGCAAAGAAATTGGGTTCCGTATGTACACCGGCTACCCATCTTTCATTGGCACTTTTAAGGTCTTCAACCTTCTGACCTATTGGCATCATTTTAAATACAAAATTCCCACATCCACATTTACCACTGTGGACCAGGATCTCAGTGATGAAAAATAAACCTAAATGGATATAGCTACAGCTTATTTTCCCTTCCCATTAATGAACAAACAGGACCTCAACTGTCATTGTCACATGGATGCTTAGTTTCCTTAGCTTAGGACATGTCTACATCTTTCAAGCTTTCTCCTCTTCACAGGTAGCATGTATAATAATTGTAAGAACTGCTTCTTAAAATTTAACTTATTTATTTCTTGTTCCCCTTCCTGCTTCCCTTCTCCCACGCAGTGGAGCAGATTACTATGATTATGGCCATGGACTGAGTGAAGAAACATATGACTCTTATGGTGAGTAGCTTTGAGCTGAATGAGTACAGTAGTAAAGTCTTCTGAAAAAGTAATATAAACACAGAAGAATAATTTCCCTAAGGCAGACTTCAGTTCAGATAACAGCTGTTCGGGGATTCTTGCACTGTCACAGAGCTCCACATGTGGTTATTGAGAAAAATACTGCAGGAGGCTTCTGTGGTGTGTTAGCTAACATAGTCATGTAAAACTAAAATCAAAGAAATAAAAAACTAAAAGAGAAAAATCTAAATCATACTGCAAGTACTCCTTTCATGTCACATGCAATGAGATTTATGGAAAAAAATGGGGTGTTGGGACTTTAGAAGCTGTTTGCTGCTGAAAGCAAGTGTTTCTAGTGTGGCATAACTGATGTGCAATTTGATAGCAGCTAGGAATATGCTGAACTTCTGTACTGAGTCAGAGCCTAACTGAGAGTGCTTTAGACTTGTATGGTCCTCTTGTATGCTTATCATGCATCAGTCTTGTGAAATCAAGCAGGGAGTCATTATGTAAAGGTTGTAAAAGTACTTTAGGTGGCTAATAGACACGAGGGCAGTGGGTTGCTCATACAGAGACAAAACAATGCATAATGAAGCAAAAACCATATGCCAGTGGTAAAGACTACACTTTTTTTGGGCTAGAATTACAGCAGTGACAGTTTTAATTAAAGAAATCTGTTACGGATTAGAAGCATAAAGCATGTTAAAAGGCACCTTTGCTTAAGGGATCAATGTTAAATCTCTGGCTAGAGATCAGAGAAATAAAATCTAGATCACTCAAATATCAAACATTTGAGGATTGCTAGTACATAGTTTGAGAGTTGTGACTCAGGGTAATGAATGTTACAGTGATTTCAGAACTCAACTGAAAATATTCCGTGATATATTTCTTGGACTATGTTTTGAAGTGTTCCCTGCTGAAAACAAAAATGACCTCAACTAAGATGTTTGTCTTGATAAATGAACCTAATACAGAAGTTTGCTCAATATCATCTGCTTAAACTAGTTCATTTTGCTTAAGGGAAAAGACAATTTATCAAAAGAAGAGGTCATTTGAAATTCCTCTATCCCCCAGCACTTTCACTTGGTCTTGATAGATATATAAGTTAAATGTTTATTTCAGTATTAAAATAAATGCTTTGCCAATATAAGCATGATATTTCTAAGAATATTTCATGAATGCAAAATTGATAGGGGGAAAATGTGCTAAACTGCTCAATATAGATAGAGTTGACTGAGGGGGGAAATGCGGATTGCAGTACTTAGGGCTGAAAAAAAATATTTATTTTCCCATTTAGAATTGGTTTTCTAAGCACTGCCACTCAGAATATTAAGTGATATATTTACTCATGTTGAGAGGAAGACTATAAATACCTTGAATGATTTGGGGTTAGAGCCAATAAAGCCTTAGTGACTACAAGTTACATGCTTTCTTAACTAGCTCACCCTCAAGTACACCCTTAAATGTGGAATCAAGTACTAATAATCATCCTTACGTTACATAAAGAACATTAGTTGCCTCAAAATAAAATTCATAAGACAGCTCACTGAGCAGATGGCTGCCTAGTGCTAGCCAGGAGGAAACGGTGTCGCAGGAACTATCTGAATTTCTCGTTCTCTGAGAAGCTCAGGTGCCAAGTCCAGAGGATATAGGAAGATATTTTTTAGAATTCTGAGCCCCAATGGTACCAAAAGGAGTACTGATGAAAAGTAACTCTTTACCCTACTGATTTAGCCAGGTGCTTGAAAAGGAGCAAGGACTCGCTTCAAACTGTTCTTGCTACTAAACTAAGATTGATTTTTATATTTAAACTATTATTTGCAGCAGTACTTTAAAGCTAGGATATTCTTTAATTCTTGTCCCTTAGCCAGCTGCCTTTACTGTCTGGCTGGGGTTCTCTTCCTTAATATGAACCTTGTTCTCATTGCAGTGAAGAAGCCCATAAGGTTGCTTCTCATGTGTGTTATTCTGTTACCAGATAGCTGGAGAACATGCCTAAGATAAAGTTTAATTCTTCTAGCCTTAGAGCTAAATTTGAACTTGTGTCTCTTGCCTACTAGGCAATTGTTCCGGCCACCTCAGTGTGATACGTAACCTATGCTCCCCTCATCTTTTTTTTTTAAATAAAGTATCTAGGATGAAACTATTACGAAGAAACGATGAAACTATACCGTTGAGTTTATGGGATCCCTGCCACCTAATTTCAGATGTCTACCATCTGAGGAAGTTACCTTACCATTCAAAGAAATTCAGGGTGTTCCTTGATTGTTGACTGATATTTTTTTTCTGTTGACTAGAACGACAAATAGTGATGCCTCCATTTTAGATTACCATATTTATTCATTTGGATTCCACAATTTGTTTCTGGATTGCATTGTGTTCACTTGTACACTTGTCTGCTTAGGGCAGAGCAATTCCCCAAAAACAGATTTGGAAGCACATTCACTCTTTTCAGGTTGCTTTTGGGACTTTTTTTTACTCTTGGTTTATATGGTACTCTGATTTGTGTTCACATGATTAAAGCACACCTAAGTCCTGTTTTGTTATACTATGCGTTTGGTCCTGAATCTTCCCTCATGTTGTGAATGCCCGGCACAGTAGGTCTGATTCTCATTTATTCATACAATATGCTGCTCCCTTTTGTTTATATTTATTACCATTAAAACACAGTAGGATTTTGAAGCATTAAACATAGCACACATTGTTTCACAAATTTCTTTTACTGTCAAAATTCAAACAAGCAGTGTCCCCTACTTTTTAATGTTTTTATAACCTACCTTCCAATTTCTTGCATGTTAGAGGAAATGTGTGTTTAAGTGAAGACTAACATTGCCTTTAGATTGTTAGAAGCCACAGGTGTTTGTAGTGAAACTTGAGGCTTTTTACTATTAGATTGCATATTTGAATTAAATCTAAATTGGTGCTGATTCAAAGAAATTTATTTCTGAGGGTTGCTTATTTATAGCTCAGATGCTTCATTCATTTCATCCTAACATAATTATTTCTTAGTCTGTTAGTATAGCTGGCATTTCTATATATATTGAGTAAGTAGACTCAGCTGAATGACAGAGCCCTAAATAGTTTCCCTGTAAATCTGTCACACTCCATGGTGTTACTGGCTGAAAGACCATCATGGGGTAGCTCATGTAGATGTGTTGCACCCACATTTTGTGGTTCAAGAATTAAACTTCAGTATGTACACCTTGGTTTGAGTAAATAGTGTTGCCATTTAAATCACAAATAATAATATTTTTTTTTAAAGTACAGTATCTGAGAATATTGAAAGGGGTCTAACTATATTTTATTTTCCCTTCTTGTAGGGCAAGAAGAATGGACCAACTCAAGACACAAGGCACCTTCTGCAAGGACGACAAAAGGAGTCTACAGAGACCAGCCATATGCGAGATACTGATTGTACTGTCTGATGTTGTGAAATATCCAATCTCCACCAGTCCTGTATACTGTTCAAAGTAATTTTTTCTATGAACAATCCCTTTTTATTAAATCAAAGCGCTTAAAAATCTGAACGGATGGACTGAACTTAAAATATTTTGTTGAAAGAACAACCTGGACAGAAAGATATGTAAAACAAGGAACTTTGTTATTTCCAAACTGTATTTGAAAAATAGGTGATCAAAAAAATAACCTTTGATTAACTAGTGTTAAACTAGGTTTACTAAATATGTTAGTCCATTCTTTTAACATAAGCGTAACCTTTTATTTTAAAGGTTTTCAACAATTTAGTTTTTAGTCTTTATTTTCAGCCATTTGCTAGTTTTTCTCTTTGCAAACATGCGTAAAAAGGGAAGCAAATTACAAATGCAAATAATGTGGTATTTTGTAACTCAAGTCTTGAAATGTTCTGTAGTGTTAAGCAAAGTTTTACCCTTGCTTGATACTAAATAAACTTTTGAAAGAAAATCAGTGTGTGTGAGATTAATTTTATGCTTTATCTTATAATAAAACTTCATAAATAGTAGTAAACAGGGAGAAATCCGTTTAACAATGTGATCATTGTTAAAGGCTCATATTAAACATAAAAGGCTCATATTAAACATTGCACAACTTCTTAAAAATGGTATAAACCTAAATGTACGTTTATATACTCACAGTAGATATAAATGCTGTTTAAAGTATCCAAATGGTATGGATCTGCTTGAGTGCCACATTAAATCAAAATATTTTTGTAAAAAATGGTTTAAAATAGCTAATGAATTTTCTGAAAAAGATGTGACTAGTTTTCATCTTGTTGAGCATTTTTTCACTAGTGCAACTTTGGAATTTTTATGAGAATTTTGGTACGTTAATGACCACCTCGCTCCGTGCTGGAAGCAATAAACACAAAGCTTTTAAAGACTTTCTGACTTGACTAATTGAGGTCGCTTTCGTCAGAGGCAGAGGATGTGTAACCCTTAAAACGGTCTTCATTTGCAAAGGTAAATAAATCAAATAAGATTTTAATCTCACTAATTTATCGTAGTATAACCAATAAAAACAGGGAGACTACAACTTAGAAAGTTTCATTTCAGAATGTAGGAAAGGCTTTAAGAACACCTAAATTCTCATTTTAAAACGTTTAATTTTTGTTAGTAATCTAAAATCCTTAGCATAGCTAGTTAAATTTGGACAAACTATTCCCTATTAAACAACTGTAAAACCTCATAACCAATAGTTCGTAATATATTATTTTTCCATAAATTCTAGTAACTTAAACATTACAAATGTTATCTGAAGTTCTTTTTGTTGATCACTAAGTCTTTATTAATTATAGTTTGATTTACATTGTTTTCTTTATTTTTTTATTTGAAAGTCTTTCAAATTTTGTAAAAGTATTTTGTTTTCTCTTGTCAGGAAACCTAACTCTTTGGACAGCCAAGAGAACAAAAACCTTAATCTTCTGATGCTTTGGTAGGTATCTTTACTCATCTGTGAAATTATTAGATAAATAATGGAGCTTTTGATCAGGTCCTTAATTTTTTATACACAAGGCTTTAATTACTTAATGGTTACAGGCACTGAACTATAGCGCAATCAAAATCACTGCCTATTTTCAATTCCTCTGGGAAAACCCATAATTTTAAATTGTCATTAAACAGGACATTAAACTGTGCTGGTATGTATGCAGACACTGTCCTCTGGGTGTTTGCTTATTGTGTGACTGTATCTGAGACTGGAAATCAAAAGGTATACCTAATTCTGACAGCATTTCAGCCAATTAAGTATTTCATCACATAGAGGTAGAAAAGAAAGAAAAAGAATGTGAAAAAAAAGAAAAGAAAGAAAATGGATGTAATTTTATGCTAACAGTGTTCAAATGGGAACTTAAAACTCTCATCTGGTCAGCAGACAGGTCTGAAATGGTTTTACAAACCTGAATAAAGCATTTTGTAGAATGATTTTTTGAGTCAAGCATTTCTGCATGAAATGCAAAGTGGATTTTGGCACAAATGGAGGACAAGTCCATTGAGAAACATTAGCTATAGACCTAGTTTTACTGTTTCTGATGAATTCAATACATAAAGTTTAGTGGTGGACTTGGCAGTGCTAGGTTAACAGTTGGACTTGATGATCTTAGAGATCTTTTCCAGCCTAAATGATCTTATAATTCTATGAAGTAATTTAACTGTACTTTGTACAGACTTTTTCTTTGTTTTCTACTTGGAATGGAAATTCTTCCTGCTAACCTCAGATCTCAGAGCCTGTAGTGGACTTTAGAGCTTTATACTTCAAAATATTGCATACATTGTACTGCTTCCCTACAGAACTGTAAATTTAGGAGTCTGCTGTCACAGGCCAAAGGATTTTTTTGTACATACTAAATGGCTTTAGAACAATTTTGACACTACTGTAAATGTTTAAAGCAAAGGACTTTAGAAAGGTTAGGAGAGCTTGGGGAGGATTCCTGCCCTCTGGGGCTCAAAGGGCAAAGATTAAATAACCGAGAGTAAGGCTAGCTGCTAGAACTGCTAGAGCAAATCTGAGAATATAAATATCTTTTTTAAATACATATATACATAAATAGTGACACTGGTTAAATCTTTCTTTCTATTGACAACTTCTAAATCACTTAATATTATGAGTTGCATAAATCATTAAGTTTTCATTTGCAAATATTAAGTTGTATATTTACCATATACAATGAAACTGGATGGCTTAAAACTAAAATATCTAGTAGCAGGGATAGCTAGTAGTGAATCAGAAGTGAATTCGACCTGCTGGAGTGCTTATCCAACTCGTAGTTTTGATGCCATCTTTCCTTGGTGCATTCTGTATGGAGGATGGATGGATCAGCAGAGATATGTGCAGTTTCTCTTGGGGGGGGGAGAGCGGGGTTGGAAATCAGGTGCCCATGTCAAATCATGCAGAGGATGTTTGCAACTCCCATTGTTTGACAGGGTCTCATGTGACTGGATGTTGCAGGTCACGATTTAATTAAAAGAAAATTCTTCACATGACTAAGTGCACACCCATCCTGGTGTTGGCTTTGGGCATGTGCCAGATCTGCATCTGACAGAAGACAGCGTAATCCCTGGCCTTATAGTGTTCCTACTGAGTTGCTGTGACCCACCTTGCCAGAAAAGTTAATCATTTGAGTCCTGGTTTATTTGCTCTTTTAATGAGATGCAAGATCTAAATGTGGTAAATTTCAGAAAAAAAGTGCATAGATATTGAACATAATAGTGGTATGAATTTTAAATCCAGTAAGTCTTCCTTCTTTCAATGCCTCACATTTTATTTCTCCCAAGAAAAGAATGTTTATACCACTTAAAACAGCTGATTCTAGATATTCATAGAAACTACAAATTTGCAGTATAAAACTTGATAGTTCTGAGATAATGTGCACTAGCATTGTGTTCAGCTATTTCATTTTTGTTTTTCTTTCTTTGGACTAATCTATGAAATTAAATTTGTTGGGTTTTGAACTGAGGGAAAAATAAATCTAAAAAGATGCCTTAACCAGAGAAGGAGGAAGGTAGAGAGGAACAGGGGAGAGGGAGAGAGAAAGAGAAAAGACAGCCTTTATTTTATCATGACAAACTTCAATTTAGCAACATTTATCCATTCTAGTAAGAATAGTATTCTTACACTAGTCAGTTGCTGTGTTACTCGCCAAGTAATATGATTATAATCACATCATTAATTTGCCTTTATTGAAGCTTTTATCACACTTGCGTTGAATTCCAATGAAAGCAGTTTCTGCAATGGTTTCCATAAATCTGCATACATTTATTGTATACATTATTGCCTGATTCAACTGCTTGTAATCTGACAGTCTTCAGAGAATTAGTAGTAGCTAGTCTTGGGATGTATACAAATAAATTCTGTTTTCTCTTTTTCAGGAACTTCTGCCATGTTAATTACGGACTGCTTAGAGCATTGTACTTGTCCGTGTGCCTAGGCAACAATGAGACAGGCTTCGGAGTATGAAAATCCTGTTCTGTATTTCTTGTATTAAAGCCTTAAAGTGTATAATGTTATATACTTTTTAAAATAATTGTATATATAAACCATTAATTGTTTAGTGACTAAAAAATGTTTTATTTGGAGGTCAATAAAGAATTTCCATTTAAGTTCCTGTTACAAAGCAATAATGCAACTTCATGTTCCTTTAGTGACTCCCCTTAGCCTTACACAGCAAGTATAAGCATGTGTGAATTCTCATGACATAAAGTTTAAATATGCTTTTCAAAATAGCTTGTCTGATATATGAACAACATGAATAAATTAAAATGAAGATTGGTGTTTTATTCTGAAGCTTTTCATATTAACTAATCGTAAACAGGTCTACTTAAAACAAGACTCATGGGTAGAAATGATATTCCAACTTCCATTTCCTTCAGAAACTTGTTGTATAACATGAAGGTGTTTTAATTCCTGTCAATTATATTATGCTGCTTATTCTCTTTCACTTGGTGTTTGCATAGAAATGTTTTCTCTGATACACACAGTTTTTTAGTAGTAGTATTGGATGAGGCTTTTACACCTTGATTAATCTTGTATCTTACAGCTATGTTTCCTCAATGCTTTCTCTGTTTTATATTAATCGTGATTGTGATAATTTGTAACAAATAAAATTATGATAATTTAATTCCTTTTGTTTTTTCCTAAATATTTCTTGCAGAGTGTGTGTCTCATTCCTCAGTTACGTTTCCATCAGATGTATTTTTCTTTTTGTATTTACTGAAACTCATTCATCCTCAGAAAAACAATCTGGGTCTACCACATTTATTTTTATCTTGAAAATAAGCAATATCACTTAATAACTTCTTCACACCAAATGCCTCCTCTTCAGCATATTATTTTCTAATACTGTATACTGACTATTGAAGGATGGATTGGAAATTTATGGGGATACGGGAAAAATTAAGATTTCATGTTAAACTTTGCACTGATGCAAGTGTCTTGAGTAACATACCATGTTTAATAAAGTGAAAAAAACAACAACAACAACAACAGCAAACACTATCCATTTAAGGTGCTTTTATCAGTTACTCTCACAATCAGGAAATATTTTCCCTGCCATCATCTCTCACCATATTACAACTACATTTCTGCAATGTTTTCCACAGCAAGCTATAAGTACATAGAAAATAAATAACATATTTAATAAGTAAGAGCAAAATCTGAAAACATTTGAGTAAGCACAAGAGATGTATAATAATGGATTCCCTTCACATTGACAGGCAGGAACCTCTGGTGTGGAACAGCACCTAACATTTTAAATGCTAGCCAAGTGTAAAAATTGTCTGTAGATCCTGGGCAGGGAGGGCTGGAATTTAGATAAGCAGAATGCAATTTCACTTGCTACAATTTGGACTGGACAGTAGGATTACCAACACAATCTAATTTGAGGACTGCTATGAGCTACATAATGAGTAGGGTATTGAGCTTTCACTCTAGAGTCAACAACAAAGCTTCCTAGTATTGATATTGAAATGTTTTGCTAGCATAACTTATTTTAATATGTGGCACTATCAAAGCTACCTAGAATTTCCAATAATTTTGATATCTTTTCTAAATACTGAGTAGACTAACATAGAAACTGATACAGTCAAGTTAAAGTGGGTTAGGCGCAGGCTATCTGCCTGTTTGTCTTGCACACAGTTTGCTTGATTTCACTAAAAACCTCTTTGTTCTCTGAATCCTGGTCTTCGTTTCTGCTGGGTTTTATTAATAAGTGGGGTTGTGTATTTCTTGTGATCTCTTCTAAGTGAAATCTGGGTCTTGTTGAAAGGGGGAAAATTTTCATCACTCACTTCAAGAGACCGCGTATGTGCATTGGAAGGGAAGGCTGCATCCTTCCTCCAGTTCTACGATAACAGTTCGTACCATCACCTTTCTTAAAGGTTTGGAGCAAGGACATGAGCTTCAGTCTGCTTCACAATCTTTCCAATAGTGTACTTAGACATCTAAAAGTGGGTGTCTCCCACCATTACTTAAGTACATAAATTTATGAAATAATAGACTATAACTGTATGAATTAGAACAAACCATGGTCATCCTTTCTAAAGAATGTTTCAGAGCATACTATTCAAGCTGGAACTTCTCATCTTTCTGGGTAAAAGAATGGAAAATTTAAAGATGAAAATAAAAAGTTATAAAGTTAAAAATACACATAATATACTGATAAAGAGGATTACATCTGTCATTGAATGATAGAATTTCCCAGTTACCAATATCCAACAACCTCAGGGCTGCCACAGCCAGCAAATTCACAACCAAGAATCAGAGTATCTTTGGCTTCAAGTTTATGAAAAAGATTAATTGGTTGAAGGGGCTGAGAATTATTTTCACTAGCTCAGCATTTTTTTTCCAAGACAGCTGCAATTGTTTAATGGGAAGAAAAACCCCTTTGGTAATGGAAATTATTGAAGGTAGTTAGTGTTAAAGCACGTATTGCTAAGATGATAAATGTTTGTGCACTCTCAGATACTTGAATGTGTTTGCAGTGCATTGACCCTTGTCTTCAGGCAGGCTCTCTCTACGACTGCAAGCTGAGAGAACATCTCTGCTAACTTGGATTTTTAAAATCCTTAGAAACTTTAGCCAAGGGCAGAAATAAAGATGCTGTGCTGCATAGTTCTTTTTTAGCCTCCTTATTGGAAAGTATTAAGTCTGAAATGGTGATATTACTAAAAATATCAAATTAGGGAAGAAGCTTAACGGAAATTTCCAGCTTTCAGTCAAAGATGTACTTGGGATTTATGAAATTAAAATAATTTAGATTTAATTAGGATATGGGACAAATTTTCTCAGGAATCTTTACATCCACAAATCAAAATAACTCATGCTATTTCAAGATAGAAAGCTACTGTGCTAGAATTCCTGACTAAACAAGGTTCCGCTCTTACCACCCTGAGAGAAATCAAATGTGAATCAGTCCATGGAGTTCACTTTCTGCTTTTGCAAAGCTAAACACTTATCCACAGTTCTTTATGCATAGAACCATTTGGCGTGACATAGCTTAAACAGTATTATCTTTATATGCTTACTAAAATTTAAAATCAAGAGAGAAGAATTGCACCTGACGTGAAATGATGACCCTTCTGTGGAGTCAAAAGGAAGGGTTTTTACTGATCCTAGAATGATTTTTCCCTCCTGCTCAAAACCTAGTGAACTGCTCCAAATGCTGACTCAGGCAGCAGCCTACAAACTCAGGGGTTCATTGATTTCTGAGGCAAAAGAGTAAGTGGCAACTTGTGCTAATACTGTTGATCTGCTTGTGAAAGATCCTGACCCCGTAAGCATCTCACAAAGATGGAACACTGCCATTTTTTTTTCCATTTGATACATAGTCTTTCTATTTTATTTATTTATTTATTTATTTATGGGGGGGGGGGGGGGGGGGGGGTTGTTCTGTTTTGTTTTTGTTTCTTTAGTGGTGGTAGTTTTTTTTTTTTTTTTTTAAATGCAGAAGTAGCTGTTTCTTGTGTATTTCCTACTGAGGGAAAATATGCAGACTTCACCTCCACAAAGGTCACCGTTGTATTAAAAAGAAGGAAAATGCATTTGTTTTGAAATTTGTTGACCTGATAATGCAACTGCCAGCTCATAACTCCATAGATGTGGATTAGCTTGCCTGCGATGGTAACAGACTGCTATAGAGTTACTCTGCTAAATGTACATTCATGGACTTTGGGCTTCTACTGTAAGATTCTGCAATGTTCATATTGCAATATGAGTATTTTCTGTTTTAAAAACTGCTTTAAAAGGCCCTTCAGGACCGCTGATCAGAGACTTTAAAGCAAATGTGAGGGCCAAGTATTAACTATGGTAAATACTGCTTATGTGCATTTTGGAAGTCATCTGACTTTCATGATCAGAAATATCCAAATGTGAAAATTAACCTTATTTAATAAGGTTTAATTTAATAAACCTTATTTTGTTTAGTTTTACAGTTTCCATTTTTTTTTACTGCACTTGAGCCTCTCACTTCTCACTCTCAAAGAAACTTCAGTTTCTTTGAACAGCAACTTTCACTGGACATTTAAAATATTCCAGTGATGATTTCCTCAGTTGTACAGCATATTAATAAGAAAAGTACACTTTTTTTTTTCTTGATACACTTGCAGACTATGTTATTGTTCTATTAGCAATAGAGATCCTCTAAGACTGATACACTTCAGTAGAAGTCAAGAAAGCAGAGATGATCCTCTAGTAGTTATTCCTCTTGAATGAGTTGTGGGATAAATGTATAAGGAATTGTGGTGAAGTTTCTTGATATGCTTTATAGTGGCGATTGTGAGTTGCACTTACTTTTTTATTACATTCATTACAGATTTGAAGAAATGAAAGTAGAAAGTAATAGTACATTAAACAACAGGAAACTCTAGATGAGGAAAATAGGTTATTAAAAAATCAATCTATATACTAAAAGCCATTTTGTATTTCCAACTCTGAAATGGAAGAAAAAAGTCTCCATGTTGTAGAGCACAGCTTCTCCGAGCCAGTTGGGGAAGCCATGCAATCAATAGTTGCTAATCTTTAAAACATTGTAGGTTTTTTTGGCACACAGTATTCCAGCAATGATTCCCTGGAGTTCACTCTTGATTTAGACATATTTGATGTGTGGAATTTGAAGTGGTGTGTCCTAGGTCAAAGGGGGATATCCTGTAAGAGTAAAACATGGGGTCCAAGCATGGTCTATGATAACTTACCATTTTTTTTTTCTTAGCTAGTCTGGCATTGGAATCACTCATGTAGTACTAATAACTTCAGTACTTTTTGGTGGTAGCTTTCAAAAGTATAAGCAGACAATTTTTGTAAATGCCACAATCAGTATCCCTTTGAAAGGTCACTTTGTGTACTCCTGAATAATATTTATATGCATGTGTACATAATTTAATGTATTTGGTAAGTGCTCTTCAGAAGAATAATTCAAAGGATAGAAGATATCTTACTGTGAAAGACTTAAAAAGCTTGATTATGGTTTATAATTGCTTGCACAAGGATAAAATAACAAGTACTAAATTACTCTAATCTAGTAGTGAAAAAAAGTAAGAACGAACACTGGGTGTAAGGCCTGCAGTTTCAAATGAGAAATTAGGCTCAAATGAGAGTGATTAACCACAGCAGCAAGCTACATAAAGGAGAAGAGGCTTCACTGTTTTTTCCTACATAGGACCCTAGATTGAATGATCTAATAACTGTCTGAACTGAAGTTGTGGATGTGTGATGACTGTATAAAAATTAAAACCTTCACTAGAAAGTTTTTTTTTTTTCTTTCTGCTTTACAAGCTGATGGAATAATCTGAGGTTTGAGATTATAAAAATACAATTTATTAACAAAAATGAATTATCTATTTCTATATATTAAAAATATAATATTTCTGCATGTCTCTTACTGCTTTTGCAAATAGTAAAAGCCACAGTAAGCCAGTATTTACTGTTACTAACATACCAACAAATCTGCTGTTCCTCATGCAAGAAACAATTAGAAATACCATACGCTATGAATTATGCTTTTTAAAATTAAAGGAGAAAAAAACATGTACTTATTAATTTAACAAAAGTCTGTAAATTTTGTTAAAGAAAAAAAATACAGCAGGTTTTTCAGTTCTGATTTATGTATCTAAAACTCAGGTGACAAACTCTAGACTGGTTGCCCAGGCTCCCCTTATAGTCAACCAAGAGAAGCAACCCAAAATATTAACTCATTTTATTTGAGACAGAAGTACATTGGGATCAGGTGTCTCATCCTCTGAAAGCACCTGGCTCTTTCCCCTTGACTCTTGTGGGTGGTTAAACTCATTTGGATGTTTAAACTTTAGATGTATGAAGTGAAGCACAGTAACTCCCACTTAAATTTCTGTTCCACATCCAGCTTTGTTGATACCTTGAAAACTGTGGCAATCAATGCAGTCTGGAAATAAACAGAAACTTGGAGAAAATCACAAAAGACAGCTCTCATAGTAACGTGGGTGGAAGATGTGGTTTGGTACACAGTATAGAAGGGGCTTTTCAAAGTAGGAATAGGTGAGAGATGTGTATATAAGCATGTTGTTGCCTCCCATCCTTCCTTTCTTCTGTTCTTCCATCCAAGGTTTATGCTCTCCTTGATGTAAGCAGAAAAGGGCTGTCTTTTGATGGCTTCCACTCCGAATGTTCCTGTGACGTAGCCTTCTTGGCATATGTATTTATCTGGACATTTTAATACCCAGTGTTTGTTTCTAGAGCCTTCTGTTAAACATGGCTACATCTCTGAGCACGATAAATCTAAGGATTAGCTAGAATATTGGCCGAGTCAACTCATACAAGAGGAAATTTATGGTTATGTATAAATGTTAGTTGCTGCTTAAAGGGAAGTTTTAAATGGGATTGACTAAATGAAAGTCTAGAGACTAGAAAACGTAGTTGAATTTCTATGCATAAAAACTTAGCACTAAGAAAGTAAAATATTTCCTGTTTCAGCCTAGTGCCTAAAATATTAGTGTCTAGCCCACAGTAATAACTATTAGATGCTGCGTAGAAGGAAAATAAAAACCTTCATTGTACTTATCCAGTTATCCAGAGCTGTATAAATAAGATTAGTTCTACATTGGAATATGTATAGGAAATCTTTTAACTAGGAAGCAGAAAACATGCAGCGCTTTCACTAATAGAAATCTAAGACTGTACACTTGCATGGTTCTTAACATCTGAGGAATCTGCAGACTTTCAAATTCTATTGTGTTAAGTAAGAGGTGATGCATGTAGATCATTTTGTGCTATACAGATAAGGAGCCAAAACAAACTTGAAATTTTCCATCAACACAATTCTCCAGTGGATAATCCTGTATGTGCCAATAAGACTTTTTATTTTTATTGAATTTATGTAATTTTGATATTCCTCAGAACTCAACTTTTCTCAGAAAAACAAACAAACAAACAAAAACCACATTGGTTTGGGGGTTTGGAATAGAGTTATTACTTCATTTCAAAATAAACTTATTTCAAAATCTTTTTCCAAATATATATATTTTTAAAGTATACTCTTTTCTCAGGACATGTCTGGTGTTTCTAGGCCACTCAAAAGATGAGAAAATCATTTTGACCAAAAAGATAATAAATAAATAAATAAATAAAAGTAGAAACAAGAAAATATGACACTGACTCAGAACTCCCTAATGTTTGCACAAGCTGTAGTTCTCTCAATTAACATAGTCCTGGACAACTTGCTCTAGGTGACTTTGCTTGAGCAGGGGGGTTGAGGAAGATGATTTCCAGAGGTCCCATCCAACTTCTCTTGTCAAAGTGCATGACATTGACTGCACTTCCCAAGTCTACCACGCCAGTCATCTCACCACAGAAGGCAACCAGGTTGGTCAGGTGTGATTTGCCCTTGGTACATTCACACTAGCTCTTCCCAGTCACCTTCTTGTCCTTGGCATGCTTCTGTGAACATGTACTTCTGCATGGATTTACTCCATAACCTTCCCAAAGACTAAGGCCAGGCCAGCCAGCCTGTAGTTCCCCAGATACTCGTACTTCATGATGGACATGTAATTTGCCTTTTTCCAGGCATCAAGAAAATAAATTTTCTGCTTTATATTTTTGATTTCGTACATGGCAGGGAAAAAAAAAAGGGGGGGGGGGAATGCAGCAGGGGAGCAGGAGGGCAGGGGGGGCAGGATCTTCCCTCAGATATTCCTTTAATTTTCATTACCTATTACACTAGATTAATCAATTACTCAATGTCTACCCAACTCCAGGTAGTTGGAAGGAATCTAAAACTAGAGAGGTCCTTTTTCCTTTGATTTCTGTAAAAATATGTAAGAAGGTTAAAAATATACTACATGCTTTCTTGTTACTTTTTCTCCTCAGGCCAGTCATTGTAACAGTCACAACTTTTCTTCTCCCTCAGCCAACAGGCATGGGACCATTATTACAGTTTTGTTTAGTGCAGCTCAGATTGATTCTTGAAGGATGCTGTAAGAATCTGTGAGGTTTTCAAAGGTATTTACAGTGTCAGGGAATGTAAATCCCTCCACTTTATAACCAGGCTTATGTGCTTCAGGTGTTTTGGACCCACATAATATGATCTCAGGTTTGAACTGTGGTTGGTTTTGTTATCTCTATAGACAGATGTGAGAGGGAGCTGTGGAAGAAAGGGAGAGACAGGCCTCCCTGGTATGATTTGGCTAGCAAAAGGAATATGGGAGAAATCCTCCTATCCTAGAAGTCTCATTTGGTTGCCTGAGCTTAGCTGACCCATATGACTGCTGTTGAAATAATTGAAGTTGTTAGTTTAATAATATAATTAATTTAATAATGAATAAACACACTAAACATGAAGTCTGTGTTCCCTCCTCTGTCTTCTCTCTTGTGCAAATACAGACTGTAAGTGAGCTGATTATAAATAAATTCCTGATAATCAGATTATGTTAGCAGGAAAGGGTTGACTTCCTTATGCTACTCCACCACCAGTCCCATTAGTGTCATTCACTGACGATACCCTGTTCTGCTAATTCAAGTGGAGTATTGTGTAAGTGGGAATGCTGTTAATCAGCTAGTGCCTGAGAAACAGTGCTACTTATTAATCATCCCTGCAGATCTTTTGTTCTACTACAGATATATCTCAAGAGCAGGCAACATTCTCAATTATACACAGGCATTTATTTTTTCAAAGAGTTTCTTAGTACATTATATATATATATATATTTAAACCTAGCCAACTACAATTTATTATTTACTTTCTTTCGAGCACCTGCAGCATTTCATATCCAGTGAGCAGAACACAACACTGCCTTATTTCATGTATCCGTGAATGTATTGTTCCTATTAGCCCTGTGTAATGGGCTTTAAAATTTAAAAAGCCTTAGCTATATTTTAGGACAGACATCATGATCCATCTGTATCTTTCAAATGAACAATGGTCAGAATTTTAAGTACCTGGCCATAACGCAATATAGGTTGATTGGGACAGAGCAAATCTGAAAAGATTTACAGCCTGGGTTTTAACAGTTACTTGCCCAAAAGTACAAGTCTCCAGTCTGGAAGCAAATAGAGTTCAGGAGTTTGCCATAAGAGTCCTATTTGCAAATCAGGGCTGCTGTACTTATCTATTGAAAAAAAAAAAAAAAAAAAAAGGCAAATCTCTTGAGCAAGGTAACTTTTGAAACCAGGTGGGGTACTTTTTTTTCTTATTTAATTTGTCCTGTTGAAAGGCATGAATCAAATTCTCAGGGTCTTACCAGCTGGATTTATCAGAGTATCCATAGACAAATTAGTGATTTCCTGGTCCCATGTGGTGGGTTAGCCTTCACTAACAACAAAACTCACACCCAGCTGTTCTCATGTTCCCATCCTCAATAGGACAGGGGAAGAACATAGGATGGAAAAGCTTGTGGGTTGAGATAAGATAGGCAGATCTCTTACCAATTACCGTCATCAACAAAATAAACTTGGGGAAAAATAATTTAATTTATCAGCAATTAAAAAAGATCTACAAAATAAGAACAAAGAAAAACATTAAAATCACACCTTCCTGCCCCTTCCCCAGGCCTAACGTTCTACTCGTCCCCAACCTCTCTCCCCCAGGGGCACAGGGGATGGGATGGGATGGGATGGGATGGGATGGGATGGGATGGGATGGGATGGGATGGGATGGGATGGGATGGGATGGGATGGGATGGGATGGGATGGGATGGGATGGGATGGGATGGGATGGGATGGGGGCTGCGCTCAGCCCCCCCAGCCCCTCTCGGCCGCCCCTTCCTCCTCACCCGTGGCCCTGCTCCAGCGGGGGCCCTGCCCCGGGCTGCAGCCCTTCAGGAACACCCTGCTCCCGCGGGGGCTCCCCACGGCCGCAGCTCCCTCAGGAAATGTCCCCCTGCTGCGGCGTGGGCCCTCCCCGGGCTGCAGGGTGGAGATCTGCTCCAGCGGGGGCTCTGCAGGGCTGCCGGGGAATCCCTGCTGCCTGTGGGCCTGGAGCCCCTCCTGCCCTCCTCCTCCTGGGGCCTGGGCCCTCTGCTGCTTCTCCCTCGCCCTGGGCCTCCTCCTCGGCCTGTGCCCGCTCTGCCCTTTCCGAAATCTGTTTTCCCCGAGGTGCTGCCAGCTTGGTGCTGGGCTCAGCTGGGCCCTGCCATGGGGCGATTGGAGCCATCTGGAACCATGTGGGTCTGACATGGGGCAACCCCTGCCAGGACCTGGGCATGGACACACAATCCATCACCTTAAGCATATTTGCAGTAGACTCAATCTTTTGTTAAAATTACATTTTCATCGCTTTGTAATCTACAGTAGATACAGTCTGGATGTTTTCAACATGGAAACAGAAGAGCCATGAACAGTGTCCCATGGCCTTCTGTGTAAACATCTCCTGCTGGTCCTACACGTGCCCTGCCTAAGGGGATATCTATTATTTCTCAGTCCTCTGCCCTACTGCTCTGAAATTACTTTTGATCATGAGTTTGTCTTTACTTACCAGCATTCTGTACTCAGGGATCAGTATTGTGCCATTATGGTAGTGCACAACACTATGCTGCAGTAGTATCAGGGGGATGAAATAAGCTTAAAAAAAAAAAAAAAGAAAAAAGGATGTGTATGTATGTAGGGGGGTATTGACCTCTGGATGAGTTTTATTTGGATCAGTCCATGCTTCCATCTCATGCACTGACATCTGAGGTCATGTAAGTATTACTTACCGAACAAGACTAGAGATGGCTGGTATGGATGTATGGATGCCAGGCCTTGGCTCCGTATGCAGCAGAAAAAAGGAGCAGATCTGACTCCCTTGTTTTTGCAGGTGCTGGATTCGTCCTTGCTATAGACCAGACCTCCAGTGGGAATCACAAGCATCTCCTTAACTGGTTCTAAATCCTTGACTTAGTGAGAGGTTGATATACTCTTACTGTCCAAGCACATCATACAAAGGGTGTCTGTGCAAAATGGGCATCTCTTTGATGACTCAAAAACTATGGAAGGTCATAACAGCTCACTTGCCTCCTGTTTATAGCAATGATTTGTGAGCCTCAGAACTGCCTGGGTATTCCTTCTTTGGATGTCTTTTACATTTACTAATGCTCTAAGCAGGTTTAACAAAATTCCTTTATGAGCAAACTGATCATCTCCCAAGCCTCTGGTAGGGCTGTTTATTTCTCTTTTACATTTCCAGTAACTGCATTCAGTTTTCACCCTGTACTTTCCCCCTTTGAGAAGCACATGAACCATATTGCTAAGCCCTCTAATGTCCATCTGGAGTCAGGTATTTATTATCTCAGTTCAGGTCCCTGTTGATTCAGTGGGTTGTACAGCTTTTGAATCATATTTACTCATATTTGGATTGCTGCCTTTTTTTTTTTAACCTTTTTTGGAAACAGCTTATGTTATTAGGCACAAGCAAAATCAGTCTATAACCAAATGTTGCTTCTCAGTGAAAATCTATCTGCATGTATGACACTTGTACAGCATAAGTAGCAGCAGTTATCAGAGCAAAGGGCACTATAGGTGGTGGGCAGCCTTTAAATAAGATATCAAACTTCAAGCTTTGCCACACAGGGGTGTTTAAAGACCTTGTGGTACAGGAAGTTTAATTCCCATCTCTGTCCCAATAATCTGAATGGGTAATGACTGCACAGTTTTCTACCAAGCTTCCTGATGCTGCTGTACTTTCACATGCAATTTTTCCTTTCCTGTCAAGTTCCTGTGTGGCATCGCTATGTGGTGTTGCACAGCTGCTTCTCTCTACCCCAGAGAGAGCCGCATTTCAGCAGAAGACAAAGCAACTGCTGTTCTTCAGGCATGTGAAATTCCCTGGGAGTAAAGAGCTCCTACTCTTCTGCCTTATTTGACTTTAAAATCTTTTTCAGACGTCTGCAGATTTAGGAGTCATGATTTAGATATTGCTAGGGATGTGGCCTTAAATTATTATATCCCTGCCAGAGGACTAGTTCTTTTCATCTCCCCACACCTCCAAAAAATAATTTAATGATCTTTTCTGGAAGAAACAGACTTTTAGATTTACTAATCAGATTGAATGTTTGCAATTAAATTTCAGTGTTCTGGAGGTCATTTGTATTTAAAATTGTTAAAAAAACAACACCTTAATATTTTACCGGATGTGCTCCCTTTGCCTGTTCTTGTAATGAGTTATATTTAGTATGAGTTTGTGCTTATTCCTACTGTAATTTTTAAGCTGACTTCCACAGTTTATACAAGAAGATATGACCTAAGTGTTTTGGTAAAATTAGGTAATAAGCAAACAATCCCTGTGTACATGCAATTCATCTAAGAAAAGCTCTTCGCACACGGAATCTCTGTGCTCTTTCCTGCTCTGTCATCTCCATAGCCCACTTTATCTTGGCAGCCTTACTTTTTTAGTAGGAGATCTGCTGCAAGTGGGGATCAGAAGCATCTTCACAGTGTGGAACAGATATCTGACATGAGAAGGGTTATGCCTCACAACCAGGGCAAGGGATGGTCTTCACTGTCTTGGATGAGGTGAAGTACTTCTCTAAATGGTGGACAATGGGTAATGAATGCAAATGAAACAAAGACGAATTTAAAATGGGTCAATCAAAAGTCATTACATTTTATATTAGGTCCTCTGATTCAGAATTGAACAGACAATTGAACATTGTGGAAGAAGGCATGAGTTTCTTGTGTGCAGGTATCTAACAGTTTCTTTTGTTTCTGTTTTGCAGTGATTAATTCCATAAACTTGAGCTTCATCTGGTAATAAGCTACTAAAATTCTATGAGATGAATGGTGCCTGGTTTGGACACTCAGCTGGACTGGGGGGTGATAGTATTATAGCTAGGACTACTTAGCATCTCCCAGTGACAGACACAGCAAATTGCTCTTAACCCTCAGCTCACTTCCATGTTTTCTGTTTCCCACCTGCCATATTAAAGTCTCTATCTACAGGGCTTGCTATTTCATGTGTATTTTTACAGTGTATTCACCTATGTGTACAGAGGCATGTCCTGAGTTTATTTTCTTTTTTTCTGAAAATTTTAACCGATCATTCTAACTCTTGTTTGAACCACCGCTAATTGCAGTTTGCTCATTATTAGCTGTAAAAGCAAACACTGGAGGCAAGGGTCACACCAAGCAGAGTGGTTCTGTGGACACAAACCAGTGGAGCACAGTACAAGATGTACTTCTGATGCTTTTTTTTTTTTTTTTTTTTTAAGTACATAGTTGAGAGAAAAAAAAATCTTCTGACCTTTGTAGGTGATAATCTGACATGCGAAGTTCAACTGCAAGAAAGAAATAACCATTAGCTAGACTACTGTGTCATAAATACATTGAAGGCAGCACAAGAAATTCTATTCCTCCTAGCAGCACCCATCGTCATTCAACAGAGGAAACTCAGCTGCTCTTTCTCCCACAAAAAATACAAATCCAATAATTCTTTTCAAAGCTGGATAGAGGGACCTCAAACCTTTTTTTAAAAGGCCACAGAAGCCAGTGACTGCCCTTCCTTTTCTTGTGTAAGCATTGTATCAGCTCTTAGCAATACTACTTCTAGGAAACCATCACTGATTTCAAGGTTGGATTTTACCATCTCCAGCTTACAGCTTCTGCTGTGCTCTTCTTAACACAGCCAAAAAAGTTAAGGTGTTTGCATACAAGTCTACAGAAGGAATTAGCCCAGATCTGTTACCAAGTGTTTTCATTTTGTACTAGAAAATTGCAGGTGATGAGAATATGATATTTTTTGAGTAGTAGATGCAAATCTAGAAGGTTATGCACTGATACACTTTCTGAAATTGCATAGCGTGCAACTCTACAAGTGCCGGAACTGACAAAGAAAAAAAAAAAAGGTTTCTTAAAATGGTGTAAGGCTTGCAGAATCTGTCACTAACAAGCCCAAATGCTACAGGGAGAATAGCTGATAGGAAAATAATCTGTAGTGATAATACATACAGATATTTCAAGGGACAAAAAAAAAAATATCAAAAAACAAAGGGTGATTCAGATAAAAAGGTTTCATGGTATTTAAAAGTCCCTGAATCGTTCATTAGCTTACATGTTCACAGAGCTGTCTGAACAGAGGAATGGATATACTGTGCTCCATCACAGAGAACAGCACAGGGGAAGAGGGAGCAGCTTCACTATTCTAGTGGGACTGAGAGCTGTGCTTAGCAAAGCCAGTTCTTTTGGTCTTTTTACTAAAATGACAGTAATTTGACAGTAATAAACATTAGGCTGTCACTGTAATGTAGCAGTTTGCAAATAATGTTGACATTATCTTATGCTTCATGTCAGAATATGGGTCCCCTTTATCGGCTGATTAATGGGGAAATTGGATAAAATTCTTTAAATCTGACAAAAAGGAGCTTGGATTGTGCTGGGAATAAGCTGTCTTTTGTTTTCCTCTCTTCATTTTAAGCTCTGGTAGTGATTTTTCATTTCCTTTTCATTTTTTTTCCTCATTTTGAGCATTTCTGCAAAGCTGTGACAAGTTCAACATAAATGGTAATGTTGTCTAAACTGCTGGAAGTGTCATTTAAAGAAGTCCTAGTTTGAAAGTTGAAACACTTTTTTTTTTCCTTTTTTTTTTTTTCTTTCTAGAAATACACACTTCTGATATAGAGAAGTTCTATTCCTACATGCTAGTGATCTAACAGAGATGATGATTAGCCTTTCAGAATTCATTTTAGGGCTGAGGGCATTACGAACACAGAAATTTGCCAATGTCATGCCAGGAATTTCTTCTGTTATTGCAGTCCATCTTTATAAGTCAGGCAGTCTTCCATACCAGGGCCTTGGCAAACACATTCTTCCAGTCATGTACTTTTTCTTTCAGGATTTCCTTGAAATGCAGCTGACTCTTACTAAATGGCACTGGGAAGATTTGGGCTTTGCATGCATTCAGTAACCATGTGTGATCCCAAAGCATTTTGTGCCGTTGAAGATGACAATCAGAAGCAGGTTATATGTATGTAAATGCTAAATGAGTTTATCAACTGGCTTCTTTACAGAAGAGAAGGCATCGCCATCTAGGCAGAGGTTTCTTTCCCCAGAAAAAAATAGTTTGTGCTTCAGTTTGTGTCTGTTGCCTCTTATCAGGTCACTGGGCACCACTGAAAAGAGTCTGGCCCCATCCTCTTGACACCTTCCCTTAAGATATTTGTATACATTGATAAGATCCCTTTTTAGTCTTCTCCAGGCTAAACAACCCCAGCTCTCTCATCCTTTCCTGATAAAAGAAATGCTCCAGTCACCTAATCATCTTCGTAACCCTCCTCTGGACTCAATCCAGTAGTTCTACGTCCCTCTTGTACTGGGGAGCCCAGAACTGGACACAGCTCTCCATGCGTGGCCTCACCAGGGCTGAACAGAGGGGGAGGATCACCTCCCTCGACTTGCTGACAGCACTCTTCCTAATGCACCGCTCTAACTACTCCCAAGAGGCACTTGACACCCTCTACAGGAAAACCAGCAGCCAATATTAAAAATCAATTAGCATTTCCACAGTACAGCCTTTGCCATACAATGCATAACGACCTTTACAGGCCAGAGAAGAGTCAGTTTAATGTACTATATAATGCCAGATGGTAATGTCTTTCCTCACTTAGGTGGCTTGTGATTAAACTCAATTTTCTCAGCCACCAATTGACCTTTATCTATCTCCCGCAATTTAGTGAATGGAAGTTGGTTAAAGCTAACAGGGTATATAGATCATGTTCTGACAACTTCTCCTTATAACAAGATACAAGTGGGCAGTGAGGCACATCTGAGATGCAATCATTTTAAGCACATTTTGTATTTGTCCAGGTAAAGGAGAACTGGTTGAGGTGCAATCAAGTTACTTTTGTGTCCATTGTGTCCTACATGTACATTTTCCATCCAGTGAGAAAGTGGTTATAACTAAAGGAGGCTGTAGCGAGGTGGGGGTTGGTCTATTCTCCCACGTGCCTGGTGACAGGACGAGGGGGAATGGGCTAAAGTTGTGTCAGGGGAGGTTTAGGTTGGATGTTAGGAAGAACTTCTTTACTGAAAGGGTTGTTAGGCATTGGAATGGGCTGCCCAGGGAGGTGGTTGAGTCGCCATCCCTGGAGGTCTTTAAAAGATGTTTAGATGTAGCCCTTAGTGATATGGTTTAGTGTAGGACTTGTTAGTGTTAGGGCAGAGGTTGGACTAGATGATCTTGGAGGTCTCTTCCAACCTAGACGATTCTGTGATTCTGTGATAGTCCTCTTTTCACTGTTGAGCTATGTTTGAGGAGGTCAGTAGGTAAATATTTTCCATGTAATAGGAGAAGGATCAGACGTTTGTCATATCCCAGCTAGTGTCCCTGTAAACATGGAAAGAATTTGCAGTCTGCCTCTACCTTTGGAGTTCAGTCCGTTTTCAAAGGACGTCCGGTACTTGATAATGGGGAGAGCCATAGTGCAAGAAATGGCCTTTGCACAAGTTGTTTACCTCCTTGCTGATGCAGTGGCTTCTCATGATTCAGTCATTTGCTGGCCTTGGTCTAGCAGATAGGGATGCAATGTCAATAGTGTCATGGAACAGTTTTTTCCTTCTTCCATGATCCAGTGCACGTGCTATGCCAAATAATAGTGACAAGAAGATAGATTACTTTATCTATTTGGAAAATCCATGCTGGGGTAGGACTAGTTGATATTTAGCTCTAAAACACAGATAGTTGTATTTATGTGTGTGTATAAGGAAAGTAGTTCAACCTGAAGTGGGATTTATCATTTACAGTTGCCATTTCACTGGAAATATGTGGCTTTTACAGGGCCCCAGCATGTCTGTGACACACTTGCCTTTCCTGGTGAGGTTTCTTAATAACGTGTTATTGTTTTCTAAACGTTCCTAACAACTGTGTCCTGGACTCAGTCTCAGGATACCAGATCTTGAAATCTGCTTTAACTGGGAGCTGATCTGAGCTCTTCCTATGGAATAGGATGTGGTTAACTCTATAGTCCAGCAATCCCTGAAATCCAATACATCATTCAAAGGGTGTTCTTAAAGAAAACAGCACATCTTTGTAACTGAATGTTCTTTCTTCTTCCATTCTTTAACATATTCCCCTTCTATTGAAATAGCAAGGAGGGAAGGAAGGGTAGCACAGTTTTGTCATACCCTATTCTTATGGGCTCATTTTCCTTCCCTTGCTCATCTTCATGCCTCTGACAGTGTCATAAGTGATGCCTGAAATTGTTTCCCTATTGCAATTGCCTTTCAGAGCTTTCCTTTAGTGAAGTTTTCCTTAGGATGGTTTTATTTTCTCTCCAGACCCCAAAGATGCCAACATATGGCAATGAAACACCATCATTGAATTACTGTCTCTTTTCATGGTAATTAGTTTAGACTTTTGGACTACATCTATCCTAGCTAATTGAACGGTGCCAGGGAATGTTCCCAGGGATGGGAACTTGATCGCCAGTCCTGTTAAATGGTTCCTGTTATAGTTTCGGCTGCAGCCAGCTGGCGCTCTCCCAGACACATCCTGGACACAGTTCGGGAATCAGCACAGACCGGGGACCATTCCCAGTTAGCAGTTTGGATGTACCCACCCTGTTTTTCAGGCTAGGAGACTTTAATAGTACAAATACAGGCCACGCTGTGCCAAAGAATGATCCCAGGCATGTATACATTTCTAGCATAACTGCCTAACCATATTGTAACCCAAAAGCAAAGTCTCCCTTTCCCTCTTTCACTAGAAAGAACCCTGTTTACTGCTAGTTTTTTATAAAACTTACATGTGTTTTTTAAACGTACATAACACATAGCATGCAAATCACTGGAACAAAAAAATTATGTGCCACCTGAATTAGTGAATTGGTGCAGTTCATAAATATATATTACCTTCCAGCTATTGGTTATGCAAATATATGCACATATTTTGTTCATATATATATATATATCTATTAATTTCACAGAGAATCAGGACTGTGTAGTGAAGGTAGGTGCTCCTATGCCTAGAGAAATCACTTCTTGAAGCAATTAGAAATTTTATGATGAATAAAAGAACAGAAGAGGGGAAGGGAAGAGAGGATTAATTGCCTATCATGGCTGAGTACCAAGCTGCAGAACTGGACACTACCTTTGCACCCACTGTGGAGTTCCAAGAGATGGTCCACCAAAGACTTAGAGTAACTAGATTAGCCTGACTTTGGTGGTAACTTTTATTAAGTTATTATGACATCTCAGAGAAGTGCCCATTGTCTGTGTCTGCAGGTTGTAGGCAAATTCAGTCTGGACTACAAAGAGGTGGCCATGAGTCATTCTATGAGTATTCAAGTATATCTAGCATGATTCTATGAGTATTCAAGTAAAATGTATCCTGTGGAATTTTCTGTCTAACCAGAGGGCAAGTGGTTTCATGCAGAGACTTTTCCTTTTATTGGAAGACCTAGTGAGGCAGTCCCTTTCCCATGTTTACAGTTCCACATGGCTTTTCTAGTTGACTGCATATTCACCCTTGGATAGCGATTACTCGTAGTGAAGGCCTGCTGGTAGTATGCAGATAATACTGCATCAACCATACTTTTATACAGATAACAGTGAATGCAGAAATTGGCTTAAAATAATCTTATTCTGACAGCACGCTATCCTTGTTTCAGTGCACTGGCAGGAAATTTGCAATAATTCATATAATTTCAATTCAAATTTTAAAAGATTCTGAAAATAATTCAATTTTCATGGAATGCGTGGATCTGAAGTTCTATTACATGAAACGAGGACCAACTCATATCATTACAAATGGAATAAAATTTTGTTTTTTCATTTCAGCCAGCTAATAGTATTGACACATTTTTAAAATACCCCTGTGCTCCAGAGATATACAATTAAGTATCCTCGGAATGTAATATCAAGGGTAGCAAGTAATATTGATTAATTTCATGATAAAGGTTCCAGTATTCACTTTAGAGAGTCACTCAATGCTAGTTATCAAAATATATGCAGAGGACAGGTGAAGGTTATGGAATTGTCTGGTGAACACAGCTAATAAAGTAAAGTCAGCTTTGCTGTGTTCTGTGCGTGACGTTACTTTTAATGTAAAGATGTGCATATTAGGGGCCCTACTGATCTTTAGTAGCTACATTTCAGGTCAGAATTAACACAGGTAGTAAGACAAACACAGAAAATAATAGGTCATTAATCTAGGTAACAGAAGTGAACTGTGAAGCTTGGCATCCGTTTGAAAGTCACTAGTAGAACAGAGTTTTATTCTGTCCATGTAGTAGCTACAGAGGTGAGAAGGAAAAGCATTGGCTTTCTTGTATGTCTGAGACTGGTACCATAACTGGTACTACTACAAGCACATATAGTTTCTTGTTAATGCTTCCAAAATTTTTCTCAGTGTCCATAACATCTAACATATATATATATTTGTTTTCACTGAGGTACTGTAACTCCCACTACAAGCAGTTTACTAAATGGAAGGCAAATTGAGGGATTTTCTCTGACGCAGATAGGTTGTAAAACCATAGGCCAACGGTTTAATCTTTCTCTGCTTCTGTTCTTCCTTTTATCACCTTTCCTTTGCGTTGCAAACAGTTTGCTAGGATGGCTACTTATCTTTTCTTGTTCCAAACAACTGGTCTTCCCATTGCATCTGCAAGCTCTAAAGCCCTGTTATAAGACAGCTGAATAACTTTTAGGTCTAGTGAGAAAATTCAAGATGACCTTACTTTTTGACAAAAAAACAACCTCCTTTAATAATCAAACAAATAAAAGCACCAAAAACACTAGCTCAAAATCACCGCCAAGCTTAGCATAAGTAATTAATTTTGAAAGTTTCATATTTGTTAAACTACAGAGAAAAATCAGACCATCTGGAGACAAAAACATTTTTGTACATGATAACCTTAGTCTCAACAATATCAATTTCACTGAATTTACATTGCTATTTGCAGTTATTTGAGGAGACCAGGACAGCAAGGGAGGTGGACTGTATCAACCAGGTGATGAATGTGGTCATCACTCAGGTCTCCTCCTAGCAGCTGAAAAGAGAATCCGCTTCTTTCCTCACATGGATGTGGTCAGCCAGCCACCTGCAACTGTGGGCTGTCACACGAGCCCAAATACACCGACTTGCAGTGCTCACAAAGAGTTAGAAGTCCTATCTTTATTGCTAAAGAGAAAAGGGAAGGAAACATGGACTGTAAAGTGGAAATTAGCACACTGAGCTCCATCACTGTGGTGACCATCTGTCTCTGGCAAGCTCGCAGATTCGTTTAGCTGGTGGAGACATGCGATGCACTGAATTACAGGAGTGGAGAAGACAGGAACTTGAACCCACCTGAGCCCTGTAAAATTACTTTTCTCCATGATGTGGCAGCTTTGTCATCTTTTACAGTGACTTACGGGTGATAACAAACACCCTCTACGCAGAGGCTAGTCTAAGTCTCCTATTGATTTTTCCCAGTCCTGTGTGCTTGTTTAATAAGAAAAATGTTGCTTGAAACTGAGTCTGATAATCTTAAAGATGTTATTTACTTTTTGAAAGGTGAGCTGGATTATGATTAATATGGTGAATAGCTAAAACCTAATAGAGTCAATGCTTCTTTATATCTCACAGTGGTCCTCACTCTGCACAGTTCTTGTGCAGAGAAGAAAGTAACAGTCAGGCCTGAATTAAACACTCTAAACTCTCATGTTTGTGCAAAGGATTTTTTTTATTTATTTATTTATATCTGTGCTTAGGCCTCCACTCAATCACAGGAGCTAATGCCCTGCTACTGCACAGAATGGGGCTGACCAGCTCAGCTATCTGCTGAGTGCAACCCCCTTCCCCTGCCTCTTTACAGGGTCGGGCTCAGTGCTGGTCTCTTCAGGTACCCCTCCCTTTTCACGATCATCTGAGTAACACTACAGGCATGTTCCTCTGACTGAATAAGAGACACTGTTTACGGGGCTGTGCAGTGACTGGATGGCAATTCCTGTGTGTTTTGTTCGCACTGGGAGGCTGTGACAGAAGGGGACCTCAAGGCATCATCATGGCTTGCGAGGAAGGGAACAACTGAAACATGGCAGCTGCTTCAATTCTTGGCCTCAGCCCTCTCCTGAGCTGCTTCTTGGTTTTCATATCTCTCACATATCTGTGTACCTACCTGTGTCTGCTCCACACATCCCTTTCCTTCTTCCTTCTCCCACTGGTGTGCCCAAGAGTCTCAGCAGTTCCCTTAGGAGTCGTTTTAGGATGAGACTAGCCAGCTGCCAAATGTCTCTTGCCTCCTTCCACTGGAAATGGGGGACCATTTATCAGCATGATGTGCAGAAGACACAGCATCTCCTCAGCGGGTGAGGAAAGATGGATCCCCACCTGCAAGCTCTGCTGTTCCTTGCTGGCTCACAGAAGGGGCTCCAAGGCCCCCATCAGCCACGAACATGCTGTAGGTCTGCATTTAGTCTTTCCCATGGAAGACATAGGAATGGGAGTTCTTGGTAATGATTAACAACAGCTCAATATAAAAGCATTGTAGGAAGGAAGCAGAGCTTTTCCGAAACTGCAGTTGCTCCCGGTGCTGCTGACTCTCAAAGACAGAGTGCCATTCATTACACTCTTCCTGAGCTCATCTTCCTTTCTCTGGAGATCACAACACACATTTGTCATGTTGTGCAGGAGCCTACAAACACCAGTGTTTGCTTTGATTTTCCTCTTGGCATCCCAGCTGGGCAGTGATATGTTGTCTTGTCATGCTGAACTACCACTTAGTTTTGATATTTTTTACACAGTGGCATAGTATTTCCCATCTTACCTTGAAATTTTAGCTGGGCCTAAATGGATGGCAAATTTCTTGTTAAAACTTACTTGTTAAAATGCAATAATAAATAAAATTATTAAAAAAAAAAACACCTATTAAGCCCTTATGTGTTAGTTTGCTAAAGGGAATTTATCTAAAGGTTGTTTTTTTTTTTTTTTTTTTTTACATCATAGTTAAATATAGTTTTTACATCATTGTTAAAATGCACAAAGTTAACAAAAAGACTTTAATAAGGTATTTACTTAGCATAGTAAAATTTCTGCCATGGTTCAAATAAGAACAGAAAGAAATTCAGTCAACCCAAAAAACAATTCAGGTTTTTTTTTGTTTGTTTTGTTTTGTTTTTATTCTTACTGATGCTGGGAGGAAGTTGTGAGACATTTTGTGTATTCTCACTAGAGATGTTTGGCTTCTCAGCCAGCATGAAGAGGAAGAGAGCACATAATTAAGTTAGTAGCATACTAGTGACACTGTCATGCAGCCATGAAGTGTAAAAAAAACTCACAACAACTCACAATCACTAGTCATTACTCACAAAGAATTATAATCAAAAACATAGATTGCAGGGGGGTTTTGATCATTTTTTTTTCTTCTGTTATCTCTCTCTTTTGCTTTAGGCAAATAGGCATCAAAAAAGTACCAATGAATATTTTAAGTAATATGATTCTATTGTTTTATTACGTAGTGATGTGAGCAGCAAAACATGCATGGTGGGGTGTCCACTGCTGTGGAGTCTCATGTCAAGATAATTGTTCTCATTAAACACTATTTCTGTGGGTGGAAAATTCGTTACAATCCCTTCCCATGCAGAGACTCCAATGCTTAAATTATAGTTGAGGTCGGGGTTTCCCTTTCCTTAAGGAGGACACTCTTTTGGTCCTTCCTTTACATGTTTCACAAAGAATGACAAAATTTAGTAGTTTAAATGTAGGTGTCTACTTATAGTTGTGCTAGATTTCTCGTTCTCATCACTGGAAACAAGGGCTCTGTTCCATTGCTTAACATCTCAAATGCATAGGTCATTTCAGATGTGCTAGGTTTGTCTTGACATGAATGAGGCTGGCAGAGATGATTAAAGCCTTACTGCAGATTGGTCTCCTCAGTTAGCCACTAGAGGCCAGGTAGGATACCTTGGGGAATAAGACCATAGTAGGTACTTCTGTGTAGGCAACCAAATCTAGACCAAAGTTAAGGCGGAGAGATATAGCGCGTTGCTGAAATGACCAAGGATCAGAGGATCTGTTGAGTTGACTTCACAAAGACAGCTAGTGCTTGTTTTGATGCCCTGTGGTATCTCACACATCCATGCAACATCCGTGACAGCATTGGCTAGAGCTCTACACCTATCTAAAGCAATCGCTGGAGACTGGGCAGCTGTCAAGTGGTCAAGTGTGTGTACATTCCTGCAGCTCCTGCTACCTCCATCTTTCCCATATTTTTTCTCATCCAATTCCCTTCTACTCACTCTCTTCTTGCCTCACTGACTCTCCCATCTCTCAGACTTTTCACCCTTGACTTGTCTGCTCCTTTATCTCACATATTTTCCATGGGGAAAAAAAAAAAGAAAAGAATAAAAAAAAGAAAAAAAGGAATACCAAGCAAAGAAACCTGATAAAAACCTCACTGACTGTTCAACTTCTGCCCCACTTCCCTCTCCTGATCCTGTTAAAGGCACTGTCTACAATCACTTTCTGAAATGGTTTGCTACAGATAACCCCACTGTTCTGCTGGGCCTGCAGGTCCTTAGCTATCTTCAAATTTAGATTGTCATCTTGCCTATGCTCTCTGATGGACATTCCTAAGCGAAGTGCTTTCACAGCCATTCCTACTTTTCTGCCCATGTTTCGGTCAGCTCTTGTTCTGATTCATCACTTCTCTGTGACCCCATCATACACAAGCTTGTCTTCTTCATATCTATGTAAGTCTCTGCTGTCAGGATTGCTCTCCCAGGCTGCCACTTTGACCATGTCACCCCTCTCAAGCAAGCTTTTTGCACTTTTCCTCAGGGTTTTCCTTTTCTTTTACAACAAAAGCAAACAAACATTGAAACAAACAAACGAACCCACCTATTTGTCTTAACTGAGCTAACTGAACTTAGATGAACTACCCACCTAGCCTCTTTCATTCAGCATCACAGTATCAAATCTTGCCTCTGCTCCACCCATGATACCAGCGTCCACTTATTTCCCTCACCCTTACTTCCATGTGTTTCCATAACAAATAGAAGCTACATAACCTTATCTTACCCAAATACCCTTAAATTTGGTCCATGAAGGCTACACAGGGCTTAACCACATTGTGCAGCCACACCATCTGCGGCCAGAAATTCTGCCTTTGTTTTCTTGTGTTCTCCACCTCTACCCAGATGTTCAGTCTTAGTTGTGCTGTGAGCAGTTTTGGGGTAGAGGACACCTTTTTATTCTCTTTGCATTATATGGCACATCAGGATGCAGATTTATCACGTTGAGGGCTTCGAAGGGCTAATAATTATAATAATGAAGAAATGATATCTGAGGAAAGTAGGTACTGCAGAAAGACAACTAGAAGAATGTTTCAAACTTTATTCATATTTTTACCTGGGATCAATGATTTATTATTATACTTCAAGGTCAAAAAGAACCACTTTCATGATCCACTTGTACCTTGAGGTGCAAAACTTCAGATGTACAGTATAACTTCCTTAAAATAATCCTACTTTGAAAATTTTCACTTTGTGAAATATGCTGATGTTTCACCACCTCTCACATTAAAATTTGGCTTCTTTTTTCAGCTTTCGTTTTCCGCTGTGCCATTTTCTGCCAGATGAGAAAGACCATCTCTGGTGCGTATTCCGCCTCCTGGCATTCAGCTCTTGAGTTTCTGTTCCCAATTCTTCTATCATTTGCAACGTTTGAATTGTAAATTTTGACTAAAGAGCAGGTTTAAAACTCTGGAAGATGTGGGCCTTGGTTCATCCCAGAGACAGGAAAGTAGCTGCCTTAGCCTGCCTGGGGCAATTCTACACTGTCTCCTTCTACCAAGGTAGATGGGGTAGATGACAGATGATGAATGACTGGTTTTCTGGTGATCAGTTTAAAACTGTATTCGCGTTGTGAGAAATCATCCATGAGTCTTCCATTTGTTTCCTGGAGCCAGAAATAGGAACATCAGTTCGAGCAACTAAATGATCCAGAAACTAGCAACATGACAGCAGTTAGGTCTACAACCATTAGGGTTAGGGAAATTGTTCCTGGAGGGTTCTGAGACTTATTGGAGCACCAGATACATTGGAGAACCCTGTAGCCATTAACACATTTTGATTCATGTCTTGAGTCTATTTACATATAGAGTATAAGTAAAAGCTGTGGCATCCAATTAATCCCAGTTCAGTGCCTCTGTCTTCGTTAAATTTGTGTTAATGGGCTCAGGTTTAGAAAGCTTAATTTAGTCTCACCCCTTCCCTTCCCTTCCCTTCCCTTCCCTTCCCTTCCCTTCCCTTCCCTTCCCTTCCCTTCCCTTCCCTTCCCTTCCCTTCCCTTCCCTTCCCTTCCCTTCCCTTCCCTTCCCTTCCCTTCCCTTCCCTTCCCTTCCCTTCCCTTCCCTTCCCTTCCCTTCCCTTCCCTTCCCTTCCCTTCCCTTCCCTTCCCTTCCCTTCCCTTCCCTTCCCTTCCCTTCCCTTCCCTTCCCTTCCCTTCCCTTCCCTTCCCTTCCCTTCCCTTCCCTTCCCTTCCCTTCCCCCTTCCCTTCCCTTCCCTTCCCTTCCCTTCCCTTCCCTTCCCTTCCCTTCCCTTCCCTTCCCTTCCCTTCCCTTCCCTTCCTTCCCTTCCCTTCCCTTCCCTTCCCTTCCCTTCCCTTCCCTTCCCTTCCCCCTTCCCTTCCCTTCCCTTCCCTTCCCTTCCCTTCCCTTCCCTTCCCTTAATATAAAGACAAATTAAGTCAATATTTACATCTGGGAATATTTAGGAGAATTTGGTTTCAAATATGCACCAAAACACCTACATTGGCTATGTGGTTGGAAAGCAGTCTGACTTCTCAGAGTGTGAGGTTTTCCTCAAGTGTCCTCAGTCTAATTTAGCATGATTTTGCACTATTTCGAGGTGTTTTGTTGCATAGTTTTAATTTCAGAATGCTTAACTTAGAACTGGATAGACTACACAAACCCAGAGTCACCCAAAGGTCTGTTTCAGATGACTAAGAAAGAAGATAGCTCCTCATGCCTGTTTCTTACTTGCCTTGCTCTTTGTCAAGCTTATGGATGTTTTCCCTAATGTGGGATAATGCGGGATTTCCCCAAATGTGGGAAAAACCTCCAAATCAGAATTCATAAACTTTGTTCTTTTTTTCATATCAGATCCACTCAGCCAGTGCCTGCTCTCCTTTTCCCACCCCTCACCTGTCTGAATGGCTCATCTATTGCAGCCCTTCTGGCATCCAACTTCCGAGATATCTGGACAGGGACTCCCTTGTTGTGATTTACCTTTTTAGCATCTAGTCCTAAGGGGCTCTGGTCCCCAGTGACCTGCTTTCAGCATTCCTGCTTTCCCAGTAATTCTGTCTCATATAACAGGCAGCTCTGGAAGTACCTGAAAATACATCAGGCACATAGCAGAATGAGAATCCCAAGAGAATCTGAGTTAAGGCCAAATCTTTGTTTTTACTGTATACTTTCTTGTTGAACAGTTCAAGTTGAGGACATGGTGTCAGCCTAAATTTACCATCTTTGGTTATCTCGTGTCACAGTCTTCATGTTATTTTTATGCAGTTTACTACTCAGACATGCAACAAATAAAGGTCATTTCCTCCTACTTATAAGAAGTTTTATTTCTTTATTTTTAAGAGTGACCTTACTGCTAGCAAAGATGCAGACAGGCAGGCAGCCCAGGAGCCTGAAATAGCTTACTCCAGAGTTTACTACATGTGGTATGTATGCTACAGATGCAGAAGCTAATGCAAAAGGAACAAGGCAGCTGCTCCTGGTGGCTTCTTCAAAGAGATATACCTGAGCTGAGGTGTGAGAACACATTCACTTCCCTCTAAATACCTGCTTGGCAATCATTATCAGAGAGCATGGCTGGGAAATAACTGGTAAGGAAGGGTGAGGCAGGGACTATTGAATGGGTGTTGGAAGTGCAGATAGGAAAAATAATAGGATGGAAGTGGTCACTGTAGGTATATGTTCATGAGAACGTTTTTCTAGCTTCTTTCTAGGTGGTGGGAGGCTTGAACACAGGTATAGAGCTTTGACTGAAGAGAAAGATAGTGTGTGCTAATACGTGGGTGGAGAATACAAAGGGTTGACTCTTCTTACACATAGAAATTGTCCAGAACAGAGCTGAGAATGGACCTCCAGCTATGGTTTTACCCAGACAAACAATTTCTGAGATGTCCATGTTTATGTGCAATATCCTTCCAGGCCATACCACAAGCTGACTGGAGAGATATCCACAGCTCTATCACCACATGGAGTCCATTAATGAGTCCTGTCCTTCACAGGTCTGTCTTGGGACTGGTGCTCTTTTATATCTTTCTCAAAGACATAGACAGTGGGATTGAACGCACCCTTAGCAAGTTTGCAGATGACACTAAGCTGAGTGGTGCGGTTGATACCAAAGAAGGAAGAGATGCTATTCAAAGGGACCTGGACAGGATGGAGAAGTGGGCCCATGTGAACTGAACGAGGTTCAACAAGTCCAAGTGCAAGGTGCTGCACTTGGGTCAGGGCAATCCCAGACATGAGTACAGACTGGGAGAAGAACTCACTGAGAGCCCTGCAGAAAATGACTTGGGGGTTCTGGTGGACGAAAGGCTCGACATGAGCCAGCAGTGTGCGCTTGCAGCCCTGAAGGCTAACTGCATCCTGGGCTACATCAACAGAGGAGTGGCCATCAGGTGGAGGGAGGTGATTGTCCCCCTCTGCTCTGCCCTTGTTAGGCCCATCTTGGAGTGCTGTGTCCAGGTCCGGGACCCCCAGCACAAGAAAGATGTGAATCTGTTGGAGTAGGTCCAGAGGAGGGCCATGAAGTTGATCAGAGGGCTGGAGCAAGAAAGGCCGAAGGAGCTGAGGATATGTTCAGCCCCAGAAGAGAGGAAAAATATGGCTCAGGGGAGACCTCACTGCAGCCTTTCCATGGTTAAAGGGGGCTTATAAAAGAGATGGAGAGTGACTTTTTGCTTGGGCAGATAATGATAGGATGAAGGGAATGGTTTTAAACTGAAAGAGAGGAGATTTAGAGTAGATGTTAGGAGGAAATTCTTCACTCGGAGGGTGGTGAGTGACAGGATCAGGTTAACCAGAGAAGTTGTGGATGCCTCAACCCTGGAGGTATTCAAGACCAGGTTGTACGGTGCCCTTGTAAGGGGATTGGAATTAGATGACCTTTAAAGTCCCTTCCAAGTCAAGTCAGTCTATTATTCTATGATGCTGTTACACAATGACTTAGGAGTCTTCTGTTAATCCATTTCAATGCCATGAAGGTGGCATTACACTTATTTCAGAAAGGTAAACAGGGAGAAGAATAGCTGTCTCTGGGAAATTTCAAGGCAGTCTGGCACGAAAGCTGCACCTTGCTCCTGCAGGAGATGGTTCTGCAGAAGGTCCAAGTGGCTTGAAGTAAGAGTGTGCCAGAAAATCTGAAATATTTAGCACTAGAAACTTTTAAAATTAAAAATGGCAAAAAGATGCATTAATAGAAAGGACAAGAAGATACACAAAATAATCAGCTACTTTTAAGTACACTTAGGGGTAAGTGAAATGCTGGGAGCTTCACATAATGAGATTGTACATTGTCAAAAACATAAGGGAATGAAATAAATATGTAATGTTAGAATTGTAAACAAAAGAAAAAAGTATTGAGCTGTCCAAGAATGATCTCTTCCATCTTTGGTTTCCTTTCTTTCTTTTTTTTTTCTTTTTCTTTTTCTTTTTCTTTTTCTTTTTCTTTTTCTTTTTCTTTTTTTTTTCTTTTTCTTTTTCTTTTTCTTTTTCTTTTTCTTTCTTTTTCTTTTTCTTTTTTTTCTTTTTTTTCTTTTTCTTTTTCTTTTTCTTTTTCTTTTTCTTTTTCTTTTTCTTTTTCTTTTTCTTTTTCTTTTTCTTTTTCTTTTTCTTTTTCTTTTTCTTTTTCTTTTTCTTTTTCTTTTTCTTTTTCTTTTTCTTTTTTTTCTTTTTCTTTTCTTTTTCTTTTTCTTTTTCTTTTTCTTTTTCTTTTTCTTTTTCTTTTTCTTTTTTTTCTTTTTCTTTTTCTTTTTTTCTTTCTTTTTCTTTTTTCTTTTCCTTTTTCTTTTCTTTTCCTTTTCCTTTTCCTTTTCCTTTTCCTTTTCCTTTTCCTTTTCCTTTTCCTTTTCCTTTTCCTTTTCCTTTTCCTTTTCCTTTTCCCTTTTCCTTTTCCTTTTCCTTTTCCTTTTCCTTTTCCTTTTCCTTTTCCTTTTCCTTTTCCTTTTCCTTTTCCTTTTCCTTTTCCTTTTCCTTTTCCTTTTCCTTTTCCTTTTCCTTTTCCTTTTCCTTTTCCTTTTCCTTTTTTTTTTTTTTTCTTTTTCAAGTCTTTCTTAATCAGCAATTCTGAAACCATATTCCTTCCTCCCTCTAAATTAAAGTTAAATGTAAAAGGTTTTGAAGTTTGTACTGCAGTTGTTCAGTCCAGCCTCAGCATTGAAGCTGTGTGTTCTGTAATGACTGTGATAGTGTGTAATATTTGAAGTATGCTGAAAGGAAAGTAACCTGTAAACAAAAGGGTTAGTCAGAGAAAGACCTGCACCAAGACTTTCCCTGTCCCACACATCACCATCTGTATGCTTGGTGACAAGTGTGAGAATTGCAGCACAAACATCACTTGCTATTTGGTGCCTGCAATATTGGCAGTGAAATTTACCACTTTATCTTTACAGATTAGCTGGAACTATCAAATTTCTAGAAAAGGATGACTTTTCACAAAATTAATGAAGTAGTTAAGTTTGCTATGTTAGCACTTTTATCAGTAGAAAATAGTAGTAATAATAGTACTTGCACAATAAGGTTGCTATAGCATAAAATACAAGATATGGGTCATTTAAAAAAGGGTCATATGCATCCTTAAAAAAAAAAAAACACCTAACAATAAAAGAAAAACATGAGAAAGGAACAACAAAAATAAAAGTAGAATTGATTTGCTACAGAAGTAAAGAAAAATAAATGTTTTTCAAAATAATTATAGTGGATTCAAGTGACATAACCTGCAGAGAGTAGCACAACCCATACAGAGTGTCACAATAAAATTTCTCAGCTCTGTACATTCAAACATTCAAATTCATTCAACATGATGCAGTACAGAAGGTCCTGCAAAACAGAATTCTTTTTGCGATTTCCATGGCATTGAACCCGGTAGATTGATGATTTAAACAAGCCATCTAGATTTCCAAGTAGATATGTAATCAGAATGGAAATGCACTGGAAATTTTTTTATTCATGCTACACTGGATTTATCTCACCATAAAGATACTTTGCAATGTCCTTTTCTCAGGATCAGTGCTGAAATGTCATTCTAGCTAATGCTTTGCATTAAAAAGGGCATATTCTATGAAACGTGAAGTTGGCTCTCCTACTAGTTAAAAGAATCACCCCTGACGGAGGATAAAATGATAAAGAAAAGAAAACTATGTTTTTGCCTTGGAAATGTCAGTAGTGGTTTTTGCTTTGTGGGTATGAAGAGGGGTGGGAGAAGCTATATGAAATTACCCAACTGAAGAAAAGGAAAAATGTGTATGCTGGCAGCAGCTGTGAGACAAGGATATTGCATATGGGTATTGCCAGCTACCCTCATCCCCTGCCCATAATGCATTTAGAGAACCGTTGCCTGATAACAGTTCAGGAAACAGTATGCTGTGAGGGAAGTGTTTGTTTAAAGATTGCAGCTGCAAATTCTCTGTGCTAAACTACTACTACTACTACTACTGGTATTGATTTTGCTACCCCTATCTACTTGCTTGCACTATTTGTAGGCATTGTTTAAGTGAATAACTGATATCAAGCAATAATTAAAAAAAACAAACAAAACCTGCAAATTCCTACTTGGACACTTCCACGGCAGCTTAAACCAAGCTTATTTCACATTGAGGCAACTAGGAATAGTCTCTAATGAAATGCAATTACTGTTGTTTTACTTTACAGTAAAGAAGTCAATGTATGTACATTCAGCACAATCAATTTACAGGTGTTCCCAGATGTGTACATGGGCTCATATTTGAGCAGTGTAAGACGTTACTGCTTTTTGGCTAAGAGTTGCTGTCCCCTTAGCTGAGATGTGTAATTCGTTCTGTGAAACTTCCATGACTATTACAGAGCAGAATAAATAAATATAGAAAAAATAATAATAATAATAAAAAAGATTTTGTCCAGTCTGCTTCATATTGCATACAAATGGACTTGAAGGACAGTAACTGGAAACTGGGAAATGGCCACATCTGAGACCATACAATTACACTTCTCTGGCTACACCCTGAATGAAACAATATCACCCTGTACCAAAGCTGGTTCAGCCAACTCCCAGGCCTTGGATTAAGGAATATGGGCAGAGAAGTCCTTCAGAGAAGATCTCATTTTTATTTTTATTTATTTTTATTTTTATTTATTTATTTATTTATTTACTTTATTTATTTATTAGTCTTTTCCAGAGGAGAAATAGGAGAAATAGCAATTGAAAGCTACCTCTGAAAGGGGATGGATTGCTGACTCTGGAGCTGATAAACAGGAGTGGAAACCATGGAGACCTTGACTGCATGGCAGTCTGCTAGCGAGCAGACTGGGAGTTTTGGCTCTTGATCTGTGAAGTTACTCCCTGACCCTGTCTTTCTTGGCAGCAGGGGTGTCAAGAAACTCTGAATGATGAGAAACTTTGGTACCCTGGTGGACCAGCAAGTGGGATGAAATGTTTGAGATAGGCAAAGTGCTAAGGTGCATGTGAGAAACTTGCAAAACTAACCATCTCCTTGAAATGGCATAATTCTGTCAAATCAGCAAATTCTGATAAAAAAGAAAACTTCAACCTTATGCTGGTTATACTCTTTTTGGTCTTCACCCCTGTGGAAGCAAGAAAAAGGAGTTTTCATTTTGCCAAGACATTGCCAAAGATATAGTATTAAATAACATTAGCACCCTGACTGGTGTCCTTGAAGTTAAAGGAATAAAGCATTCATCAGCTTTAATGGAAGTAAGTTCAGACTCATCCATAGTTTTCCAATTTCTATTCACTGCTTGTTTCACCCACAGGAATTGCTAAAATGTTGCTAAGAGGTTAGATTAGCAGAAGGGAAATGGAGACACAGGAGATGAGATCCCATATGGGTGAGCTTGACTCACCAGAATACATAATCAAGTGTTTATCTGCTTTTGCTGGCTACAAAGTTATTTTTAAGTATTTAGAATGTTCACCTAGGTCCCGATTAATCAAGGTAATCAGCTAAGGTAAATCAATTAATCAGTCAGATTTTCATTAATGGTCATACTTACAGGAAAAAAAAAAAAAAAAAAGCATTGAGGGCACAAGTCTGGTTGATATAATCCTAATTTGGCCACAGACATGTTTCACACAAATATCTGACCCTGAGAAGATGCAAGAAAACCAACCGCTTCTTATTATGCACAAAGTCTCAAAAGAGGGCTTTTTGCCTTCCCTCAAGAGACAGTTACAGTGTTTTATTGACCATGAAGTTTTACGGCCCTTGTGCTTTTTATTCCCCCTCACTTTTGCATGCAGATTACAACCAAGGCTCAAGAGCATTGTGCCAGATCAAACATAGGCAGTATGATTTATTTTCCTTTAATAATAGTAGGACAATGCTTACATATGCATTAACATAATAGAAGATATCAGAACTCTAGGTTCAATGTACCTGATTTTGAAGAAAAGGGGTGGTGGTGCAACTAGGTGGTATTTATTGCAGTCTTATGGGCACTGTCTACAGGTAGCTCCACCTCTACTGTTAGCTATCTGCAGCTTTGATGATCCTCCGTAGTCTTCCTGTACAAGATTAATTAGTTGTCCCCCAGAAGGTTTCTGTTTTCTTTAATTTCATAACACATCCTTCTGTCAATGTATACTTTCTCTGACATCCTCTGAAGCTGTGAGCTGCCCGTTTTCAGATAACCTGCTTAACTGTGAATCATCTATAACCTTATATTTTACTACAGATGTGGATTAAGACCACATTTCCATTTCCCCCTCACCTCCCATAATGCACTCTGGGTTACATACACATTTGTTACGTTTCTGAGATTTCTCAGCATCCCTAGAAATACAGATAACTCAGCCATAGAAAATGATAGTTTGTATGTATGGATGTAAATGTGTAATACCCCTATAATTATTTATCACTAGTGTAGATGTAATCACAACAATTGTTGGTATTTATCAAACCTGTTAAATGATTTTTTGGGGGGCTTCAACTTAGTACAAGCAGAGATGATCTCCTTATTCCTTTCTTTTTACTTGGTGAAAAGCTCCCTGGTAGACTTCACCCTAACCCTTGCCTCCCCTTGTCCAGGGCAGCCAGAGGCTGCTGCCAGTGCCTGTGGGCGGTGGTACCCGGGCTCCCATCTGCTCAGGGTTGCTGCTAAGAAATGCCTGCTGCAAATAACAGCAGCACCTTCCCCCACCTGCTCCCACGGCAGCTCTGAGGGCTTTGCTCCCTCTCCTTGACTCCTCAGGCAGGGAAGCAACAGCTGCTGCTGCTGCAAGGATACATAGAAGTTTTTTTTTTCTCTTTTTTTCCTCCCAATCACTCCTTAAATCCTTCAGAATTTAAGCACCTGCTGCCATCCCAGAGGCAAGCTTTTGTCATGCTCCCTCCCAACCATGTCAGTTCTTATAAAGATAATTGACAATTTTTAATTTTCAATTGTTATAGATTTTTTTTTTTTCCTTGGGCTCACTTCCTTGCCTACTTTTCCTTGATCCAGTGCAGTACATCTTGATTCAGACCTTCAGACCCAAATTATTTGTGTGTGGATTTACAGTAAAAGGGTGAGAATGCTGTTAGCATGTTCCCTTCGCCTCCTCTTCCTACATACAGGCATGAACAAGATCTGTGATTTGGATTTCATAATTCATGTATTCCTCGAGGGAAGTAAAAAAGCATGTGTCAGACTACCCTCTTTAATGATTACTCCATTTGAATTAATTATATTCCTTTTGGTGCTTTTGAAAGGTCTGTGGCTGATGGTGTGAGATTTGATTTTATAAGAACAGGAAAGCTGACCACTCATGTGATTATGAATTGATATACAGTTGAGCAAAGACTATCTCTATGAGAGCTAAAAAAAAAAGTTCATAGGCAGAGCACCCTACTATGAATAATCTTCTTATTTCTAATGCCACCCAGCCATGCAGACTTAAAGATAAGTACAGATGAACTTATTAAATGTAATGGAAATGGACTTTAAATTTGGTGAATCAAAATTTTGCATTAGCTTTTTTCCTTAATACACTTAAATTGCCACCGTAGCAGTTCCATTTTCCTCATCAAATTAGTTAAGTGGGAGATGAAGTGATGCAAGATCTGATCTTTCAAGGAATCACAGTCTCCAAGCTGAAACAAGTGAAATATGGAAATGGCTGTTGGAAAGTCAGGCCTGGTGCCAAGGGAAATGGATGCCTTTTTTGTCTTCGGAGGTTCCTCTGAAAGTAAGCTTGTTCCTCCAGCAACTACAGTGTTACCCACTGTAGTCTGGCATTTCTTCTTGCATCTTACTTCTTACTTTGGGCAGTGCAAAAAGGGGACTTGAGACATTCATCAGCTGAGGGAGAAAGAGTCTTGGAGGAAACGTGATCAGTCTCAGAACTGTTGCAGCAACTTCCCATAGCTGGTGATGCATTAAGCTACTTCCTGTAGCTGCATTTTGCCGTAGCTGCATTAAGCAGTTTGATTTGACTGGTACTGCTGGCCCAGAGGAAAGCTGTGGCACACCAAGGACTTCGTCTGCAAAGACCACAGAGGGAGGGATGATTGGGTCTCTACATGTCCTACCAGACAGGGCCAGGAAGGCTGCAGCTCTCTCTTGGAGCCAGTGGTTCTACCAACTGGCTTAGGGCTGTGCTCAGAGACTCATAGCTCTTCAGCAGCACATCATGGAGTAAGGCAAAATATGGGCGATCCATGAATAGGATGGATAACTCTCCCTCTTGATCTCACACTTGTGACTTACACACTTAAGAAAACCCTTTTATTCCTTATGTGAAAGGCACTAAACCTCAGCAACAGCAAACAAAACAAAACACAATGAGATTCTCAGACATGAGCCAATAATATACACGTTGCAACACTTCAGAATCTAAACATCATTTTCATAGGACAGACTGCATTAAAGAAATCACAAAGGTTTTTTTTTTTTCTTATTATTTTTTTTTCCTTTCATTCCCATTTAATTTCCATTTCATTTTGAAAGCAAACATCAAAAAGCTCAAACCTTTATTCGTTTTTTAAATTAATTCCTCTGTTGTAAACCTCCTCAATTAGTAAAGCAGTGCAAATTTAAAAGATTGTTGAAATCAGCAAAAATATTCCAAAGTTTTGGTCTTCAATAAAAATGCTTCTCTATTTAAAATCAATTCAATCACAGCTGCACTGTCCAAAGTCACGATTCTATGAAAAGTCAAGTGTGTGAATAGCTTGCCTCTGGCTACTGCCCTCCTGAGTCAAATGTCTTCATGTATTAACAGGTTTGGGGGCTATAAATACTATGATTCTTCACTTAACTGAATGAATGGGAATTCTGCCAGTAATTTCAGTCAGAATGGGATTTTTTTTTTTTTTTAATGAAACATTTCATATATTTAGGTTTTTTCCAAGTCTGTGGGATGACTCTTTTCATCCTGACTATAGGTTGAACCTAGCTTTACATTAGACAGGTGAAACAAGTACATCCCTCAAGAAAGCTGGTACCACGTAAAGTATCACCTTTTAACAACTGAAAAAAAAAAAAGAAGCACGCCAAATTTAAGCATGTCTGCCAAAAGGTCTGTCACAGGGACACCCCAACTGGCCCTGGAGGACTGAGATGTAGACCTGAGGTTCTGGAGCACACTGTATAGAGATATCCAGGCTGGTTTGTATAGGTCATTTGTGCACCCTGAGCAAGATGACAGCATTTTTGGTACTGAGCTGAAGCAATTCACTGCATTGGTCTCTGCTCAATGCCATGAAGGTGCACTGACCAGCCAGTTAATATGGGAATCTCAGCACTTTGCTCCATTGCACTGGAAGACGTGTAGTTTCTTCATTTTGCTGTTGAGGTGGTTTCCATTCTTTCCTTCTATGCTTATTGCAGCTGCTGCTATTTTGATGTTATTGGAGATTGGGGAATTGGGTGTTGGAATTCTTTTTCATTTGCTTAGTTTATTCATTCTTCTTTAGGATGTATTGATAATTTATATGGCAAAATGACTTATCTATTTAATCTTAAACTTCCTGGTGCCCAGAGATATTTGTGCCTGAAAAAACAATTCCAACCTTTTACACAAGGAAATGTGAAAACTACAGCTAAAATATCAATCCAGGAGGATGGTGGGGCTGTTCCAGCTCATGCCTCACATTAAACCTGAGCTGGGGCTTTTGCTTCTAGTTGCTCTGATCCCTCTTCCACTGTTGCAAAGATACAAGACAAAATAATTGCGTATTAAGGCAGCCAACTCCTTATTTCCCATCCCTAACTAAATCCGCTTAATATTCATCTTAAGGAAATGATTATAGGCTATACTGTTGGTAGGTTTTTTTTTTTTTTTTTTTCCCCTTTTTTACCATCTGTCTGCTGTGAATACATCTGAGATCCCTGGCTTCACCAGCTAAAATGTACTCAGCTACTCAATATTTTTTTCTCTTCTAATTATCCTTTTAATTTGCTTTTGCTCAGCTCCCACACCTCCTCCCCCTTACCAGATTGTTTATATTTTTCCAAAGAGCTTCTGACAATTGCTTATCCTGCTCTTTGCACCCTTTCCCTGCTCCTTATTCCAGAAATTGCAGTCTCTTGTCCCCTCCCTTGCTGTCATCTTTCAGAAATGAATGTGGACCACAGTCTTTCCAACTGCTACTGAAAAATTGCCCCGCAGAGCAACAACCTATTATATTAAGAGTATTTTCCTGTTACTCAGCCCTCAGTGTTCTGCATTAGCAAGTGGGATAGACTCTAGTGATTACACTGAGGTTTGGTGCAAACCAGTAGCACTTTATTTCTGGATATAGATACTTCATTTGGTGACATTATCAAGATACAGAGGCAGCTGTTTACCGAGACTTGACTCAAAACACGCCCATCAGTTAGGTAATATTGAGAGGCTTGAAAAGTGCAACCTTGAAGGAAATCATGGGACCAATCCTGGGAACAATGCATCAGTGAAGGATTTAGGAATAAAACTATCAGTCAGCTTCCTGGCCTAGGGCTTGATCCAGGCATGGAGGCAGACAACTAGCACAAGGTCTAAGTGAGATTGATGTGTCTAGCTCCAAAATGGCATTCTCATGACACTTTTTCAGGCACTGTTCAAGTCCTTGTTTCCTCTGAGCCACTACCTCTTGTCTAAATGTAATCAGAAAGCAGGAATGAGGCAGAGAGAGGCCAGTGACTCCTGAGGAGTTCAATATAGTGTTTCAGATCTTACCTAACATGCAGTGACAGAACTGGGTTCCTCACGAAGCTGTTGTTGGCGGTTTTATGTAATATCCAACTTCATAAACACATTTACAGATAACTATAAAAAGCATTTTCTGTAGTGTCTGCATATAAATTAATATGAATTTCATGTACATATATCATATACCTAGAATACGTGTTCATCATTCATAACATGTTCATCACTCATAGCAAACTACCTAACCAATATTCGAATTGTATAAAAACCACAGTATTTTTATAAAATACTATTATATGCTTTATATAATATAAAACCTAAAAACCCCCTACTGATTGGAAGATTTCTCAGTGAAGCAGATCCTAGCACAGGATTCAAGTATCCAGACTGTGTCTCCAGGTATGGTCTGTCCTTTCCATAATGGAAGGGCAGAGAATGGAATACAGCAGTGACAAAATCCACTCCCCTGTTGAAGCTGAGCTACTATGCAGAGTTAAAGACTAATTTCACCAGACAGGGAGCATGCAAATGGAGAATGCCTTTGTACTCAAAGGGGTGGAGAAATCACTGGCAGGAAGTGGAAAATGAAAAGGATATAGCCTAGTCTGTAATTTTTCTTTTTGCAGTAATATTTTACTGTGTAAAATATGGATGCATTCTTTCCTGCAGGCTCTTCCTTCCGGGCTGTTGTTGTAACCAAGACCCCACAGTTCTCTGAGCCTCATCCACCCCTGAATCTTTTCCCCTTTTCTGAATAGTGTTTCTCTGCATCTGCAAGAATAACAATGAAATCAGCATATATGGGCCACATATTGTGTAATATTGGTACATGGACAGAAATGCTGGAGAAGAGCAAAATCCAACAATGAAAGATATTGACTATAAAACTGAGTTGGCTGAAGGCAGAGCATTTCAAGACTGCAGAGAAAAAAAAAAGAAAAAAGAAAAAGAAAAAAAGGTAATAAGGATAAGAGTAGGTAAGACTTAATGCTGTTATAGAATGATGGCTCTAGTGGTTAGGGTATATGTCAAGAATAAATCCAGAAGGAATATCCTCAGTGCTGTAAAGATAAACAAAACAAAACAAAATTAGGAAAAGAAAAAAAAAAACACACAATCAATCAAAAAAAAAAAAAAAGAGAGACAGTCCAAAATGCATTGAATAGATCTGGTAAATACATCAAAAGAGGTTTAAAGAAGCCATCTGTGTCTGGCACAGAGAAGCCCAGGTCTCTGCAGTCCCCTGCCAGCACCTGGATGTAGGCACCAGTTACAAACATCCATCTCCCCTAAAGTCAAATATCTTTGTCAGGCATGAATTGCCAGTGGTAAACCCATGCTGGCTGTTTCCAGTCACCTTCTTGTTCTTCATGTGCCTGGATGTAGCTTCCAGGATGATTTACTTCATGACCTTCCAGGACTGTAGTTAGGATGACCAGCCCTTAGGTCCTCTGAACCCTTCTTCTTGACTTTCTTTGAAGGTGAGGTGATATCGGCCTTCTTCCAGGTATCGGGAACTACCTATCATATATGACCTTTCAGAGATGACAAAGAATCTCTTTGCAGTGACATAAGCAGGCCCTTGCATCTACTGTCTTTTTCAGTTGGCTTAAGTACTCCATAACTGCATCTTCTAGAGAAGTTCATGATGTTTTCTCACAGGCTGCTAGTAGGATTGGAGACCTGGGATGCCAGAGAACAGACCTTTTCAGTGAACAGTGCAGAGTAGAAACAGAACATTGCTTTTCAAGTCCAGTCACTCCACATCCAAATATTTCATTTTGTCAAAGTGATTCAAATTATTTCAGCTCTGAGATATTTGTCATAGAATGGTGTCAATTTAAGCTTTCATGGTATGAAAGAGCAGTCCTGAGGTTTCCTTTCTGCCTCAGGCTGATGTCCTCATCTGGCCTTCCTTTCCCGTGAGGCAATATGGTTTCCTTAACTGTAGAATTGTTCCAGTGACTCACGTGTCACTTTTTATGAAAAGAAGTTTTGCTTTTTGAAAAAAGAAAATGTTTAATAGTCTTTAATTAAAACAAGCAAACAAACAAACAAAAGCAGTAAAAACAAACAACTAAACAAAGTAGAATTTTCACTGACTCTATTTGGTGGTATATCCACTGTCTCTTATGTTCAAGCTCTGGGTTTTCATCTAAATTCAGATCTGTTTTTGTGAAAATGGAGCAGTGCAACAGAGTCCTTGTTCTTGGTTAACTCAGAGGATACAAAAGACCACAGGAATTCTTGTAACTGGGGTGACAGGGTGGCCTGAGCAAATGGATGGAAGACAGGTGAAAGACCCCAGACCTGGATCTCTTACAGGAACAATGAAAGGCAACTGAGGGGAAGAGAGAGGTAAAATGTCAGCTACATAGGGATGCAGATTTTATTGCAGTACAACTACCGACCCAGGATCCTCCTGCCAACTTGTGATGTTGCAGTATTGGCTGTACAATCAGATTTTCAGCACAGCAAAGACCCTGACTGCACAGTTGATCAAATGGGCCATCAATCAAGTGATTCACATTATGTACTTAAACCTCCTGCTCAAAGTCAGGTTATAATTCATACAACTGACGACCTCCCAAAGCAGCCGTGTAAAACTTAAGGCAAGAGCTGCAAAAGGAGGTAAAGCAGCAGTAAAATAATATCTCCAGTTACTACTAATAAACACCAGAACCCCTTCTCCTGACCTTCTCCTAATGGGTATGTTATAAAGTCATAGAAATGAGTTTTTTTAGCTCACTGGGGATTACCCTTGCATGGCAATGAAAGGAGGGATATTAAAGAGATTACTGGCACAGGAAACTGCTGACCATGCAAAGAGTGGGCAGTGAACAGGGCTTTAAAGACATAGGACTAGCCAAGTGTGAAAGACAGGCATTGTTTTCTTGTTTGACTCTGCACCAACTAAATACCCTGAGGCTGGCTGGATTTTCACACCTTCAAGGAGTTCAACACTCAGGACAGTTTTTATGTCCCACTGAAAAACCATCACATCCTCTCTATCCAGCAGTGGTGAGGCCACACCTGGAGTAGTGTCCAGTTCTGGACTCCCCCGTATAAGAGAGATATAGACATAGTGGAGAGAGTCAAATGGAGGGCTACCAAGATGGTGAAAGGACTGGAGCATTTCCTATGAAGCAAGGCTTAGAGAGCTGGGACTGTTCAGCCTAGAGAAGAGAAGGCTCGGGGGGGATCTTACTGATGTATATAAACACATGGAGAGAAAATGCAGAGGATGGAGCCAGGCTCTTTTCAGTGGTGCCCAGTGCCACGAGAAGAGGCAATGAGCACAAAGTGAAACACAAGAGGATCCATCTGAACATCAGGAAGCACTTCTTTAGTGTCTGGGTGATAAAGCAATGGTACAGGTTGCCCAGAGAGGCTGTGGAGTCTCCCTCCTTGGACACCTTCAAAAGCCTCCTGGACATGGTCCTGGGTACCCTGCTGTAGGTGTCCCTTGAGGGGGTTGGACCAGGTGACCTCCAGAGGTCCCTTCCCACCTCAACCACTCAGTGGTTCTGTGATTCTGTAGATGGATCTAGTGGAGTAAAGTAAAAGAATTAGGTCTTTCTATCACTAAGAGTTAACATAATGGAAGAACCAGAACTCCGATTTTGTTTTAGATATGTATTTTTTAAATCTGATTTAAGGATGTTTATCTGCTGTCTGCTGGCATCATGGGCTGTACACAACTGCAATGTCAGAGTGCAAAGAAGCCTGATAAAATGTTCCTAAGTGCTACTCCTAAGAATACACATCATCTCATGGTCTGACTGTACAAAGTCTGCTACACAGCATGAGAAATTTGCAGCACTGGATCAGACAAGAGATATGGAATACAGTTTTACTATGTTGCATATTTCTGAAAATTTTCTCTGGTCTTTCCACTCTTTCTGCTGAGACTCCTGCAGAAACTCCTGGAAGTAAGTTTTGTGCTCGTCAAATCTTATCAAGGGTCATCTTTGTGTTCTTCTAAAGCTGAAACTACTCTGGAATCTGATAGAGTAGAGCTTTGTAGCTAGGAGATTGTTCAATAGTTTATCCAGTACTTGGGGACTGATCCTGTGGCGTAGCATTGTCCAGAAGGTCTGTATCCAGGGATACCTTTTTTCCTTCTTTGGAAGTCTCCCTTCTTCACAGAAATCCTCTCTGCCACAGCAGTTTTAAAGGAGAAGACTTGGTATAACAAAGGATTGTATAGAGCAGCCCAGCATTTTGTCTGTTTTTGGAGATTTCATGCTTTGTCTGTGGTTCCTGAAGGAAATAAATACAAGGACTCCATGTCTTGAAAGCCCTTTTTCTGATTCTCAGTTCAGCCACAGACTTTCCTTTTGACTTTTGGCAGATGGCATCATCTCTGTTAAACAGCAGTTTCCCATTTATTAAATGTGGCTATGTGGGGAATGGGCAACCTTTCCATTGGAGAGTGCCAGAATGTATTTTACTTTCTGAAATTAAACATAGCAATGGAAACAGGGCCTGCACAGGGTGATTCTGCCTCTCAGATGGAGTATGTGGCTTCTTCCTACCAGGAGAACTTTCCAGTTCTTGTTTCCCATGAGAGTGTCAGGCCTTGCAGACCAGAAGCTGAAAGGCACTTTCAGATGCTCCTACTTTGATTGCCCTGAGACCCTGCCATCATGCAACTCCCCAAAACTTCCCATGAAGCCCCAGTGACATTGTTTTCAGCCATGCTGGCATGCCTGTATTTGCATGGTAGCACTAAGAAAATATATAAATAAATACATATAAAAGAGAGAAAAGGATAGTTGCTCCTTTGGGGACCTTTACCCAAGGAAAAACAAGACAAGATTTCAGTGGCTGATGTCGCATCTTATTCTGCTCATATACAAGGTAGGTACAATTTAGCAGGTCTGTGTATCTCTCTGAACTGAAGAGAGCTATTGCTTCTAAAATAAATTTTACTTTTAAGTAGTGTTGGTCATATCGAATCCTATAAGTATGTAAACAATGGCTTGCCAACTCTCATGAAAATTTGAAAACTGGTAAAAAAGAGAACCTTTCAAAATTGGTTGTCAGTAAAATCACTGGAGAAAAAAAAATGCATGTCAATAAAGACTTTAAGATACGTGAAGAGAAAGAAAAAAAGAGGATTTTTCCTTTACTCTGTTTTAAGTTTCTGGACTGGAATCAGATTTTAATATGTAATTTGGATTTATGGGCTTGTTTGATAGTTTGTACTACAGATTTTACACAAACCAGCCATGCAGTGTACCATTGTAAAGAGAAGTGGGAATCCAAAATGGCTTTGCAAATGTCTGGAATGGGGGAGTACTTTTTACTGTGTTATCTGTATTTATCGTGATTTTATTAAGAAAAAAAAAGAAAAAAAGAAAAAAGGAGAGCTAGTGAGAAACAGACTGACAGTTTCTGCCTAGTAAAAGGGTTGATTTTGTTGTTGATGGAATCTCTGGGCCAGGATCTTCTCTCATGCTTCTGTAAATAGATCAGCCAAACTCAATGGAGAAGCACTGATGTAAAGTGCAGATCTTTTATTTGCTGTCATGTGCTGCTCCTCCCTCCCACCACATCTTCTTATTATAGAGCCAAGAATTTAAAGAAATTTTTGAATACTGTACAATAATAATTACATTTTGCTTTCGTGTACTTGCTTTCAAGATTTTTACATTCTTTCTGTGGTAGTCTCCATTTTATCACTGGAAAGATCTCATAGAAAGATCAAGGATGCTTTTCAGATATGCCTAGAGGATATGAGAGCAAAATTTCTAAGGCAAGTGTAGTGGCCATTCACCTCTCCTGCTGTTAGGAATTACAAGTCCTTTTTGAGGAAGGTTTTTTCTCCCAGACATGAATGCTGAGAAGCCTTTCCCTTCCTTCATAGTAAACTTCTGTGGCTGTCAAATCTAGGCAGCCTCATTTCTAGAATGGTACATATTACAGATGCCTTAATGATGCATTTCAAATTTGCAAGCCAGGTGAAACCTGGAAGATTTTGTGTCTACCAGCAAACTGGCCTTGGGAACAAGTTGCACATTGCAGATTACCTATATGTGGCTAAATTCCCTTTTCCAAAACACATCTGCATTCAAACTGCCCCTGAGAATGGTTCTTGGCTTATGCTGTTCCCTGGACCACTCTGACCATGGTCTGCAAAACTGACAGAAAGCGTGCAGATAAATAAAGGTATACAGAGTTACAGGCAGTGCTGACACCTCATTTCTTGTTCTATTTCATTGTTCTGGATGTAGCCAAGGAGACAGGGTTGGAGTAGAAGGAAAAACGGGAGTCAGATGATTCAATTTGTATCTTCCCTGCTAAAATGCCAAGACACCTACTGAGCACTTACAAGGCACCTTGTATAAACAGACAATGAAAAGCTAGGCTCCCCTTTCAGATAGTGGAGAATTTTTACCTTAACTGCGAGGGAAAGACCCTGGTGGCAGATGAAGGTATACTGGGAGAAGATGGGAATTTCAGTGCTTGTGTGTAGCTGAAACACCCCCATCACGAGAACTGCTGCAGTAAATAAGAAAACCAGGGCAGTGCAAGTCTTACAACAACTGTAGATTCTATTTCAGCTGTTTTGAAATATCTAGAGGTATCAGATCAAAGCAAGACCTGATGTAAATCCTTGGATCTAGCAGATATCCATTACTCACACAGCAAATCAGAAAACTCAGGAACATGCTCAGAAGGATACAGTAACTTATTCAATATCCAAACCCAAGTCACCAGTAGAATAAAGAAAAATAATTCTGGTCTCCTGCTTCCAGATGACCATAAGGCTTGCCAGTTTTACGCATAGCAATAGCATACTGTTAGAGGGAGATCAAATCTCGGTATGAAAAAACAGCATCAGAAAACATTTTTCTTTCATTGCCCAGCTAGGGTCCAAACTACTAAAACATGGAAAGAAAAAGCTAAAACAATCCCCAAATCACATGATCAGAAATTCTCATACTTTCGCTTGTGTTACAAGTACAGTACAAATGTGTCTCAAACAGAAACTAAAATTTGGCTTATCAATTCCCAATCCATTTATCTGCATATGCATTGTGCAGTTCTACATCAGTTTTATTCAGTCTACATCAGTTTTATCCTGTACAGGTACTAAAAAGTACCTGTGTTGTGTTGACTTACATCTAAATTGCAGGAACTTCATTTAGCTCTTTTTAATTCTTTTGGATAGGCTGAGAAATATTTGTCTCTTTTCCCTTTAGCCTGATTCTGCCTGACTGAGTAACTATGGGTTTCTTGTGTACGTGTTGTCTTAGTTTTCAAAAAGCATTGTCTGTTTTGTGCTGATGGTGAAGCCATCTCAGAAGGTGAGCACATAGATAGTCTCAGGTGGGATATTTTTGCTGTCCTCTTCATACACACCTAAAAAAAAATCTTTTCAAACTCCATCTACTTTCCTGTCAGTTGTAACATCCTTCCCTACCCTCTATTCCCAACATCAGTGTCCTAATTTTCTCCCTGACTGATTGCATGAGTCTTTTTTTCCTTCTGCTGCTGTTGTTGCTGTCATTGTTACCCTTGTTCTTTGGGGAAGTTTGCTGCAGTTCAGTTAAGCATCCTGAAGCCAAAGAAAAATGTGATAGAAAGTCACAACTACTGGGAGGGATTCAGTGGGGACATCTGCTGACAATTCTGTTAGGTCAACAGCCGATGGTGTTGACAGCCTGATAGTCCTAAAATTTAGAAAACTACAACACTGGAAAACTGGCAACTCAGGCTGCCAGGAATCTGAGGGTCACTTGTCATAACAAATGCACACACAACTCCTGATCTGTCAGGGTAAAAACTGAGCCTGGAAGGTACCGAATACCTTTGTTTGCTGCTATGAGAAAAGCAAATTGAAAATGATTAATTTGCAGATGGACTTGGCCTGGATTTTCTTATGAGAACACATCCGCAGTGGTCTGTCCACTGCAGGACCCTCCTAGTACGTGAAAGACATTGAAAAAACTGTAGGGAATGCAGAATGATGAACTTGTAGGAGAAGATCAGGTATGAGACCAGATAAAGAACCTGAAGGTGCACAAGTCCATGGGACCTGATGAGATGCATCTGTGGGTCCTGAAGTGAGGAGGATCTGAGGGGGATCTGAGAGGATCCCTGAGGGGATCTAGTGTGAGATGCCTCTGCCCATGGTAGGGGGGTCGGAACTAGATGATCTTTAAGGTCCCTTCCAACCCAAAACATTCTATGATTCTATGAACTAAAAAATCAGCTGGATAAAGTGTTGTGCAACCCGACCTTAGCTGGCCATTTTTTAAAGCAAGCTGTTGGACCAGATGGCCTCCAAGAGGTCCTTTCCAACTTCTGTTATAATATGGCTGTGTTCACCAGGTGGAATTCTTAGTCCAGTGATGATCTTATAGAAACTCTTGCGGTGAACATATTTTATGCTTTTATACAAAGTTAAAAAGAAAAAAAGCCTTGGCTAAAATTAAGTTAATAGCTTAAGCTAATAACCAGTTAGTGGAATCCATTAACAAACATACGTTACATGGACAACAAAAGGAAACAAAACCACACCAAGCTTAAGCAAACATACAAAACTTTAAATTATTTTCAAAGCATAAAAGACTTTTAGAGAACTCCAAATATCCTATGCCAATGAAGAAATAATGTCATTGAAAACTTCTTCCAAAAACATCAGTGAGATTATTTGACATTTTACATTTCAAAATGTGAAATGTGAATTAGAATTTAGTTTTTCAGTCTTCAAATATATATTGTTTCAAAAGGAACTGAATTCCATTTTTTTGATCTGCATCTAATCCATAATTGCAGAAATAATCCATAAATGCAAGAGGTAGAATAAAGTTTTCTTATGACAGACTAGTTGGCTAGAGAGTTTTTGCAGGGATCTCTGAAATAGGTAGCACCATAAACCTTTAGAGGTGTACTGGGTGAGGCAATAGAGAGAGAGCGGTGCACACTTTCCAAGTAGTGTCATGCCCTCCCTTATTGCCAGAACGTGAGGTTGCCTGTTTGTTCACTATTTATGGTAGCCGCTTATTACCTTTTGAATCTCTGGCCTTAGAATGAAATTTGTCAGGCATATCCTCTGCCAGAAGGTCACATTTTGTGGGTTGTGAAAGCAGATTCTGCTATTTTGATGTACAAAATACAGATTATGGAAAAACACTGCATCACTTTAACCAATCTTTTCCTTCTGCCATCGTTTATTCTTATCCAAACTTTTTGATTTAATGTGTGGATAATTTTATAATCTGAGATTGAAGGCCAATTAGTTTCTATTTATGCTGCCTCTGAGCTTTTCTTTTTTCAGTTCTTGCTGAAATATACTTCTGCTCCCTGCATGATAGTTGGAGTAGTTTAGATTTCAGAATGGACTGCTCCCAGCAGAGTCCTAAAAAGACCTCAGGGCCCAACTATATGTAACATCCCTCACTTGTGCGTGAGGTGGCATATGCAGGACCTCAGCTAATCCATGGGACAGATTACTTTGGAACGGCTGGACAAAGACTGTAGATGGATCTGCTTTTATTAACAAATGCAAAGGGGATCACTTACAGTTTGCAATAAAGGGTCTATTACAGCACTCCATGGCACCTACTTTTTCAGTATGGTTGGTATGACCATGTCTCCTTCATGCACAGAGACATCAGGCTCTTTATGGCTGCCACTGGAAATATTGAAAAGCCCCATGCTGGCAAAATCCAGTTATACAGCATGTCAGGATTGTAGAAGGCATGTCAGACTTGGAAAATGGTCATTGGATAGGGGGTTCTTCACAACAATCTCCTACCTCTATCATCTTCAAGGTATCTTTGGAGCCAACCCAATCGCTCAACGTTACAGCCTGTCAAATCCCAAGAGTGACTTGTTACCAGAAATTCATAAAAAAGCATAGAAAAAAGCCTTCCCACTTGGGACTCAGCAAATTGTTAAAAGGAAGAAGGACCTTTCCTCAGGCTACACCAGCTGAAGATCTGATTAAGAGCTGCATAAAACAGGGAGTGAGGCTGCAGGAGCTCTCGTACTCTTTTGTGCTGCTACTTTGGATGAATAAAGCATGTCTTGTTGCAAGCCCAGCTGGCTGTAAACAGCTCATCTGTATGTTTGGGTATCTGGCGTGTGTGTACATCTACACGTAATGCAGAGAAAGGCAGAAGGAAAGTTCATGCTGGAATAGCTGTAGTGCTGATAGAAATTGGAAAGTTAGTGTGTATAAGGGACATTAGCTACACTGCCACAAGAATCTAAAGCAATCTCAGACCAAAAGGTCAGTACTATGTCTAAAAACGTTAAGTACCTTCTAGCACGAATGGCTGCTCCTGCAGATGCTTCTTTTTTCCTATCTTTGTTTAAAAGGAATATGATGCACTGAAGAACAACTTTTTCTTGCAGTAAGAAAAATACTCTGACAAAGAAAATAGGGTCATGCTTCCATTCAGACTGCCTAATGACATAAGATAATGTTCGAATTCAGATCAATGATCCTTGGTCTGAATTAAGCAGAAAAAAGGCTTTTACCCTTGATGTCTCACCCTCAAAGTGAGCAGCCAAATCAACTATGTACTAACCAGCAGAGTGGAGCTAGCAGAGGGTCTCAGAGCTGCTTTTAACCACCTCTGCTGCGAGCTACCTCCTTCTGGCAGCGAGACCTGCCTGGTGGTGTGCCATGGAAGAGCAGCATTGTGTCCCCATCCGCTGATCCAAAGCTCTGACCTCTGTGGAGTGCAATGGAGGTGGCACTGACATCTATATTTTTGGTGAACTGTTTTATATAAAATGCCTATCCCTGTATATGAAGCCACTGGAGCATATGAAGTCACACTCTTGACTGAATAATTGCAGGTAAGCATAGTAAATAGAAAATCACTCCAGATTGGGCTATTGCGAAGGAATGTTAATGCAGTCCCAGGACCTTTCCTTACCTGGAATCACTACAGAACATCCTGATGAGGCAGTCGGATCGTTGACTTCACTTTTAAGGATTTCTCCAGAGAACAGACATTATTATTTCTTTTTTTCTTTTTCCTGTTTGCATATTATTAACTGAAAGAATCCATGTAGTAAAACAAAGTGAATAAAGATTGTTAACTCCCAGATATTATAAAGAGAATGAAGAGAATACAGTGAACTGGTAGCTTAATTGTATATCTTTCAAAGTGTTTGAAAAATATAGGCTTACTTTCTATACTTATTGCCTTTATTATCAGTACAATTTGTAACCAGAAATATATGAGAGTCAATTAAGGTTTTGAAGAAAAGTTTTCTTTTCTTTTCCAAATGAAAGTGTCATATATCATGCAATATCAAGTCTGGTGTTAGACTAGCAGAAATTTACTGCACCATGTCCCTGCAGTGAAAATTTGCAGCTAGATTAATGTCCCTTTAGCTGGCATTAAATCAATTTCATACGTATGCTCGTATTTTCAACAGAGTGACATTCTGCAATAGCTGATGTTTTGTAGGAGCAGCAAAGAAAAAAACTCCGTGGATTTTTTTCAAGTTTCATATATATATATATATATACACACATATCAGTGAACAACACACTTCATGCTTTGCTTTCTGCAAAAAAAGTCTTGATGTTTCAAAGTTAGCTAGCTTGCTTCTTGCTTCTTTTTTTTTTTTTTATACAAACTATTTATTATCAGTGCAGCTTCACACTGCTGAGAAACACCTGGAGTTGCATCTATATAATCTGGAAAGAATTGACTTTTTTTTTTTTTTTCCAGTTTATTGAAATTGCTCTTATACAACTTACACTTCAACTATTGTCATATGGGGATAAAACCATCATATGTCATCCAATGCAATGCTCACCGTGCTATCGCTGAATTCATCCTGGCTAGTTCTCAGCAGAGCAATGAGGTAACAACCCCTTTCATGACAAGACATACAAACTACCCACCAGGGTCCTGTCTGTCCATGGGAATTTGTCCCCTGGGTTCAGAAGACCTTGCTGACCAGGGTAAAGCAATCTCCTGGGCAGGACCCACAGAAGGTCGTTTTTCCTGAACGCTCCTTCTGCAGAAAGGACATTGAGGAGAGCAGGAGTCAGCACTCAGGCTGTTCTCCCAGATCAGCTGCTGCAGCCATGGGAGTAGACACTACTTCTTTTTCCTCCCCCAGTATTTGTCTGAAATACATGCACAAGGAGTGGTTTGTGCAGCAGTGACATCACCATGACATCACTGGTGAACAACTCTCAGGGATTTTCTCTCCTCTTCATGGTAGGTAAAACCATACTGGTTGCCTTGGTAGTTAACAGCTTTAGCTGTTCCTCTTTCTGTTTTACTGGTGCCTCACTTGTTTGATATGACCACAGGCAATATGAATCCTTGGGAGAAGAGCTTCTGTGTGTAGGCATCTCACCCAGAGGATCTGATCTGAAAATGAAGTCTTCATTTTCTTCTCACTGTAGTAAAGAAGGAGTATATCCTATGGGCGGAGAAACCAGTACAAGTAAAAGGAGAATTGAGACCATGATTTGCAAGCAGCTTTGCTGTGTATTTGAAAATAAGGAATTTGCTGGTATTTAAGGATTTACAGATGTTTAAGTACAGGTATATTCTGCGATGAGGTGTTCATGGACATAGGGACACTATTGCAAAGGCAGCCTACATATATGGATATCCATAAATATGCTTACAGAAAAAAATATTCCTTTTCCAGCATTACCAAGGTCTAATGAGAGAACTGAGAACGAGTGCAAGTCTCCCTGGGTGACAGTCCATGGCAAGCGCTGATCTTCTGAGGGCCACCCTCAGGGACACAAATGAGCTGATCTAGCCACTTTGTTGTATGACCTCCAACATGTAGCAACCAAGCACCTCACAGCATCGCCATCTCTCTATGAGATAGGAAACATTAGTTATGTTTTACGAAGGAAAGAACTACAATCTGAGGAAGACTACCGGCAAAATTCAGCCCTGAAGCTTTGACTTTCCCTATATATATGCATTTTATGGCAGAATTAGTCTAGTCTGGAGAAGCAGCTCTTTCTACACACTGAAAATTGGTGGATGATGTTTCCTTAAGAAGCTGCTTGACACTGATGCGTTACTTCTGGGGTCTTTCTGTGAGTAACAAAACCCATCCATTAAAGTCTACCATGACCCGGTAAACTTGAGCTGTCTGAAAGCCTGTTTTGCATCAAGTTTTATATCTTTCTGTGTCTTACCTATGTTGATTAATACCTCAGTCTCTGCGCTTCTAAGGGGCATCCAGAAACAATTCCTATTTTCCTTCCAAGCAGGCATTCAAATTAATTTTCTGGAAGGCTTCATATGCCTTTTGTCACTTATTTCTTAAACCTTTGTCCTGTCATGTTGAATACCTTTTGTCAGCAGAGTATGCAGTTAACATTTAATTACTGGAAAAAGAGAAGATTTTTTTTTTTCCTGACATTTGAGGCAGCAAAATTATAGAATTAATACCTGGGTCAAGAAGAAACCGACCCATTAAGCATTTATTGTGGTAAATTGCTTGAATGACTTGCTTTCAGCTTTGGTCAGCAGTGTTGAGTGGAAAGGGAGGCCTCATATAGGCATTCATTATGGAAAAATAAAAGTGAGAATCAACAAAGGTCTTACAAGTATGGTTCCTTTCTACTGTTTACATCTTGGGGCTTTTTTTTTATTATTTTATTTTTGTGTGATTATTATTTAATTTTCAGTACAAGGCAAACTATCCACTAGCAGAATCATAAATGAAAAGCTGACTGCAAAAATCCCCGAAGATTTGACAGCCTTGGAAGACAGATGATTTTTAAACAGCTGCCAGAAATATGCACGGAACAGCTAGTGTATATACCTCCACCTGCTTTATTGTTCTTGGGAAGGATTTTCAAAGTTTCCACATAGCAGAATGTCTCTCTAAACCTAAAGATAAGCTGCACAGGACTTTTATTTCATATATTTCTCTTTTGGAATATGTGCTATGTGTTGTATCTATTGATTCTTTAGCTGTGTTGTGCTTTGAGGTTTTATGATGGAAGAGTATAGGAAAATAAATTCTGAGCATTATATTAGTTTTAGGCTTTGTTCTTTCAGCGTTCAGTTTTTTATTTTCTGTGATACAGTTTGGGTTTTGTTTATATATGCGCACACACATATACCTGTACGCATGCTTCCTTTATCATTTCTATTGCCTATCTTGCCTTTTTCAGAAATCAGTTTTTAAAATTTCTGACTGTTCTCTGTGTCATATTTAATTTAATCCAATATTTATAACCAAGGTAAAGTGAACAATCACCCAGTGCTTTTATGTGCATGGTCTGGAGCAGTTTTCATAAATAAGGATTTAATAAAAAACTGGTTTCATTTTTTACATTCTAATTAAAAATTAAGAGGAAAATAAAAAATAAAAAAAAAAAAGAAGAGCAATAAAAACAGACCAAATTCTTCTCTCAGCTGCAAGCGCTAGCCAGATTGGATTTGCTAGATTTACTCTCATTTATAATATGCATAAAGGGGGAAAGCAGAGCTTGCAATAACTGTTTTAACAAAATGGTGAGCTAGCAGCAATAACAGAGTAGTAATTAAAAAGTGCACTCTTTTGAAGGAGCTCATATGCCTTTTCTCACTCACAGAGAAAAGTTACCTGAAAATTCATTAATCAGAAAACTTAGAGTTTTGCAAAGCAGCCAAGAGCTAAGCAGTCAGCAGGGAAATGTTTGCCACCATTGAATTACCGCAGCTCAGCTGACATGGCAGTGAGTTGTGGTGTTTCAGCCATGGTGACCACCTACCCCTTGCTGCAGTGTTGGGATCTTCCTTACCACTGCCCTACACCATTGTGTGGGGAATGGGAAAAACTGATGCAACGTGGACTTGGAATTTTCAGAAGTCTGTCCCTATAGCATTCAACCATGAAGCTCAAACTGACTTTTCTGAAACCGGGATCTCACCCCTGAGTTTCCAGAAAGATTGAATCAGGGTGCACAGCAATGAAAGCACAATCTCCTTTTCACCAACAGGTTGAGTGAGGCGATCCTTCCACACTATCCAGCACTGGTGAGGCCATAAGTGGAGAACCGTGTTCAGTTCTGGGCTCCACAGAACAAGGGAGACATGGACATACTGGAGAGGGTCCAATGTAGGGCCACCAAGATGTCTACGGGCATGGAGCACCTCTCCTAGTAAGAAAGGCTGAGAGAGCTGGGGACTGTTCAGCCTGGACAAAAGGAGACTTGGAAATCTTTTTGATGTCTATAAATACCTCCAGGGAGGGTGCAGAGGGGATGGAGCCATGCTCTTTCAGTGGTGACAAGTGACAAGAGGCAATTGGCACAAAGTGAAACAGGAGGTTCCATCTAAACGTCAGGGAACAGTTCTTCACCGTATGGGTGACTGAACACAGAGAGGTTGTGAAATCTCCTTCCCTGGAGATCTTTAAAAGCCTCCTCGATGTGGGCCTGGGCAACTTACTCTGGGTGTCCCAGCAGGGGGCTGGACCAGGTGACCTCCAGAGGTCCCTTCCAACCTCAACCATTCTGTGATTTCTGTGATTCTACATTGTTCTGGTGGGGACAATGTGGGACATAGAGTCATAGAATCACAGAATCATAGAATATCCTGAGTTGGAAGGAACTCATAAGGATCATCGAGTCCAACTGCTAGCTTCACACAGGACCACCCAAAAATCAGGCCCTATATCTGAGAGCATTGTCCAAACGCTTCTTGAACTCCAGCAGGCTCAGTGCTGTGATCACGTCCCTGGGGAGCCTGTCCCAGTGCCCGACCACCTCTGGGTGCAGAACCTTTCCCTCACCCCCAGCCTGACCCTCCCCTGTCCCAGCTCCATGCCGTTCCCTCGGGTCCTGTCGCTGTCCCCAGAGAGCAGAGCTCAGCGCCTGCCCCTCCGCTCCCCTCGTGAGGGAGCTGCAGGCCGCCATGAGGCCTCCCCTCGGCCTGCTCTGCTCTGGGCTGAACAAACCAAGGCACCTCAGCTGCTCCTCATACATCTTGCCCTCTAGACCCTTCACGGTCTTTGATGCCCTCCTTTGGACGCTCTCTAATAGTTTGTCATGCTACTGTCACACACACCCACTGACAGCATTTTGAAAACCTAAAGACTGTTCCAAGATTTTTTTTTCTTTAACTTTCAGCCCACTTAGTGCAGCAGGACACCTAAATCCAACTGAAAACATGGGAGGACATATTTTTTATGAGAGTCTTTACTGCATGGCACAAACAGTTCTGTTAGAGTGGAGGAGCCATTTAATTGCAATTAATTTAAATTAAATTGCCAGGGTTTGTCTGGGCTACAAAATTCTTTTTTTTTTTTTTTCTTCTCTCCTAGCACACTGTTGTGTACTGACTTTTGCTTCTTGATAAAACAGTGTCTCTGATAACTGACAAAAACAGTGGGTGTGTGAGAGTTTGAGAAGGCAGTTCGGGAAGACCTCTTTAGATGCCACCTCTGTTCTCTACATTATTATCCTGGTCAAGGGTAAATGGGTAAAAGCACTTGATAGGCACAAAACAAGAGAAAACAGTAATTTAAAAATGTTTATAAATGCATAATCCTTTTATTTTCTGGGAGAAAATAAATAAATAAGTGAATGCCCAAATATATTTTCACTTCTAAATTTGTCTCATGTTGAGTTATTTTGGGTGAATGTGAGAAAATCAAGGTACACTGCTTCTCGGGAAGGAAGAGGTGAGATTAAAATGACATTTGATTCCAGCCCCTAGGCCATGATCTGTACAACAGGAAACGCCTTACAAATCAGTATGCCTTGTTTGAATCTGAATGGGTGATTTTGATATCTGGGGTTGCCATTTGTCCAGTTCTGAGAAAAGTTTTCTGCAGTGGGACTAAAACCCCACAATTATCACAGTGGAGGCAAATGCACAGTAGTGAAAGGACACAGCCATCTCACATTTTTAAAACCACAGTGTTCCTTATGGGACAGCACATCACATATGGAAGTGAAGCACTTTTATGTGTTAAATGCTTAAAAGTAAAAAGTCTTTGTCCTAAGGGAGGGAAAGAACTCTCTTATAAATTAAAATGTTCTCATTTGGATTTTTAACTAATTCCTCAGTGGGAAAAGAGTAAAATTAGAAATAGTATTTTTAGTGTGAGAACTGTGGATTTTAATGAAACTGTTTTCTTTAAGGAACAATGAAAAAAGTTTGCCATGCTTTTTGACTAGTACTTGTAAAATCATTTGTGCTCAGTCCTCAAAGGGCCTTGCAAATATTACCCAGGTGTCAAAGCACTGTGTGTGAGGGAGGCAGGCGGTATTCAGACTGATGGGATGGAGCATCAGAGAGGGAGCATGGGGCCATGGAGCTCAGAGTGACTGGCATCTTGAGGTTAGGTGTTAGCTCTAATACCATTAAGGCTGTATGGCAAAAACACTTCTGAGAATGGGATTGAAGCCACTTATTCTGTTAATGCTTTTGCAAATGGTGCTCATAATTTTGCAAGATAACCTTATGTGGATAAGAACTGGAGACAGACAGAGACTGGATGTGGCTTAAAGCTTTTTCCACAGTTAATTACTGCTAAAATATAGGATTATAATAAAGAAATCGGAGCATAACCTTCCAAAGATCATATTTATTTATGCTTTATATACCTATATATACCGACATTTATTATTTCCTGTTACAAGCAAGTCATAATAATCCCGTGTCTGGCTTCATAAAGTGTGTGAATTTGCAAATATGTCTGTATCAATATATAGCAATACAAAGTTGGCTAGCTTTTGTGTGCATCTAGCTGTATTTCTGCAGAGCTAATCTCATCTCCCATCCAATATAAAACTGTCAGGCTGTCTGTTATGCCAGGAGGCCACTTGTTTTTCCACTTGTAATAGTCAAACCATGGTTTGCAAGCAGTTCTTTAAGTCTATCTCATTCTTGCATCTGTCTCTGTGAGTGTGTGTGCATGTGTCTCTATATTTCTTTAGTTCTTTGGATTAACAAATACTGTGTTGGGAACTGACCAAGAAAACTTGTGGACTCAGCATGAAAGCTCTTCAGATACCACTAAACTCTGTTTCTTTTCAGACAGGCAGACAATGAGAGGCTAGGAGATAAAGTTTCTTGTTTGTTATAGCCTCAGTGCAGTACACCTTATGCTGATGCTGAAAAAGTTTTTAATAAAGCCTTATGGGATTAGGAAAGAGAGGTAGAAAAATAGTCTGCTTATATCAGAATCAATTAAGTATGATGAAATCCTTATTCTCCGATGATAGATTTTTAACAGAAATGAGTTTCCCTGCACTGTAGCTTAAAGCAAAGTCTGAGAGCTGAGTAAGCTGGGCCACAGAACTACAGCCTTTCTGTGACTACTAAACAGCATAAAAAATTATGATGGGAAACAAAAATCAAAGTAGTTATTTTGGCACTTTTATCATGCTATAAACAATTGCTCAGGTTTCTAAATATTCACTGATCTATATTTCTCTCCCTTTTCTTCACTCTTAAATTAGGTCAGCCTTTCAAAGCAAAGTTAGTCATTCTTCTCAGACGCAGAGCACTATTTGACTTGCCTTTTCACAGGCAGATCAAGGTGTTTCATTGTTGCCTGGCATGTGATAGTAATATTCTCCTCTAATAAAATAATTTTTTCCTCTAGAACAAAACCCAGCTTCTAAAGAACTAACCTTAAATAAATAAATAAATAGAAATAGTAAGGACCTCAACTATCAGAGATGTTCAACTTTGTTGCACTCAGCCTGAGTGAAGAGGTTTTCAAAATTGCATGTTTTTCCTCTTTCTCAATGTGATACTTATGTAAAAAGAAACCTCCCATATACAGTATTATACATATTGGAACATAAGCCTAGTGACTCTTCTGCAGAAGTGAGGTGGTAAGGTGGCAACAGACACCTCAGACTGTGGAGGTGCATCCAGTTTCATTCAGCAAGGGCAAAAATGGCAGACCTTTAGAAGTGTATTTCTCTTACCTGTAAGACAATCTCTGTATTGCTTATTAAATATATATATATTTATACACACCAAATCATATCCTTCTGAAGCCTATTGATTATTTTTCCGTTCATATGACTGACAGTGAATCGAGACCTAGTGTTGCTTCAGGATTAGCCTCTTAACAGAGGACTCTTCCAACCTCAACCATTCTGTGATTTTGTGAGAACACTGGAACATGAAGAGTTTGGTTGCTTTTTCTACATGGAGAGGTCTGCCTTATTAGAGATAAACTGGGAAAGCATAGGTTCTGACAATGGCAAATGAAACCTGTTGGTCCTTGCATGATGTATCTTCCCCATAATTGTGTGCATGTGTATTTCCTATTAGCTATAACAGTTATGTATTGAGAGCAGATGTTATTTAACCAATAACTGTCTCATGCTATTACATCTAGGTTTATTTAAATACTGTTGCCTCTCCATACCATGTGAGCATCAGAGTGCAGCTTTCCACAACAAACCATTGAAAAAATGTTCATATTGCTGCTGATCATCAGAGTGCAGGGATGTGTTTCAGATCCATAACGCTGACTGTTTTTATGAAGCTGACTTCACTGATGTAAAAGTCTTGAACTGCAAAAGGTGAGTGTTTCACTTACAGCAAAACTGCAGTTCAAAATAATCTTAGATATGAGAAGGTACACCTCTGTGTTAGATGTGTGCTTTGGCTTTGGCATGCACATAGGTGGGTGTTTGACCAGAGTTAATAAAAAGGCAGAGGTTGGAGAAAGAAAAAAAAATAAATATCTGCAACGAGTTTATTCCTGGGGTGAAAGTACAATTTGGTGTGAGCTGGGTTCTCTCACTTCTCCATTAGCAGTGTCCTGAAGTGTAACCAAGCTCACTTTTCAGCTCAGGGCAACAGGTCAGAAAAACCTCTGTGAGAACTCAGGGAGAAGTAATGGACAATGCTGTGTGCCATAAAAAAAGGCAGAGGGAAAAAAAAAAAAAAAAGATACAGAGAAGGGAAAGTGTGGGAGAAGAAAACCAATAAGAAAACACATTTACTGTACAAGAGTAGTACAGCACAGGGAGCTGAAGTGAGTCAGGGAAAGGTAGGGGTTTTCTTATCACACGCATTTTTCATCTCAGTCTTCATCTCTTCCCACACACGAAAGCAAATGGATGGGCTCTGTCTATATAGCACAGGATTTCACATTTATCCTTGAACAGTGACTGCACATCTAGAAACTCAGGACTGTCCTAGGATCTGTCTCTTTTAGAGATATATGCCTCCTCCTCTTGTGCCCATGGACCTAATTCTTGAGCTACTGCAGGCAGAAGGAGAGATTTTTATTTTTATTATTATTGTTATTATTTTAAATCAGCTACATCTGAATAACTGAATCTCCTCCTCCTGTACAACAAGAAGTTTCATGATGCAGAACATTTGGTCACAGCTAGCCCAGGGTATATAATATCCTCAAACTCACTTTGCATAAATACCCTTGTTGCTGGTTCTCCACTCTCTGGTCAAGAGGTTTTAATTAATGTAAGCTAATGCAGAATGGAGAGTTGTCTGCTTTCTTACCCCCAGAGCCCTGGGATTCATCCCTGCTCCAGGGGGAAAATTGATAGTTAGGGGAAAGACACCAACCTCCATACAGACCCATTTTGTGTATTTATCTGAAATACAAAACTGACTCACTTGCTAGGTAGACAACATAGACATTGAACACTAAAGGCCATATTTCCTAATTAGATGGCAGTCAGGAATCCAGGTCTGTGCTTCCATAGAATAACAGTACAGTTCATAGAATCATAATATGTTTTGGGTTGGAAGGAACCTTTAAAGATCATCTACTTCAGCCACCCTGTCATGGGTAGGGGCGTTGTTTTATGAATACATTCAGGTACTGCTTAAAAACACCTCTGTGCTGTGAGTGGGGTGGCATTCCTTAGAGGACTCCTTGGGGTATCATGACTAGGGTTTACCAGTGTCTGCCCAGTGCACAGGAGTCTCACGTGATCCTCCTGTTTCATAACCAGATTCTTTTTTCTCTTTAAGGTGACCAGGAGTCACCTCTGAGGGGGAGCGAAGTCTGTATCAATCAATGAGAAAACACATTAAACCATGTGTTCACTCTCTAGTTTTATAGAAATCCAAGTAAATTCAGTGACACTTGTCAGTACAAATCCATATTTATCCACACAGTTGCTTAATGTGGGTGCAAATGTGTGGCTGAATTAGATCTATACATATTTAAGCAGCTAGCTTTAATCATGTGGCTGACTTACTTTCTGGATAAATTTATTTATTTTTTTCCTGTATTTATTTAAGGTGCTGTGGATGGTAAGCTCATGTCAGTGGTTAAATCTACTGAACGCCCCACAGAGCAGAAGAAATGACCTTACTGACTGGGTCTTTAGGTGAGGGAGGGAATGTTGCTCTGATGTTTGTGTCTGGTGCTTCAACCTTACAAGGTCATTTTCTTGCAGTGCAGATGGCTGACCAACCCTCCGAAGGCCGAGGTGAGCAATTCCACGGGGGAAGCAAGTCAGGCATTCAAGAGATGAAGAGTTGTTGAATTCATGATACCTTTGTCTGCTTTTCTAACCCAAGCCCAGACTTAACAGATGGGTCCTGAGGTCTGTTTTTTGACCTTCTGTGCTGTCATTGAGGTTGGAAATCCCCACTGCAATTACTAGCAAGTTCCTTTGTTATGAACATTGACTCCCAAGGGGAAACATAGCCAAGAAACTAAGTAAGGCTGACATTGTGGTACTGAGATAAAAGTATGGACACAAATCTTTTTTTTTTTTTTTTTTTGTGGGTGGGGTGGGGAATAATTTATTATTCCATTTTCTTGAGATTACCTTTCCTGGTCCTCCCCAGCTGTTAGTAATGAAAACAATATACGTAAAGGCTAATAGTCTAGTGCATGGGAAAATGTCAAGTATAACCAGAAAAAAAAAAAAGGAAGAAAGAGGAATGGGAGGAGGTAGTTCTGCCTTGCTACAGACCCCTCAGTAAATGTGCACAACACAGAATATGCTGCAAGCCCTGGAAAGATTTAAGCAGCAGGCCCTGATGTAAAGCTGAGTGGCTCTACATCCACTTCTGCAATTGCAGTCTTTGCTTCAGTTATATTATTCCTCCTCAGCCTGACTATGTTTTTCTATATTTCCCCTGTCTATTTTCTGAAGAGGCAATTGTTGTGAATGGTGGAGAAGGTTGAGTGCCTAACTGAAATAAAGGAAAATTAGTTTTTAAGGAGAGTAAATTGGATAGAATAGGACCCGTAAGGATAACAAGCTGGTGATAATTCAGTGTAGTCTTCCTGTTCTGTTCCTGTTTATTAAATATTCTTATTGACTTCTGCTTCTCAGTACTCTATGTGCTGTGGTGTACTAAATTACAGTAACGGAATATTCTGTCTACATATGCTGACTGGTCATTTGAGAGATGAGTGTACTTAAGACAGAAATGCTTTCCTTTAGTCCTTGCATCTTTGAAATGCCTATTATAAAATGCACATCTGTGAGAAGGCACTTCCCCCTGCCAAATGAGAGTTAATGCTGGAAAAGCTAGAGAGCTAAACAAAAGAAAAATCTTTAAGGAGGAACCTCCTTTCTGACTCACAGTTCTCTTTCCGAGCCATAGCTAGAATTATGAGTAGGAATTAATGCTGGTGCCTCCATGCCCACACCCTTTCTCCAGTAATGAAGTCCTACCACACAAATGTTCCAGAAAGCTCAGTTTCCCCTTGTGGAGATCTAGAAGTGCCGATGGACAGCAAATTTTGCTCTCTCTTGCTTGGGGAAGAAGATGTTCTGAATGCCAGCCATTTCTGGCAATGGAGGGTAAATTACACAAGGCTGAGGAATGCTCTCAAGCACAAGCATGCATATATTCATGATGTTTAACCGTTATCACTCTCTCTGGAATATCTTTGACTGGTACATCTGACACTCTTTTGAATAATGCTTGGATGTGTCATGGGGAATAACATAAACCAGTGACTTCACTCAGTAGACTACGCAGATGAGGCCATTGTGCTCTGGAGGGAGGATTCTCTCTCCGTGGATTTATACTGTGATTTTATAGCCAGACAATGGGTCTTGGCCAATTTTCTTTGCTACTACAGAATAGATGAGAAGTTCCAATTTTTTCCCCTTTTCAGACAAAGGGGAGAAGGGGAAATTTTACTTCTTTCCCTTCCCTAATTTCTCTCTTCCTTCTCTTTTTATTTATTTATTTTTTTTTTTTTCCTGTAAAGTGGCTGACTTTCATTGCTTATTGCCCCAGAGTACCCTGTCCCTGGGAGTATTTGCTGAGTTATAGCTCAGAGGGTTTCCTTCCTGATGAACAAATTGAAACCAAGTCCCCAAGGTCCAGGCAGTTCTGTGGCCATTTTACAAATGTGACCATTTTACAACAGCGTGGTATTTCTTCCTGCTGCATTTTTTTTTTTTTGCGTCACTCCTATTTGACGTGCTGATTGTGCTCTGAGAACATTTCTTGCAAGAAGCTCCCAGAGGAGAAAAATGAGGGGAGAAATACCTTATTTCCAAGTCCCAGTGAAGCTTGTGTGTTAATCATATATTGAACTGCTCAGCAAACTGCTCAGGACAAAAGAAAATGCTTCTCCACTTCCTCTGAGATAGAACTTCCAGGCTCATGAGGCATTTGAGAATGAAAATACTTATGTTGATGGACTTCAAATGCCTCCAAAGATGGATGGAAACAGAACAAACTTAAAATGGTAATGTATGTATAGATACTCCACCTCTTGGCGCTCCTGTATCTCACCTTATAAGACTGCCTTTATTTCCTGAATAAGTGATGGAAATTTGTCCTGTTTCTCTTACATGACCATTCACTGTCTTGCGTTTACTCAAGTAAGTATAAGTCTAAGTGCTCTGCCTTGCTTAGCTATCTGTGCAGCAGAGGCTAAATCTGCATCCAAAAGGGAATTCAACATCTACAAATTCAACATGCACTGAGTAATTTGGAGGCAGCAAACAGCAGCTGTTCAGAAAACATTCAGCTTGTTGTCATTGATCTCTGTTTTCCATTTGGAGTAGCATTTTTTTAATTATTATTATTATTATTATTATTATTATTATTATTATTATTTTAAAAAGCAAATACAGCCCTCTTCCATTGAACTGGGCCCTGGGGCCCTACAATTCTCACCAATGCTAAAAGAATTTCTTTTACCTTAGAAAACTGTAAAGTATAAAAAATTTCTTTAATGGGGAGAGACATATTTTTCCAGAAAGAAGTAGTCAGATTTTTATTTATTTTTATTCACTTTGTATAAAATTATATCCATATATGAGATAAATGTATCTACCTAATGACTGAGATATCATGCCTAGACAAATACCTCAACTGGTACCCCAACTCAGAGAAATGTCTGGGAGCAGAAAAAGTGATTCTAGTACATACAAGTTTCAGGTTTTATACCCCTGGGATTCTTTCAAACAATTATGGCTCTGCAAGCGTTTTGCTTCATTTTTCCCATACGCAAACATATTTAATTTGTTTGGTATATTTAAAGCAAAAGGCTTGGGAATTTTCTAAGCCTTCTGATTTAAGGAGTCCCTCAGCTCCAAAGTGTAGTCTTCAGAAAAAAAAAAAACAATAGATGTTATCTCCCATGTTTGCATGAGAGGTACTGTAAATTATGAAACAAACCTGTCAGGTTTGTATCTTTTTCAGGGTCAAATCCATTCCATGTAATTCAGGTGTCTATTTTATCACTGTCATAGAGAAAGGAAATTAAGGAAATACAAGTGACCCAGGTGACAATAGCCATTTGGGCAGAGCAGATTTTTTTTTTTTTTTTTTTTCAAGATTCAGAATTTCAAGACTATATGTCTCCTTTTTGTTTTTTGTCACTCATAGGGACTGAACCTAGAAGAGGTCTTCTGAGATACTCTCTCAAGCCTGCTCTTGCAGAAAACTTCACTGTTTAACCTTTAATTCAATAAACTCACAGAAATCTCAGATATGTAGGCACATTGTAAAGCACTGAATTTCCTTTCAAGACCCAAATGTCTTGAAAAATATCTAAAGAGTATGAGTTCTGACCACTTAGCTGACCTTGGTTTGAGTTGGGCTACATGATCTCCATAGGTCCTTTCCAACCTGTATTATCCTCTAGCCCAATCATCCCCATGTAAAAGGGCACTGAGAGGTCTACAGGCCACCCATGAGACACATAGGTGGCATCAGTAAGGGATTCTATTGAGAATTTACTTCTCATAACCCTTCTGTAAAATTTGATAAGACCATAGCTTTTTGCTAACTACACGAATGGCTGTTATTTTGTTATACCATGTTCATTTCACTGAGGTTCTTCTGCTTCTTGTGTTTATGCCCAAAAATGATTCAAAGCAGTTCTACAGAGATGCCAACAGTTGGAACAGAAAGAGACAGGGAGTAGTAAAAACCTGTCAGTAAGAGAAGAGGATGGAGAAACAAAATTGGATTTTCTTTTTTCCTTTATTACCACTACAACTGTTTCTTTTGGCTTATGTTAATCATTAAAAACTGAAATCTCCAGACTGCTAGACACATACCACAAGGAATATGTGATCAGGCTTCCATCAACTGTAGTATATTCTTGACTTTAGCACATTCCTGATCTGTACAGAAGGAAGAAAGAAGATATCATGGCAGGAATGCATCTCTTCACCATGTGTGCTAATGGCTTGTTAAGTGCAACACTGTATGGACCAGTTAGTCACTCTGCCTTCTCCCCCCTCCCGGCAAGACAGGAGCTGCATCAAGCAAAGCACAGCAAAGGCAAAGAAGGTTAAATACTTGTCAGTAGCACTTCGGTTCTGAGTGGTCCCATGGCCAAGAGGCAGAGAGTATTGAAGGGGAACCTGCTTATAAGTTTATGTCTCTGGTGTCAGCAGCATGTCTGACCAAGGCTTCTAAGTTTCTGTTCCTTTTCCTAGACCACTTCACTTATATCCCAGATAGGAAAGCAGATTGCTGTTATTGTCACAGTCCCAGTTTTTGAACCTTTTCAAGTGTTGGCATCAGAAAGGAGGGTGAAGGGCTAAGATCATTTTTGTTCTGGGAGCCAGTCAGTTCTTCTATTTGTGCTAGGGAGAGAACAGTCAGCATATATCATAGGGACTCCTCAGCAAGATTTATCTTAAACTCGGCCACCCTGAGCAAGCATATCTGCCTGTCATGTATTTTGCAGATATCCTGGGAAACCCACCTCCAGCTCTGCTCCTAGGTCCATATAACTATACATTGCTCTCAGTGGAAAGTCTGGGGTAAAACCATAGCTTTTCCTATACTTCTTATTGATTACACACCTAATGATGGTGGATTGCAGGGACCTTTTAAAAATCAATTTTTATAATCATATGATTCTATGATTTTTGAATCATAGAATGATTTGGGTTGCAAGGGACCTAAAAGATAATTTAATTCAACCCCCCCTGCCATGGGCAGGGATGCCTCCCATCTTCAAACAAGAAGAGCACAGTTATAGACAGAGAAAGCTAAGGAAGGACTGGTGCATTTGGCAAAACACCAATACAAGTCAACATGACTACAGATGTCTCCACAGCAGAAGTCCTGGTCCTGCAAAGGGTGACAATATTGTCAGTTGGATATCTAGGAAATAAAGCTTTATCTCACAGCTGTCTTTCTCTGTTGCCTCAACTCCAGACTGTGTAATTATTTCCTGACCAAGATGCAGTCACTTTAGCTGCTGTGGAAGATATGGTTGGAAAAGATATTCTCTTGAATTTCTGCTTCTTTAACATTACTTTTGTGAAAGCAAATAACACCAAGTATTATATTTCAATGTCATTATTAATGTAGTGACACTGATGTAATCACTGATGTGATTATAGTGCACTGTGCACAAAAGAATGGCTCTTCTTGGTCGGGCTATAGCTTGTAAGAACAATAACTTGTTCCTGACAGCTGATAAAGGAGAGAAGACAAGAAAAGGCAAGAGTGACACTTCTCCTTCCTAATTCGCAGAAATTAGCATTTTAGGAATTTATCTAGCTGGGCACCGAATCTGTATATTTATGTTTAATAGCTGTTGATAGGCTTTGTTTCCAAGAATATGTCAAATCATATTTTGGCATCTCTGAAATTGTGTTTCAATGAGTTCCGTTATGTCCTTGGGCACTATATGAAAATATAAATCAATTTGATTTTTGCCAAATACATATCTCATAATTTCACTTGTATCTCTACTCCTCTGTATTCTTAGGTTGTGAGAAATAATGCATGATCATTGCCTATTTCCTTTCTTTGAGATTTTCAAAACATATTTTCTGCTATCATATCCCCCATCATCTCTTCTCCAGACAAACACTTCATCTGCTTTTTAATATCTGTTCAGATAGAAGATGGTCCATCTCTTTGGTTATTCTTTTTCCCCTTCTTTGTACTTCTTCCAGTTCCGGCATATCATTTTTTTTTTTTGTGATGTAGGGATGAGAATTGCATGCAGTAAGATGAAAGAGTATTGAATTGAGTTTTTTTGTTTTTTTTTTTTTTTTTTTTTTCAGATTAGCATAATGGTGATTTCTTTTTTCTTCTCTGTGCCTTTTTCTGTAACTACTCTGGTTTCACTTACTTTTCTGTCTGCTCTTGAGCACTAAGAAGACATTTTCAAGAAGGGCAGCAGTGTGTCCTTGTAAGGAAGAATCTATGTTCAACTGTGTTCTATCGAACAACCGTATTTTTAAAATATATATGCAGAAGTAGAAGGGTCTGTCTCAGTTTTTTTTTTTTGTTTTTTTTTTTTTCATAAAGGCATAAGTTATGATAGACAGCAGTAACAGAAGACAGATTGAAAGGTATGTTATGAGGTCTTTCTAGGTAGACTTCTTCCTGGGCTTGAGAAGAGTTTGTTTGAGGTGGCTGGGGGTCCACATTGAATGGGTGCATACAATACATCTTTCATTCCTCAAGTGTGGACATGCCCAAGAAAACCCTGATTTTAAGAGAGATGTTGCATGGCTGTGACAGAACCTGACACAAGGCTGTTTTACATATGGCTGCAGAAGCACGATACAGTGCTGTTATCACAGTTGTACATGGGAAGCCAAAATATAACTTAAAGAATCCAGAGGCAAAAAGAAAAGGAAGGAAGGAAGGAAGGAAGGAAGGAAGGAAGGAAGGAAGGAAGGAAGGAAGGAAGGAAGGAAGGAAGGAAGGAAGGAAGGAAGGAAGGAAGGAAGGAAGGAAGGAAGGAAGGAGGGAGGGAGGGAGGGAGGGAGGGAGGGAGGGAGGAAGGAAGAGAAGGGAAGGAGAAGAGAAGAGAAGAGAAGGAGAAGGAGAAGGAGAAGGAGAAGGAGAAGGAGAAGGAGAAGGAGAAGGAGAAGGAGAAGGAGAAGGAGAAGGAGAAGGAGAAGGAGAAGGAGAAGGAGAAGGAGAAGGAGAAGGAGAAGGAGAAGGAGAAGGAGAAGGAGAAGGAGAAGGAGAAGGAGAAGGAGAAGGAGAAGGAGAAGGAGAAGGAGAAGGAGAGAACAAAAAAAACAAGAAAAAAAGAAAAAGAGAAAAAGAGAAAAGGGAAAAATAGTAAAAGAAAAAAATAGAGAAAAAGAAATGGGAAACCCAGGACTTTTATTTCAAAGAGATTGTGTGTGAGATAGTTGTTTGTCTGCAGGTTATGGATAATTTTGGAGCGGAACTCATGGCACCTGTTCAAGATACCAGGACAGAGGGTGTTGTTCACAGAGGGATAGAACTGTCCTTTATTGATAACTCCAGCTCATTCAGTATAAACAAGCTTCTCTTCCATCTGTGCAGCATCCTGTCATTGCCTGAACAATGCTGAAAGGAAAATCCTACGCCCCACTTACTTCCTGCTCCTGACATATGAAGCGCCAAGAGATTGAAGGCTGCACATGGTGGAAAAGAAAGAAAAGAAATGAGGTAATGGATAAGCATAGCACAACTTGCTTGTCTTGCTGACTCCTCCACTGATGACAGAAAAGTGAGACCTAAAGGTGACTCTTTTGAAAGCCATTATGAAAAAATGTAGGTGTTATGTTATGCTCTGGTTATATTGCAAAGCAGAAGGAATGGAAGGTGGGGGTCATTTGTTTGTCATTTGTTTGTCCCAGAACCCTACATTGATGAACCAAAGGAACACCCCAATTATAAGTGGGTCTGAGGTGCCAAGGTGCTAGGTGGGGAATACCACCTTTGTGCTTCTTGAAAACATGCAAGCTGAGTATTCCAGCGTGGAAAGAGAAAGGGGAAGACAGAGAGATGATACCTGTGGACCTGAACTACTCATAAATCAGTAACAAGAGCTGCAATGGAAGAAAACTCTGCATACAGAAAGTATGAACAGTAAACCTATTATATTCCTGCTATCCCTACCAAAAGTCATCTGAGAGATAGGCATCACTCATATATTGAAGGTTTTTACTCACTCAATTCCTTGTTCTTTCCTGAAAAAGGAAAGCAAACAAACGTGTTTCTGGAGATCTAGGAGAGACTTTTCTTCATGCAAGTGGCAGTTAGAAACTGCGTGTTCCCATGAAAAGACAGCCTTTTGAATTCCCACCTTCAAATAACCTTAAAGTCCCACAGCCTCACTGGAGAACAGAGGTTACTCAGCCCCTCACATGATAGAAGGCAAAGTACTTAATGGATGCAGTGAGGCTTGGCGCAGAAGACTGATCTCTCCGGGCGAATGGCAGTAAACTCACCGGCCTTTTGTACTCCCGTGTTTGCTGACAAGATGAACAGTTCACTGCACTGCTAATCAGAAGCATTAGCAACAATAAGCTGTTTTAGCCCATTCTTCATTCCCTAGTCCCATAGCTAGTGTTGTACATCATTCCCAGAGGAAAGTAGTGTTTTAGGATTATGCAGGATGCCTGGTTAGTGCATAGTTAATGGGGAGAGACATATGCTGAAGTCCTTGTGTAGTAATTCCTCCCCATATAAGAAAAGCATCCAGACTAAGACAGGTATTCAAATTGAGCTCTTGTACTGTTCTGGAAATTTTGAATTTTACTAATAGCACCTCTTCTCTCTCCAGAGAACCAGCTGGTGTATGCATGTCTCCAGGTGTAGGCTCCAGGTTGTGGCTCACAACCCACATCCCATTGTGTCTCCAATAGGAAGTAATTGCTGGATGAACCCTAAGGATGACTTAAGCCTAAAAGCTTCTAAATCCCAGGGAATATTTTACAGATCTTTCCTCAGAAATTCCTATTCCTCTCTCAGCTTTGTGGAACTAGTTTCTAATTGTTCCCCAGGCATTGTACAAGAAGCTCGGGCATCTAATTCAGGCTTGGCAATTTGGCTGAGAGTCTACTAAGGCTTAGGTGTTGAGAAGCTGCCCTTGCTGCATTCCTCTGAAAGACTTTTACAGTCTCTTCCTACTTTAGGGTCACAGCAGCTCATATCCTTAAATATCTATGTCTGCAGCACCTTCTCATTTTAGAGCTAAAGAAATGACAACCAGATCCTCAAAACTCTGAGGAGACTAGTGGTTCAGCAAAAGCATCTTGTGAAAAGAAATGTCCAGCCAACAGTTCAGTTCCTTTCTTTTCCTTGTGGCATCCCATCATAATAGCCCAGAATTTAGGCCTTTCCTTTTAAACATGAAAAAAATATTTTAGATGGCAGAAGGTTAAATTCTGATCTCGTCAACCAACCCATGACTTTTAGGTTGATTCTCCATTTGTTTTCACTGGTATGAGTACATACGTTGAAAGCAGTAGAGCTATACGTGGGTAATGCTGACTTAACTGGAGAGTCGGGCCTACAGCTTTATTGATGTTCTTCTAAACATATGAACAAGATGAATAACAAAAAGCAAACAAACTGGCATTTGATGTCATCTCATAGAAAAAATTAACACTTGTTATGAAGTGTCTGTTCTGATCAAGAAATTCAGTTTTGGGTCTTGCATAGGAATAGGTAATCCCTGCTGAAGAAATCAGTACTGTTGCCAACAAAAAGTAGAATATATAGAGAAAACAGTTAATAAAGTTATTAACAGTAATGGTAACAACAACAACATTAATAGCATCTTCAATTTTAGTAAGGGACAAATAAAGCTAAAGTTGATACACAGCTTAAGGCAAAGGATATTCTACCCTACATTTTGCTGATGGTAGTATATCACTGTAGGAGGTGCTAAATCTGGTTGTAAAGTGACTGAAAATACAGAAAAGCACATGCATCAGAACCTGTCCTTATTAAAAACCATTTTGCTCTGACTTTAGAAAAAACAGAATATTGGTTTCTAAAAGCAGATTTTAGCCTCACAGATGACTCTGATCATATACTTATACAGTGCTATAAATTGCTAATGGGCTTGTGGATTCTGTGAAGCAGGAAGGAATTGGTTGGAAAAGTGCTGTTTTCAAAAGAGCTTTTGAGAGGGAAGAAGGGAACATAATCAGGAGTCTTACAGAAATCCAAGGTCACAGGCATGGAGCAGAATGTCAGGGAAGGGAATGAGAAGAGAAAAAGAAGTTAGAAGGGTGAGAAGTGAGGATGGGCAGAAGAATGGTTAACAGTAATGGCAGAAATGAAAAAGATGTCAGAAAATGTTAATCACGTGGCAGGGACTTCAGATGTCCCTAGCTCTATGTCTAAGCCACTTTGCTGGTACTCCCTTTCATGATTCTTAACTGGGACCATCTCTTCATATTTGTAGAGACTTCGGCACAATAGGGACCTGCTCTCTGTTCTCTTAGATCTCCAGGCATCATCATCACACAACTAATTAACAGCAGTAATAAATGATACTGTATTGCCTCTTAACCCTCTGCATTTAGTTTTCTGTGGGCTGCATTAAAAATAACAAAAATTAAAAAAAAAAGAAAAAGATTAATAATCTTCAGTCAGAGTGAAACTCTGGAGAGATGACACCATCTGGATGATTAGTACTTGTTTCATTTGTATGTTGAACTCGGTACTCTTCCGGCACTAATTATTGCATACCCCTCCTTATACCATGACTTCTGGGGCTGTGTGTGTGATATAAATAGCAGACTAATGACATGCTGCATGTTGCTCAGGAGACCTCATGTTAGTTTACAGCATTTCTCTGATTATTACTTTTTTAATAGAGAGAAGATAAAATACTGATCTCGCAAGCAAGACATGAGAGCCTTAATTTGTTCACATTTTTCTAAGAGCCAATGCATGATGAAATATTTATACGTTCCTCTCTGACTGTAGCATTTTGAATGTGCTGGGTTGTTTATTGTTGTAGTTAAGAACCAAGGGAGAAAGAAGTGCTGGAGCATTAAGTAGCAGGATATCCATGTCAAGTGTGAAAGTAAAACAGGAATAACTAAAGTAAACCTAAACATGTATGGGGCTAAGGGGCTGACTTATCCCATATGGATAAAGAAATTCACAATTTGTCAACTGGTGGAACATTTGTGGAGGAAGTCACAGAGTCAAACACTGTTCCTAATGCTTGAAAATCAAGGCAAACATAAGGTTATTAAAATGGCATGTAATGCCAACTAAAATAATGAGGTTTGCCATCTTATAGAGGTGTAACAAAAATTGTTCAGAATGAGGAAGAGGAAGCAAAGAGAGGAACCAAAGCCACAGACTGGCACAGTGCTTTTGTAGCCCTTCGAAGTATAGACCACTAGACACTGGGGTAATGAGATGTCCATACTTTGGTCACTTAATCTAAATGTGACCTGGCAACATGCTATCCTCCTAAAAATTCACTCTGGCATGTTCAATTCTAGCAGTAAATTTACAGTGTACAAAGATCATTAACTGATGATAAGTGCAGTGAGGGTTGGTGTGGCATTTCCACTTTCACAATGACATTTTGGTGGGTTAACTCATTCTCCAAGGGTGAGTTAATAAAACTTTATTGTTATTCATTCTTTGTTTGTACTGGGACTAGCAAAGACTTGTTTCTCCCTGTACACAATGCAATTTTAGTAAAGGATTTAAGAATAGTGTCATGTAAAGCAAACAAGTCTGTATTCTGGCTTGAAGATCAGACTGATAATCAGAGGAAGATTTAAGACCATATCTGCTGATGATCTTTGCTGTAATTCTCTTGCTTGGCCATTACCTGCTCAACACAGTCCTGGGCACTTTCCTTGTTGTAGATCAGCATCTCACTCTCTGTTCAGATCTCAGCCCAGTGCTTCTTGTTTGTCTGTCTGTAACTCTCCTCAAATACATGTTTGAACCATGGAGAGCTCTCCAGCAGCAATCATGAAACATCCTGTTCTGACCTTTAGCCAGAAATTTGCCATCCATCCTTTCCTTGTTATTGCTCACAAGTAATGGGACAACCTTGGAAGGGAAGACTGGTAGTCTGTAGGCTGATTCCCAGCAAAGATATGCAAGAGAATCTGAAATATATCCTAAGATTGTGCCCAGAGGACACAGACAGCACTGAGTAGGCATAAGGGAATAAAAGATAAAGGCGACTTACAGCTTTTCAACTGCTAAATATTAGGTCAGGATGCTGGCTGTCAATCTCTCCTGACTCATCGGTCTTCAAATTATCCAAATGCTATCCTGAAAATTTAAGCTGACTGAAAGCAGGTTTAATTTTCTTAGCTCTATTTTGTACTTCACAGACCTGCAGAAGGCTGCAGCACACATCTTGAAAAATAGTATTAAACATTTGCCGTTACAGAGATTCTGGTTTTGGGTTACAGTGGGGTAGGAATTTAGGGAGTCTATGGGGACTGGAAATACTGTGTTAGAGCATTTAAAGTAAAGGTGACCTGCTTCTCTTTCTCATCATCCACTGTGCTCTGTCTCCCCCTTGACCTTGCTTTGTCAGCTAGCCCAGAAAATAAAAGGACTATTACATTTTTCTACACTCCTTGGGGTTTCAAGTCCTTTATCTCTCCTTAAGTCTTCACATTCACAAGGTCCAAGGACCAAGTATAACGCAAAGAGAGGGAAGGCTCCTTGCAACGTTTTCTCATCTGCTTGCGCACCCATGCAGTACTAGCTGCAATCCAGACCCTCTGTGATTCATAAACTATCTAATTCTCTCTTTAAAACTCTCTCTTAAATCAAAGAATTTTGTTTCATTGCCTCCTGCTGCATGAAGGTCAAAGCCTAGTGGTGCATACTTCACTGATTCTTTATCACGGTGCCCTCTTCAAGACTGGTTTTCATTTGCCGTGTATCGGTTTCCACTCCTGTCTTCATATAATTACAGGAAGGTGACATGAACAACCCCCCTTCACCTGCGTGAATGTCTGAAACACCGTCTGAGAGTCCACAGGTAATTAAGATTTTAAACTTGCTGTTCATGTAAAAGGTTTTTTTTTTTTTTCTTTTTTTCCTAAAGAGACCTTAGGTGCCATAGCTTAGAGTTTAGAATGTTGAATATATCAGCTACAATGAATTTGAGAATAAATGCTTCATTTTTTTTTTCCTTCACAAATTACTTTATCCTCAAATAAAAGAAAAACAAAGAATCAAAGAACAAAGAACGTATAATATTAATAAGGAACTGAAATAATTATTTTAAAATAAGGAAAATCATATAGTCTAATACTTATATGCTACACTCAGGACAAAAAAAAAGGCAAGTAATTCTATTCTAATATTATCTCTTCATTCAGAATATAGGATTTTATGGATTTCACAAGGCACATAAAAAGGCACATGTTCCATTACATTTACAGTATTCCATTTTTATTGCATACAGTGAAGAAAGATGATGCAAAATGAAATTGGAAGTTCTATACTCCAGATTTATTTGACTTCTGATTGGCTGTTGTAAGTGCCCAAAGATGTCAAAGGAAATAACTCCGAAATTGTATTTGTTGACACTGTACACAATGTACTGGTAAAAATGCTACGATTTTTATGTTAAAGAACTGACATGCCGAAATGTAAATGATTATAATGAATAATGCTAATACTGAGAAGCGACATTGTAATTTAGCTGACTGACCACAAATACTAAAGATTGATCTTCTTGTATTAGGCAAATGATAAGGCCACACATGAGCATAGCTAGACCTACAGATACTTTTGCCAGCACCTACAGTGCCAGCTATCTGAATGAGTGATACAGGTAACCCGAGGGTAGAAATAGCAATATAACTGCCTGAATACAGATGCAGAGCATCTTATATACATTGTCAGGTGTAGACAGATCCCGTCCAATGTGTCAATTGGATTATTTATTTATTTATCTTTAATCATAAGAATTTGGATCTAGGGCTTTTGAGACACATGCAGGTAGGTACCTTGAGTCTGCCTATCAATAAGTATAAACAACGATGCTAATATTTGTGCTCAGGGAACAAATGCCTTTTGGTGCTTTCCTGTTGGCATTACAGGTCCAGAACATTAGTCTTTGCACAGATTCACAGATTCACAGATTTCTCTAGGTTGGAAGAGACCTCAAGATCATCGAGTCCAACCTCCGACCTAACACTAAGTACTCCACTAAACCATATCCCTAAGCTCTACATCTAAACGTCTTTTAAAGACCTCCAGGGATGGTGACTCCACCACCTCCCTGGGCAGCCCGTTCCAATGCTTAATAACCCTTTCGGTAAAGAAGTACTTCCTAACATCTTGCCTAACAAGCACCACTTGTTGCTTCTATTACTTTAATGCTAACAAACAGTTTTGAAACAGTTTGCTGTGAATTTGTTTACAGGCTACAAGTAACCTGAGGAACAATGGATTTGTGCAGTGAAAAAGACTTCTCTGAGGTTAAGGTGGAGCAGTACTAGTTGGAGAAGCTGTGGGATTTCCTAGAGCAAGGAAATAATGTTTTCCCTGCCCTGGGACTCATTCTACTCTTGCTGAAGGCAATGACAGAACTTCCACTGATTTAATTGAGTCAGAATTAAGCTCTTGGATAGTAAACTCCCTCTGTTATTTGTAGTTTTTTTCTTTTTTGTTGTTGTTTTTGTCTTTTTGCCTGTGTTTATATTTCAAAGAATATGCAAATCCACGCATTGTGTCATGAAATAATACATATTATAATACATACTGCAATAAATATTGCACAATACATACTTTACATTACAATTACATGCATTTATAACAATATAGGGTGATATAATGCAATAATAGTATAATACATATAATGAATTATAATACATTTCATAAAACATTAGAAAATATTGTGCAAGCACATGTCAGACTTCATGATTTCAAAATAGCTCCTTTTTGATTGCCATCAAGCGAATGTATGAACAGGCGTTGATGGGAGTGTGGGGTGAGAGCTAAGAGAAGAGGGTGTTGCTACTAAATTGTATGAAATTTTAACAGCAGAAAAATCAAATATCATGGCCAAATATCAAAAAAAATGCCCCAATGTATCTTTGGAGGAACGCAAAATAGGAAATGTCCCTTTTTCCCTGACTTGCTATTACCATCTGCCTGAATGTCTTTGGCAGGAGAACAGCCTCTAAAGGAAAGTGCTGGGACAATTAAGACTAGACTGGACAAAATCCAAGGAACAATTCTGTATTAAAAAAGTGATGGACTAGGACATTTGAAAGGCCTTTACATTCTCTGTCTATATGCTGTTTAGTAGCTTTGGATCTGATCTGTAGAGCTTAATATCTAATACTGAAATATTTTGAAAACTGCCATAGAAACAGTAATGCCTTCAGTATCTCACTGCTCAAAATGGGATAGAAAAATAGCTAGCTCAGCATACTGACGCTTTTGCCAGGTCTGGTTCTCTCTGTCTTTACTCTGAGTAAAATTCTTGCCACTGGGCACGCAGGAGAGGCATCCCTACCACCTGTGCTTGTGCCTGCATTTAAGCCCATCCCAGGCCAGGTAGAGGTCTTTGACCCCAAGATGCTCCTGACTGATGTTTCCTAATGATGACAGAAGCTTTCAGGGGAGCAGAAACTTGCAGAAGAAGAGAGAGAGATTTAATGGGAGGAAAAGTGAGAAAATGAAGGATCTGATGGTAAGCAACTTATGTAAATAAGACAATAAAAATTCACATTATATGCAAAGTGGGACATTGCACTGAATGCAGAGCATCTGTAGTTTTCTCAGCCTACTGCTTGACAGCTGTGAGAAAGAGAAAGAAGGAGCACGGCCAGTCAAGTGTATTAGCTGATCTGAGCATCCGGTTCTGGGTGGGATCTGTTTACATACACAAGACTTGGCTCCAGACAGTGCTATCACTCTTCAATCATATGTCATGTTTCTGTTAATGATGTAGACAGCCAATATAAAGATTTCCAGTTTTCTTGCCCTCCAGCATTTTTTACACAGGTTTCTTAAACACTCTGTAAATGCAAAAGAAGAGAAGATAAACTCTTTAAATCACTGTAGCAAATACTTTTTATTTCTTAAAGAGCAGGAAAATATATTTTTTTCTCTTTTCATTTTTTTTTTTTTGTCCTGTAAATAGACTACAAATGATCACCAATCTTGTAATTTTCTTGCAAAAATGTGACATGTTGAATATGCAGCAAGAATCTGTTGGAGAGTAGTTTTGTTCATTTCTATCTACAAGGACTGGGTAGCAGAGGGAAAGTCCTCCTTCCTTCAGCATGCCACGCTTAGGCCATCCACTCCAAGAGATAGGAGCAGAGAATAAGTCTGTGAGTGGGAGGAATTTCTCTCAGACCAATTATTCCACCATTGGTTACTGCCAGTGATCAGCTCAGCATGTACTCGCTCACTTGCAGCAACCTACACACTCAGATAAGCCCAGCAAGCCTTCAATACAATGCAAAATCTTTCCAGAGGTATTAACTTATTGACTTGGAAGCATTTTCTTCATTTTTTTCCTCCCTATGATTTAAATCCCTTCATTATTCAAAAAAAAAAAAAAAAAAAAAAAGATGCTCTTTGAAAGCTATGATACCTTCTTCATTTATCAGAGATATTACAATTTACCCCAGTAACAAGCTTGTTTCTTGAACGGGGAAATCATGTTTAAGAGGAGAGCAAAATTTAGAGGCTTCTGGGTATCTCACATCGTAGCTTTGGTGCTGAGACTACTAACAAATATATGAACTAGAGAAACCAGCAACAGGATTTCTCTGACTTGGGCAAGAATTTTGCAGGGTGTTTCAATTGCTGACCAAATTTCTGTAGTCGGTTGAGTAGGTTTGCTACTGACTTCAGTGGGATTTGAGCTAACTAATGGCAAAGCACCATGGAAACTCCCACTCCTCACAGTGCAATCAAGCTGTCACTGAATCTGACATAAAAGACTGCTGGGAGTAGCCAGACAGAGCTCACGTGTACCGCATCGAGCACCTCGTTCCATGTAGCTCACTAAACAAACCTCAGCTGGCAACAGATGCTCTTCGAGTCTCTTGAGTTGGCATTTTCAGGCACTCTAGCCTGACGCTTTTCAAGATGTTTTGTCTTAATCAATAGTACCTACCTGTTCTAACAGCTGGGGGTTTTCGTATAGGAACCTGCTCTGTTTTCACAGTAAAACAAGCGTACAGTAGCACAGTGAGATGCTTACATCCCAGGTGAATGATGATAAGAACACAGTGAAATATAAAGATCCAAGTGGAGAAGGCTTAAACAAATACGTGTCTGTCAGATGTCCTGACCAAAGCAACATGAAGAAAATAAAAAAGACAGTAAATATTGCAATGAGGATAAGCGTCCATGGTGATCATTACTGGTGAATACAGCTAGCTCAATTTCATTGCCTTCTGCATTATTTTCAGAACATTGCATTTCTCTCTGCAGTTCTCTCCTTTGTCCTCTCTTCCTGCTGCTTTAATCTTTTTTGATGTGTATGCAATTGGCAAAAGAAGGAGAAGGGTTGAGAATAGTTAATGCTGAGCAGCAGAAAATATCTGGAAGGGGAAAAACTTTTTAGATCTGACGCTGTCCAGACACTTTCAGTGCAGTACTTATCAAAGTTGCCTTTTCCCTTGATAATACTAGAAAACTATACTAGTGCAGGAGCTGTTATCCTTCTCCAAAACACTTGGGAATCTCTCTTTTTTTTTCTAGATGCTTCAGTTTTCACTCTAAAATTTCAGCATATTGTGCAGTCCACAGCTCACAACTGTAAGACAAAAATATATTTCCAGGTAAATACACTGCAGGCATTGGCGAATCTTACTTTGTATTAAGGAAAGGAAAATAGATTCTCCAAAGAAGAGATGAGCAAAATTCTACACATCAGTGATTTTGACATTTCATTTTCCCAACACTTCTGGGTTGGTGGTGCTTGCTGACCTTTGAGTGCTACTGCCCAGTCTAATTTCTTCCTAAGACTAACTGGTTATAGCGGAGAACTAATAGGAAATGTAGGAAATGTAGAAGAAAAAAAAAAAAAAAAAAGCAACCCTTGACATCTACCCAGCGAACAATATAGATCGAGCTAATCATCTAAAGACACTAATTTTAAAGAGGCTACAGATTAAAGAGAAATAAAAAGGTTCATTATGTCTCAGTAAGGAATATTAAGCATCTGCGACCCAGGAGAAGAAAAAGAGAGATTGATTTGACATCTGAGTGAAAACCTTTGGAATGAAAACAATTAAGGCATTAATGTAAAAGGATTCAGCATTTTTTAATATAATTGACCTTTGAAGCCCTATAATTCTTTTTTTTTTTTTTTTTTTTTTTTTTTCAGATTGCAAAGCATCTTTAAGAGTCAATTTGGGAACATGACAATTTAGAAAATGGAAAATGCTTTCCTTAGCTTGAGTTCACTGCAGTTACATCTTCACTGCATTACCCATGAGATAATTTTTCAGTGCTCCTGTTTTTCTGTTTCCCAGTCTCAGACAGTTACCTCCCTAGATATGTCTAGGAGCCCTGGGTGTTTGTGCATCATCGTGCTGTCTGCTTCACTCCTCCCCACCCCCAAATTGGATTAGGTCCATCATAGTTAAAGGCAAGGAATGGAGCATGAATCATCTGTTTTGCTAACTTTGAGAGAACACTGTTAAGTGCTGTAGTGTTTCAGAAGCATTTTAATATATCCAGTGGATCATCTTCAGATGCAGCCTCGTTTAATGGCTTCCATGACAGTAAGTGTGCTAATGAAACTGTAGATAATGAATAACAAGATCCTTTTAGGATATTCCCAGTAATCGATTTGTTGTTGTTGTTGTTTGTTTGTTCTGTTTGGGGCAGGAAGCTGAGGATAGGTCCTGATGGCACCTATTGATAAGGCTTCTTTGATTCAAATGTGGCAAAGCACTAGGTGAGATGCAAGTCCTTGATGCCTTCCCTGGAAGTTTCTTACTGCACTTAATGTTAGCATATAATTTAGTTTCATTTGGTCAACAAAAGGATTAGTTTCAATTTCTTATGGAACACTTAGTGGGACAAATATTTTCAAGCTCAAGTCATTATCCCGAGATATGGGCAGTATTTCTTCTCTAGAAAGTAGTCAGTCTTTGGTCTGAAAATGAACAAGACTTCACTGAAATAATGTATAAGGCTGCTAATTCTGAGGGGTCCCAGCAGCAAAGGACTCATTTCTCCCCATGTGGATGAGCATCTGTTGAAGAGGCAGGACATCAGGGAAGCCTCTACATTTTATTTTATTTTATTTTTTCTTTTGCTCATTCCTCTTCAAAGACTTGTAATAATGCAGATTTCCATCAGGCTGATGACAAATGGGTCCTAATATCTGTGCCAACACTTTTTTTTAGTCCACCAGCCATTCTGTTTTTTCTTATCCTTGTTTTCTCTTGACCATTTCCTTCAGGGTGCTAGTTCCCCTTGACACAGAGCCACACGCCCATCTCAGCTTTTAATATTTGAAGTATATCTACTCTGCATTGTACAGAGTGCTTTACAGGAAAGACAGCTAAAACAGCTTTACATGAACTCATTTGGATGTGTGGGGCAGAATGATATAATGCACTGCATAAAGCACAGGAACTCTCACTCCTCTTTCACATATCCGACTTGCTATATATGTATTTTTTCACTGATTAAATCTCCATTTGGTCTAGTTAGGTTTGAGCCACCTTCCCGTCTATTTCTTTCTGTGTATAAGACACCAACCTTCTCGTATCATCTGGTCATATACAATGGGGCAAATTTTCTCTTTGATGCCGCTACCATTTTATAAAAAATGTTAGAGTCCGCAGATCTTAATGAAAAGTTAGGCTTAGCAACAATGTCTGTCAGGACAGGGTGTAGCAGTAGTAAAATAATAGTGCTGAAAAGAAGTAAAGCTTACTGGGCATCCACAGGTCTCCAAGTGACTTTGGATAGCCTGTGAGGACATCTAGGGGAACAGTCAAAGAACTGATGTCTGTTTTGGATGAAAAAGCTTGTTTGGAAGATTCTGTTACACAACTAGGCCAAGCTAGAAACTCTTGATAAGACTGTTGATTGAGGTTAGGTGCTTTCTGTTCTGAGGAGTGAAGGTGTTAAAGCTTTTTATCCTGGAGAAAACAAACAAACAAACAAACTTTTGGTCATTCTTTAAACTTTTCAGTGGCCAAAATAATTAACTAGCACGTATATATGCAACCAAGACGTAGTAAGGTAACTGCTCCACTAAGTCTTATTTTAAGCTTGGCATAATGTTATATGCATGATGGCAGTATGTAAATATTTAGGAAGTGTTGCCATGAATAAATGTGGTGTATTAGACTGCAGCTAAGGTCTCCTAGAGGAATTGCTGAAAACATTGCTTCTTGAGACCACATCTTGCAAACCACACAAGACATAACTTTCCATAATACATTAAAAAGACAAATATGCTAATGGTGGAGAAAAAAATACAGTTCAGTGAAGTCTTTAGCTTAATTTCTAAGCAAAACCCTTTAAAATAAAAACAAAATCCTTTTTCTATTGCAAATGCTACTTAGAGAAAGAACAGGAATTGGATCAGACTGTGAGGTTTTGTTTCCCCCTTAAAAAAAAATAATAAAAAGTATTTCCTTCCAGGAAAATGACAAATTGTTTCAGTATACTCAATATGAATTATTCACAAACAACTCTATTCGCATAAGTGAGAAGATTCATGTTGTGCAGTCCTATTCACATAAGTAATGGATCCACAGTTTAGCTGAAAGTAATTAGCTAGGGGTGATTTGGTAGTCTATATGAGAGCCAAAGAATAAATCTGAATCACTTGAGTTATGATGTAGTTCCTTAAGTTCAGGAAATCTTTCTCCTCTTTGATCGAAGCTGATTCCACACTTTCATTGCAGTGGTGAAAAGTCATGATTTATTTATTTTATTTTTTCCCCTAAAAAAAGGATGAAGAAAATGTTTAACAATACGAAGAAATTCTCATATCCATTTTTTTTGTCTGATGAATAAAAATATTTTTCAATTAGACTGAAATCTCTGATGAGTGCCTGAATTTCAAAATAAGATTTGTTAGAAACTCTGGAAGAGCTTTTGCTTGCAAACATACAACACAAAACAGATTTTAGTAAGATAACTTAGGAACTCAAAGACAATGCATAAGTGTTTTGGTATTGTCGAACCGTAAGGAACAACTGTTCCAAAGGGAACTCATGTTTTTTTCTAAGTCTCATTGTTCATTTTCTTTCCACACCTTCAGGATCATACATAATGTATTTTCAGGAAAAAAAATGAAAGCAAATAAACAACAAAAAAACCCACAACAATATTACAACAACAAACCCACAACCAAACATAAATTTGGGAAGGAAAGAAATAAACCCTCTAAGAGTGTGAAAGTCAAAATACTGGTGACATGCTGACTCACAAGAGATAAACAGGCTTATGGGAAAAGTAATGTAGCATTTTACGTTTGTGTTAAATTACACAATATTTTAATGCTCTTCTACCTTGAATTGTCTAAAGAATTACACTGTCACAGATAATAATTCAATTAAACTCAGAGGGTAAAACAAAGAAATGTTACATCAGTGAAAAAGGGTGAATTTTTCATATATAGCTCTGAGCATAACTCATTTTAGATACAGGTGTGAATTTCTTCCATAGTGGTGGAACTGATTTTACTGACTAATGTTATAAACAGTATGTTTAAAAGGACAAAAAAAAAAAAAAGAAAAAAAAAGCTGAATTGCAGAGAAATAAATAACTTTTTCACATAGTGTATAGGGAGATGAAACACTACAAACTTTCTAGCCATTTGCTGCTATGTGAATTGACTACCTCCATGATCCAGACAGCTTACATAACTTCTTTTTCAAACTGTAGCAATTAAATTATTCATAATGACAAAGGAGGGAACTGACCCAGTTTACCTGAAATGAGATTCCCCTCCTTTCCCCAGCAATAGCTGACAACAGCAAGTTTCACTTCACATGGGGTTAAAGAAGATTTAAAATAAAAGAAGGAAAAAAAAACTTACAAATGTAAGAGTTGCAAATGGAAAACAGGCACTTGTAAGCAAATGATAAGTTTTCTTTTTTAAAGCTGATGTTCTAAAGCTGATTGAGCTCCTTGATTATTTATATCTAGATGCCTCCACTCTTTAATAGCATACATTTATATTTCAAGTGGCCCAGATACACAGCGCTTGTGTTGCATGGATGCTCCACATGTGTTATAATTGAATTACTGGAACAAAATACAGACAGGAGTTGTGACTTCTGATGTTATATAGTTATTTTAAGCACAACAAAGTCAGAGATTAATTGTGAAATCAAGTCTTGTTCCATTTGAGGAGGAACACACCCCAGATGACAAGAATAAAGCACACTCCAATACCACTTTTAAAAGATGTGGCTGTTTTACACTCATATACTCCTTATTTTATGAAAGTGAAAATAAAGACAGTAAATGAATTGTCTGGTAACGTACTGGATGATACTGACTTGGGAGGACAGGAATTAGGAAATGTCAGGGCATCTGTCTTGTTACTTGTGGCTGGGGAAAAGTTCAGCATTTTGCTCTTCTGCCTCAGACTGGAAAAGCATCTTTGGAAATCCTTATGCAGCCCTGAGAAAGAAGAAACAAGAAGCCTGTGATGTGGTTAGTCTCTGGTTAAAATATTCACTGGGAACAAAGACAATGTCAGACTGGGACAGAGAATCAAGGTTTCCTTCAGCTACAGAGATCACAGAGGCCTAATCATCAGCATATTGGATAGTATAAAGTAGGTTTTCTCTCACTGGGAATTTTACCCTGAACTCAAGAAATCTTTTCTGATTAAAATTCATTTGACACATTTTGTCATGAAGTGGTTCAGTTATGACCAAGTAGTATATTCTAAGGAGAACAATTTCATTAAAAAGACTTAACCAGCTCTCTGCATTTCTGACAATAATCAGAACTGTAATCTTGCAACCTTTACAAAAATATCTCCACAACAGGCAGATGTGAGATCATCTGTTTCCTCTGTCCCCTGCTGTGTCCTTTTCTATAAAGTTACAGCTTGGTATATAATAAGGAAATCCCTCACTGCCAGTCCCACATTCAGGGCATTATTAAATTTGAATGACTTAAAACACTTGAATTTGCATCTACATTTTGGAAAATCCACGAGTTCTTTGGTGACCTCTGCTCTCCCAGAAACACTCTTCCCAGTGTAGCTCTGAGAACACTTGGTGTATCCACAAGTTCTCCAAATAGTTGCCTTTCTAGACTCAGACTGGTCTCCCAAATTACAATATTCTTTTTCAATATTCTTTTTCACTCCCACAGGTTTTACTTGATCAGTTTGTTTTTCTGTTATTTCAACTCAAAAATAGATATATTTTCTTAAGTAACATAAATTGCCTTAATGATCATCTTGTTTGAGAACAAATACCAGCCTATGACTTACTCAGTCAAAGTTGTAACTGAGTTGTGGTTTTATTTTATTTATTTATATTTTTAATTAGGATGGTAGGAGGTTGTTTCACTGGCAGATTCAATCTGTAACTTTTCTTTCTACACTGATTATCTCGATGGCCATATGCATGGCTTGAATATGTGCACAGTATATAAACCCATAGTGATAAATGAATAAGAACTGCAATCTGAGTAGGACATCTCACAGTCTGAATTGCATCCTGGTGGCAAACTAAGCAAATTAAAATGAAGCTGATGGATTATTTCTTCTCAAAAATGCATTTTCTTTGGTTGATGTCACATTTTTAACTTTAGTAAAATTTCAGCTACTGAGGGAATATATATAAAAGATAAAAATATATGTTTGTGTGCTCCCCTGTAGGATCTGTGAAAACTTAACAGGGTGATCAGATGACAACTTGTTGTGTATAGAAGGTTGCACATAAACTGAGTTCAGAAGGATGCTGTGGTTTAACCCCAGTAGGCAGCCAAGCCCCACACAGCTTCTAGCTCACTCCCTGTCAGTGGGATGGGGGAGAGAACTGGCAAGATAAAAGTGAGATGACTCGTGGGTTGAGATAAAGGCATTTTTCTAGGTAAAGCTGAAGCTGCGTGAGCAAGCAAAGAAAAATCAGGAATTCATTCATTACTTCCCATTGGCAGGCAGATGTTCAGCCATTTCCAGGAAAGCAGGGCTTCATCATGCGTAACGTTTACTTGGGAAGACAAACACCTTAACTCCGAATGTCCTCCCTCAAGCTCTATAATGAATAGTGTGTGACATGAATTTCCACTAAGATATAGCAGAAAAACGCTGAGACCACAACCTGATGGAATCTCCTGCTGGTACAGCTCACCCTCAAGCTAACCTTGGGGAAATGCTTTGAGATGGTAGCTGTATAATAAGGAAGCCACTTCTTTGTATGTCAGTGGTGTTTCAGACATTGATTTTGCTAAATTTAGAGCCACTGCTTTACTCAAACTTTTATATTTCACTAAAAGAGGACTACTGAGGAAAACAGCACCTTCAAATGGTCATTGTCCTTTTTCAGCTTTATCTTTGTGAAGAGAAAGCAATCTCTATTCTTCTCTGAACCCCAGTCTCTGAAAACATCACTCTGTTGTAATGACCTAGAAAAAAAAAATGATTTGTTCAGAAGAATTACTGGATCATTGTTGTCAAATGCTCAAAAATTGGTGCTCAATTTTCCACAGTATCGTAGGAAGATCCTGGCAAAAGTTGAAGAAAAAGGCATGACAGGAAAAAATATAAAATGAGCTTCAGCATCTTTCAAAATGTTTTGCATTTACCATTACATATAAGTTATAGTATTCAGAATAAACATCTTGGGACAACATTGGGCAACACAAAATACACATTTTTTTCTATGCTGATCTTTAAAAATAATGCTATAAATTGTGGCAATTAATATCCTAGAATAGAAGAGTAAACTGCAAGAATTTACAATGTTCTAATAATGCTATGAAAAACACTTATTCCCTGTTTCTTTCATATTTAGTATGCCTGCAAGGGAACTTTTCCTTTCAGGGAAACTCAATATTTGGCTCCTATGTTTATAGTGGGATTGTTGGATTTGGCTCAAAGAGCATAGGAAGAACTGAATATAGCTGTTGACACTTCTTTGCTGTATTACTATCTGAATTGTGAGTATGATTCCTTGAGAATTTGCTGTTATCCCAGTTCATTTAACCTTTGGAGACCTAACAAGGGAATAAATTATGAATAAATAGAATATGAACAAATATATTTTAAAGGGACAATAGACCTAAATTCTCTTGAAAAAATTAACGTAGACCTATACGGTTTATATATCCTAGCTTTGTCTTTGTATCTCTCAATTTGAAGAAGGCTGATTTCATTTAAATGACTTGGATGAAGACAGAAGTGTTGGAAATTGGTGCAAGAATGTATTTTAAGAAAATCTAACTTCCAAATGTAGGTCCTGTTATGGACTGTGCATCCTTTTAAAGTGAAATCAGGGTCTGACCAATATTTTTTGGATTCTGTGTACATTGCAACAGGATTTGTTCATGCTGTGACTGCCTCTCTTCCTGTGAAAAGCATGTGCTTTTCATTTCCATATGCACACTTTGTCCCCTTTTGCTTACTCAGTGGACTACTGACAGGATAACCCTTTGATGATTAGGTCACATGCCAGGCTTTCTCCAACCCCTCTGCCTCTAAAGGGCCTGTGTAAACAAATTGAGAAGCTTTACACAACCTGTATTTACGGACAGCGTTGCAACTCAATATAAGACATAAGGAAGAGGTCAGGCAATTGTGACGCCTCTCTTCATCTTCTCGAATCCTTTGTCCACACTTTTGTTCATCTTTCCCATCTCCCTTGCCCCTGTGACACATCTCCGTCTTGTTGCTTGGTAACCTCCCAGCACTGCTGTGCACGCTGGCATAAACTGCTCTATGCTCTCCCTTCTACGTTCTCAAAACACTGAAAGACAGTCTACAATCGGATGAGATTTTCTTCTCCCTGCTTTTGACAGACAAATCAAATTCTGAGTAAATGCTAAAAGCTGTGTTAGGAGGTAAATATACTCAATTAAAAAAAAAGAATCACAGGAAGATGCACATTTAGTAACAGCTTATTAACAACATGGGACTTCTGTACGTCAGTTACTGCAGATAGTTAATGAAAAACCAGCTACTGTAAAAATAAATCTAAAAATGGCAAAAATTAAAAAAAAGGAAGGGTGGAGAGAGAACAAAATTGTTTATCACTTGCATAACACAAGTGCTAAAGATATGGCTGGATATGAAACCCTGACAACAAAAATAAAGCAAATCTTATCCTGAAGAGGCAGCAGTCTAAACAGATTGACTGCATATTTTAAGCATCAGGATGTCATCTTGCCACAGGACACTGTATTTCCTCTTCCTTTTCTCCAAATAAAATGGCAGCCCCTGGTATATTTTATGTCTGATGTTAGTATTCATATTATCACAGAAGATTGCAGATTAGTACTTTTCTTTTGAGGAAAGCTTTCAAATAAAATATTTAACAGGAAAATGGAAGGACTGAGACACCTGTAGGCTAAAGTGCGATTTCAACACTCTGAGGAACTTGAGTGTTGAAACTGGACATATTAACAGCGTGGGATGCTTCCAGATATCAATCAGATTCAGGTTTGAAGCAAAGTGCAGTTTTGGAATAAGGTACTCCAAGTGAGTCTCTTATCTCTTCAGCTTGAAGTAGTTCTCTTCATCATTAGGAGAAATGAAGAGGAAGCAGGACAGATAAAACTATTTTTGTAATTTGCTAAATATAAGTTTAGATTCATAGGCAGTTGGTGTCCTTTGAGATGCCTTAGAGCATCTGAGACATCCACGTGGAGTTGGAAGACAAGACAAAGGACCTTGTTTTTGGATCTGGCTGGCTGCCAGATGCTTTCTCTCACTCCCTTTCCTCAACAGGACAGAGACAGAAGATATGATGAAATAGCTCACGGTTTGAGACAGAGATATCACTTATAAAGTGGCATCATGGACAAAGCAGACTCAACTTAGGGAAAACTGATTTAATTTATTGCCGATTAAATAAGATCCACATAATAAGAAATAAAAAGAAAATTAAAACACCTCTTTCCCATCCCTTTTCCCCCAGGCCTAATGTCTCCCCTTCACTCCCACCCCCTCTCCCCCAGCAGCACAGGGGCTGAGCTGGGCTGCGGGCTGCAGCCCGGGGCAGGGCCCCCCCAGCCCCTCTCGGCCGCCCCTTCCTCCTCACCCTTGGCCCTGCTCCAGCGGGGGCCCTGCCCCGGGCTGCAGCCCTTCAGGAACACCCTGCTCCCGCGGGGGCTCCCCACGGCCGCAGCTCCCTCAGGAAATGTCCCCCTGCTGCGGCGTGGGCCCTCCCCGGGCTGCAGGGTGGAGATCTGCTCCAGCGGGGGCTCTGCAGGGCTGCCGGGGAATCCCTGCTGCCTGTGGGCCTGGAGCCCCTCCTGCCCTCCTCCTCCTGGGGCCTGGGCCCTCTGCTGCTTCTCCCTCGCCCTGGGCCTCCTCCTCGGCCTGTGCCCGCTCTGCCCTTTCGGAAATCTGTTTTCCCCGAGGTGCTGCCAGCTTGGTGCTGGGCTCAGCTGGGCCCTGCCATGGGGCCATTGGAGCCACCATAGATGCCCTGCAGCCCCCGGCCAGCACCTGGGCATAGGGAAACGTGACATAGAGCTACAGGATGGCCAGTACCTTCCAGCCACGGAGGTTAAACAAAGAAGTTTCAAATAGCACTAGAGACCTATGTTTCAGCAGCTAAACTGTGTCTCTAGAGCTTGATCTATATTAAGAGTAATCTATCTCAAAAATACGATGCAGCAGAGCTGATGAATACTCCAGGGTCTGTCAGTGACTGAAGGACCGAGTCATTTGTATTCTCTACCTTGGTCAGGCAGAAGACATAAGTTGTACCTTCGTTGCCCTCATAATTTTCATAAATTTCATAGACTTTTTTTTTTTTTTAACATAATTCATCCTTTTTCTTTCTGTGCCCTCTTTTATCCTTTGTTTTGTGAAGAACACGCAGATGCAAACACAAAAGGTGGACATGACTTTCAGCTTTTCACAAAATAATAAAAGAACATGAGGTAGGGGAAAGAAAGAGGACAAGCAATACTGTTTTTATAGTCTTTTGAGTAAAAGCATTGACAGCAACTTCACCTGAGGAAAGCTGTATTTTACAGAGTGCTTGTCTAAACACCATATGTTTATAGTCTGTCTCCGTCTAAGTTTCTGTATTTTTTTTTTTTTCTAAAATAGAGGCTTTGATTGTTTCAAACTATTCCTGTATCTCATGATACTAATTCTAGGTGGCACCATGTGAATGTCATAAAAGGTGAGGAAGGTCCATAAGATGCAAGAGTATAAAAACAATCCCTTTTCTTTCAGAGAAATGAAGCGATTAATATCTCATCAATTATTTCTCTCCAGGATTTTTAGACTGAGAAGAAAAGACCTCCTTTTTGGAACATATGGGTGAGTCAAACTGCAATAGGAAGAAAGCACGCCTCAGTGATATAGTTTCAATTGCTCATTTATATTAATAAAAAACTACTGTAAACAATGCAGTTGTTTTGCTAATAATGATGCACCAGAATGGCTGTAGATGTCTGCATGAATATACAACAGGGTCTGTCTGATACATCCCATTTATGCTTTTATGCTTTTGCAAGGAACAATGCAAGTCTTATTAGATTCTTCTGCATTAACTTAATGGAAAAAAAGAGCATCTTCCTATATTTTAGAAAAGGGAAAATATGATGTGTAAGGATAAAGTCACTCTGACTGCAAACTGCAATGGGATAAGAATAAATTGCAGCACATATCACCCTCCCAAAATTCCTGCCATATTTAACAAGTTCCACACTGACAAAAACAAGCATTAATATAGGCTGACAAGCTGATGGGAAAGGAATTGTATAGCCACAAATGACATCATGAGCGTCTCTGTACTCTGTTACACTTCTTAGATTACATTTTTCATCTGAAGTCTTTTCCTATTATCCATGTAACAAAATGTATTCTACTTAACCAAACTTATTCTACAATAAAGTCCAAAACAATAAAATGAAATATTTCTCTTCCTCTATAGGCAGTTGTACTAGACTGAAAAAAAAAAAAAAAAAAAAAGGAAAAGTAAACTTTTGATATTTCTAGAACATATTCACAAATGAAGGAGAAGTTAGTTATTTTCCTCTGTATGAACACAGAATAAAATAAATAAATTAATTACAGACTGGATTGAGAGCAGCCCTGAGGAGAAGGACCTGGGGGTATTGGTAGATGAGAAGCTCAACACAAGCCAGCAATATGTGCTCGCAGCCCAGAAAGCCAACTGTATCCTGGTCTGCATCAAAAAAAGTGTTGCCAGCAGTACAAGGGAGGTGATTCTCCCCCTCTGCTCTGCTCTTGTGAGACTCCACCTGGAGCACTGTGTTCAGCTCTGGGGCTCCCAGCACAAGAAGGACATGGACATTTCAGAGTGAGTCCAGAGGAGGACCACAAAGCTGATCAAAGGGCTGGAGCACCTCTCCTGTGAGAAGAGGCTGAGAGAGCTGGGGTTGTTAAGCCTGGAGAAGAGAAGGTTCCAGGCAAACCTTACAGCGGCCTTCCAGTACCTAAAGGGGGGCCTACAGGAAAGCTGGGGAGAGACTCTTTGTCAGGCAGTGCAGTGATAGGACAAGGGGGAATGGCTTTAAACTAAAAGAGGGTACGTTTATAGTAGTTATAATGAAGAAATTCTTTACTCAGAGGCACTGGCACAGGCTGTCCAGGGAAGCTGTGGATGCCCCATCCCTGGAGGTGTTCAAGGACAGGTTGGATGGGACTCTGGGCAACCTGGTCTAGTGGAAAGTGTCCCTGCCCATGTCGGGGGGGTTGTAACTATGTGATCCTTAAGGGTCCCTTCCAACCCAAACCATTCTATGATTCTACGATTCCAGTTAACTATGGTTTAAAAGGCCAGCCTTGTTGCTTGTAAATGTCAGTGGCAAAAATCCCCAGACACAAAAAGTGGCCATGCTGGTTCAGAAAACTATCTGTTTAATCCTCCATTTTGTTTTCAACTTCAGCTAAAAATGGATGAATGGGAACAAGTACAAGCAGAGCAAGCAGTTACGATACTTGGTTCTAAACCTTTGTTTAGCCTATTCAGTAACCCCTAGTGGGACCCTCCTCTATTTGTCCAATGTCCCTTTAAGCTAGTGAAACCTTCTTGCACTCATTAATTTCCTTTCTCAAGGAGTTTCATAGATCTACTACCTATTTTTTGAAGAACCAACACCTTCTTTGCTCCCTTTGAACTTTTCTCTTACTAGCTTCATTTGATCGTCTCTAGTTCTTATACCGAAGACAAGGTCAAAAGTTGCTCTCTGTCTTGCTTTGTGTCAATGACATTATAGACCTGTTATATCCCCTTTGAATGACCTCTTTTCCAAACAGGAGAATTGCAGGCCACTACAGAAGTCATTGTGCCAGCATTCCTCTTGTTAAAACTCTTCCATATCTTTGATCATAGTTATTGTTTTCCCTGATTTTTTTTCCCCTTCTAATATACATTTTGAATGAGGGGAACAGAAACTGCAAACAGTATCTGAATTGTGGGTTAACCATGCATTCACCAAAGGAGCACTCTGAATGCTATCATGGACTGCTGAATGTCATATTAAAATCTTCAACTTTTCAGACAGTTCTCTAGCGTGGGATATCTGGTTTTGTGATGAGAGTTTTCACATTGACTTTAATGGTTTTTGTGAGTGCCTTCTTGAATTTATTTGGTTTATCACTCAAGGCTATGCCAGACAAGAATTGTCCATCTCTTCGACAATTTATAGTTGTGGTGGGAATTTCTCAGGGATGGTTGCTGGTTTGCTTGTCTAAATAATCTCTATGGTCACAGCTTTAAGAATAGCCAGACTATACAACATATCTGTGTTTTCGTTTGTTTGTTTGTTTCACTGTTGAGGATATATCAATAACCATGATAAATCTACCAGGGTTAACCCATCTGGTTTTCTCCTCATGCAAATTTACTCACCTTCATTTGTTTTTTTCCCCTTCTGAGTAGTACTTCCAAAATAACAACAAAACTGGTTTAAAGATTTTTTAGTCATCCTTGAATCTGTAAGAGCTCATGATTCCCACATACACTAAGACTAAGGAAGTGTTGATAATAGCATTTAAGTTGCTAGCAGTCATGTGTCTATGGTAAATAAATTGTCCTCTGCCGTCAGCACAAAGACACCATTAAGCTAAGAAAATGAATATTATCTCCCCATTCATTTTTCTCTTTCCTTTTGCTTTCTAGAATTCACAGAATTTTACAAGTCCAGAGCTTTGATCCATCCTCCAAGTTTAGGATGGTATCCTTCAGGTACTCACTGTGGTGTTCTGAACTATTAAATTCAAAACTGCTCTGTGTCCTTTTAAGTCATTTAACTCAGAATATTCATATAGTCTTAATAATGTTTTCTGCAGTGCTTAAAATACTATTTTAGTAGTTTAGTTTTTATTTAGTTTTTATAACTTTTTGCTGCTTTCATTTGTATTTTTTCTCCTGTCAGATGTAACTCAATGACTTTATATGCACAAAAGAAAACAATGGATAAGCAGAAAGCAAAAAGAGATTTTAGGTCTGAGATACCAGATTTACTGTATAAAAAGTACATTTCATAGAGGCGTGAAGATATTTTATAGAGCACAATAGAATCATATTGACATATGACCTGTTACCATTTGGGTTGAATTCACAGTGGTGGAGTACTGATTTTTCTACTATAATTCTTTCTACTATAATTTTTTCTACTATAATTCTTGAGCAAAATAAGTAAATGGTCACTTCTAGCCATTTATTAGAAAAAGAACAAAATACAGTTAAACTTAGGCACGCTCCATAGAAGGTAAAAGTTAATGTACTTGAAATATATTTTCTTTTTTTGTTAGGTACAAAAATTAGTTCAGTTCTGGGCCTTTTCCTGTGACCATCACCATGGCATTGTGCTAAATGCTATTCATTACAAAATCAATCTCCCTTTTCCTCATCAAAAGCCAATTTTGAGCTTTTCTAGGTAATGCAGGTGTTAGATTGTATGCTGTGATCACCATAGGGAAGGACAGCATTTGCCAACAGTTGTCATAAGACAGTAGCTAAAATGTTGAAACCTTTTTCTATATTTGGAAGAGGAAATTGTGTATTTCCAATTAAGTAAAGGTAATGTAGACTGGTGTGACTGCAGCATTAACAGTAAGAGGAGCCTGAAACTAGTTTTCTACAAACGGTCTTTATATCTGCACAGCTAAATTGTCACCTGGCATTAGTCAGCAGAACTTAATTGCCTCTGGAACAATAAAATTCAATGGACAAGAATTTGATTCATGGATTATCTTTTTCCCCCCTTAATTAGGACTTGTTTTCCTTTCATCTTTCAACTTCTTCTTCTTTCCCATCTACATATGCTTCCCCTATATGATAAAAGCAACTCCACAAATATTCTAGTCAGCCACATTTCCAGTGTTCAGCTGGTTTTAAAATTAGGCAAAACATGTTCAGCCAGACTTATTTCCAGACACTATTCTTCTCCTCCCCACCAAAGAAGTAATGACTTTCTGTTTCAACAACTCATTCCAGACTACAAAATCAGATGGATTGCTCTCTACTACATGAGTGAACGTATTCTTGATCAGAAAGTAGCAATCATTGAATACATCATGTACAATGACACCAGGGAGGGAGTTGTTCTTCATTCTGCCCAGCGAAGCGTGTTGAAACACCTGTTTCCTATCTTGAAAATGTTTCTGATGACTGCCAAATAAGTTAGTGCTGAAACAGCATCATTAAGTCAAGTTATCCTGCTTGGCCACCTGTTGAAAAAGAAAACTGCTGAGGCAATTCCAGATCTCAGCTGTTCCAGGGATGTTACACCTCTCCCTGTCTATGGGGAAATTTTCTTATAAATGAAAATGTCTCCTATTTGAGGGAAAGAGAGGCAGAAAGGGAGATGTTCTAGTTTCTCCAAGCTTTATCTTATGCCAAAGAGAGTCCTTTGCTGAATAAAGTTCCCAGAAAATACAAGAAGTGAATCTGAATACTGGTATATTTGAAGGGAATAATCTGAGCTCCATACATAGTGAGTGGCATCCTACAAGGCAGCCACAGTAAGTAACATCCTATACTTTGAGCCTGAATTACACTAAATAATAGGAACAGAAAAAATTAGGAAATACTTTGATAGTTTTTATTGTACTGTAAGAAAATTAAATTTAGATAAGCTACTGCAATAAACTCTAAAACAAAGATATAATATTAAGATTTTGTTATGTTTCTGAATTAAACAAACTTTTTCTACAAGAAGTAGTGAGTATGTCTTGTCAAATAAAATAAGACTTCAGAATTAATGCCATCCTGTGAACATTTTCCAACTTTTGGTTATTGCCAACATGTAGTTATTTCTTGACTATTTCTCAATTCTTCTTTAGAGAAGTTAACCACTTCTTTAGAAAGTCTTCTAGAAGATTAAAGTCTTCTTTAGAGAGTTAACCACTTAACTAGGCTCATGTAGACATATTTTCCATTCATTTTACAGACTGCTCCCATTTTGCAGGTGAGACACTGAGTCTCATGTGCATTAACTAGAGTGAGGCAGAAAATACCTGGCCAAATTTAAGGAACGTTAAACCAAAGCCTTAATTAAAAGTCAAAATTTTACAAGTTCTTACAAAAAATTACACAAATAAATATGCCAAATGATTTTGACGGCTGTAGCTTTGATTCAATTGAGTTGATCACATTGATAAAGCAAACAAAAACAAAAAAGAAAAAAAAAATCTAACTTGTAAACCAACATAATTAATAATAAGAAAAGTATATATACTTTTATATACATAGTATATGTATATAAATACAGGGAATTTCACCCCACTAGGAACTCAACTGTTAGATGTATCATATCAAACTCAACTATTAGATGTATTGTATCATTGTATTGAAGTGTTCATGAAAAAATTTTTTTGCAAATTGGAGAGAGTACATTAGTTCGTATATTAGGGCTTAGCTCCCAGCCATGAGTACTATGGAACTGCGGAAGGATCTTAGAAGGAACATGATAGAAAAGGTATTGCTTGAAACATTTTGAGATGACACTAGACAGATCTTGAGAAAAATGTATTGTGGAGAGCAATATTTCCTTAAAAGAGAGAGAGATTAGCTGACCTACAAGGTCTCTCTCCTGTCTCTGTCTTCTCATGTTATTTTACAGCTCTTCTTCCCTTTTCCTTCCTCTACTTCCCTTTCTCTGATATATATTTGAAGGTTATAAATATGTAGATGCTTAATGGATACAGCAAAAAATCCCACTGCCAGCCAGAGAAAAAACACATATTTTACCACCATGCTGTGCACCGAGTTGAGACAGAAACAAAAATACACCAGATTGTGAAGTTGGGAAGGAACAAAAGCATAAGGAAATGTTTTGTTTTTAAAGAAAACCTTTCAAAAATGTTTCCAAAATTGAGCATGAAAAGGTGAAAAAGACGTCATGGGAAGTTTAACTGTGTTGAAGAGATCGAAATTTTCTTTCTTATCTGTTTCTTAAACTATTAGTTGTAATACAAAGTCAACTGTCAGCAAGGAGGGAAGTGTGGCTGGTGCGTTTGGTATCAGGAATAAGAAAAGAAACGAACTGGGATGGTTGGAATTTGCAGCTGCCGATAGTATGGACATTTCTGATTTGTTCTTTTGTCACTCATAAGGCAGAGTTGTGAAGACCAAGGTGCAGCATGTCTATTGAGCAGGTCCTTGTTATTGGCTGTTGGCAGTCAATGGCCATTGATGTATGAGTTCTCCAAAATGCTAAACATGGTATTGACTGGCCACTTCTGCTGATGAACTGGCACCTTAGCCCCTAATGTCAGCCAGTTCATTAGCCAAAATGAGTCTAGTTCCACCAAAGCTCTTATTAAAATAAAATGGTTGTCTGGCTATTTGTTTCAAACTGTGGAATTCTGTCGGTTTATAAGGAACTAAAGACTTTGTTATATGATGAAGCAGAAGTGAGTTCATGGCATTGATGATTTTTACAGATACTGGGTTCTCTGCCATTGATATTCGAGAAAAAGACTGGTGAGAAAGAGCTCATAGAACAAAAATGAAGCTGAAAATCTGAATCTCTCAAAAAGGGGAAAAACGGAAGTGGGGGATTGATTTAAATTTGGAGTAGTGAATAATAAAAGAAAAAAAAAACAACAACCAATTAACCATCAACACCAACAAAACACATCTGGGAATGACATTAGACAGTTAAATCAGAAAATACCAACGTTTAACTCAATTTGCATAGTCTTTAATTAGTTATTGAGAATGCAAGGTGGGTTTTATTGTGCTGAAAAGAATTGAAATTCAAATATTACCTGGAAACTATTACTGGTATTTGATATCTCTCATTACAGAGATCTCAAAATATGCTCCTTATCTGTTTACTTTCAGCATTTCTTTTTCTTGAAGGAACAAACTTCTGACAGAATATACTTATTTTTGGTATCACCAGGCACATATAGACTGTGAAGCAAAGCCCAGAGAATTGCTAGGCATCAGGGTGTGATAATACAGTGTCAGACAGGTGGAGATCCTGCATCATGGCTATTGGCCCTCAACAAACACATTAACCACTAATACCGTCATTTCCAATGACAAGGGGAGGTCTGGGATGCTTTTAGCTTTTCAAAAAAAGGTCATCAAGTAAATAAATCTGGTGAATATTATGTAGGTCTCTTCAGTTTATCATTACAAGGTTACACTACTTGTTGTGTGCTTATCATCTACAAGAGAGCTAAAACAAGATTTTAAGCTATGTTTCCAGTATAACCAGGCTCCTGTTATGATTCCTCTTTATCTGTGCCACTCAACCAGAACTCTTCATTCCACTGCAGACCCATAATACTTTTGAAAGAGTCTTGAAAGCAAGTGAAAATTTCATCACTTTTCAAAACACACTTGCATATACATTCCTGCATTTGGCAGAAATGTGGCTGCTGGCTGGTGGATAAAAATGGGAGATGACCCTTGATGGCTGTTACTGTATGATTACAGTGCTTGTAATTACAACAATAAAATTAACGTTTTTGTAAAGCAATAACATTTTGATTATGAACATACTAAGTAGTTTATTTATGTATCATTATCCCTGATATGCAACTATCAAGCACTAGGAGGATTTCAGATACTTTTCATTTGACAAATTGGAGATGCACTACCCTACAGTTGATTATTCATAGATCCTTAAATCAAACATTTTGTTGGGGAGGGGTGTGTGTTGCTGTTACTTTCATAGAATATGTGTGCTTCTCTAACTAATTGGAGTCAGTGAAGCACATTCTGACATTGGCTGAAGTTTTCAGTCAAATATTAGCTTGGATTGCTTCACATACAATCAATTGAACTTTAGTTGTTACAGTAAATAGAGCCAGGAGGATGACTCAGATCATGCTGTAATAGCCTTGTAGGCTATTCCTGCCTGAACAGGAGTGCTGATACTATTTAGAACCCTAAAGGTATGCATGACACCTTCATGTATGATACAAAACTTACAGGAGACCTGTATTTTTCTGGAGAAACAGGCAGGATATGTGAGTGGAGTGATGTGGTTACAAAGCTGGGGTAGGTACTCTCTGGTGTCCTAAGAAGCACACAACCATGGTGGGTGAAAAGAATATGTGGACAAAAAAAAAAAGAATATACATGCTAGCACGTTTAATACAGTTTGCATCTGAATTCAGATGTTCTTAATGAAATAATAGTTATTCAACTTTCCTAAATTTGGTGATAAGAGTGTGTTTTATATTTCAATGGAAAAAAAGCTGCCTGTTCCAATTTTTCCCGCTTGCCTAGTATATGAGTCAACTTCACAGTGACTATTCAAGTGTTTTATTGTTGTTGTTGTTTTACAGTGTATTTGACTCTCTAACATTGAAATAATTTATTTTATTCTTGAAAAGAAATACAATTGGAATAAGAAATCAGAACTCTAAATTCTAAAGTACTAAGATTCACAAATAAGTAACTTTAAATTTACCAGCTCACAAACCATTGTGACAGTGGTGCATCTACAGAAGATGTGTAATTACTAAGGCCTAGCTTATTAAGCACATTTGGAAATTGGCTGAATTGCTTGATTTGGTAAAAAATTACATGCTACATTTAATCAGCCCTCCTTTAAGGAACAAATGTCATTAAACACCACTTAATTAGCTGTTCCTACATCCCCACTGTGTGAAAAATTGTATCCTTGATGACTACAAAACATTTTTAAGGTCAAATGTAGTGAATAAAAATATCATTGAATGCCCTCTGGTAATAGTCTACATAAAAGTGCAGCTCATTTCCATTAATTGAAAAGATTAGTTCTGTATCACAGTTAATCAGAATCTGATGTCTATACTGTACAGATAGAGAAGACCTTCCATAGTTAAGCTTAACTTTTCCTTTCTCAGTTGTTTATAAGACTTAATTTTTCATGGTAGCTAGATGTGAAAACACCTTCTTGCTCTATTAATTTAAGATTCCTCTTTTATTACACCAGAGTGCCAGGTTTGGAGAGGGGACAAATGGCCAGTAAAAAGATAGAATCACAGAATCATAGAATATCCTGGAAGGGACCCACAAGGATCATCAAGTTCAACTCCTGGCTCCACACAGGACCACATTAAAACTGAACAATGTGTCTGAGATCATTGTCCAAATGCTTCTTGAACTCTAGCAGGCTCAGTTCTGCAACCACTTCCCTCGGGAGCCTGTGCCAGTGCCTTCTTGCTGAAGAACCTTTTCCTAACATCCAGCCTGAACCTCCCCTGTCACAGGTTCATGCCATTGCATGAATAAGAATTGATCATCTTGGAAAATTATGATTTTTCTTCTCCCTCTTTATTTATTTATTTACTTATTTATTTTTTCTCTGTGACTAACATGATTTCTCCTTCTGTGACTGCATGGGATATGATATCTTTCTTACTCTTTAGTATTCACCCACTTCAGCCTTTCCTGCCTATTTCTTGCTTCTCCCTGCCACTATGCAATATGCAATGAGACTCCAGCTATGCAATGAGACTGCCACTATGCAATATGCAATGAGACTCAATATGCCTGAGATTCCAGCCGGGTTATTTCACCTTTGAATATTACTCCTTTTTAGAAAGCCTGTGTGCAGAGCCATATTTTTTGGCAAGCTCTAGTGAAACAGCTGATTGATCTGCATCACTGGTGCCATCCCCTGATGCATAAATCAGAAGAGAAAAGAAAGAGGTGAGATACTAAGATCAAATTTTATTTTTAGGTAGGAAGCTATGGCAGGTGTTGTGGCTTGTGACAAAAATTTCATCTGCTCTCTGAGCAAACTGTGGGAGGGATGTCAGTGTGATCCTGGCAAGAACTGCAGCATAGATCCTAGCAGCCTTGCACACAGTCAGATTTCCTTAGCTAGTAAGAATGTCTTCAGTATTACCTGAAAAATGTACCAATCCAAGGTTTCATGGTGATAATTAGTTTCACAGGATGCGCACATAAGAAGACCATTTTTCTTCTGGATATATTCCTACAGACATAACCTCTAGGACGCTGAATTTGCCAGGGGTATTTAATGGAAATTTTTTTACTTATGTGAGTTATTCAGTGGCTTTATTTCTTTTGAGACGGGAGTGGATGAAAAGGTGGAAAGAATTATTTTATTTCACAGCATGCCTCCTGTATTTTGGGATTCTACAGGAACTTTTATAATTCTTACTAAAAACAAACAAACGAAAAACAACCGACCAAACAAAACACTGCAGTCATAGTCTAACACTGCAACACCCTTGGAATTCAGGGCACTTGAGGATACACTGGTACCTAAGACTTTAGTAACAGCTCTATACACCCAAGCAGGGTTTCTGTCAGCCTGGCTCCATTTCTGGGAGGTTCTTGTCACAGCAGCTTTTCTCAGAGAGCTCTGCCTGTACCCTCTCCATCTCTTCTTCTGCCCAATCAAAGAGGCAAGCCTTGTTTTGCTCCTCTTAATTTATTGAAAACATTTGTTTTCAAACAGTTGTATCTGAGCAATGGGTTCATATGAAGAGACTTTCCCATTTTCAAGGTTTCTTTCTTTTTATTTCTTTTTTTTTCTTTAAAATTGTGACAACAGAGTGTTTACATATGAGAGAAAGTACTGAGTGTTGTCTCATGGACAATCTTTTGTAGTCACAAATAGTGTATGCCTCTCATGGGACCCTCAAAATAGGGTTTTGTGGCACGGTTTCCTTTTTCCTGTTGTAATTTTTCGTAATTTTTTAAGCTTTAAGCAAAGTTAAAGGACACAGTTGTAAGAAATATAACACTCAGTTTTAAACACTCAGAATGTATATGTTTAGATGCAATCTCTAGAAGAAGAACAGCAACAACAAAAAAGAAGGTACAAAGAGGTATTTTCTTTGTAAATTCAGAAATTGGAATTAAAAAAACCACTTCTCAATAAAATCAATGTTTTTTAAAATTAAATTCTTCCCAGTGGAAAAAAATTCATTTTTTTAGTTACTGTTCTATTTTTGTCACTGCACAAGTAACAGCACCAAACATACTTACAAGTATGTAAGGAAAAATAAACTGTAGTGTCTTCCTTTTCAAAGGCCGAGCAAGGTTAATGGTCATGGTTCTGCTGAAAGCTAAAAAGTAATGTTCTGTTTAGATCTAGATGTAATGCCTTAAGTCTGCAGTGATGAAAAATAAATGTATTACTGAAGGGGAAATGTAGGGGTCGAAGAGAGGGAGACAAATTCTGTGAAGAGATTATTATTTATATATAAAAGTTACAATATAATAAATATTATAAACATAAATATTTATGTATCTCAACAATGTTGAAAGAGACAGCTTAAGGAAAAACAAAACATTCATTTGTGTAGGAACACAGGCCACACTCTTTTTTCTCTCCTGATAATGGAGTGTCCCAGGCACATTTTTGCCAAGCATGCAAAAAACAACAAAAAAAAAAGAAAAGTTGATCCCAAATGTTTTTCAGTTTCTTACAGGGCAAAGGTCTCACCCCTCAGTCCTTGTTATCTGCTGAGTTCTTCTGAAGTTAGCAAATTCCTTTAAGCAGGTCTCTGGCTCGACTCCTGTAAAATTCCCCAAAGAATCTAATAGGAGTGTTCCTAACTAATCTCATAAAAAGTAAGTAAGAACAAACTCTGTGATGTTAAATTGTAACAGACTTCTTTTTCAGCATCAAACTGCCTTCCAGCGGTCCCCTTGGTCTCATGATGATGAACTATAGAATGCAAAAATAACACTTAAAGCCCAAATATTCTGAGGCTTAATACTGAAATGATTTGCAGTATGAACTCTTCATTGGTGCTCTGCTTTGGTTTTGTTTCTTCTCTGTTTCCTAATGGTATCTTTTTTGTCTTTGCTGATGTAGGCATTGCAAGCTGAGTTTGAATACTGTAAACAAGCACGAGCCTCATGTGGTAAATTATTCTTTCTGATTTTTGTATGCTTGCAGTAGGCTGTGGGTTTTTTTGATGGTTTGTTTTGTTTTTATAAGTAACATAAAAATGCTTAAACCAGAAATGACCTCAAAAAAACTCTGCTCCATTTTGCTCTGTAAACCCATTAGTCTTCCTGCAGACTATCGAAATACTACAGAAGCATTGTTTTTATGCAGTGCAAGTGTAACATAGATAATATGGTACAATTGCTAATAACTTCAAATACATACACAAGCGTATATGGACAGTGTATTGGATCTTATCAATATGGAAGCGTTTTTCTAATTAATATCTTTAAGATTTTCCTAATATTTTTTATAGTCTACTCTCAAAAGAAATTTTTACTAGAGGGAATATTTGACATGAAAGCTCACAGGTTCTTTAATCAATCTGGAACATTTTGAAGACTTCATCTCTGCTCATGTCCAGTCTGAATCTTCCTCACTGGGCTTTCTCCAGCTTCCCAACATTATCTTCTGCTGTCAAGCTCTTGTTTATTAAGAACACAGACCAGGAACCTCTGTTGCAGGTATTCTATGAACACAGACAAAAGAATTCTAAAAAGACACAAAATTAGCTGTTTCCTATCTGTGCCTCTGAGAGAGTACTGAGTGGATATGCATCAAGTATTTCCCATTTCCCATTCCCATAAACTTTCATCCCTCTTCATTATGATTAAGGTATATTAACATAATATGAAGGAAGCTCTGCTCTGTTAATGTTACATTTGTACGAGTTCATGGAAACGAGGCAAACTTCACTATAAATGTGGTAGCTCTATTCACTTTCTTGACATCAGTCCATCTTCTTCCACTAAGGTTAACATTATGTATTTATTTTTTAAATACGTGCAATTGATTTGAGTTTCACACAATCTTTCAGTTTGCATGTGTCTGTCTGTGTACCATCATAATCGGGAGCCAAACCTTCTGCTAATAATGTCTATATCAGGTTGTCTGAAAATTAGAAGCACCTTATGTGATTTAAATTAAGCATTAGACATTCACCAATCACTGAAGTTATATTTGCCAGACTGTTTGGACTACATCCGGCATAGAACACAGAGGGGGGGAAAAAAAAAAAAAAAAGGATTATGATTTGCCACAGGCTGTAATAGACTCTGTATAAATAAATAGCTAAAGCATACATGTAGATTCACAGTCTGTATCTGGAAGAGGTATCTGGGAAGCTTGCAGTCTGTCCCTGGCAGCCTGAAGTCCAAATTAAAGAACAAATACAGCAGGAATATGTAACAATTATTCTGACTACTTGGGAGCATGAACTGTAGGTACCAAGATAGTATTTCATTCAGGTACAGAAATATGTCAAGAATAATATTTCCAAGGCATTATTATTCCTGATGCATGACTCACAGCTGAGGGACAAAGCAGGACAATTCTATTAAATCTCTTTTCCAGTGGATTCCTGATCCCCCAATACTGTAATGGGGAATACTATGAACGTGGATTTTTGAAAAAAAAATATACACAAACAAACAAAACAAACAAACAAACAAACAACAACAACAAAAAAAAACATTCACATTCATCTCCTGTGTGGGATTCTATGATTCTGTGATTCATTGAGGCTGTCTACCAGCATATGAGGTAGCTATCATCTCTAATAATTATCTAATAGTTTGCTTAATTATAGCACATTTCTGAACAATGCTATTTCTTGAAAGAGCCTGCACATTTGCCAGTGTGTGCCAGCATAAAGCATGTTTTGGCTGGTTTTGTCTTTAAGACCACTGGAGGCCCTTTACTCTGATTGATGTTGCTGAGTTACCTCATGAACAATAGCACTGAATAGGACTGTGAGACCTCAGAAAATAATGTTTTGTCATACTAGCTCCAGGACATTTTTGTTTTGTAAAAGAGATCCAAACCAAAACCAATCCCCTCCCCAGACAAAGAAATGTGACCTTCTGTCCTATTGTTGTGGCAGACAAGTGGGTAGTGGGAAAACTCTTACAATTAATTTGCCTTGTGGTAATCAAATTGACTCTCCCGTCTAATATCGTTCCTGTGCTATTTTTGGGGGAAATCACTTTGTAATATTTCTATAGAAGATTTTTTTTTTTTTTACAGTGGCAAACTGCTGATTTATTTTTCTTTTATACTGAGGGATGCAGCAGATTTGAAGACTGATTTATTTTGTCTGTATTAATATGGGCAACATCACTTGGTTTAATGATTAAGTATTTATGTGTAGGTATAAATTACTTTCTTTGCTCTAAGTAATGACAGATTATTTTTCACCCCTGTTATATTTGAATTATGAAAGATAGTAATTTCTTTAATCTCTAGCATATCTCGCTATGAAAGGGTTTATGCATTTATTTCTCCTGGTTCAGGGATGAAGTGATCTTGTAAGACAAACTAGGATGGATGTATAGCTGCTGTCAGAAATCTTTTTTTTTTCTTTTTAACATACTTTAGAAGAAAAAACAATGCAAAGAAAAAAATATTTCTTCTGCCTCGTTTTCTTAAAAGTTAAATTCAAGTGGATATACAAAAATATTTGGAAGCCATTGAGAATATGAGAATGTCTATTTGCTTTGACGGGATATTTCATTCTGTTGTGTTCAGTATCCAACCCTTTAGCAAGTAGATGAATCTTCCTTGTCTGGCAAGCTAGGCTTGTCAACAGGTGCTGAATTAGACTTCAGAAAGGTGGGAGTTCAAATCTATGCTGAACTATGTGAAAACTCTCTAACTTGGAACACGTCTTGTAGTCTCTATAGCCAGTTCTCAATTCTTAGTACAAATTAGGGTAGCAAATCTGGTACTAACTTGGCACCCACTAGCCAAGATGACTTGAACTCCTTTGATTATAGAGGAAACCAGAAGTGAGTCAAGTATAGATAGGCAAATATTCTGTAGACATATTTTCTAATTCAGATGAATTTTATCCACAGTTAGGATCTGATCGGATGGCTGGATACTGCTATCCAGTTTAATATATTGTTTTTGGAAACTGATTTTCTTCAGTAACAGCTGATGAAATTCGCTCCTTATACCTTGATCCTCTTTATAGTGTATCTCTTGATATAAGCAGTCTTTTGTTTATCTGAGAATTTGCACATGTTCACTCACACAGCATATGCATCTCAGTGTATTTTCACCTATCCACTCTAGAGCAGTATGTGTTATTGGATACCAATGTATTTACCTCATCAGTGTATATTTGGACGATGTATATTTGGACAATGTATCTTCCTCCGTGATTTGCTATTTCTGCCAACCAAGAGGACATCATCCAAACATTTTAAAAGTAAAATAGAGTAACAGGGATCTTTGCACAGGCAACTATAGCCACAGTAAATTCATTGCTTTCTCTTCAAATTAGGATTTTTCCCTTGGGCACTATGATGTGGCTGATCTTAGTATGGCCTACTAGTTCTAGAATTGAAAAAAGGTCATTATGGAGTGCAAACACTGTTGGTAACATACTGCTATATTAAACTTCCAGATGTCAGCTTTGGCAAAGGAAGCCATCAACAATTCATGACATTGTAAAAACATTTTTCTTGCCGATCCATTTACGATGAAGTATTATGTTGCCCTCTTGACAGGTAATGCAATATTATGTTAAGTATAAATAAATCAAAAATACAGATATACTTGCTTGAATTACAATGGCCATTAATGACATTTTGGGAACAAACATAGCAAATTCAAAGTCTGACTAATGTTTCTGGTTACTCCTGCCTGGTGTTTCTGAGGTGGTCTGAAGTCTGGGGTAGCAGAGTAGAGCTTAAAGGGAGAAGATGCCTGTGCTCATTGGGTAACCCATCTGGAGACACCATCCCATATATTTGCTCTTCCTTTTATGAAGACTAACGGGGACTCCAGTATGGCAATACCACTGTCCCTCCTCTGACAATGAAATTCATTGTTGCCTAGAGTGGGAGGGGAGTGGACTAGCTGGGTGCTCAGTTTCTGAAAGTGCAGCTGTTGCACCCACCCAGATTCAGCTGGGTACCCTACTGTAATAACCTCTCCCAGCAAATGTTCGTGGTGATGCTGCTCTAAAGCTTATCGGCTACAATTTGTTCCAAATTGATTTTTCTCTGCCAGAGGAAAGGAGAGTATACACTAGATAAACAGATCTATCTTTAAGCAAATGTAACCTTCTAAGAGGAACTTGTTAACAGATAACCAACATTTTTCTCCTGCTATTTGCTTTTAGATGGATACCTATAATTAGAAGGGAGAGATCTTTTTCCAGGCTAATCCATTCCATAAGAAATGAAAAACTGCAGTTAAAAAATGATGAATATGTCTCAGGAATAGGCTAAAAAGGGCTTTGAGCTCTAATATTTAAACTTGGTGATTCATGATAACAGAATACTTAAACTTCATGAAATGTACTCATCTCTTGAACTTGCTGTTTTGCTAGCATTCAAATGATGGATTCAAACATCTTCATAATCCACTAGTTGATTATAATCTTCTCTCATTGTTTTGGAAGTACTATTTTTCTTACTTGCTTGTTTATTATTACTTGTAATATATTAAAAACAGGGTATTCTCTTGACCTGAAGTGCTGGAAAAGCAATATATGAGAGTGAAAGAGCAGTAGTTGGAATTAATTATAGATGTAGACATGATGGAGGATGCTCTGCTAGAGTATATTGGCATAGCACCATTGAAGTCAATAGAGTAAGACCAGTTTACATCAGCAGAGGATCTGATTCAACAGGCCTTGGAAGATGTGCTGGGATTTTCACAAACGTGAAGAGAGACAGAGCTCTGAAAACAGCAGATTGCCTGATACTGTGTTTGCATTTATGCTATTATCATTCACACCTGATTGTGTAAGCAGTGCAAAAGTAACTATTTTTTAATGTCCAGGAAAGGTGCCCCATTGAAAGGGTATCAGCTCTAGGATTTGGCATGAATATAAATCTTGTTGAAACCTAATCATGGTGTCTTATAAGACAGTAAAGATCATCTTTTTGAACATCAAAGAAAGAAGTACATCAAAGTGTACCTTCTGATGTCATGGAAGCTGGTTAAACAGATTCGACAGTTATCCTGTAATAAGCTTTGAATAAGCATCTATGCATAAATGGGGTAGAATATTTTCAGTCATTGGAACCTTTCTAAAATTACCTGGAGTGAACCAGTGGTAGGTCTAGTTCTTATCTCCCCTTGGTTTTACTTCAGGGTATCTCCACTCACTTCAGTAGGAATATGTTGGATTTACATCATGTAAAGGTAACTCAGAGCAGGTATTGTAAGGGCAAAGTGACAGAGAGATCATTTCTGCTAAATCACAGAAGAGCAGTAGGGAATAATCGGATAAAGACTTTCAAATATTAGCAGAAAAACAGGGCTGATTTTGGTTCCACTCTGTGAGTCAGAATGCCTTTTCCTCCTGCTTTGCAATCTGACTACAAGGAAACCTACTTAGTGAGGACTTTTTGGCGAGGAAACTATTTTTATAATGCAATGATTCATGCCTCCTGTTTCATATAAAGTGTTATTCTGTGCTAAGAAAGGGGCGCAGTATGGCATTCTGGGTGCCAAAATTACCTGTAGAAAAGAGAGATCTGCAATCTAGCAGTAGAAGAGGAGCTTATGCTCGTTGCTTCCTTCAGTGATTTTTGTCATTTTCAATAGAGAAACTGTCCCATAGCCAAACTCCATACTCATACAGAAAAGAAAAAAAAATAAATAAAAAAAAGAAAAACACTGTGCATTAAAAATCAACTTTGAAAATTAGATTTTTTTATTTATTTTTACCTCCAAGCATGAATGACAGTGGTGTTAAGTCCAAAGACTTGATTTGCAGTTACAGGAGACTCTCCCTCTCTTTCTGCCTGTAGCCAGGTGAACACAGAACTGGAGAGGATACCTGGAGTGACTGACCTGATGTTCCAGGGAGTTGCACAGAGCCACCTTAGCTCTTTGGGAAGTAGAGGTTTAATGGGAAGTAGCTCTGTTGAGGGTGAGGATGGTACCATGTATGCCACGGGATTAGGAGTGATAGAGAGAAGCGTGAGGAGGATGTGAGGAGCGTGAGGAGCACCCAAGGGGAGACCACAGAGAGAGAATGATGGAGAAATGAGGTCTCTGGCAGAGACAGACAGTCCCTGCTCTACGCAGAAAACAACTAACTCCTCTGCTTTTCACACTATTCCCCTGGAAGCAACAAGCTAGACCTGACATGCAACAAGGAGGCAGACAGACTCTTCCTTTGATTTTACTAAAGCAGGTCATGTATCCATATCATTTCAGTTTTCAGCATGTACAAACTAATATCCATCAGGCAGAAATCCACAGTGCTCAGCTGTGCAATCACCAGACGAATGTGTCCCCTTGTCTTCTTTGCATCTTTGATATCTGTTGCCAAAGAAATTACTATAATGTCACAAACAGGTTGCTCCGAGATTTAGTAGGGAAAACCTAGACTCTGGAATAATTGTCATGAAGAATATAACACACAAAGGTGACTGGGAAGGGGGACAGAACAAAAGGGAATGTCTCTGTATGGATGCATATAGGTGTCCATAAAAAGACACTTTGTTAGTCTTGATAAAAGCAGCTGAGACCACCACATTTTGCCAGCTGAAGTCACGTCCCTTTTACTTTACATTCATAAGGGTGACCATATATACAGCCTTTGTGCCATTTTGCATTTCTCTGATGTATCACAGCAATACATCATCAAAATACCATTCCTCTGATAATATATTGCTGTGTTATGCTGCTAAAGTGATTTTGCTTGATGAGACACTCAAGCAATACATCTTTAGACAGATGAACTGTAACAGCAATGGCCTCTCTGTCTGTCACATGTAAGGAAGTATGGGGAAATAAAAGATATAGTGGCAGGGGCTGGTGAGGGGTGCAAAGTTTAGCATGTGCCAAGCTATGCGGAACATAAAGTATGCTTACCAGGAAATACACAATAAGTTACTTAAAGGACAAATTAAATGGGTTTGCCATGGGACCTTAGAAAGCAAGTGTTTGGATACTGCATACCTCTGGTGGAGTAGCATTACTGAAGTCAACATCAAGACATATCATGAGAAAATCCAGCCTATATTAAAATGATGGCTCTGAAGAATATTCCATGTGGCTGAAAAGCATTGGATTCCCTTAAGAACAAGCTAATGCATTCAAGCTGCAGCCCAGGGGACCCAATTTCACATCTGGTTTGGATAAAATGAGTTTGGCACTGCAAACCAGTTCCTCCAGTGAGTCTTCATTCAAGTGTTCTGGAGTACCGTAGTTTAAGGCAATTAGAAAGTTGTGCTCAAGATCAAAGGAACTCCCTGCTGCTGAGTTTCCCAGCATTAGCAGGACAGTGTGTGAGAAGCTCAGTGATCTTAGAGTCAGGAGGCTCTTGCAGAAGAATGTACATAAAGGATGTTACAGAAAAGACACACTGAGATTCTCCCTTGTACTTACTAAAAATAAACAAGCCAAATTTCAGGGAGAAGCATGTAATTCAATTCAAAGACATATTCTTCTTTTTAAATTGCTCAAAGAATAATGTCTTTCATTGAAAACTGGATAACTCACTAGTATAATTCATTGCTACAGGAAGGTGTTGTGTCAATACCACTGGGTAGCTTTGTAGATTTAAAAATAGAGTTAGAACATGTAATAATCACAAATAGCAGTGGTATTACAACAGCAAGAGTACAACTATGAGAGCTATCCAATCTCATTTTTAAGGTATAGTGTGACCCACTGAGGTTAGACAAAATTGTCCTGTGAGGTATCATACAACACAATCAGATTCACTGTAATAATTTTGCACTCTCTTCTGAAGCAGCTTCACTGACAACTGTTAGAGATGGGGACTTGTTCCAGCTAGTCCATTAATCTCTTCCTAAGTAACAATTTTGTTGTGCCTAGAAATAAATTCAGGGAAATGTAAAAGCTGCCTAAAGTACCGAGTGAACAATGCTAAGCACAGAAAATCAGGTTTTCACTATCTGTTTTGTCTCCATGTAAAATAAACAGAGGTAGCATGACTGATAAATGAATAATGCTTAGGTCTTATGTAGCACCTCTTATCAGAGCAACTCTGAACGCACTGAGGGGAGTATATGTATTAATTGTTGTAGGATGCCATTGGGACAGATATGTTTGGCTGTACACATTTCAAAACCTGGTGAATTATTTTGTATGTTTCCACTTAGAGTAGTTCACAGCATCCAGAAGCATACAGTAGTCCCCTGCAATTCTAGATGCCCTATAAGCTGAGTGGTCCCATCTAACTAAGTGTACAAATTTAGTCAAGTGACAAGAAATGTGCATAGGTGGGTGGGAAAAAAAATAGTCAATAGAGGCATGGGCTGGGATTTCTGGACTTCAGTTGCACAGCTAATTCCAAGTTTTCTGTAGGCATACAGAATTTATGGGCATGGTTTTCATCTGCACTGAACAACATAATTATGGAGCAAGCAAGTTAGTTACAGAGTGGAAAACTCTAAAGTATTTTTTCTCTTGGAAATGACTTTTTTATTTTATTTTTTTTATTTATTCACAAAACACTAAAATAAAGGAATGACTTTTCTTCAAAAGGAAGTTGTGAAAATTCTTTGACCTCTTCATTCCTTATACCTGTACTTCTAATAGGCTGTGATCTTAAGTAAAGTATATTTCCCACTCTGTATCAGTTAGAAAACTCTTGCTGTACAACAACTGCCATGTTCAAAACCACAGACAAGCAAAAAATGGGGGCTGTGGGAAATATAACCTATCTAGTGATCACTCCAACTGACACTAATGAGTCTATGGGGAACACGTACAACTCCACATAGAGCTACTTCTGTTGTTGTTGTTGTTGGAAATATTTCTCTCCAATTTATATCTGTCAACAAGCCCCCAAATTTATTTTCTAATAATTTTCTTAAATTTGCCTTGAAAAGATAACTTTCCATTGTACATATATTCATGATATATTTGTAGATCACATTGTAAAAAACTATGTAAAATGCTGTAGTTGGAACATAGGATGCTGAGCACTTGAAAATCTGTAGGTCATATAACTAGACTCTGTCACTTGCTGTAGCTTTCAGACAAATAGTAAATGAATGAAGGCAGCTCACTGCTTACATTTTGCAAAGCTGGGACAGAGCAAACTCCGCAGCACAGCAGGATGCATTTGCAAAGACAAAGAACAGGGAACATTTATTTCTAAATCTTCACTTACTGTTATAACTTGTCATAGTCTATGTCATGTAGAAAATGTTAATAAGAAGTTCAGTGAGTTCAGTAAAGTAAGTTATAAAGATTCCTAAAAATATTTTCCATTTCTATGGCCAGTTAAAAAAACAGAGGCTAGAAAACTTTGCAGTCTTATGCCTCTCCTCCCCAGGCCATTCCCCCATTTCAAGTTAAAAAACAGCCTGTAACCTTGTGGAGGTATTTTAGTGTTCTTTGTCCTGCTGGCCTTCATTAATTCTTTCCTCTGTACAAGGCTTATAGGATTTTTTTTTTATTTTTTTTTTGCTGCTCAGTTATTGGTAAAATCCAAATACATATGAAAAATAAACACCAATGACTATAAGTTAAAAGCCATTTTAGTAGCCCAAGAACCAAGAAAATGCATAACCATGGGCTAATCTCATTTCAGGGAAGAATTTAAGTGAGTGTATAACTTTTCTTATCTGTTTAAATATGTTTATTCGGTTTTATTATTTATTTATTTTTTACTGAATCAGACAAAGGTCAGCCAGAGAGGATTAAACAGCTGTTTACATAGAATAAACTCAGGCAGTTTATACTTAGGTCAGACTCTCAGTGCATAGTGTTCAGTAATTCTCCACTTCTCAAAATGTAGAGTATAATTAAAAACATAAATAAAAATCTACTCCATCTCTGCATTCACTTGCGTATGAATAAATGAAAATATAAACAGATCTGAAATAAAAGTGTATTTATATTGAATAATTCCATTATTATAATAGTGAATCTCATACTGCATTCATATATGCTGTCATATAAAACTTAGTATTCTTGAATACTTGTATTTTTATCCATCTGTAATGCTGCAGTTAGGATGGCATTTGTCTAACATATTATAGAATATCAAATAATATGCACATGTACCAGTACCTATAAACATCTGAGTACACTTCTCTGCATGTCCAGAAGAGCAGAGGTCTTCCATCAGTCCTGTAGGCCACCCAATAACCTCCTGTTCTTTTGCACACCCCGAGGCATTTGACATAGTGCTAGACGTCAGCAAGCTTAAAAGTCGACGAGGGAAGCATACAGCCACAAAAAACCCACCCAGGTTATTTTGAAGTCAGAGATAAAAGTCAGCTCTGTGGGCCCATTTTGGGACACAGTGAATTTGCTCTGGAAGTGTTTGCCTTTGACCATAGAAGACTATGTGAGATGCTAAGAATATTTGCCCACCCTTTTGATAGGTAAATAGTTTCCTTCCCTTTTACCTTGGTCTGAAGGAAAAACTATCTTGATTTAACTGTCAACGTGCCTACCTTAACAAATTAGTAATGTTTCCTGTGTTCAGATTCTCACATCACACCCTCACTACCATACTGTTTGTGTGCTTTCTGGGAACTTGGTATCTTGGGCAGATATTTCAACTCTCCTTTACATTTTTAAAGCACAAAATGGGTTGCAAATTCTGATCTATTTCACCAAGGTGTTGTATTCCTGTCTGACTTTCTTGTCCACATAAACCTGATTGCCAAGGGGTACCATGATAATTTTGCCTCTCTTCATATTTCTTCCTCTCAAGAGTTGCTCTGGAAGGGAGACCACCTGAGAAGGGAAGCTCTGGGAACAGATAGTGGAGAAACAGGTAAATAAATAGAAAAGAAAAGGGCATGCTCAAAGCATATTTTTCCCATGTTGCGTTATTACTTTTGAAATTATTTCTTAAAACAAAGAAACAAAACAACAACAACAAAAACAAAACAAGCAAACAAGAAAGAACCAATCATGGAACAGTTATGTTATAAAGTAGAGAACATTTTTAATTATAGTAAAGAAGTCCAAGCCAAGTCTGCTGTAAAACGCATCCAGGAGGGAGTGAACAGTTACCATGAACTCTAACAATTTTTTTCCAGCACAAAGGACAAATTCTACAGCTTAGGAAAAAAAAAAAAAAAGTTTTTATACAAGGTGTGTGTGTAGTACCAGAGATAAAAGAAGGTGGTGATTTTTCAAGGTGTCATTTGAGAGCTGGGGCAAGAGAAGTAATAGCTCATCTGTGCTTAGTTTCAAATACTGTGCAAAAACACTGTGAAAATCTCTTAAATTACCTGAAGCACCTATTAGAGAGGCGAGCAGCTAGAGGAAAGTACTAGCACAAAACCTCAGTTATGGTGAGACAGCAAAGCAAGGCACAGCTTGTACAGTCAAACATGAAAAGGTCAGTTCAGCTTCCATTGGGCTTTTGTGACCAGCAAGACTTTAACATTTAAAATGGTGAATGAAAGCTACTGAAGGAAAGAGAAAGCAACCAGTTGACCTAGTCATTGGAAGGTTTAGTATAATTGTCTCAGGATTCTACTTCATTTATTTATTTATTTATTTATTTATCTATTTATTTATTCCCAGTAGTGACCTCCTCCTCCTTCCATTTGACTTTTCACTGTGTCCTGGCAGAACCATTCATTTGGTCACATAAAGTTGCTGTAGGCTATTGCTTTGGATGAGGCATAAACAGACCTCGTGGTTCAATGCCAATGTTCTTTTTGCAAGCCCAAATGCTCTGAAATTCTGAAACTGAGTGAGCTAATGGAAGGAGATACTTCCAACCACATTGTATGTAACACTGATACGAATGTACATTTATATACAAAATCCCTGGTGCAGTATTTTTGCATCTAATCTTTCTACAGCATTCCCTGATCCTCCCTTAGGTTCTTTTTTGGCTATAATAGCTCAGCTATTATCTTTTCAGATGTGGCCCATTAATTCTTCTGTATGAATTCATGCACAGTCAGCTCTCCTATGCTAATGACCAGAAAGAAATAATGGCTAATGCCCACTGAGAAGGCTATCTATTGTTTTAGCTGCTTCTTGATTTATTGAAAACTCTCTGTACATTTTCCCATTTTCATTTTTTACAGAATCCGAGAAAAGAAAGCATTTCACAAGTCATCTAAGATAATGGCCCATTTCTGGTCAGTATAAAAATATGGACATCCTGGAAAGGGAGAGAGGAGAGGTTGAGAAAGAAAGAGAGGAAAAAAAAAAAAAAAGGACAAAAAAGAATACTTATTTACTGCATTCATAATACCAGAACAAGAAGGAATATCCCCCCAGAAAACTTGTCAGTAAACACTTTAAAAACTATAAAAAAAAGAAGTGATTTTCTTACACCACAGGTTTTAATGGAGCAACTCATTCAAACTGGGTATTGGGAATTGTGAAAGAACATGAATTTACAAAACAAACAAACAAACAAAAAAGGGAATTCTTTTATCTAAGGCTACCAAAGACTGAGTCAGCTTACAGTTCAAGAAATCCTTAAGCTATGGTTTACCAGAAACTATGAGAGTCATGATTATGTATTTTCTTTACTGTTATACTCACCGTTAAATATCCACTGCCAGTCACTGTCAGACTGAAAAATCTTTGGTCCCATCTGGTTATACTTTTGTGACACTGCTTTGTTAACAGATCTGAGGAACAGACTGCAGAGTACTGACCACCAGATAAAACTGGTCAATGGGAAAAAAAGGCCAGGACAGATAACTCTACAAATTTTAGTAAAGAAATTACTAAAAATTCATCTTTATATTTGATTGCTATTGCAGGTGGGGTTTCTCTGGCTCTAGTTCAAATTCTGTTCCTAAAGCAATGTGGAAACTCTATTTTTCATTCTTCAGTTGCTGGATGGTCTCACTATCCATTTTTAAGAGTTTTCAGGTTCTACACATGGATTGTACTGCAGGCCATCTTGGAAGGAAAAATATTCTGTCTTGTATATAACTTGCAAAGTGTTTTAAAATCCTAGAAGTAAATAAATGAATGCAAAAGATATTGTGTATCAATGCTTTATCTTTTTGAGATTCTGACCTCCACTATCATATTTATAAATCTCACAAATGACCATTTCAGAACAGAAAGTGAAAACTGAGAGCTTTACCTTCAGCTTCTTGTGAAAAATTAGGCAGCACGTAGACAATGGGGAATCTAGGCAAAGACCCCCCCCCCGCCAAAAATAAAATTAAAAAAAAAATAAATTTGTAAAGTACCAAACAAATTGAGATCTTACAGTGTTGCCTTTTTTAGTTTCACCCATCATAGCCATTTCTTTCTTTTTTTTTTTTTTTTTTTTTTTCAAGCAGGCAACATAGCTGTGAAATATCAATGTAATTTTTAAGAAGCCTTTCTACAGGGAATTTTAGTGGCATCCTCACTGTCTTTAAAATGCTTCCCAACATACAATTTTTCAGGTTTTCACAAACTCAAAGAGATTCTCTAGCCATTGTTTCAGTGTCCCCAGACCTCTCTTTTATATGCAGCTGTCAAAAAAAAAAAACCAAAACACATTAGGAGCCAATCTTTCTGTATGATATAGTTTTTGTTTATTTGTTTGTTTTTGTGAACAATTTGGCGATGTGTGTGAAGCATGGGCTGGACTGTGTGGAACTTCAAGTTGGTGATGGCAAAGTTGAGAGCCTCTGGGTAAGGATTAAGGGACGAACAAATAAAGGGGATGTCGTCGTGGGAGTCTATTACAGACCACCTGGCCAGGACAACAATGCCGATGAATTATTCTTTGCAGAACTGAGAGATGCCTCAAGATCAACTCCCCTTGTCCTTATGGGGGATTTCAACTTGCCAGACGTCAACTGGGATCACCACACAGCTGACACGAGCAAGTCCAGGAGGTTCATAAAGCACCTAGATGATAACTTCTTGGTGCAGGTGTTTAGGGAGCCAACTAGGAAAGGTGCCCTCCTAGATCTGTTGCTGTAGAACAGAGAGGGTCTTGTGGGGGAGGTGGCAATTGGCAGCTGTCTCGGTCATAGTGGCGATGAAGTGGTTGAGTTTAGAATTTATGGTGACAGAAGGAAAACTGCCACCAAAACTTCAGCCCTGGATATGGGGAAAGCAGACTTCAGGCTGCCCAGGAAACTAGTCAGCAAGGTCCCCTGGGAAACTGCTTTTGAAGGCATTGGCGTCCACCAGTGCTGGTCAGTCTTTAAGCCCTGCCTCCTAAAAGCACAAGATCAGGCAATTCCAAAATATCGGAAGGCAGGCAGGCGGTGCAGAAGGCCGGCCTGGCTGACCAGGGATCTTCTACTGGAGCTTAGGTGGAGAAAGAAAGTGTACGGCTGCTGGAAGGAGGGTCAGGCGATGAGGAAGGACTACACGGATGCTGTTAGTGTTTGTAGGGAGAAAATTCGTGTGGCCAAAGCCCAACTAGAGTTGAAGCTGGCCATGTCTGTGGGAGACAATAAAAAAGGTTTTTTTTAGATATGTGAACAGAAATAGGAGAACCGAAGAAAACATAGGTCTGATACTTGATGGGAAAGGTCTCCTCACAGACAATGACATAGGCAAACCAGAGATGTTTAATGCCTTCTTCGCCTCTGTCTTCAACACTGATGATGGGCTTCGGAACCCAGGGTGCCCTGAGCTGGAGGACCATGATGGTGGGAATGACAAACTCCCAACCAACCCTGAACGTGTGGGGGATTTGCTGCTCCACCTGGATCCATACAAGTCCATGGGTCCGGATGAGATTCATCCCAGGGCGCTTAAAGAGCTGGCTGACATCATCGCGGGACCTCTCTCAATTATTTTTCAACGATCTTGGGAAACTGGAGAGGTCCCATTGGACTGGAAGCTAGCAAATGTTGTGCCAATTTTCAAGAAAGGTAAGAAAGAAGACCCTAGCAATTACAAGCTTGTCAGTCTCACGTCTGTGCCTGGTAAAATTATGGAGAGGATGACCCTTGAAGTTATTGAAGCGCACCTGGGGGACAATGCAGTCATTGGTCCCAGCCAACATGGGTTCGTTAGGGGTAGGTCCTGCCTAACAAATTTGATTTCCTTTTATGATAAGATCACCCATCTAGTCGATCAAGGGAAACCAGCTGATGTGATCTTTTTGGATTTCAGCAAAGCTTTTGATACAGTTTCCCATAGGATCCTACTGGACAAAATGTCCAGTATACAACTTAACAAAAACATCATACGATGGGTGAGCAATTGGCTGATGGGCAGGGCTCAAAGGGTTGTGGTAAATGGGGCCACATCTGGCTGGCAGATGGTCACTAGTGGGGTCCTTCAAGGCTCCATTTTAGGGCCAGTCCTCTTCAATGTTTTTATAAATGATTTGGATGTAGGACTAGAAGGTGTTTTGAGCAAATTTGCCAACGACACCAAACTTAGAGGAGTTGTGGACTCGGATGAGGGTGGAAAGGCCTTGCAGAGAGATCTGGACAGATTGGAGAGCTGGGCGATCACCAACCACATGAAGTTTAATAAAAGCAAGTGCCGGGTCTTGCACCTGGGACAGGGCAACCCTGGCTATATGTACAGAGTGGGTGACGAGATGCTGGAGAGCAGCCCCGCAGAGAGGGATCTGGGGGTTGTGTTTGACAGCAAGTTGAATATGAGCCAGCAGTGTGCCCTGGCAGCCAGGAGGGCCAACCGTATCCTGGGATGCATCAAGCACGGCATTGCTAGTCGGTCGAGGGAAGTGATTGTCCCGCTCTACTCTGCGCTGGTGTGGCCTCACCTCGAGTACTGTGTGCAGTTCTGGGCACCACAGTACAAAAAGGACATTAAACTGTTCGAGAGTGTCCAGAGGAGGGCGACAAAGATGGTGAAGGGCCTAGAGGGGAAGACATATGAGGAGCGGCTGAGGTCACTGGGCCTGTTCAGCCTGGAGAAGAGGAGGCTGTCGGGGGAACCTCATCGCAGTCAACAACTTCCTCGCTAGGGGGAGTGGAGGGGCAGGTGACCTAATCTCCGTTATCACCAGTGATAGGACTCGCGGGAATGGTGTTAAACTGAGGCAGGGGAAGTTTAGGCTGGACATCAGGAAGAGGTTCTTCACCGAGAGGGTGGCTGCACACTGGAACAGGCTCCCCAGTGAAGTAGTCACTGCACCAAGCCTGTCTGAATTTAAGAAGTGATTGGACTGTGCACTTAGTCACATGATGTAAACTTTTTGCGTAGACCTGTGTGGTGCCAGGTTGTTTGTTTGTTTGTTTTGCACTAATTAAGTCTGAAAATCAGTCTAATCTTTAAGCTGATTAAACCAGAAATTAGTAAGAAAAATAAAAAAGCAGCCAGTAATATTTTTTCTTAAGGGGTTATTACTTACACTAAGGAATCCTATTTACAGTTCAGTACTGCTCAACGTGAGATAAAGCCCTTCCCAAATTTATTATGACCTCCTTCTCTCACTGATACAACAAACTTAATTTCTTTCTTGAAAATATGACCCCCCAAAGGAGGAAGTAGAACTGAAGTTAACCTTGTATTGACTGCTATTGAAATTTGCTCTATGTTTCCCCTGCCATAATACCATAATAGCTGAAGTTGTGACAGAAAAAGAAAAAAAAAAAAAAAGATTTTTTCTTCAACAAAAAGGGCCTTTTCAGAGTAGCCTGTTCATCTATAGTGTTTCAGTTTCTCTGGCAAAGTTTACAAGGGTCCTTTCATGAAGGTGTGTTGGAAGAACATCTTCTGTGTCCTCTAATCTAGTGAAAGAACTCCAGAGAAAGGAGACCCAAATCTCGTCTTCTACTGACCACAATCAGGTCCTTTAAATCTAGATCAAAGGTAGACCTTTACACATGGGTGTCTCGGTGTGGAGGAATCGGAGTAGCGTTCCTATTCCTCCCAAATTTACTCATGTAAATATACACTCACTAGCTTACAGTACCTTTCTTTCTTTCTCTGTTTGGTAAAATATTTTCTCTTCTTTTCATTCATCAGATATTAAGATTAGTTAGAGTTTTCTAAGTATATGTGATTTTTACTTCATTCTGATAATGTGTCTAATGTTTGAACTCTTAGGGTCTGACTCAAATAGTTAATATAGATCATTGAATCATAGAGTATCATGAGTTGGAAAGTATCCACAGGGATCATTGAGTCCAACTCCTGGCTCCACATAGGACCACCCAAAAATCAAACTGCATGTCTGAGAGTGTTTTCAAAATACATTTTGAATTTCACCTAATCTTAGGCTTTTAGTGCTATTTTAACTGTTTGAGGATTTTTTGCTTGACCTCTAGAAACTGGTCCAGAAAGATGCGGGTCTCCTGTAGGTCCTTCATCCTGAGCTGTCTTTAACACTGGTATGGCAAGGGACGGAGAAGGTGAATTCCATCCGCAAATATTACTGCATTACTCAGTGTAATATCAAAGAAAAACAAGAAATCAAAAACCAAAACCAAACCGAACTGAAACAAACAAACAAAAAAAAAAAAAACCAACAAACAAACAAAACAAACAAAAAGAACAAACAAACCAAACCTTGTTATCTAAGTGTCTATAGGGACTGGACCAAATATTTGAAAGGACTCAATCACTGTCCTGCTTGGGGGCTTCAGTCAGACTGCTGTTAGCTGACTTCTTCACTGTTCTGAAACACTGTAGTTCACTAAGAGAAAAACCTTTTAACCTGCATGAGCCCAGACATAAATGCTTTGACTCAAACAGTCAGGTTTTGGCTCCTGCTGTACTGGGAGAGGCTCAAAGTGGCAGGGAAGCAGAAGAATATTAAGCAGAGTATTCTAGTGCTCTTCGGAAACTTGCTCAGCTCATGCTTATAGTTATACCAGCTTTCATCTTACAATAATTCATCCACGTTTTACATTACCTCACTGTAGATTTTTAACACCAAACTTTGTCCAGAATCCATGCCACTCTGAGGGTTGACAGTTTGGTGTAAAATCGTTACCTCTATAATTATCAGCAAGCCACGGGGTCATTATTAGAGGGTGTTTTACGCTTTAATGTCTCCATTATATTTCAAGACGGTACGGGGGCTAAATACAGAATAAACCCAATCCCACTGTCCATGTCACCAGTGAAGATATTAAACTGTACTGGTCCCAATATGGACTCCTGAGGGACACCACTCCTCACTGGTCTCCTCCTACACATTGAGCCATTGACCGCAACTCTTTGGATGTGGCCATCTAGCTAACTCCTTACCCGCTGAACAGTCCATCCATCCAATCCCTGGCTTGCCACTTCAGAAACAAGGATGTTGTGTGGGACCATATCAAACAGATGTATTCTTTTTATATATATATATATAAATATAATATATAATATTATAAATATTATATATATATAAAGTCTAAGTTATAGAAATGGGAGAACAAATAATTACTTAGAAAATGGATAACTAGGTCCAGGAAGAACACACTCCACCATCTTAATGGCAAAGGAGGTACTGTTGATTTAACCCCCTTAATTTATGAAGAAAGTGGCAATGTGATCACTTGACATAATACTATTTCTTCATGCAGTTTCAAATTTGCGAAGAGGGAACATTAATTTCAGGTTGATAGGAGCAAAAACTGTCTGCATCCCTGTTTCACTAGAATCAGATATGATATAGCAAGCATTCAGAAATTGCTGCATAAGGAAACTATTGATTATTTATGTGGATTTGTTCATTTGTACCCCACTGTTATATATAGTCTCACGGTAGTGGGTTGCTCTGGTGTAATTTGGCTTTTTCCTGTATGGCTTGCACTGAAGTACTGGATATATTGGTTTATGGAAATACAAACTATTTAAAATCAGCTTTTATTCAAACCAAACCAACCAACCAACCAAACAAACAAAAAAAGGTGAAAGTTTCAAGGCCAGGTTGGATGGGGCTTTTAAGCAATCTTGTCTAGTGGAAGGTGTCCCTGCCCATGGCAGGGGTGTTAGAACTAGATGATCTTTGAGGTACCTTCCAATCCAAACCATTCTATGATTTTATGATTCTGTAAGATTTTGGATGCAGATTTGAATCCTGAAACTGAAGAATCGTCTTATAGTAAGGAAGATGTCAGTTTGACACGGTTATTTATACCCCAAGGAAGCTTGCCCTTTGCAAACTAACACATTGAAGAAAAAAAGGGAGCAATGAAAAAAAATAAGGAGTTTGGAAACAACCATGTAGTGTGTGGAAAAACTGGTAGACCAAGTCTCCTGTGGTTCAGACTCCACTCAGAAATCCAGGGGGGCTAAATACACCCGAATTTACAAAATTTGGGTTTCCTCTCCAAGAAGGCTATGTGACTGCTGAGAAAAATGGAGATAGACAGAGAAGCATTGTGTGTATATCTTTATCCCCTTCTGCCTTCAGTAAATCATAGCTACAGAAGCCTAAGGGGAGACAGAAAAACAAAACAAACACAACAAAACAAAACAAAAACCAAAAACCAAAAACCAGACTTAAATTAATAAGAACTTTGGGGAAAAAGGAAAAAAAAATGATATACTGGTACAGAAAAAAAAAAAAAAAAAAAAGAAGAAACAATGAAACAAGTATGTAAGCTAAAGAAACTGTGTTAAAGAAAGATTCCTATGTGCAAGCCAAGGTGAGAAAGCAGATGTGATCACTCAAAAGAAGAAAAGTGGTAAAAGCACACTGTGAATCAGGGAGGCATAAAAAAAGGTTAGATAAAGACCCACCTGCAGAGCCAGCCATGCACACATCACTGGGAGTGTAGACATAGATTAAAAGCACTTCTCAGATATTCTAAGGAAACTTCCCTGGTTTTCTCTATCAATAACAAATTGAGGAAGAAAAAAGACCTGAAGATATCTAATAAGGTGATGGCAACTGAAAGTCAGAAATATAGCCAGTTTTAGAAAACTTGTTTATATCCTTTGACATTAATAACACAAAAGTGTCTATGAAAGTGATAGAGAATGCATGTACTACCCTCTAAAACACCAGCATCATGATAGTTGTTGTCCCAACTGGCATATTTTTATCAAACTGTAGAGCCAGTCACAGTGAGTACAGCTTCATATTTCTAATATACATTATACTACTGGGAAATAAAGCAGCCATTGCTTAGATGCATAGCTGCACATGGCATGAGTTTCAGTGACATCCTTTAACTTACAGTAGAAACATGGGGAACTAGCTGCTGTACAAATAAATGCTAGTTTGGAGGGTATCAGGAGCTCTGGGGATCAGTAGCAGCTTTTTAACCTCTAGGTGACACAGTTCAAAACCAATCCAAGAGAGTAATAGTAAAGCAGTCCCCCTTCTGAAAGCACTGTGGCCTACATGACTTAAATTGGTGGTTTCAGCCCACATCCCTGCAGACATGTTGCCACAGTTAAGAAACATCATCATTATAGCTGAGGACATGAACATATTACCCAAACACTTAGGGAATAAAAACCTTAGAGATTTTTGAAAGGGGTTGTGGCCATGGTGGCTGAGACCTCAGGGCCAGATGCCAACACCTTTGTATTTTAAGTCCTAGACACAGAAAAGACAGCAACCACTCATGTAATTGATGTAACAAAATACTTGCAAAGGAATCATGTGTTCTGCTCCCCTGCCCCAGTAAGAAATCTTCACGATGTATTTTATTATTATCCTGTAAAATCAGCATCTTTTCTATTAAAGTGGAAGTGAAAGATAGATTATAATATTTGCAGAAATTAGACTTTTTGTGATTATAGTGTTCTTACATGTGCTTAAATATTTGAATGGATTGCAATTCAATGCATTAGAGATGTTTTTGTTTTTCATGCAGTACTGTAGGCAGGTCACTTATACTCTGGACTTACTCGAAAGAGCTTTTACTTTGAATAAGACACAGCATGTCAGGGGATACACAGCATATCAGGCGATACTTAACAGAGCATTGGCTGAGGGAGGACAGTGGAAATTCACAATGAATAGACTCTCAATGAATAGACACAATGAATAGGAACTGGGACTCTTTACAAACCATGTTTATTTTGTGTCTACTATGATTTGCAGATATTGGCTTTGATATTTTCTCTTTTCTCTCTGTTCTTTTTGCTTCATCCTGGAAGGATAAAATAAAAATTATGGTAAGAGCATAGAAGCAATCTTCTGTACTGAACAGACCACTGGAAGGAACAAAATTTTACAACAGCTCTTAAAGAAGAGGATGAATTTGCTCAGTGCAAAAGAACATGATGATTCCTCCAAATAGTGGTCAAAAAAGAAAAGATTCAAAGCCTGGCACTGACACATTGAATTGTGCACACTCAATTTGAAGTGTCAAGTTAAGATTTTTGTATGTTTTTATAAATCATTCTGAATTCTGTGGCTTTCACGTTTACAATAAAAACAAACAAACAAGCAAAAGACAAGGACAGGCCTGACCAAAAATCCTGCTTCTATGACCGCTTGAGAGAAGCAGCAGTGGAAATCTATGATACTTTTTGCATACATTTACACTGCATCTCCTCTATTAACATTCTTAATTTGAATGATATAGTGGGTTTAGTGTAATCACCGTATGTAACAAGAAGAGAAGGAATTTGATAATGGTTTATTTGTACTGCAGAGCTGACTCCAGACTGAAATGCAAACCCGTAACTTAGCTGTGACATCAAATTACAAAGTACAAATTTATCCTTAGTAGAATAAATGCAAAGACGTGGAATACATTTGTCTGGTATCCTTTGAATTTGGGAACAAAGAAGAAATTCCTGTTGGAAAATACCTATCAGGAAAAATACCAGTCAACAAACAGAAAGGACCTTTCTACAGTAAGTGAAGAGTTCTGTAATAATCATAGACAGGAGGGAGTTTTACTTCTTTCATCAGAGAATCTGAGAACCTTAACTCGTTGTTAAAGGTATTGGTGGGATTTTTATCACCCTTTAGAAATTGAATCTTTTTTTTTTTTTGTCAGTGAAAATTAGCACAAAATACATACATGATCATATTAATGTGAATTTAAGGTTCTAAGACACTGAAAACTGGAAATATTGAATAAATCTGAAAAGGTAATAGAAAACAAAAAACAAACAACAAACAAATGAACAAACAAAAACATCAAACAAACAAACAGGAAAATGAGGTTAAATAGCTACCCATCTATTCTACTACTCATTATCACAGCCAATTAATATAACAAAAATCTCCAGAAGAGTTTTCAGTGTTCTCCTTCAACTTTCCAGACACGCAAAAAGAGAGGAAAAATCCCACCTTATTTTCTTTCTTGGGCTCAGGAATTTATGAAATACATCTAAAATAATTTCCAGTTTGAGGAAGGTGGTGACCTGAATCTGGCTAATATGATGAGAAAATTTGATTCATACTGAATCTTGAAAAAAGAACATGACCTACAAATTCACACAAAGGAAAAATAATAAACCTTGAGTGCTTTCAGAGGCCGAAGACCTGTGCTGCCCAGTATGTGGTCGAGAGTAAAAAAATCTTTCAAGAGGACATGAGAACATTGTACTTCAAAAGAACCAATAGTAGGGAAAATGATGTGTTAGACAATGGAGACTTTAAATGGATTTAGAAATTAGGTCCTCATTAGAAAAATGACAAATACTGCCTCTTCTGCAAGTGAAGGTGCAAGCAAAAGTTTAAGGCATGGTTTTATTATGTGCTTCTCCCAGGTGCTGGTACTGCCTAAAATATGAAAGTGACCCAAAGCCCACTGGAACCAATGAGTTCATTCTGATTAGTTTTGAATCAGTCCCCAAACCTTACAATAAGAACAAGACTTCAGAAGACTGGGATGAATTGTGGCTGCTACTGAAGGGGAAGGAAATCCCCTCAGATTCAGATGGGCTACTCTTTCATCTCTGGGCAACAAAGTTTGACGTAGACCTCAGGTAGAAGGGGAAAAGACCAGAGGTCAGATCTCATTTAAAAGGCGACAGAGGATGAATATGTTTTAAAACACATTGTATAAACATTGTTATTACAATTCCTTAAGGAGCTCAATTAATCAGTCACAATTATAATAGAAGGATTTTGTGTTCAGGCATTACACTTCGGTTTAAACTTCCTCTCAAAGCCCTGAAATGCATGATAACAAATTTTATTCCCCTCTATATCTATTTATATATATAGATAAGTGTAGGTGTATCATTTACATATATTATTATGTGTATCTCTATACGCACACATAGATATGCACATTTTGTTGGTTCTTTGCTATTATACAAGTATTTCTACTCTCTCCTATGCTAAACCAATTGAGGAAAGAAGGAACAAGTGTCATTAAAGTTATTTACTCCTCAGTATTCAGTAGATAGATACTTTGAATAAATTTCTCCTAAGATAAATTTCAAATTCGGGAAATTCCAGTATTTCTGTATCTTGTATTAAATTTATTTATTACCACCTACAATTTACATTAACATATTATGTAGGAGGCTCACTTATAATAAAAGTATATATTTTAAAATAAATTAATATATCCACATAGCAAGTTTCCAGTATATTTCCAGGAAATTTCAAAGTTTTGTTGGTAGCCTTTAAAAAGATGGCATCTATATTTTACAGAGTAGCACAAATATGTGCTGAATTTTAGGGTATTGACTTTAAAAGTAAATGTTTTAAACTTCAGTAGAATTACCGACTAACAAGAATTATTCAAATGTACTAATTTCATGACTCAAGAAGCATTGCTTTTAAAACACTGATGTTCTTTATGGGGGGTTAAACAATATTCCCTCCATTTTTACTTTCCTTGTGCTGCTGGTTGGTTTTCCTCACATAACATTTGCTTTGATTGTCTTTACTGAGGCAATGTTCATTCTCTAATCAATGCGCTATGCATAGGATGTCACTTAAACTCCACCAACACAGAAGCAGTCCTGAAAAATAAAACTATTTAAAAAAATGTTTCATTGTCATGGGTTTAACATGAATTTATATATATAGATGCACACTTCTCATGATTACTTAGATATTCCTCTTATAAGTTTACTATTTGTTTCTAATTTTAAGTCAAATATCAATAGTTTGCAATGTTCCAAAGTACAAAAATCAATCTGAGATTTCACTATTTTTCCCACAAAAACAGATGTTGAAAATATATGATGAAAACTGCATTTTCCAGCCTGTTCAATTAGACTGTATCATGTTCATAAAAACTCCCCTGTAGCTTCTTTCACTCTTTCTCAAAGCTGTGAATGCAACTGAAGCCATGAGTAACTGGTTACCCACTCTTCTCACTCCTGGAAACTAAGTCTTCAATTCCTACTTGCCTGTTTCCCATCCATTTATTCCTAGGAGATTATGAGAATGTTGTGAAAAATGACCAGTCAGTAGGGCTTTGTAGTTAGCAGAGAGATCCTTCTCTGACCTTTTATTTTCTTTTGAGATGGGCAGGGGTAATGAACGAAGCCAAAAAAATCACCCAAAATTCAAGTTAGTGTATGAAATATTTTATTTTTATCGTTGTCTTAAATATGAAAAACTTTTTTTTTTTGAGTTTGTACTGTAGAAATGGATTAAGATAATCTGTTCACTTCTTACATCTTTCACAATTTTCCAATAAAACAAATATATCCATTTGGCGTTTCACTTTTCCAAGCCAGTGATGTATGTATGGGATGCCAGGTAATTAGTGACAAAAGCAAAGCAATGCTTGCTATGAAATGGCAGGGCTGTCTTTTGGGGTTTTCTCATAGTTTTATCAATGCTTTCACCATAAGACTTAGTATAACAGAATACCATCTCCAGAGTGCCCAGCACTGCATCTTACACTGAAGAAAAAACATCACTCTTCAGCAGTTTACAAATGCTATCTGGTAGCAGCAAGAAAAGAAAACTCATTCTCCTTTTTGGTATTTGTAATATACTTTTTCATTTAGTCTTCCAAAATTTTCAAAGCCAGAAGATGTAAACAGAGATTTCAAGACAATTTGAGCAGCAAGGAGTATCTTAGTCCCACAGTCCCATTCATGCACTGATGCTGCAATAAGATGTAGTTTTCCTATTCAGATTTTTAAGAGACACTTTCTGTTTAAAAAAGATGCTGTTTCAGGTTTAATTTCTGTCCTGGGAGAGCCCAAGAGGTGGGAGGGGTGTGACAGTGGAAGAGATCAAAGAAGATGGGAACATTTTGTTTATACAGGAAAAAAAAAAAAGGAAAGAAAAAAAAAAAAGAAAAAAATGTGCAGAGTAAAAGGGTAAAAAAAAAAAAAGCTGGAGATTGTTGCAATGTGTGTGAAAAGCATGTGAAAAAGTAGTGATGAGATAGTGATGAGACTTCTTGTAGCTGGGGTTTTCTTCTCTGATCCAATCTCATTCAACATATTATTCATATGACCTGCAAACCTCTTTGAAGAGAAAAGAACATAAATAGGACATAAATAACACACTGCAGCATGCAAAAAAAAAAAAAATTAAACGGAGAGAGGAAAAAAAAATCATTACTTTTCTGAAGTCTCTCTTTTGGAAGCTATGAAGATTTTTAGTATTACTTCACATTAGAATTCATGTAGTCAACCTACATGAAAATGGGAGAGCTCAGAATAACAGTTTTCTCCAAACAGACAAAATGCTTCAATCGTTTGTTTAAAAGCCAACCTGTTTTTCTGAGTGGTATTTACATTATACTGTAGATATTCCTCTACAACTCAAGACATAGACCACTACTGCAAAGATAGTCACCTGGCATAAATGCCAGCTTTCTCATGTGACAAACTACACAAAGACAGGGAAGATGGCTGTGTGCAGACTGATTGATGTAGCAAGTTAGCTTGGGAAAGAGAAGAAATAAATATGACTGTGGCAGCAAAATTATTCTAATTAAATGAACATATGTTTGTTTTGCCATTTTTCACTGATAGGTATATAGATGTATACAGTGGTTCTGCCTTCCTTTGCAGCATGAGTGCTTTTGTCTCACTATATGTACTCCAAAAGCTTAGAACTTCCTTCTTGCAAATAATCATGTCCAGATTCAATGGGGCTATTCATATGCAGGAATCAATAAGTACTTCAATTTTAGCAGCATCAGAGATTTATGTGGTAAACTTTGGGTGTACCTTTGTTCCAAGTGTTGACTCTTGGTAAGTGTCTGTGTGATTGCAGCACAATGAAAGTCTGATTTGTTTCTAAAGTCAAGGAGAAAATGTAAGCACTTCAGTATCTCTATTTGAGGTGACAATGCAAGCAATAATTCTGGATGTTTTGTGCAGCAGTTCCCAATCTGATATCATGCTTTATCAGTAGATTTGACATTCTCTCAACAAGATTCAAATTCACTTGTGAGAAGGCAAACTTCTTCACAAATTCTTTATTGCTTATTGACTTTCTGTTCAGATGATAGCAATGACATTATTCTCTCAATATACCAAAATAAATTAATTGTCATAGAAGGGTGTATATGTTCATAATTGACTCCTGCCTTCCTTTCAAGTACATCTTCTGCTATCTTGCTTGACCCAAAGAGTCTGATAAAGTTGTCTGAACAGAAATATCCACAGCAGTTTGAGATGTTTATGCCATCCTGCCTGCCTTTCAGCCACTGATCTCGCAGGATTCAAGTCTCATGTAGGTCACGCATTATGTCTACTAGCATACACAGACATCTGGGATACTTTAGGATGTCAGGTATATGGTCAAGTATTACAGTTAGGGTAGTATCTAATGCCCAATTCCAGCTACATTGTTCAGTCTTATTCTGCTTTGGTGGTGGGTCGGGGGAATTTGTGCACCATAAAATGTATTCCTCACTGTGTCACAGGTTCATACGGTGAAAGATTTGGAGATGTTAGATTTAAAGATTTTATCAAGGTGTTACAGAAAATTCAACATTTTAATCTAGACTCCAAGAAACCCAGGAGTCATCTTCATCAGCTTTACCGCTGGACACAGTAGTGACTCTGGAAACAAAGGCATTTTTAATTAAAATAGTATGTAGGCATGTTTTATCTTTCTTAAACTGGAATAAAATTGACAAGATATTTTTTCCAAATGAAAATACAGCCATTTGTGTGATGGCAATGAAGAGATATTGAACTACTTCCTGGCTGCTCTTCGCAATTTGTAGTACTAAGAAAGTCTTAAAGGGAAATTGATAGCGACAAATAGACATTTCTAAAATGTCAAGTCATTCTAAACATGAATTTTCATTTATTTATAGACTTACTCTGATATCTCAAATGTTACAGAGCTTCCTGTAGACAGTATTTAGCTTTCTATTAGGAATTTTAAAAAGCTCAAGTGCACTGACATCTTACATTAAGATAATGTTCCAGTAAAACATTTCACAAATAAATTATATACGATTAATGGTTGGCAAATTTTACTGAGTGCATGCTTCATACCCCAAAAAACTTTCTAGAGGTACTATTTGTTAAAAGAAAAAGTGGTCAGTGTTCTGAAAAAATCTAAAATCTAGTGCTATGACATAAGGATTAATTGATAATGCCACTGAAATACATATTTAATTTAATTTAATTAGTTTAATTTCATTTAATATTAGCCTGGTGAAAATGGCTAAATAAATACAATGTATTACTATGCTGTAAATAGAAAAGCATGAAATGAAAATCTTTCTTTTTATTCTCAATCTCATGAGCTTTAGTCATGGTGGAAATTTCTGACTTGTCAAGTTGCTAAGCTAAATAAAATTGTTAGCCAATAGAATGGGGCTTTTGTGTGGGAGTAAATATAAAACTTCACACAATTTTCTCCTTTATACTCAGCATACTTTAAAACTTTGGTATTTCAGTATTTATATGCCCCATAATCTAAATAGAAAACAGAAAACTCAAAAGATTTCTTTGTTTATGTATGAAAGAAAAAGGTTTGACGCCTTTGATAAAGAAAAGCTTCAACATTCCAAAGCAGAAATATATTCTGTTACAGTCTTGCACATTATTTTTTAAATCCGTTGAAGTAGTCATTATACAATATAAAAAGCGTGGCCTTCCTTTTTTTTTTTTATTTTCTTTAAAAAGATTTTTACAGAGTTACTCTACAAAAGAGAAACTTCCCTCTATTTCTTAATTATCCCAAAATACTTACTGTGTTTTATCTTTTCAGTGATCTTCTTGTCCCGGCCTTGCTCAAATACTTAGTAAATACAGAAAAAAAACACAGGGCCAAATGCGAGCTTTCTAACATTGATTCTCCTTTTTCTACCGGTAGAGTATCCTGTTACCCACGTTGATTACTAGTATCTAATCCATTTCAACTGTAAATGCCTAATTCACATCACTGAATGAATCTCTACTCCTTCAAGGTATTTGATAACTGCATTTGGTTTTATACAACTCTTGTTCTTACGGTAGCTTGAGTCCTTGACTTGAGTTGTGAATGCTCAACACCTTTTAAAATTGAAGCTTATGTTGGGGTTGAATATAAATCAGTATTCACTCAGCACAAACCAGTCTTGCTTATAGTAAAGTAAACAGAGATTGTATCATCAGCTTCCCAGGAACAGACCTGGGTGTGCTTCCAGCTGCCATAAGCTACCTGTAGTGAAGAAGATAAGATGCAATAAAAGTGCAAGCACTAGTTAAAAACTAAGAATGAAGTAGGAAAAAATAAGAAACAAATGAGAATTCTTCACTTAGATGTAAAAATCAGGATAATGTTCAAATCTCTGTTGTGTGCATCCACACTGGTATTTTTGGACAATTGGGGGTTTCTTTAATGTGATAATGGCATGCTGAACGTTAAAAACAGAAATGGAGAGAAATGGTAGAGTTTTTTTTTCAAGGCTAGTGATAACACAAGAATTGTTTAACTTTGAAATCAGTTTATGAAAAAAAAACCACAAACAAAAAGTAAGAGCCTTGTTTATTTGCATTTAACTTAGGTAATAGCACATTGCCATTCAATGAACCTTTCCCTAAAAGAGGAACGGAAAACTAAAATAACAACAACAACAAGAACAAAAATCAAAACAAACAAACAAAAAAACACCAATCATTTTTTCCCTTCAAAAATCTGGAGAGGCGCTGGTGCAAAATCTATCTCAGATTGACATTCAGATGATCTCCAGCAAATAAAAAGGGCACATTTGGAATGTCACCAGATCGGGTGTTATTCTGCCAGCAGCTGGTTGATTGCCTCATTCAGCTGCTGAAATGTTGAACCTCTAGGCTCTGTTAGTACCATCCATTTACTGAACATCTCAGATTGGCACATGCAGTTTTCAAACACTGTTTTCACTGGCACTTAGGCTTTTCTGGAAGAAACATTTCAAAATGAAAATGGAAAAGGAAGAACAGTGTTCTCTAATGCAGAGATGGCCAAAGAGTATTATTAAAATTATGGTGTGTTAGAGGAAAAAAATAAATAGAACCAGCAAAGATTACATACATGTTAAAAGACATTTAGAGCTGAAATGGCTTCATATAGATACAAAGCCTGAAGCAACAACAATATGTTGTGGAAAGAGGATGATAATAGGAAAGAAATGCTAAGTTTTATATTGGTTTAGTAAAGAAACAAATATGGGAGTGCTGACCTTAATGATGCATTTGGACACTATTCAGCATTTGTGGAATAGGTTACCAAAATTGCAATTTTCCTCCTTTGGATGATTTGTTTTTTTATATTAAGGTAGTGCCTAGATACTGGAAGGGAGATCAAGACTTCACAGTATTGGATGCCATAAAACAAACAAAAAAAATTATAAAAGCCAAGCCTACACATACAAAATACTGGGGAAAAAAAATACAAATAAACAAGTGAAAATATTCTGGAAAGTCTTAATAAATAAGCAGTTTCCTTGAATCAATTTTTGTATCACAAAAAAAGAAAAAAAAGAAAAGAGAAGAAAAAAAAACAAACAGTTCCTCTACTTTGCCATAATACAAAAACAAAGAGAAACTCAGCAAACTCAACAGCAAACAAGCTGAAAAAGTGATGAAAAATTTCATACAACGCATGTAATTTGTGAAAGTCATTAGCACGAATTATCAGCACTTGCTGGAGTTAATCATTGTACTCCTATATGAATGATCAAAGTAAACACAGTCATGAATGAAAAGTGGATTTCCATATTGATATTATTAGATCTTTGCTCTTACCTTTGACAGTATTAAGGGTTGACCAAAGGTTGGGTGTTATTAACCTCCTACCAGACTGGAACAGTAAAATGGTAAAGCTGTGAGCATGTATCAAACTCTTTCCTTGGCTCATTATTCCCAGAGAATAGGTCTGTACAATAGTTCTTCTACCCAAAGAACATTTCTGTACACAATTCAAAGTCGTACCACATTTTGTTCTATTCAATGCATATAAGAAGCCATTGGGAAGAGAGCAGACATTCAATTGACATCTAAGACATTCTTAGGCAATTGAGACCCTGTCATCCTTCCGGTACCCAACTTTATACACGGACTTTCCTTACCTCAGACAACCCGACCAGCCACACAAACGACACATGTAAAGATCAAGTGCTCCAGCTTGACTGAAGAGATAGTGAAAGTTGAGGTAGCTGCCAGAATTTAGCACCTGTGTTTAGCTACTGAAATTTGACCTCTGGGGTTTTTGTTGTATTCCCAGCTGCTGTTCAATAACTTCACAACAGCAATATCAAAGAAGGCAGCTTTGGAAAGAAAGCAGATTTAGTTGCTATATGCTGTTCTCTTGCTCCCCAGGGACTACAGCACTGCAAGGAATGGCACGTTAAACTACATCTTAAAGGTGACCAGAATGCAATCTGGTGGTAAAAGTAGAAGTGTCCTTGTAAATAGAAGAGAAAGTTGGTGCTGGAAGGCAGATTAAATATGAGGGACTCCAAGGAACTGGTTGTGGTCTGTCTTTTTAGCCAGTATTTCAGAAAATGACACATTAAGGTCTGAAATTTGCATGATATGTAGGCATGATCTGGATGTCACTTTATTGTGATTGGCTATTTCTTTTTGGCTTGCTGATTAGGAACAGCTGCTGGTTTTAATTTAAATTTCATATTTTATCTCTGGCAAAGATTCCCATGTCTCTGGATGGATTCCTTTTTTCAAGATTTTCATGCATTTATTACAAATAGAGAAAAATAATAGATAATGATTGTGAGATGCAAAGATACAGTAGGGCCAGGTGGCTTACTGTGACTCAGTGACCTTTCAGTATTAGAAAGCATCCGCTGCAATTAGTTATATTAAACCTTTGCAGCTGGGTTGCAACAATGACAGGAATATTGTCTGGACCCTGATCCTGCTATCTCAGAGCTACCAATAAGCCTCTTCACGCAGTGCAAGGGAGGCTATTAGACAGATTTCAAAGGACCTTCTTACTTGGATAAGGTCTGATCGGGTGAAAAAAACTGTTGGAGGATTCCTTGGGTAAGAGGTTGGTTTATGGAGACATTGCAGTGTTTTTGCTGTTTAGTGAATCAAATTTTGCTTATAAGTGGCCTTAAACAAACAAACAAACAAAAAAACAACACTATGCTTTCACAATTCTGGGTCCAAGCTATGCTTATTCTCAAATGTACCTAAAATAATTCATATTAAAGCACCAGCAGAAGGTCTTTGCTCTGTATGCTTTTAAAAGAACCTACAATGAGAAAGAAAAACAAACATAGCCCCAAAACCGTTAGCATACCTGAATATTGAAAGATTCTAGCTGTGAACAAAGACAATGATATAGAATGGCTTGGGTTAGAAGGGACCTTGAAGATCATCTAGTTCCAACCCCCCTTCCATAGGCAGGGATGCCAGACACTAGATCAGATTGCTCAGAGGCTCATTCAACCTGGCCTTGAACACCTCCAGGGATGGGGCATCGACAACCTCTCTGGGCACACCGTTCCAGTGCCTCACCAACCTCTGAGTGAAAAATTTCCTCCTAACATCTAATCTAAATCTCCCCTCTTTTAGTTTAAAACCATTCCCCCTTGTCCTGTCATTATCTGATTGAGCTAAGCATCGCTCTCCATCTTTTTTATAAGCCCCCTTTAAGTACTGAAAAGCTGCAATGAGGTCACCCCAGAGCCTTCTCTTCTCTAGGCTGAACATCCCCAGCTCTCTCAGCCTTTCTTTGTAGGAGAGGTGTTCCAGCCCTCTGGTCATCTTTGTGGCCCTCCTCTGGACCCGTTCTAACAGCCCCATGTCCTTCTTGTGCTGGGGACCCCAGACCTGGATGCAGTCAAAATGCATTTTTTTTCTCTAAAAAGGTGACACAAGGATGCTGAGTTATCGTTAATGTTTCAAAAGTCTGAGATGGAAAATATTGAGTGAAGGAAGAGCACTGCTGCCTCCTCCAGCTGCTCTGGCCCAGGACTGCTCATACTGCTTTCAGACATGAGGGGGGTGGGGACTATACAGACGACACCCAAAAAAATAATGTGTAAGCCTTGCCTCCCTAGGAAATAGAGCTAATGAAATCTTTCATGAATTGTATAGAATTCCTACAACATTTTTCCATCAAACAAATCCAGAGTTGCTTGACTGATCTCATGACAAACAAGTAGAATAATATAAAATGTAAATTATAGAGAGCCTATCAAAGAAACTGAATTCACCAAATGCTAATTACAACAAAAAGAAAATTAAAAGTTTAACAAGAGTGCATTGAAGGAATTTATTTGAAATGTATTCAGATATAACGCTTAATTGATACTGAGCAAGTTGAAGTTAGCTAACAAGACAAATATTTTTGATGACAGAAAATTAATGTAGTGGCACAGCAAAAGACTTTTTTATTTGCTATTTTGTATGTGTTATATGACAATTTAATTAAACATTGAAGTAATCCAGGCAAATAATTTCCTAGTGAGGTAAACCAAGAATGACCAACTTCCTTTTCTTTAAAGGATTGATGCAGAGTGACACTCACCTAATTTATGCTTTATGACTCTACAATCTTAAATTTTATGTCAAAATTAATGACACAAATTAGATTTCTAAGCGATGGTTTTTCCACCATCACACATTCATAGTAAGTCAATTCATTCTTGTGGGAAATCAACTCAAACAGAGAAACTATCCTGGTTCATTTGATGGTATTACTTTGTAATTTTTATAAAAGCATTTTGCTAACTCTCAGTTTAGGGGGGAAAATGAAAGTCTTTCAGTCCAGATCAGTTTATTAAAATAAATTTTGGAACATTTTGACTGATGCTTTAAGCATGCTGTCTAATTTGTAGCTTTTAACTGGAGCTAGTAGGAGAAACTCTCAGAACATGACGTGACTGAAGCAGTTTATTTGAATAAATTAAATACTGACATTTTCTCCAGCATTTTTGTTTGTTTGTTTGTTTTTGTTTTGTTTCTACTGCATTCTATTAGAATATTAACAGGCATAAATCTACTAAACTCCACTAATTTCCGCTTTCTATTCTTACAGTTTCAAATATGTGAAATGTTGTTTCCCTTGAAAACTAGATATAATTTCACAACTGGGTTCACTGGCTTAACTTCAAGCAGATGTATGGTATATATGTGTGCTTACCTGTGCATGTGGTCTGACAGCAGCAGCAAAAAGGCTAAAGTTGCTGTTTGTTACCTGATGTAACCTGATATCCCAGTAATTTTATAATGCATTTTCCTTCAGGTAAAACTGATCAAGGACGAGGAAAGGCAAAAGAGGAGGTCAACTTGCCTGACCTTGGAACAGGTCAATGACAAAAGTGGATCTGTATTGCAGATATCTTTGGTCTTTGGTTGGATGAGTTCCTCAAGGAACAGCTACCTGAGGGAAGCAGCTAATTTGCAAGGCTGACAGAAGTTGGAAATATTGGATGAGATCTTCTAAAACTGGATTTCTTCAGACATGTCTGTTTTTACAACCCCAACACTTACTCTTGATAGAATAAATATTCATTTCCATTTTTAATGTAAAACATTAGCAAATTTTTAAGTGACAGGAACATCAGAAATCTGCACTGTCTTCTTCTAGCCAAAGAAAGTGTGGTTCTAAGTTATTTTTAAGTGCTGCTGTTATTTTGCTTTTTTATTCATTGAGAAAACAAATATTTTCATTCCAACAGAATGTATCCATATTTAAAAGCATTTAAAGACTTTTTTTTTTTCTTAAGACTAATGTGTTTGTCCTTAAAGGGGTAATAAAAAGATATTTTTTGCATAATTTAGGAGCAGAGATCTCTGATAAAAAACATGGTAACACAGACAGATTTTCAGTGTAGAATACATATATGTGTGCATTCTTATCCACAACACCTTGCATCTTGTTAGCAATATTCTTTTATATTCTTTTTTTTTTTTTTCATTTTAAAAGTTTTTCAAAGGCTTCCTAAAATGTTCTGATGCTGATAAACATCTTTTTATTCTTTTTCTTAATCAAGCGTTGTGGTGTTTCAACACTGAGTGGCACCTAAGCACCACCATGTCGTACACTCATTCTTCCTAAAACAAACATACCACGAAAAAAAGCTTGTGGGGTGATCACTCACTCAATTACTGTTACAGGCAAAACAAGCTCAGCTTGGGGACGATTAATATAATTTTGTTGCCAACTGCCAACACACTAGAGCAAAATAGTTTTTTTAGGTAGATAGTAGAAATACTAGTAGAAAATAGTAGAAATAGTAGAAAACTACTTTCCCCCTCTGTCAACCCTGTACTATCTCTTCACCCTGAGAGTCACGGGGGAATTAGGGGTTGTGGTCAGACCATAACACTTAATCTCTGCCATTTCTTCATTGTCACTCTCTGCCACTGCTCCACTGTGGGTTCCTCCCCACGGGCTGCAGCTCCGGCCCGGGGCCTGCTCCTGCGGGGGCTCTCCATGGGCCGCAGCCTCCTCCAGGCCACATCCACCTGTTCAACCGGGGGCTCCTCCACGGGCTGCAGCGTGGAGATCTGCTCCGTGTGGGACCCGTGGGCTGCAGGGGGACAGCCTGCTCCACCAGGGGCCTCTCCACAGGCCGCAGGGGAACTGCTGCTGCGTGCCTGGAGCACCTCCTGCCCTCCTGCTGCACTCACCTTGGGAGCTGCAGGGTTGTCCCTCTCTACATTTTCTCACTCCTCTCTCCCTGCTGCCGATGCACAGCAGTAATCTGCTCTCCCAGAGGACTAACCAGCATTGCTCATTGGCTCGGCCCTGGCCAGCAGTGTGTCCCTTTTGGAGCCATCTGGAGCTGGCTCTTCTGTGATACGGGGCAGCTTCTGGGCCACTCCTGCAGCTCCTGCCACTACGAAAGCCTTGCCATGAAAACCCAGTGCAAACATACAGAACTGTTTCTCTCCTGTTCTGGGCTGACTTTGGCTGACTGCCAGATGCCAACTAACTGCTCTCTCATTCCTCCTCCTCAACAATATAGGGAGAGAAAATAGGATGCAAGAGCCCCTGGGTCAAGATAAATACAGGGAGATGATTTATCAGTTACCCTCAAAAAGAGCCTTGCTGAAAATTTACTTTATTGACAAAATAGTAATAATAATAAAAAAGAGTAATAAGAATAGCAGGAAATAAAAGACAAAACACTGGAAGAGCATCGCCCCACAGCTTTTATTCCTATGTCCAATGTCCCCCTTCACTCCCACCCCCTTTCTCCCAGCAGCGCAGGGGATGGGATGGGATGGGATGGGATGGGATGGGATGGGATGGGATGGGATGGGATGGGATGGGATGGGATGGGGGCTGTGCTCAGTCCCCCCAGCCCCTCTTGGCCTCCCCTTCCTCCTCACCCGTGGCCCTGCTCCAGCGGGGGCCCTGCCCCGGGCTGCAGCCCTTCAAGAACACCCTGCTCCCAAAGGGGCTCCCCACGGCCGCAGCTCCCTCAGGAAATGTCCCCCTGCTGCGGCGGGGGCCCTCCCCGGGCTGCAGGGTGGAGATCTGCTCCAGCGGGGGCTCTGCAGGGCTGCCAGGGAATCCCTGCTGCCTGTGGGCCTGAAGCCCCTCCTGCCCTCCTCCTCCTGGGGCCTGGGCCCTCCGCTGCTTCTCCCTCGACCTGGGCCTCCTCCTCGGCCTGTGCCCGCTCTGCCCTTTTCGAAATCTGTTCTCCCCGAGGTGCTGCCAGCTTGGTGCTGGGCTCAGCTGGGCCCTGCCATGAGGCCGTTGGAGCTAACTGGAACCATCTGAGTCTAGCACGGGGCAGCACCCAGCCAGCACCAGGGCATGGGCACACAATACAACCCCTATAAATATGAAATATAGACAGATACAACCTTGAAAGTTTTTCATTGAAATTTTGTTCATCAGACTGATTCAAGCTTCCCTCTGAGTAGTTGGTCAACTATGAACTTCTCTGTTTATCTAGAATGTTTTGCAGCCGATATATTTTACGTAAAGTTAAAGCAGGGCTCTGTGGGTAGAGATAGACCTGTTCTGGGTGGGAGGACTAAGCAGTCTGCTTAGTCTTTCCATTTTCTTTTGTTCCTATTGTATACTAAAGTAAGATATTGACATTTTATAGGAAGGAGAACAAAAACCAAAAACCAAAAAACCAGTCTCTACCATTTTGTGTTTTGGAATTCTTCCATAATACTTTGTCATGTTAAAGCAATCTGATAGAGATTAAGTGACAGAGAAGGAGATCTTGAAGTATTAAGAATGGTTGAATTTCTACGGAATACAGTCTGTGAAGAACAATCCATCTAAAGGAAGCTGTGCATCAAGGTACTAAGTATTTCCCTTTTTAAAACCTTTCCTTTTGGAAGAAGATTGAAACAAATGTACAGTTGTATCTCAAAAGTACCTAAAAGTACGATGATACAAATATGGGATTATGATTTTTTTTTTTTTTAATCTTTTTTTTTTTTTTTCCCTGAAGTAAATGGCCCAGTAATTTTCAGGGGAGATGTCCAGTATTGAGCATACCCTACCTTTGCATGAATAATAGGTAACAGAATCTAACTGAAGAATAAAATCTTGGACAAATTGCATCCGATAGAGTCCATTTACTTCACAAAATTTTTTTACATGCACACACAAAAAGTAAATACAACAGGATTGGTGACTGTGTATACCATAAGTGTCACTGATGAGGCAATGCAGAATGATGGAACTGTAAAACTTGTTGGCTGAAGGATGCACTTTAAGATCTAGAAGTACATATGAAGACACATACAGTCAGGTATTGATGAAAAACACCTGAAGCTGCAAAGTAATGACAGTAGGAGAGTTGAGAGCCACAAAATGATAATAATTTCATCTGCTGGCACTGACAGAAGACAAGAAAACATAAAGAAAAAAGTAATTGTGTATGTCAGTTAACCTTTCCTCCTTCTTTGCTGCCTCCCTCATTTGAAATATGGTGATCATCTCAGATTATCATTATATGTTTTACTCTGTGTAGGATGCCAAGAGAATAGACAGCTACAAATTTAAATACTGAAGTAGTTTAGCAGTGAGTCATACAAAGTCTGGTTAACCTAACAAAGGGTACAGCAAAGTATAAACCTTAAAATGCATAAGCTTCTTTCTGAACAGTAAGGATTAAAAATAGAACCGAGGAAGTAATTTGTAACAAGTTCTGAAGAACATTTTATTTCCCTTTAATCTGGACAAAAAACAATTGGCAAATTTTCTAGGTCTCTCGATAGTTTTCCAGCAAGAATTTTATCCTTGGTTCACAGACAGATAGCTGGTGAATAATTAGCTCCTTGAGCTCTAATTACAGAATCACAGAATCACAGAATCACAGAATCGTCTAGGTTGGAAGAGACCTCCAAGCTCACCCAGTCCAACCTCTGACCTAACACTAACAAGTCCTACACTAAACCATATCACTAAGTTCAACATCTAAATGTTTCTTAAAGACCTCCAGGGATGGTGACTCAACCACTTCCCTAGGCAGCCCATTCCAATGCCTAACAACCCTTTCAGTAAAGAAGTTCTTCCTAATATCCAGCCTAAACCTCCCCTGGCGCAACTTTAGCCCATTCCCCCTGGTCCTGTCACCAGGCACGTGGGAGAATAGACCAACCCCTACCTCGCTACAGCCTCCTTTAAGGTACCTATAGAGAGCGATAAGGTCGCCCCTGAGCCTCCTCTTCTCCAGGCTGAACAAGCCCAGCTCCCTCAGCCGCTCCTCTTAAGACTTGTTCTCCAGACCCCTCACCAGCTTCGTTGCCCTTCTCTGGACTCGCTCGAGCACCTCCATGTCCTTCTTGTAGCGAGGGGCCCAAAACTGAACACAGTACTTGAGGTGCAGCCTCACCAGAGCCGAGTAAAGGGGGACAATCACTTCCCTAGCCCTGCCGGCCACACTGCTTCTTATACAAGCCAGGATGCTGTTGGCCTTCTTGGCCACCCGAGCACACTGCTGGCTCATATTCAGCTGACTATCAACCAATACTCCCAGGTCCTTCTCTGCCAGGCAGCTTTCCAACCACTCATCTCCCAGCCTGTAGCTCTGCTTGGAGTTGTTGCGCCCCAGGTGCAGGACCCGGCACTTGGCCTTGTTGAACTTCGTACAGTTGACCTCAGCCCATCGGTCCAGCCTATCCAGATCCTCCTGCAGAGCCTTCCTACCCTCAAGCAGGTCAACACACGCACCTAACTTGGTGTCATCTGCAAACTTACTGAGGGTGCACTCAATCCCCTCATCCAGGTCATCGATAAAGATATTGAAGAGGACTGGCCCCAGTACTGAGCCCTGGGGGACTCCACTAGTGACCGGCCTCCAACTGGATTTGACTCCATTCACCACGACTCTTTGGGCCCGGCTATACAGACAGTGTTTAACCCAACGAAGCGTACGCCAGCCCAAGCCACGAGCAGCCAGTTTCTTGAGGAGAATGTTGTGGGAAACAGTATCAAAAGCCTTACTGAAGTCAAGGTAGACCACATCCACAGCCTTTCCCTCATCCACTAAGCGTGTCACTTTGTCATAGAAGGAGATCAGGTTTGTCAAGCAGGGCCTGCCTGTCATAAACCCATGCTGACTGGGCCCAATCGCTTTGTGCTTTGTTTTCTGGTGGAGCTGCATTATATTTTGGCATGATATTTTCAGTATTCCCTGTTATAGATAACAGTCCAGGTCAGTGGAAAATTATCCTTTTAATGATCTGATTTCTCCACGGCTGTTGCATCTGAATATTAAGTTTGTATAGCTTTCTTTTTGTATTAGACAGGACTTTGGTGGTGTTTAGGATGCTCTTCATGGACTACCTGAGCCTGAAAATTAATCACTTTATCTACTTTGGTGTATAAAATTTCACTCCAGTGTGAGTGGTAAGACAATTTGTTGCTGCCAAAAACTATGAAGAACCTATGACTTTCTGTATCAGAAGTGTGCAGTTCACATCACACTGCATGTTCACAGAGGACAATTAGGAAACGTAGTCAGAGAAGGAGGTGACCACACATAGTCTGCATGATGTCAGGATGCTTGTTCAGGAAACAAGAGACCTTATTTACCTCCCAGCTCCTCTAACCACCAAAGCTAAGCAATATTGTAGAAGGATGAGGCACATATTTACACATCCTGCAGCCAAAAATACCCATCACTTGTGAAAGATAAAGAAATCTGTATGTTATTACATAACCATGTAGCTGTCAGGGGCAAGGAAGCATGGCCATTTTAATGCTGTGCAATGTGAAGAGACACAAATGACTGTATATCCAGGATCTAACATGAAACAGAAGCCCTTTTCACTTTTTTTGGGTGAACTTGACAGAGAGGCAAAGTTATTTCTTGATGTAATTTGCTTCTGTTTTATTGAAAATTTTCATCTATTTATTGCGCTTGTTGTAAACAGGTATCTGATGCTGTGGCTGTAATGGTTCATTTCCTTATAAAGTTGAATCTTTGAAATCCTAGCTCTCAGCAAGCCAGATGAAATACCAAGTTCTCTTATTGCCTGTGGTTTTATCAATTAATGGCAATGTTGCCATAGACTGCCAAGGCAGTAGAATGGAACCTTTTTTGTGCATGTTGTAATTATTCCCTCTGAATCTGGTGTGTTAGTTTGTGTATAGAAATAAAACGAATAGTAATAATAAAGATATTTTAAATCTCATTTATTTATTTTTATTTTTTTTTCCTAGACTGTTCTACACTGTTAAACTCAATTGCACTACTTGACTTACATACACATTGTCTTTGTTTTCAACCAAAACTTAAAACTAATTACATTTGTTTTCCAGGTATTTTTACTATTCATATTTATTTTCATTTATATCTCTGCCGTTATATTATGGTTCTGTCCAATCACTGAAAATACAATCAAATATAAGATTTTCAGCATATTTCTGATTCCACTGATCAACAGAAGGATCCAGGAAGTATCAGATATCAAATGATGTACTAATTAAATTTACTGCTTTCTTCTCAGATAATAGAGATGGAGCAGCTTGCCCCAAAGGTAGTTAAACCTTGCAGTTCTGTATTTGATCTAAATAAATATCTTAATACACTAAATAACTAGCCTTCTTTCTCCAGATTTTTGTGAAAAGTAAAGGTCTTTGCATCTTACAAATGTAAAAATAATATATTAATTCAATTGCAGTGATAAGGGGATAAAAATCAGGGAAAACAAATTCTTACCTTGGCATTGTAGGCTGATGACCCAGATAACTGAAATAGTTTAATCAATGTAACAACTCAGATGGTGGTGAAAAATCTCCATGTGTCACAGATCCACACAATTATTTTTGCCACTTTAACTCTCTTAACTACTCAGCACCTATACAGACAGATAATGTCTTGGCAGTACGTTGTTTATGTACTTGAATTGCTAACGCATCTCCTGGTGGTAAAGAATGTCCAGTGTCTTGTGGCCTTCCTATGGTTTTGTATGTAAAAGGATTAGAAACATTTTAAAATATTTGAATTGACTGATACTGGATTAGCATTAGCTGAAGGGCACAGTGGTGTCATTAGGATTTTTGTCTCAGATGTATGGTTTATGTTCATGTTCCCCTAAAATCAACTGTGCTCAGAAAGCAAAGCATTTTTTTCTTGCTTGATAGTGGGGAGTGCATGCAGATGACAAGTGAGAACTATGTTTTGATACAGCCTTTTTTTTTCCTAATCATCAGCTCCTTCAGGGCACTGTGCTGCAGGAGGAGTGACTCCTTCCGGAACCTCCGAAATGGTTGCCCCATCATTCCTTCTATTGCCACAACAGCTGCAAAACAGTCAATCCTGGGCTGTAGCGTGAGCAAGGTATGGATGCTCCTCATGGTGGCAGTTCTGCATCTGACAGCATGCCCTTCCTAGGCAAATGCCTGCATTATCTTTGCTGAAAGCCATTTATAGAGGAAATTCCAGGAACGACCTTGCGTCTTTTTGGTCTTCTTGTATGAAGTTCTGTTTGGACCCTGGGGTTCTCGTAGTCCTTTTTCCCACTGTGACATCAGTGTGGGTTTTACCTGATGAATGCTTGGATAAGAAAAAAAAAAAAAAGAAAAAAAAAAGAAAAGAAAAAAAAAAAGGAAAGTGAAGGTGAAAAGGAAAAGGAAAAGGAAAAGGAAAAGGAAAAGGAAAAGGAAAAGGAAAAGGAAAAGGAAAAGGAAAAAAAGTTATGTTCTGACAGTCATGCAAAAAATTCTGTGATTCTGTTCTTCAAATGTTAATAAGTATTTTCTGTAGTGGTTCAAGCCTAATGATTTCAGTGGGACCATCCAAGCACTGTTCCAGAAGAACAAGTTATGCAAAATTTGTACTACTGGCACTCCTCACAGTATAAGGTAACCAGGGCATCAGAGTCTCATTGCACTTTCGTTTTCATGGCTACCTGACAAGACTTTAGGGAAGAAACAAATAAACAGATAAACAAACAAACTTTGTCCCTGTCTAATAACCTTGCTAGATTCAGTCCTACTGGGTGCTTTGTATTCTGATTTTCTTGCAGTACAGTGAATCATGTGTTTGGTTTTAACTACATGAAAAGTCCCAGCAATTCAAGCTAAATGTGTGTTCAAATGTTGCAATAAAGCTATGGTGTTCTGCACTTCACAAGATAAAGACTCTTCAGAGAATCCTGAAATCTTTCTGAAGCATTACTTAATTGATCTTTGTGATATCTGTGCAACAAAGGCAATATTATCCCATTTCTTAGGGCAGTGAGCTGAGCTATGGAAAAGCAAATGACATGATGCATCTGGGAAAGTGTAAAGCATAGAATTAAAATGTCTTCACTACCAATCTCATGGTATAAACACTAAACAATATTAAACACCCAAATGCCGTTATGCCTTCTTTCTGTAGCTCTGCAGACCAGTAAATACAATTTTGCCATTGTCAGAAACAAGACATGGGCTTCAAATTAACACTGTGAGAACAAATTTGTCAGATTTTGTTTCAACTTGATTTGGCCTGCCTGGAGCTTTGATTTAGCTTGTGCAGGGGTAACAGAAATTTCTCATTAGAAGATAGTTATTGCCTAATTTATTTTTCTTTTGCTTATCTTTGCATAATTGTGTGATACAGGCATGATTTTTATATAGACAGTGGTAAAAGTATTCTGTGTAAAGTGAACTACTTATGACCCTAGCATAATGATGTATTATAGAGGAGTACTGCCAGGGGATAATAGTGGAGGCCTCAAAAGGCTGTAGACATAAGGAAGGTGTTGCATCATGATTCTGAGAATCCGAAGGCTATAAACAACTCGACAAAGGTCAACTAGAGAAGTGCTGAGCTAGGAGGGGGAAACTGATTTTAGGGGTAGCAACAAGATAAAGAGCAAATATCTGACATAGATAAGGCACTTCACATACATTCAATTCAATACTAACATGGAGTAGCAGACCAAAGAAGAAACAAGAAACTGTATAACACCACTGAAACTGTATAAATTGTAATATATATATATTTTTTTCTGTAATACTTAGGTCTAGACTTGTAAGAATTCTTTGATTAGACTGTTAAGATTTCAATTACACTACTAAGACATGCTTGGCTTTACATATAAGGTATGTTTCCTTTTGTCCATAACAAGAATTTGAATATAATGTTTCTATGATTCCAAATAGCAGAAAATACACAGTCTACTCATTATTATTATTATTATTAATCATCATCATCATCATCATTTCAGTTTTTCTCTTCCAATTAGCAACTAATGTAGCAATCAAAACAATCACATAAGGGATAATCTCTATCTTTTGATAATATAACAAAATAACATCAATTTTAGTGATGGCTGTTAAAGTGTATTTGCATATATTTAATTTTTATAATGTAAAGCTGCACTCTGACTTCACAAAAGATTAGAAAATTGTTCCATTCAAATTTAACTAATTATTTGGTGGATTAAACCAAAATTATTTTTATTTTTCTCTATTCCAAGACAATCTCTTCCACTGACAAAGCCAATGATCTGAAATTGTTTGTTTCTTTGTTTGTTTGTTTTTCATTCCTGCTTTGCAGTCCTATTTTGTTCCACGTGCAGTGTAGGAAAAGTCTTAAAGTGACGTTAGTCTGAGTTATAAGTAGCTACTCCAGATGGATTAACCAAAAGAGAGGTGGAATTCATCTGACTTGATGACTTGACCAGGATGAATCAAGTTGTTTTAAAACAGACATTTATATTTATTAGAGATGTTCTAAGGTACTGAGGATATCTGCTCTCAGGTGGCAAATACAGCTCAGGACTTGGGAGAGCCACACTCTTCTCCAGCCCCAGATGAAGGCTACCACACTGTGGCCAAAATGGCACCAAACACTTATGTGGAAGCAATCTCAGCTTGTTGAGCATTAAAAATAGATTCTTTGAGCAAGTTGTCCGTGTTACTATTTTGGTCATTATAGTGCCCTGGTTTGGGTTAGAATAGAGTTAATTTTCCTCCTAGTAGCTGCAATGATGCTTTGGTTTGGATGTAAGATGAGAATAATGCTGATAACACACCGACATTTCAGTTGTTGCAGAGCAGTGCTCACCCAGAGCCAAGGACTTTCCAGCTCCTCATGCTGCCCTGCCAATGAGGGGCTGGTGGTGCACAGGGAACTGGGAGGGGTCAGAACCAGGACAGTTGGCCCAGATGAACCAAAAGGATGTCCCACACCAAGTGATGTTGTACAGAGCAATTAGTGTGGGAAGTTGGCTGGAACTGGGGGGACTGCTGCTCAGGGACAAGCTGGGTATCAGTTAGCGAGTAGTGAACAATTGCATTGTGCTTCACTCGCTTTGTACATTCTATTATTATTATTATTATTAATTTATCTTCCTTTTCTGTCCTATCAAACTCTTTTTATCTCAACCCACAAGCTTTTACCTTTTTTTTCCTCCTGATTCTTTCCTCCATACTGTTGGGGAAGGGACATGTGAGCAAATGGCTGTGTGGTGCTGAGCTGCCTGCAGGGTTAACCACAACACAGAGAAACAGATTTTAAAAGACACTTTTAAGAAAGATGCACAGTCTTTCTTAAAAAATGTCCCTAAGTTGGGGCCTAAAATGAGCCAGAGGACTTGCAGGTGAAAAAATGTATCTCTCTCCAGTAAGTATTGCACAAAGGTATAGTACAACTAGTTATGCTCCTGCAGCTATACATTAAGTGAGATGAATACCACCTGCCATGATGGCTACCAAATTCTGTTAAACTGAATTTCTGTCACTTCTGAACCAGTATGTTAACACATTTTCAAATATCTCTTCTAAAGTCCCTCTGCCAAAGCAGTTACCAGGAAATACTTGATCAAGTGATGATTACGGTTAAGTATAACCATCATTCATTTTGCTTGTTCATTATAATACTTTTTTAATGACTAAAGTACATGAAAAATGATATATTGTTTGATTTTACTCCCATTATTATCCTTTTTTATTATGGCTGTTCCATTTCTCTACTATTTTCATGAAAATATTTAATGGAAGAACTTCACTGAATTATGTCAAATACTTTTCTGTGTTAGTGTATGTTTGTGCTCGTATTTTGACTTCACACAGTTTAGTAGCCCAAACAGTATGAACTGTTCTCAAAGTTGGATAGAATTACTCATTTGTACAGGAGTAGTGCTGCAGATCATCACCTTCATAGTTATGTATGTTTATCCATTACATCCTAAAAGTGTACAGTACTTATTATCTATGACAAAGAGAGCTAGCATAATAGTTCCATAAGCCATACCTTGTAGCTAAGTGATGCTTCTGAGAAATATATAAATCTAGGCTGTTTTTTTTTTTTTTTTTTTTTTTTTTTTTAAAGAATGACATATATCTTCACTGTGCATTTCCTGGGAAAGGAAATGTGATTATTGAAAATATTTGGTATGAAGTTATTGATGACTTACCAGGGATCACACAGCAAATGGATGTGAAGTTTAAGTTGGGAGTTCAACTGCAGTTTAAGACAGCTGAATACGCTATCCTTGTATGCAATCCATACCTAATTTCCTGTTATAATCAGTGGAATTTTGAGTACTTCAAACATAGAGGAAACTCATCTTAAAATTACTGACATGTTAGATGAATGATCCTCTGAACTCCTATTTTTCTGCGTGAGGGATGCAGTCCAGTTCTCTGCACACAGGCACCTATTGCCGCTTATAATGTTTCAGAGTATGCAAAATATCCATGGTGCTGGCAGGTATAACACAGGAGAGCTCTAATCCACGCATTTCTAGAATAGATGCTAAAAATCAGATAGAATGCCCAGCACATAAACTACAGCATTTATGTGAAAAACAAATTAGGTAAGAGCATCAGTAGGAAGAATATGGGGGCCTCTGTACGCTGATAGGAAAATTATTCCTAGATAAGTGTTGATTTAACTTTGATGGTTTGTCAGATTTCAAGCTCCCTTTTCCATAGCTGTGTATGTGTGAAGCTATAGAACTCAAAAATCACAAAAACGAGAAAAAGAATTTCAATTTTATTCATAATTTCTTTTTTTTTTCAGTTTATTCCCATTTGAATTTCAAATTTTTAGCCGTCATCTCATGTAAGTCTATTCTTACATATAAATACCTTTAAAATGATTTTACTTTTATTAGAAATAACAGGCGTCTGAGAACTTATTGAGAACTTATTTATTTACCCTGTTAAACCATTTTTTTTTTTTTTTAAGGGGGGATTTATTTCAAGGTCAGGGTGAGCTGGAAAGGAAAGCGAGAGGCCCTTCCATGTGTGTCTAGTTGAGGGAAATCACTTTGGATGACAGTTTACTAACATTTTTAGCTCTACTCTCTTCTCCTATGCAGTCTACTTCAGTGCCCTCGTCACTGAGTTCCTTCAGAGGTTAACATGTTATGTTGTGCAGAAATTATGCAGACCAAGAAATATTTTCTAATGCAAGCTGCATCAATACTTTAATCTTGTAAACTTTCTCCATTACATTAAACCCTTGATTTCAAAAAAAGAAAAAAGAAAAAAAGGTTTTGTTAAATCAGGCAGCCTAGTTAGGGCTTGCCTTTGAGACGACATTTTCTATATGCTGTGAGAAAATACTAAACTCATGGTATAAGAAAATATTCTGATGTATAGTCACCTTTAAAGTTGATTAAGCCTTGCAGAAATAAAGAATTCCTTGCAAAAATCCTTGTAATATGTGCTAAAGATCCAAATCCTCTTGCAAAGTTGTGTTCAGATTTATTTATTTTTTTTTGAGGAAAAAAAGGGTTTAAAAGAGCTTTATAATTTTAGGACCTTGACTCAGAGTGATTGTAAGCTTAGCCTTTTCTAAGCAATGCTCATGCATCTGTTCTCCTTCATGACCTAAGCTCTTCTCCAGCCAAGGAAACTCTAATGTCAGTTTTCGCCTTCATTGTCATACCCAGGAAAGCCCCTTTTCATTCATTTGGGCAGGATCATCGAGGAAAATATTGGGTTTCCTTTTGAACCAGTAGAGTCTGGTGTTTGATTTCTACCACTCTTTCTAAGAATATTAATCCTTAATGGTTCAGCCCTGAAAAAAGACTAGTATTTCTCTTTACTTGATCCTGTCTGTCCTTCAGTTTGGAGTGAGAGGTTTTATTAATAATCTTTTTTTCTCAGGCATGGGTTATATCTACACTTATTCAGAGCTCAATACAACAGACATTCAGTGCTAACTGCTATTACAAATCCTAGCCTCTTTGGTTGTGCTTTGTTCCCCTAAGGAGACAGGAGATCAAGAGTCTTTGAAGTGTCTTATATGCAGGAGGGAAGAAGAAAGATACACAGAGAGTAAATATTTTTATTTATTATTTCATTGGTAAAAGAAGCCATAAGAGAATTAGAGGCCTCAAAAGCTATGTTTTACAGCCCTAGTTGCCGCTTGTGTTACAATAGGATCCAGCTAGAGGATCCAATTAAAAGAGGTGAGTTCCACTGTTTTGGTTCCTAGACAAACATAAATGGAAGACAGATCCACACACAGAAGTTTAAAATCAAAATAGAAAAGAATTGAGGGAATTAAGTAATTTTTTTTACCAAATATGGAACAAAATCTTACAGGGCTAATGCTCACCTAGAAGAAACCGTGGAATGGGTCAAAAGAAGTTGACAACTAGGCAGATGAGAAAGGGAAGGTGAGATTTCTAAGTTCTTCTAGAGGTGAATTCGGTTTAAGTAGAACAAACGAATGAACTAAAACCAAAGACCTGTGAGTGGGAAAGAGAGCAAGCAGAATAATGGTGGATACACACCTAGCTAGGACTATGGAGAGAATTCATGGACAGCATGGAATGGAAAATAACTGTGAAGTTTGTCTACATACTGACCATTTTCTGGATTTTTCAGACTGAACAGGCAGCTCAAAACTTTGTGTGTGCTATCCATCACTGCACTGGACATTACCTTACATAAAATAGAAAAAGTATTTGAAAGTCATACGCATAAAGTTCAAATAATTCATCATGATATATTGATCTAACATTAAAAATATTGATCTAAGCTGAAAACAAAATTATAAATTGCCTTAAAGTATAAAAAAAATTGATAAAAACTTTGGAAAAAAATGATTTTCACATACAAAGTCTTTTCCAGCAACAGAAACATTTCATGAATTGTCTATTTCAATTTGTTCTACATTTTATAACATAGTCCTAGTTCCAGAAAAGGTAAAATAATGCAAATATGAACAGATGAAGATATATCAGAAAGCAAAATATGAGAAAACATATGAGAAAAAAATATCAGAAAGCAAATAAGTAAGACATGGATGTTGATACACTGCCATTTAAGAAAAAAACTTTTTTTCTTTTTCTTTTTCTTTTTCTTTTTCTTTTTCTTTTTCTTTTTCTTTTTCTTTTTCTTTTTCTTTTTCTTTTTCTTTTTCTTTTTCTTTTTCTTTTTCTTTTTCTTTTTCTTTTTCTTTTTCTTTTTCTTTTTCTTTTTCTTTTTCTTTTTCTTTTTCTTTTTCTTTTTCTTTTTCTTTTTCTTTTTCTTTTTCTTTTTCTTTTTCTTTTTCTTTTTCTTTTTCTTTTTCTTTTTCTTTTTCTTTTTCTTTTTCTTTTTCTTTTCTTTTTCTTTTTCTTTTTCTTTTTCTTTTTCTTTCTTTTTCTTTTTCTTTTTCTTTTTCTTTTTCTTTTTCTTTTTCTTTTTCTTTTTCTTTTTCTTTTTCTTTTTCTTTTTCTTTTTCTTTTTCTTTTTCTTTTTCTTTTTCTTTTTCTTTTTCTTTTTTTCTTTTTCTTTTTCTTTTTCTTTTTCTTTTTCTTTTTCTTTTTCTTTTTCTTTTTCTTTTTCTTTTTCTTTTTCTTTTTCTTTTTCTTTTTCTTTTTCTTTTTCTTTTTCTTTTTCTTTTTCTTTTTCTTTTTCTTTTTCTTTTTCTTTTCTTATTTTTAGTTTTATTTTTCTCTTTCCTTTTCCTTTTCTTTCTTTTATTCTTTCGTTTCCTCTTTCTCTTTATTTTTCTCTTTTTGGATCTGCAGTACCATATACCTGTGATAACTACAAATAATAGAAATGAGTTCTTAACACTGGATGTCTCTGTGCCAGTAATTATGAATTATTTTCACAGGAATGTTATAAAATTACCTACTTAAAGGGCCTTTCTGAGAGTTTTGTCGTCCTCTGTAGTAGTAGTGAGAATAGCTGTTTATTAATTCAGCATTTCCATCTATAAAACTAAGAATTCCATCCTCACACTGTAGTTCTATTTGGGGTTCCTGGTATGTCATTTATTTATTTATTTATTTATTTATTCCCAGTAGACCAGGAGCTTCACATTAGAAGCAGAGAGTAAAGAGTCACTGCAGTAGTAAAGATCCTACCTTTACACCCTTGTGTAACTTCAGTAGGAAGAAATAGGAGTGAGTAAAAAGGAAAAAAAATAAATAATTTAAAAATAAAAAATGCAGCTGCCTAACTGCCTGTAAACTTAGCAGACCTGGCTCTGAAAAAAACACAGAAGAAGAAAAATTCTGAAGACAGGTGTTATTTTTACTGACATTCTTCATTCTTTAGTTAGACACTGTTTCAAAGTGTTTTCTTATGCTTGAATGATCAGGAATAAATAAATTGAAGTGAAAATGTGCTGGATAAGTGTTATTAGCAAAAAATATAGATTGCTAGTTGAAGTGATGTTTCACGATACAACACAAAAAAATAAAGTAAAGCAAAACTCTTGAGTTTGCAATTGGTTTGCATTGAAAAGTCAATGAGTATTGATTTTAATATGAACTGTTTGCTTTCTATGGCTATATATATAAAAGATTTTCATGGTTTCAAAAGAATAATATGACAATTATAACTGTAGAGTATTTTTCTCATTAGACTAACTAAAAAATATAATAAAACTGCTATAGAGCTTTCAAAGATGTAAGGCTTCTTATCTATTGAAATACAGGGATCAAAATGTTGATTCTTCTTATACTGGCATTTAATTGAAATTTAAACTAAATCAAAGAGACTAAGAATAAATGAGAATAAGTGAGTGGAGTATTTCTTTCAATGTCAATGACTGGCTTTTGCAGCCACTCTGAAAACACAAGTGTTTTGAGAAATCAGGAAAGGCAGGACCTGCCAATAAGGGTATGGAGCTCAGGAGCTTGTTTGCTAATGGAAAATCCCTTTTCTCTCTGGCTAAAATTGATACAATTAGTAGCTCCCTACTCACAGGTCTTTGCAATACTATAAAAGATGAAATTATTCCATAATCAAAGAAGGACGTGAGTGGGAGTAAATGTGTATGTGTATTTGATGGGTATCACCAAGGTTGGTGATTCAGAGGCTTCCTGAACCAGAAGAGTTGTCTTCGTATTTAGTAGAATGTGGTAGATATTTGCCTCTATAATTTGTCTAATCCCTGTCAGAAAGTTTCATTTCTTAGAAATCCATTAATGCTGAAATTTTTCTATCTTTCCCTATTCACTTTCTCCATGCCACACCTGATTTTACAGACCTATATTGCACCCTTTCAGTGTGACTCCTTTCCCCCACACTCAAAGCTGTTGGTTTTCAAGCAAAAGACTCTTTGTCTTATCAATTGATCCTCATACAGAAACTGGTACGATCATTCTTTCTTTAAAATGAAATGGTTCAACCTTTGCTATAATACATCCATTCATAATCTCACTCTTTATAATACGAATAGGGACATATTCTGCCATAGATACATTCACACAATTCCTTTCAAGAGGTATAGGAATGTTCCATAAGGCAACATGAGCTGTAGTGTCTCTGTGTACACAACCCATGAAGATTAGAGAGGTGCTATTTTATCATGTCTGTGCTTCTTTCACAGCTCTGTTTATGTGAGATGACCACTTTTTCTGCAGCTGAAATTTGTCAGAATGAGCAACAAATTTTAGTTACAGAAGTGTAAATACTGCACTTCCTAGAGTAATGTAAACAGAACTATTGTTGACAGATAATAGGACTCTGATATCAGTTCTACCTCCTCAGATCACATTCTGCTGTAGGCAAGTAGATTGTTTCCCCACATTAACCCAGATATGTAGCTTGTTGCTCAAGAGACTAGAGAAAATTAAGGGTTCTTCTGGGTTTTATAATCTGCGTTTTTCTCTCTCTTATAACAACCCAAATATTCATAGATAATTAAAGGCATGAATTATTTACTTTCACTTTCCAAATGTATGTGTGTTTTTAGAATCCTGTTAGATTAATTATATATCACATTAACATTCATTCTTGCAATTAACATTCTGTTATCTGAATGGGTAGTAATTACTGTTTACAGATTAATGGAGTCTGTTAGCTATCCAGATGCTTTTAGTCAGTTACATTTGGAGATGGTCAACACAGCTTTTAAAAATTTCTTTCTGGTAGGTGATTCTGACCATCTCAGATGCTACTTGTGCTGCTGAGATCCATGTGATACAGTTGTTCAAAAAGAGATTGCAATATGTTTTGTATGGGGCTGAAGTGTAAACCAATTCAGTAACCGATGAAGAACGAAAGAGCTTGCTTGCTAAGAGTTATAACTCAGCATGAGAACCTGAGCTGAAGTTGCTGAGCACAAAAACGGAGGGATTCTGGCAGTCAAGGAATCTCTTCACTGAGTCTCCTGTGCAGCTGCATCTGTTGACTTTCATAATGCTCTGTGCCTAACGTACAGAGAAGGGAATAAGGGTGTGGTGTCTTGGCTAGGGATGCCTTTAGCAGCTAGCTGGCTGGATTACAGTTTTATTGTAATAAGTGCCAATGCTCTGCATTTTAGTGCAAAAATATAAATTTATTTTTAAATAGATTTTCACTAGGTTGAAATTTGCAAAGCTTGCAATTTTATTTTCATTTTACAGAAGGAAATAATAGTACATGCACAGCTTATTTTGCAATTTAATGTTACATAGTGATAAGCATAAGGCCAAGTCTTCAAAGAAACGTAAAGACTATGACTCATAAATCTGAGCCATCTTAGGTACACCCATGAGTATCAGTCAGCCCAAGTAGTAAACAGCCTTCACAGAAGCTGTCACTCTAAATCAGGAACTGTCTTTCTCCCCTTCTCTTACGAGACCCTAGAAACTTGCACGGCAACTATAGGTCAACAGGACTGTGGTGAGTAAAACTTGCCTAAGCCTAACCTGCAATAGTAAAAACATTTTTTTTTTTTTCTCCTGGGAGGAGAAAGAGTTGGGTTGGTATCTATTAACAATAATTCCAGGTTTGGATTTAGACTTCTCTAAGAAATGGTTGGTTTAGCTGCCTAAGTCCTAGCTGCCAAAATACTGGGTATAACATCTGTTAATTTTCAAAATCATTAGCCTCATACACCAAATAATAAAGCAATAAGCATTAATGACATAGACAGTGGTATAGAGTGCACACTCAGCAATTTGCAGATGATGCCAAGCTGAGTGGTGCAATTGATACAACAGAAGGAAGAGATGACATCCAAAGGGACCTGGACAAGTTTGAGTAATGTGCCCATGTGAACCTAATGAGGTTGAACAAGTCCAAGTGCAAGGTGCAGCACTTGGGTCAGGGCAATCCCAGACATGAGTGTAGACTAGGAGAAGAACTCATTGAGAGCAGCTCTGCAGAGAAGGACTTGGGGGTTCTGGTGGACAAAAAGCTTGACATGAGCCAGCAGTGTGTGCTTGCAGCCCATAAGGCCAACTGCATACTGGGCTGCATCAACAGAGTGGTGGCCAACAGGTCACAGAAGTGATTGTCTTCCTGTTCTCTGCCCGTGTGAGGCCCCACATGGAACCCTGCATCCAGGTCTGGGGCCCCCAGCACAAAAAGGACATGGGGCTGTCAGAATGGGTCCAGAGGAGGGCCACAAAGATGACCAGAGGGCTGGAGCACCTCTCCTACAAAGAAAGGCTGAGAGAGCTGGGGATGTTCAGCCTAAAGAAGAGAAGGCTCTGGGGTGACCTCATTGCAGCTTTTCAGTACTTAAAGGGGGCTTATAAAAAAGATGGGGAGCAACTCTTTGCTCAGTCAGATAATGACAGGACAAGGGGGAATGGTTTTAAACTAAAAGAGGGGAGATTTAGATTAGAAGTTAGGAGGAAATTCTTCACTCAGAGGGTGGCAAGGCACTGCAACAGGTTGCCCACAGAAGCTGTGGTTGCCCCATTCCTGGATGTGTTCACGGCTAGGTTGGATGAAACCCTGGGCAACCTGATCTAGTGCCTGTGGCGGGGGGGGTTGGAACTAAATGATCTTCAGACATTCCTTCCAACCCAAGCCATTCTATGCTATCATTATATTTTAACTATGCTTTTATTTATGAAAAGTGACAAGGTCTCTCTAAGATGATTGACCACTTAATGAGAGGAAGAAGTTTTCACTCTGTATATGCTTGAGGTCCATTATATAAATGTCGATGAAACAGCAGGAAGAAAGAAGGCAAAGAAGGAAGACTTTGGGAGGTTCTGGGTTGTCTGTACAGTCTGGAAGCATTATGGGTGGATGTAAATAGCCCAAACTTGATATTTAGCAAAGTAAAAATGAATTGGTAATTTAATAATATTCAGACAGATGGAAGAGTGAAAGTGTCAATTCCTCAAGCAGGCACAGTGTGTCACAAATCATAATGGTACTCTGTTGAGGTAGTGCCAGGTGAAAACAGTGCAGTTGTACTAGGTAAAATGTCATCACAAAGAATCAGAAGTAGAAACCCCCAGAAGGCACTTCATCTGACTGAAGGTAGAAACTTACCTTACAGAGGGATACATTGACCTCCCTCTCCAGGCAGCCATATCTCTAGGAAAATGGATATTTTATTTGAACTTGAGGCCTCTCTTTCAGGCTAATACTCAGTGGAATATACACCGCCCAACGAGAAAAACTGTCTAATGTTGACTTGGTGGGTTTGGATTCTGTTCTGCCAAAATCTGCATATAATGTGGATGTTTCTTCAATTAGATTCACATTAAAAGCACTTTATTAGAGATATCACATAGTATGTAAGAGGTAGTAGAGTCTTATAGAAACCTTTAAGGATCTTTAAGTCGTTTGCCTCGTACAAGGGTTTATGGCCCAGACAGTTATGGAGATATGTGCAATCTCACAGTGAATTTAGAGAGCTACTGGGTTAAGAGATTTGCCATATGTCTTCAGCCCTCCTGTAAGTGACAGTGGTTCTATTCATATGTACCTTGTACAAGTCCTGAAGAAAGATGGCTAAAAAAAGGGTTTTGACAACAGAAATATATCTTTGTTAATAAGCTCCTTTGGAAATCTGAACAATCTTCCAGGATGTCTTCCCTTTTCATTTCCTTTCTCTGATATTAATTAATTTTCTGATCATCACTGATGGATATGTTTCAAGTAAGCCATAGTATGTCAAACTGATTTATAGAATAAACCCTCTATTTACTATTCCTGGATCCTTCTCCAATTAATATTGTAAAGAGTGTGCTATTTATACAGTCAGGGAGGCAATTCATCAGAGCAATCACAGATACCTCTTCCACCCTTAGCAATAGTAGTTCTTAAAGTAAAACTCCAATAAATACCTGAAGACTCTTTTAGTCACAGGCTCACATATATAGCTTCAATATTTGTAGCTGGAACTGATTTTGAATTTAGTGTGTATCTACATTAATCTAAGTTAGATTTGATTTTATGTTATCTATCTGCTAATCTGTCAGTCAATCAAAAAAATATAGAATCAACTGGGTTGACAACAAAGACCCTATTACTTTTGGTCTTGAACACATGATTTTTTATCCCTGAAATGACAGGTTAGCACCATTAGATCAAAACACCTGTGGGAAGAAGGGGACGAAGAAGGAGCTATATTGTGGTAGTCAGGGAAAAGACTACACATATTCTGAAATTGTTTTAAAAAAAATATGGTTCTAGATTTTTGTCTGGGATCCATCTCAAGCAGATCAAGCTTAAGAACAAACTACTGAAAAAATAGGTAAACATTTTGAGCATCCTATCAAAAAGAATGTTTGAAAGGTGCGGTTCTCCACAGGTATTGTGCTGCAAAGTGGGTTTACAGACTATAATTCCAACTTCTGAACAGGACAAAAGAAAATGAAAAATAGAAGCTAACCAAACTGATTCACATCACCTTCACAGCTGAATTACTTTGATTTACAGGGACTGAATATTTTGACCATTGAGATGAATTATGTGGATGTGACTTGAGAGTTATTATGCTGTCTGCCCTGATCTTCTATGAAAGGTTGCTGCCATGACAGCAGGGTTGGTAGAACAAAGTACCAAATCCTCAATTTCCATGTTCACACATTGGTGTATTATTGCTAATACCATAGGTGTTTTAAGGGGGTCATGTTCGATATGCATTGTAACAGAGTCAACAAAGTAAAATTTCCTAAAATGATCAGATGAGTTATCTGGCACTGGCAGAGAACAGACATTGATGTTAGTCAAACACTCAGTTTAATCTTGTTGCTCTATATTGAGTCTATTATCTGTTGATGGGTGGCAATAAGTATTATTAGCAGGCAGAATGAACATTAGGGATCCAGAAATTGTACTAAAACATCTGTTTTTCAGATATCCAATTAATAGGAATGGTCATTAGCAGAGTAGTTCTCAAAAAGATACAGCAAGAGGTCAGGAGTTTTCTTGATGTAACTGTATTTCATTTCCATAAACCCAATTAATAAAATAAAGCCTTTGACTTTTTCAGGGAGTTGGGGTAATGGGACATGGAGATTTCACAGTAATTCATTGGTTTAATTTAGCCTGTGATGTCTGCAGAACAAGTAGTTACCAGGTAGTGACCAGTGCAAATGAAAGCGCTGATTTCAAATGGGCATGGATCCCCAAAGTTATTTTTTTCTCTTCACACCTAGTGACAGATTTGATATTCAGTTATATTTTCAGCTACAATTTATGCAGGCACATAAGTGAGTAACATCTCACCCCATATTAGTGAGCAGAGCACTTGAAGATTAAAGCTGGAAAAAAATAAATAGATTTGAAGTTTCTCTAAGTCTGATGAGGTATATGTGCAAGGGTTAACTGGACTTTAAAAAGACAGAGATCAGTCCTACTGGAGTATTTATATCCGAAATTGGCCATTTGAGCTTTATTTCAGATGTCATCAAAATTTCTAATTAAGAACTTATGCCACAGCGAGAAGCCTTTAACTAATACTGAGGGAACTAGTTGCTCCCATTCTGGAGCAGTTTGCTCCTGACGGATGGACCCCGTGGGACGGAGCCGTGTGGGAGCAGTTCCTGAAGAGCTGCTGCCTGTGGGCAGCCCCCGCGGGCTCAGTTCGGGAAGGACGGCATCCCGTGGGAGGGACCCCATGGAGCAGGGGCAGAGAGGGACCGTGAGGGAGCGGCGGAGATGAAGTGTCAGGGACTGACCGCAGCCCCCATTCCCCCATCCCCTGCACTGCTCGGGGGGAGGAGGTGGAAGAGAGTGGATGGAGGGAAGGAGCTTTAAGTTTGCTTTTAGTTTCTCACTGTTCTAGTCCACTAGTGATAGGCAAGAAATTATCTTAATCTCCCCATATTGAGTCTGTTTTGCCTGTGACTATAATTGTTGAGTGATCCCCCTGTCCTTATCTGAACCCTTGAGCCCTTTCCATTGTATTTTCTGCCCCTTTCTCCTTTGAGGAGGGGGACTGAGAGAACAGTTGTGGTGGAATTCAGCTGCCCAGTTGGGTAAAACCACCACAGGAGCCAAGAGGAAAGCCCAGGCTGAATGCCTCCTTTGCACCCTCTTTCCTCTTTCATGACATGATTTTCAGACAAGAGAAGCATGTTTGTATAGGCTGGCCTACAGGACTCCCAGTCAAGAATATCAGGAGACCTGGCTTACTGGTGTATTATGTAATGTGTCTGCTTCACTCTAAAAATATACTAGAATTTTGTATGAGAAGCTATACCTTTCTGTAGCTGTTTAAGAATATTCACTTCTCTGTTAGATTAATCCAACAGACACAAAACAAGTCCCTTTCCTTCATTCTCTGTTCCAGCATTGCTGATTGTTTTTAATTTATTTCAAATAAAACACAAAATTCTATGTTGCAATTGCTGATAGACTGGAATCTTCATTTTATACTTAGGTGGAACATTGGCAAGTGATCAAAATGGGAGAAACTTAATACTGTTATACAGTTCATCTCTACATTTCTTCTGTTCCTTGTTGCATTAGAACATTTTCTGTAAATTGAGTTTAGGAGAAATAAAACAAATGCAGTCAAGATACCATCAACAACTTAGAAGATTTTGACTATGGAAAGAAATGTTTTTACTTAAAATAGAAGTTACAAAAACCCATTTCCCTTCCTGTTATCTATATCCAGGTGGTGGTGGTCCTGTCTCTTTTTAAGTGAGAACAAGATAAACAATGAAAATTGATTTCAAGAAATACTCTTCAACTATGAAAATGAAAACAAAACAAAACAAAATGAGAAAGTTACATGCTGCGTTATGTTTCCTCATATTGCTGAACTCTACCAGCCGCTACATTGAAGATCATTGGAAAAGGAGAATTGTCTTTTATATTAAAGAACTGTGATTTATGTTATTCAGTTTACTCATATCACATGATGACAATAAGCAGATAGGTGACGGTGATTGGCCTATAGTAAAAAAAATAATTCACAGAAAAGGCATAAACAAACAGTTGGGTTAAGTATAATGAACAATCTATCTGAACACTGAATTGGTTTTTTGATTATTTTGACTCCATCAAGTTAATAATATCCTCTTCTTTATTTTCCCATCTAACAGGCAACTAAATACATGAAGGACATCATCCTTCTGAAGCTGGAAATATGGTCTACATTCAGGGAAGAACTCAAGTATAAGACAATTTTTTGCCATAGTCATTTCTCAATAGGGAAGGGTCATCAAACCTGTGCACAAGTTTAAACTTGTGTTTTTACACCACAAAACTCAAAAGAGGACTTGTCTACTTGGGAATAGAACAGGAACATATTTAAAATAACCACAGTCTCACATCTTTTACAGTATTAAATAATGGTGAGCACAAAAGCCCTGTGGTCTTCTTTCCTCCAAAAAGAACTGTGCTGCCACAAATGTTTACCCATTAGGTTACAGGGAATCATTGCAGTAGTAAGTATTGATAGAATTTAGCACAACAATCCTCAGCCTGTCAATAGTATTAGATCAGCTCATCTACGCCCAAAATGATGATGACACAAGTAGCATGTTGCTATGTGGCACAAAACATAGGGATTAAAATCTCTTCCCATCTTCTGGAATAGCTTTGTCTCTCATGTTTCTGTCTATAAAATATGATAATATCACTTTTACACCCCCCAATGGTATCATAGGGGAATCATGCTAAAGATTGTGGGACTCCATAGTGTTCATCCACATATGGATTACAAATAAATATCACAATGACTAGAACAAAATTCAGTCTCTATGCTTTTGATTTTTTTTTTTTTTTGGGTCAGGATCTTGAGGGGACTCAGAGGTTGCCACCTGGAGCCTCTCCCCATCCCCACTTCTCCCTGTAGCTCAGGGCCCTATTTTGGTCTCCCCATGGATGGTAGTCCCTGCACCAGTGAAACTGTAGGATGCTGGTGTCTTTGCCACAGCCCGGCCCCGCTGGGCCATGGACTCCAACCAAACTGGACCCACCCATGGGTCAGTGTCCCAGTCTTGACTCTCCCCATCTTCAGGGAGGTGGCCAGTGACCAGGGCTAGGACTGCCCTCAATCTTTATAACTATTTATATTTGATAAAGATGTTAAAATGAGGCATGTTTCAGTGATGTAAAGTCTATTTGGAGGCCAGCAACTAGTGATGTACTCTAGGTGTCAATATTGGGTCCAGTCGTATTAAATATCCTCATTAATGATCTGAATCATGGGGCAGAGTGTATCCTCAGCAAGTTTTCAGATGACACAAAGCTGGGAAGAGTAGCTGTTATGCTAGAGGCTCATGCTGCCATCCAGAGGGACAAGGACAGGCTGGAGAAATGGACTGTTAGGAACCTCATGAAATACAGGAAAAAGTGCAAAGACCTGCACCTGGACAGGAACAACCCCAATGCACCAATATATGTTGAGATCTACTCAGCTGGAAAGCAGACTGGCAAAAAAGGACCAAATGGTCCTGGTGAACATCGACTTGAACATGAGCCAGCAGTGTGCCTATGCCACAACTAAGACTAAAGTTTTCCTGCTGCATTAGGAAAAGTGCTGCCAGGGATGTGGCAAAAGGTTGAAAGACATAATCTTTCCTATTCAGTATGGGTTTGGCCGTACCTGGAGTCCAGTTCGAGGCTTCCCCGTACAGGAGAGGTCTGTACATACTGTAGAGAGTCCATTGAAGGGCCATAAACATGGTGAAGGGAATGGAGCACCTCTCAAAAGGAGAGGCTGAGAGAGTTGGGACTATTCAGCCTAGAGAAGAGAAGGCTAAGGGAGGATCTTACTGATGTATATAAATACCTGAAGGGAGGGTGTGATGAGGACAGAGCCAGGCTCTTTTCTATAGTGCCCACTGACTGTGCCAAGGCAGTGGACAAAAAGTGGAATATAAGAGGTTCCATCTAAACTTCAGGAAGCACATCTTTACTGTGTAGGTGATGGAACATTGGAAGAGATTGGCCAGAGAGGTCGTAGAGTCTGCTTCCCTGGAGATATTCAGAAGCCATCTGGACGTCGTTCTGGGCAACCAGCTCTAGGTGGGCCAGCTAGAGTAGGGGGGGTTGGATTAGATGACCTCCACAAGTCCCTTCCGACCTAATCCACTATGAGATTCTGTGATATGTATGTGTTTCTGAAAAAGAATATTAGGTGCATTTTCTGAGTAGGGTTAAACTACATTATGCTATACACTAAGGCCAAAAGCAAGTATTCAAAAGCATGAGACAAGCCTCTGCATCCATAAATCCATCTCATGGACCACAGGAGTAATGAAGCCTTGTTCTCTTGAGAATTGAACTTGCAGATGCCTGATGCATCATGATTCGGAGTGGTTTTCAGGCCAAAGTGGTGCAATTTGCAGCATTTCTTTCCAGATGTATTTTTTGACATCTAGCAAACCTTGAGTTTGTGTTACATCCTCTCATATGATATTGTGGAAAGGGAAGAAGTGTTAATATTCTCTCTTCTCTGTGTAGCACCTGTTAAATAACTTTATGTAATACCTTTGTCAAAGGTCTTGTTAGTTGAACTTAAAAACTACTCTCAGGTGATATTTAGGATAAACAAATACACACAATGATGAACAAAATTTGTATAAACACACAAGCATCACTTTAAGAATCAAAATGAAGTATATCCTCAAGGCTGTTCTATTTGAAACATAAGGTGAACTAAAGCTATTACTCCAAGATTTCTTCTTTCTGTTTTGGTAGTTTGCCTCATTTATTTATTAAAAAGCTGTGACTCTTCTTGTGTATTTGCAGCAAGGCGACTTTTTCCAACACATCAGACAGTATGACCCTTGCAAAAGCTGGGTGAGGCTGCAATAGAAGCAGAGTGCAAGGAAGGGTGCCAGAGGTCACACAGTGGTAAACAGCACAGTCATAATTTGAGACCACAATTGCTGATTTCATGATTGCCACTTCAAAGGTACTAGTTCAGGCTCTCAGATAAGTACTTAAAAAAAAAAACCTGCTACCTCTAAAGAAGACTTAGCAAGCTTGTTAGATCTTTTTGTGAAAGTTCTTAAAAAATGTCACTAGGCTATTTTAAACTGCTACCCATATATTACATTTTCCTATCAATGTTTTGAAATGACAAACTAAAGGAAACAAATTAATAAATAGATGTAAAAAGAAATATATATGTATATTTTTTTTTCCTCTAACTCAGTTTGTTTCACAATAGCAGGAGCTGGAGCTTCTCTTTAAATACCAGATAACTCTGTAATTTGAGGGAGGACTGAACAATCAGATAACACTGATGGTGAAAATTTGGGATTGATATAATATTCCATTTTCATAGGGTGAGTCTGAATGATTCATAAGCACATGCCTAAAATACAGACAGATTTCTAGATAAGTTATTGATTTATCTGAATCTAGTATTTCTCAAATTCCTGTCCACTGTAAGCATTTTGAACTTAAAACTCTGTGGCCAGACCAATGTCTGAAGACAGCTGGAAATTTCCAGTTTCTCAATGGGATAAATTCTCCCAATGACATTTTTAGATCAGTGGCTGAGTCAGTGGTTTGGTGGCATGTACTGTGAACCTTTGAGCTAATATCCATGGCAAATGATACTTCCAAGAACAGTATTTTTTTCTCACTTTCATCTCCTCAGACTGCCTGCAGCAATGGCTGCCTCAGTTATCGATTAGTAAGCTGAACTGTAATGAAGCCGAAGTAAGGGACACTCAGTTGAACCTGTTTGCATGTCAGTGCTGAATTTCACTTATTGCTGTAGTGAAAGCATATTGTCTTACTGTATTCATTACTCTGGTGCTGTACTTTAGAGCTGATTGCATACTGAAAACTTCTGGAAAGAGTCCATTTCTAAATTTAACTACTAAATAAATAACTTCAACACAGATAAAATTACTGTCCAACAACACAATGATAGCTCTTCTTTTAATATACAGTACTGTTTACAATACAACATGATGTTTTTATTTCAATGGATAATTAGGGATAGGTTCTCAATTTCATTGTAATTGAATATAAACAATCCCTTTGTTTCAAACTGTATTGCACTGCATCATATACTATTGTTAAGAACATTGTTTTCTGATATACGTCCACAAAACCTCTTGTAGCTTAAGAGACTGGTTTATTGAAATAACTCCCCCCCCCCCCCCCCCCCCCCCACGCAGACACACAGACGTACTCAAAGTTTATATTTAGTATTAGAAGTGTTTTCTTAAGGTGGTGTGCTTTCAGGAAGACTACTAGAAAAGGGATATGAAAAGTCCACAACCAGTGATCAAGGGGGCTACTTATCTGCTGCTGAGTTTACACAGTCTCTAGCTTTTTACCGTTGTAGCAACTCAAAGACAGCAAATGTGATCCAGCAAGGCATATAACAATGCATTTAAGTTCTAAGATAAGCATGTGAGGAACTTGAATTGAACTGAATATTAAATCACTGCTAAATTCTGGTCTTCTGTGTTGGAACAAATATTTTCCTTTCAGTCTTCCTCTCTCCACTGAAAGAGTGCCAGGTTTTTGGATTGCTTGTGCCTTCACTGATTGCAAATGGTAAAAGAAAGATGACTCTGGAGTTGTGCTTTCATAGTGGTGGGTTTTTAATGACAAAATCTTTCACCCTGGGAGATCAGCTGCTGCCATGCCAATTTCCATGTCATCACTCTACATTCTGAATAATTCTACTGCTCAGTGTATGAGGATTCATTCACTTTGAGTGAAGTACAATTTTACCATTTCCCTTATGTTTTAAATTTTGAGTTTTGTACTACCTACAATCCCATCTTGTGGAATAAGATTCCTATTAATGTGATGGCCATATTATGTTTGAACAAAAAAGACCTTTGGCTAATAAATCTCAGAATCTAAATGCAAGGCTTATCTATATAGAAAGAATAAAGAGGCCAAGGAAGCCAGGATTATTTCCTGATGTGCTCAGTACAACAGTGCCTGGCTATTTATTTATCTATTTTCTGTAAGAACAAAAGGCAGATTTAAGAAGGATATTAATAAACAAACAATTAGTCTTGCACAAGTAAGTGCAAAACTCCATCTCAGTGTATGAAGATAGATTGAAAGGTTGAGTTTGAGGCAATATAATGAGAATCCCTGTAAGATTTAAATTTAACCAGAGCATTATTATCCTCACTCTTTTGCAAGGATAGATTGTCCTTTAGACTTTTTAAGGAATTTGTTGAGCTTCCACTTATAAACACTAATGCTGTCAGTAACTTCTAAATTGTTTAGTGCACTACTTTGAGACTGGACAGTGCTTGTATTCTATTTGTCTGTACGTTTTCTTATGGGTTTGCATTGGAAGAGATGTAGAAAAATGGCTACAAGATGGATCAGAGGAAAAAAGCTCAGTTTCCATGGGCTACTGAAGGTAGGATTTGTATTTGACTCCTGTCAGTGTTTTGACTCTTACCAGTTCTATGTGCTGCAGAAATATATAAGGATATAAGAATTTACAATAGTTTATATGATTTTGTAAATTATACTTAGCAACTTCCATTGGAGTTTTCTCCCACTCATTTTCCTGTAGAAATATATATATATTATTATGTTCTTTTATGTTTTATTCTGTTCCCCCTCCACTTGAGTGGTTTGTTTAATCAAAAACCCTTTTCACTTATCTTATATTACTGTGTAACTACCTAAGATTTTCTTTGGGTTATGAAGCTTGTGTATGTTGCTTCTAAATCACGAATCACATAAATTGCTAGTAGGGCATTCTTATTTTAATATCCCCTTGAGACCTAGAAGAAAGCTCTTATACCCAGATTGACACAGTGGTAGGTCCTACTTCACTCAGTAGCTTGATAGAATGTGTCATCATCATTTACTATTTTATTTCTTTTCAGCTTGGGATGTGTATATGTTTGTGGAGGAAGATGGGCTTAAAAAGAAAGTAAAAAATAATGTTTTCATTATGTGTTTGGACAAGGCATACATTTTAAGTTCTCAGTTTCAGAATCAGACAAAACACTGCTGAAGCTTAAATGACTTCTTAATAGTACCGGGCAATTTAGATGCACTTAGAAGTAACACAGCTTCCATTGCTGGCCAATTGTTGGAGGAAGTATCACTTGTCAAAACAGTTTCCAGAATGCTCCATTTAGTAAGTGTCTAACATACCTACATATCAAAGTCAATCTAAAACATTTTTCTAAGTGTTTAAAATATATGTAATAAATGTTAATAAATGGTGCTGTTGTATATTTTGTTTGTGTCACAGAGATCATTTGCAAAACCATACTCACAGTGACAATCTCATGGTACACAGAGTTTTAATTCTGGCCTTTGACTTTCAAGAGAACTAGCTATTAACTTCTAAATTGCAGCAGTTTTCAAAATCTGTTGAGCTGCAGACTTTGTAAACAATCTAATCCATCAGCAGATATCAGTATGTATGGGAAAAGTGGAGAAAGTTTGATGGCTATGGGTAGAAGAACAATGAACATGCTGAATAAATTAATGAAAGATATTACTGGGAAAAAGCAAGACAAAACAAAATGAAACAAAAAAAAATCACTACTTTGTCAAGGAGTGTATTGATAGGACAAGGAGTAATGGTTTTAAACCAAAAGGAGGGGAGTTCTAGGTTAGATATAAGGAAGAAAATCTTTATTCAGAGGGTGATGAGGCACTGCAACAGGCTGCCCAGAGAAGCTGTGGATGCCCCATCCCTGGAAGTGTTCAAGGCCAGGCTGGATGGGGTTTTGAGCAACCTGGTCTGGTGGGAGGTGTCCCTGCCCATGGCAGCGCGGCTGGAACTAGATGACCTTTAATGTCCCTTCCAATCCAAGCCATTCTATGATTCTATGAAAACCAAGGCCCTTCGGAAATTTTCTAAAAATCTAAATTTGGTTTTCTCACCTTCAATCATCTTATGCTTTGAATGTGATTATAATATGTGGTTCCTGTATATTTTCACCTTGCAGAAGACCTTTACTCCAGGTTGAATGTCTTCATTTTTTGTAAGGTGATAGAGGTGTGCAATGCAAATGTGGAATAAGAGGAAATTTTTATAGTTTTATATTTTATATAATTTTCCAAATATGATGTTGAAACTTTATACGCAGGAAGGAAGAACATTGTACTTTGAAATTATTAAAACCTCGTGTTTTCCTCAGAACTGGAGAAGCAATTACAGATGATTTTGAGTACAACCTGATTTGAGAAAATGATTTATTCAAACACCTTACATCTTCAAGCTTATTTGTTTCTTTGCCTACCCCCTAAGCTATTTGTGGGAATACCAGGAAAATATCAACACAGTAGTGGTAATAAAATTATTACTATTTTGCTAACATTTACTTCTTGCATTTAGGGGAGCTGATTGTGTTAGAATTAGTCAAACTCACTCAAACATATGAGAAAAGCATTTACAATGTACAGACCAGCTTTATTCAACATAGGAAGGACTGTAGGGAACAGGGCCAAACAGTTCATTATTAGCAAGCCACTGAACAGCATTCTGTTCTAGTCTGGTCTGGGCTCAGGGCCTAATCCTAATGGATTAGGATTTCCCATGTGGATAGCTTCATTCAAATCAAGGATTTTATGGAAACAGCAATCCTCCAAAAGGGGACGTAGGAAATCAGCACAGTCAAGTTGTTAAGACCTTTGCCTGGATGTGAAAAGTGTATTTCCTGAGATTTGCAATGGACTTGCCCTCTGACCTTTGGTGAGTGTTTTAGCCTTTATGTTTGATCACGTCTTGTCCAGCCTGTAAAATCTTTGGAATCAGAAAACTTCCTTCTGCTTACAGCAAACATCCCTATGATATAAATAGCTAACCTGCAATCCAGAGCTACGAAGCTGTTCTTGTTATTAACTCTGCCATCTAGCCAAAATCCCCCTTTCACCAATCTTCAAAGGCTTCAAGAAAATAGGAATGAAGAAATATGAGATTTATTTCTACATATACTCATTATCACAGCAAAGACAAAATAAAGTCAATTCTGATTCAAGGTTTGCAAGTTCTGCTGGGATTTACATTGCCAGAGCAATTTTGCTATTAATACTTACCAAAATAATGATGCAGAAAATCAGAAACTTGAAAAATCCTTACATTTCCATATTCAGTAGCCTCTTTCCCCTTTTTTAAAGATTTCTTTGTTCCATAATTCTTTTAATTTTCTCTCTCTCTCTTTTTTTTTTTTTTTTTCCAGATAGGTCATGTATTCCTGTTTGATATTTTCTTTGTAATATTGCAAATCCCCAAAGCTTTGGTAGATAAATATATATCTTTGGAAATGTGCATGTGCTGATACACGTGTGATTTAGTTTATATTAAAACCTTTGAAGTGTAAAGTGTAAAAATTTAAAAAACTTATCTCACTATTGATTATCATACAGAGGAAAACTCAGTCTGAGAGACACTGACTAAAATACATCTTATGAAAAGTACTTCACAGTATGGAGAAAAAATGGAGAACAATTTTGTTTACCTACATTAAGTGGATTCACAGGATTAGCTTCCAGAAAACAGAATCATTACTTGCAAATAACACTTTTTGACCTTTTCTTTTTTGTATAGGGCTTTGGAAAGAGATGATATCTTCTCAAGTGGTATGAAATGTCATTACTCTGTTGTTCTGTGCCAGTGCCATTCACAGAGTTACCCGATGCTTTGGGCTGGGGGCTAACCCTGATTTTCCTCATCCTTCTCCCTCTAGTCCTCTGGGGATCCCCTGCAGCTCCTGGATCAACCCTTCCAGCATCCTGGCAGCTCAGTGGATACTCGTAAAAGTCTTCTACAGCATATAATTATTCATAAGGGGGCTTTACAGACTCAGTGGAAATAATTTTTTTTCTTCCAGTGTTATCAGAGGCTTGTTGGTGTCTTGTTATAAAGATATGCCACTTGCTTTACACACAATGTAGTGATAATGTGAAGTGGGAAGAGGCAGTTATGAAGGCCACGAGAAGTAAGAAAGAAAGTGAAATGAGGTTTAAGCATCTGTGGCAGATATGCAAACCCCCTCACTGGATAAAAGAGATTAATTCTGCAGAGCACAGAGGAATTTAAACAGAGACAGGGTATGGAGATGGAGAGAAACAAACAGTGGAAAGCGATGTCCAAAATGTCATTAAAGGAACATCACTGGAGTCCCAGAATCAGCAAAATAACCTGGTCTTCCCAACAGTGATCAAGTCTCCTTTAATTGATGTTATGCTAATTTATAAAAGACATCATTTTATGTAGTGTATAGTTGTTGATAATAAAATTATCCCTTAGGGGCTGCAGAGTGTCATTCTATTTGTGCTTTGAAATAAACCAGAATATGCATTAATCCTCACAGCTGGGACTCCTTTGCCACCTCATTGAAAAAACAGCTTGTGAGTGGGCCCGTAGGATGCCCATAGCTGGTTGGCCTGACCAGCAAAAGGCAGTAACCCTGTGCAATAATTTAAGTGAACTTTTTGGTGGGTATTATTATTTTTATTTTATTATAATTATTATTTTGGTGGGTATTGTACAAACACAAACATGCCAGACCATATTAAGACTTCAGTAAAGATCGCGCACATTCTACTGCAGATTATCATCTCAAGATTATCTTCATCTCCAGAACAGGCCGATAAATTAAGAAAAATGTAATTCCTCACTGGAAAGACAAAAAGATATCTGGGCTATACAAAACCCTTAGGGATCTTGTTTAAACTCAAGAGTAGAGATGAGCAAATAATTAATTCTTGTTTTTGTGTCAGCACTAGAAAAAAATATTTTTGGATGTATTAACTGTATTGCTTTTCTCAAGTAGTTATTTTTTATCACTCTGTAAAAAAGTATTTTATTTCAAGATTTGTAAAAGAACAAAATGATTATTTTTCTAAAATGTTTCGCAAATGCTTTTGCAAAAATAATTTCAGACAAAAATGCTGCTGTTCTTTTAAAAATCTTGAAACAAAAAGCATTATTTTATGTTACTTTTAGATGGTTTGTGTGATTGACATGAATCTGTAATTTTCAGCAGAAATATTTAGGTCACTGTAAACACTTCACCCATCTCCACTCAAGAGACTGTAGATCATACAGCTGAACTCAGCTCAAAACAGTCAGCTTCTCTTTCAAATTTTACATGATTTTTTCTTCTTTTGTGTTTATAATAACTTGCTCTGTTTTGCTAGCACTTTTTAATTTTAACTAATTCCCTGCAGTTATTATCCTTCTAGGATAACTAAGTGCATATGAAAACCAAATGTGCTGCATGAATCAGTTTTACTGAAGGAGAGAACAGAAAAAGAAACAGTGCAATGTCAAAAATGCATAAGGAGAAGCACTTTTTTAGGGGCATGATCTTCTATAAAGCAATCAAGAATTTAGATAGAATATTGCATACAGGAACAGAACCGTCTATCCAAAACTGAGAAGTAATTTATTTTTTTTCTCATGTTTGACATTTAGAGTCACATAACATCAGCTGGTGACCCCAAAATAGTGTATTGACATATCTTGGAAAAACTTGGCATACCACATCTGGATTGTTTTTTTTAAGAGCTTTTCTTTCAAATACCTGCTGAACATTTAAATAGCAAGGGACTGTTTCAAAATAATTATAGGGCAGAAGCAAAGGTAATAACTGTACATGCAGATTCTCTGCAAAACAGCAGATGCAAATGTTCTCAGACTACCTGAATTATTTATGGTTAATTCGGCATATCTCTAGTAATGTCTGAGGCTTTTATAGGTCTCTGAAGCATATCTGAGAAAAATGCACCCATATTCATGCACCTGCATACTTTTAATTATAAACTCTATGGATTGTGTGACCGAGTCATTTACAGCTTTTGGCTGAATCATTCAGAGAGTAATTTGACATACTTTGTGCTGTGGTTTGCAAAAGCCTCACATATCTATCCAGGCATATTCATTTTAATTCAAAGACTTTTAAATGTGATATGATTCAATAGCACAGAAACACAGGAATCACCATACTGTCATGGATCAATGTTCCTTCTATTCTGACTTTGGCTCCAATTCTGCACCTGGACCCAGTAACACAAAATCATACCAAAATCAATAAGACTGCACTGATGTAGGTTGCTCAACAACTGAGATGTATGCTGGTCACAGTGCTTTGATAATAATCAGAAAAAAAATCTTGAAATGAAAAGGGTCACTTTTGTAACTTTCATGCACTATAGTAATTAATGTTACTTAATGATGTTTCTTCCTCTAAATATGTTTTTTTTTTTTCCTTCTTGTGCATAAGCATATGGATCAATCTGAATTTTGTATGTGTATGAAAATTATCTGTGTATATAAAGAGATTTGAATATGTGCAATCAAAACCAAGCATTTTCTGTCAAAAAATAAACCTCCCAAACCTTGCAATAAGTAGATGTTCAGACACATAAGTTTATTAAAAATTTTAAGCAAGAATGCAAAATACGTGTAAGAAGAAGCAAATTTAAAATACAATATGTAGATTCAGAAATCTGGATGAAACCTTCAGGATGATTAAACCAGACTAATCTTCTGCTTTCTCAGTAGTTAATTACCTGTTTCTCTTTCACAGAAACATTTCCTGGACAGGATGGATTAGGGATTCAGTCAGCACATGAATTTCCTGTGTTCACGTACATTTATTTTTAAGAAAAAATGTTTCTTTCTATTTCTACAGCTGTTACATTGTTCAGAAGGTCTTTTTATTGCTACAGTATTAGGATCAAGAAAGCTGAGTCATTGCACATATTGCAATGACTGATATGATTGGTGCCATACAAATGCAGAATAAACAGCTCCTTCTTCAAAGCCCTGGAGCATGGTAAGCATTTGCAATGATGTAATTCAGGTATAAAATGAGACAACAGATATTTAGTGCCTAAAGCCAAGGAGAACTAGGATTGTATCCTAATTCAGTCTCAGATGATCCAGCTCATTTTCACTCTCTAAAATGTTTAAAACATACATAATAAGCACAGGATATAAAAATGAGAGCATCAGTCCAGAAAGATCAGTGCCTACAAGTTCTGAAAATACCACTGATGGTGACCTCATCTGAGATCTCCTTATTTTAGTTAGTTACTTAGTTAGTTAGTTTTTGTTTGATTGGTTAGGTTTTAAATGTTGATCCTTTGTCTTCTGTACTTTGGTCTTGTCCTTACAATTTAGTAACACTTCCCTCCTTCATAGTGAAGTTGACAGGATAAATCTATTAAATTTTTTGAACAGTTCAGAAAACAAAATTTATACTGTCCATAAAAATATTCTACTTTTATATATATATATATGTATATATATATTACATTTCCTGCTTTACTTTGCAGGTGGCTCAATGGTATAAGGATTAGAAGCAGCATAATCTGAGACTGATGATTTGTAACCCTAATTTTGTCAGTAATTGCAGTGCAAGAAAGGATGAGGCATTTCATAGTACTGTAAATCTGTAAACCTAACTAAAAAGTGACGCATATACCTTGAACATTTTCCCTAGAAAATCCTCTACTACTTTATAACATTCAAAATTGCTGTTCTTGGTTTGAGCATAATCCCACTTGCTTTCACCCATAGTCTGGCCTTCACAAGGTTCTGGTTAAATATTTATCCCTCAGGCATCAAGATGTATATCTTGATACAACACTAAAACAATATCATGACAGATGATATGAGGATTCCTTCTTGTTATCAGTCCTTTAATATATCCAGTTCACCTCAAGCACAGCAAGTCAGCTATACTATTATGCTATCCTACAGTGTGCAATATAAAAAAGATCAGCAATTTTGACACGTATTCTGGAAAAAGATACCTCTAACTGTCAGTAAACATCTTCGAAGATGTGGCATTTATAAGTGCCAGTGTAATATTGGCCCTTAATAAATTGTCCTCCCTTTTGAAAGCATAGGCTTAATGTACATATAGAAAAAAAACACCATGAGTGTTTGTGGGTCACAAGTCTTTTTAGATTAATTTCTTTGCTGCTGCTTTCTCTTTCTCCTCAGCCCTCTGCAATCCATGTCTGCTGCCACTGCTACCTCTTCCTCATCTCATCCTGGAACTGCTGCTGGCGCTGCTTCCTCATTTTCTGTTAGACTTCAGCCATCCTCTCTAATCTCAGAAGTGTGATGGAGAAACACATGAGGTTTATGGAGCCAACACAAATCCGACACAGTTTATTAGCTGAGGCTTCATTCATTGTCACGGCTTCCCATACACATCTTTCTGTTGGGTGATGGTATTCTTGGCTAGCGTGAGATGGATGTCACTACCAGTAAGAAAACAGACACATAATTATAGCTATGTTATTCGAAGAAATCCTCCAATTTGCAAAGAAACAAGGAAAAAAAAATGTAATAACATAATATCCCTTGGATTTGAACTGCCTTGCTGTACAAGCATTTCTGATCTCCCTTAATAGGCAATTAGAAATTCTGTATTATTTCCAGTTATTGAAGAGTAACTATGAGGTTTTTAAAGACTCAGGAAATGATCAATAAGCAGAAGAAAAAAAAAATATTTAAATCTAGAGGATTATAATGGATTCGAAGAAAAGCCAAGATGTGCACAAAGCAGGATGCAGATTGTCTCTTAAGAGTCATCTTTTAAAAGGGACAGGAAAGGCATATTTAGGAAAATGGACAAAAAAAATGCATCCACGTATTTAGAACATTTTAAAACAGTGCATATTACAGTTGGTATTATGGTATCAATATAGAGGAATTGCCTTTTAGATGTTTAAAAGCTAGGTCTAGATTGCCTATAGAGGCTGCCTATATGATTATTGAGCAGAACTAGGTGCTTTTGGAGTTCTCTGGAGACTGACTCTGTTCATCAAAGCAGGGCATTTGCTCTTTTTGTTTTCTGTGGAGAGGGCCACAGCCCCATCAAATAGGCAGGGAATGAATTAGCAAATAGCCAAGAACAGTCTTCAGACCTATACCCCTCCAGGACTGAGCCCTTCAAAGTTCCTTCTAAGACAACTTTATACAGTAGTGCACACCCTTTTACAAGAGGTCTTCTGGGGAAAAGGTAATGGAGGTGATGACAGGTTAAGACATCAACACAGAGACATAGGAAACCAAGGGGGTCTAGAAGAAACTATGTTATTTCAGTTGTACTGCTGAGATGGAAAGGGACCAATTTAGTCACTGACATCTATAGTCATTTTTGACACCTCCAAGGGTGTTTTCCAGAGGGAGAAAATGTAAGGAGCTGATAATAATAATAATTAAAAAAAAAGATTCAAAAAGGGATTCATCAAGAATCAAACCATTCCCAGTGAAAATTCTGATTTTGCTGGTGAATGGTATTGTACTGTGTTCTACTGTACTGAGGATATGTTGCTTGACCTCCAGTTATCAGCCCTGATGAGTTGATGAGAAGCTCAACATGAGCCAGCAATGTGTGCCCACAGCCCAGAAAGAAACTGTATCCTGGGCTGCATCAAAAGAAATGTGGCCAGCAGGGTGAGGGAGGTGATTCTCCCCCTCTGCTCTGCTCTCGTGAGACCCCATCTGGAGAACTGCATTCAGCTCTGGGGCCCTTAGCACAGATATATGGCCCAGGGGAGGGCCACAAAGATGATCAAGGGACTGGAGCACCTCTCCTATGAAGACAGGTTGAAGAAGTTGGGGTTGTTCAGCCTGGAGAAGAGAAGGCTCCCTGGAGACCTTACAGCGGCCTTCCAGTACTTAAGGGGGCCTACAGAAAAGCTGGGGAGGGACTCTTTGTCAGGGAGTGCAGTGACAGGACAAGGGGAAATGGCTTTAAACTAAAAGAAAGTAGTTTTATAGTAGTGATAAGGAAGAAATTCTTCACTCAGAGAGTGGTGAGGCTCTGCAACGGGCTGCCCAGAGAAGCTGTGAATGCCCCATCCATAGAAGTGCTCAAGGCCAGGTTGGATGGGGCTTTAAGTAACTTTGTCTAGTGGAAGGTGTCCCTGTCCATGGCAGGGTGGTTGGAATTAGGTAATGTTTAAAGTCGCTCCCAACCCAAACCATTTTATGATTCTGTAACCAGTCCAAAAAGATGCAGGTCTCTCGGAGTTCTTGTGTTATACTTATCATCATTATGTATTTTTATCATTATCATTATATATTCTTGTCAGAAGATATACTGGAATGTTTTTGATATACTTTATGAATATTCTAAATACTTTTGACCTTCTCAGTCAGGATTGTATGTCTTTTTCCAGGCAACTGAAATGATTCCTGAGTCTTTATACGACAGCCAGCTGTCAAGGCTATTTGTTGATTTAATAGCTCTTGTATTTAAATGATTTGCTTCTACTAACAAAATAAGTCAACCTGTTGGTTTTAAGAAGCCTTTCTGGTCACTACTGACTTCTCAGCTGTTCAGCTGATCCACTTTTTTCATTTCACTGATTGTATTGTTTAGAATTACAGTGAACGTCATGGGAGCTTAGACATCTAGCACATGGGTTGAATGTGCATAGAGGCCCTAAACTTTAGGCATCTTAATCTTGAATTGAAACACGTTTTAGGTATGAAATTTTATTGTACTGGAAGGATTATGAGAGCAGACACATAGCTGTTTCAAATCTGCTAATGGGAAAACTATGTAATTCTACTTCAGGAACATTTCAGATGAAATATGAGACCTAACAGGGAAGTAAGCTATGAAAGAGAGAGAAGTTGTAAATAAATACATAGGCTTAGTAGGCAGGTAACATTTTTCTAAAGAGCATGTCACGTGGAAAGTGGATTGGCTTTAAGTTCTCTTGACAGCCAGAACATGTGTGATAATGTGAAAGTCTGTGGTGTTAATACTTTTAAAGAACAATGTTCAGTGAGAATTAAAATATTTTGCTGAAAATTCAATTTTTGTAGGTAATTTTTATTTTATTTTATTTTATTTTATTATTTATTTTATTTTATTTTATTTTATTTTATTTTATTTTATTTTATTTATTTTATTTTATTTTATTTTATTTTATTTTATTTTATTTTATTTTATTTTATTTTATTTTATTTTTTATTTTATTTTATTTTATTTTATTTTATTTTATTTTATTTTATTTTATTTTATTTTATTTTATTTTATTTTATTTTATTTTATTTTATTTTTTCCAGTGGAAAGTTCAATACATCTGATTTCCTATGCAGTATGGCCAAATTGGAATATTTTGTTTCAGGAAATTGATTTTGGAAATTTTGTTTTGAACCACCTAAAAATAAAATTTATTTTCCTGCCTGTTTGCAGTTCAGGAAGTGGAGTATGGGCCAGAGCTGTCTTCTATAGTCTAAGCAGTTGAAGACATAGTTTCTCTATTGTGTGTCTGATTTCTTCTCCATTTTAGATAAGGAAAAATTCTTGATTTTATGATATGAACAACCTCCAGATTTTTTCTACAATTAACTTTATTATCCATCATTGCAGTGCTTTGCCAAGAACTCTTTACAAAAATAGCTAGAATCTTTGCAGTTCCATACAGCACATGTATTTTCTGCTCATAATGGAATAAGAACATCAAGGTAAAAAAAAAAAAATTAGAACTGAAAGAAATGAATGGGAAAGAAAAACTTGTTTATGAATGTGTATAGTATCAACTTTAAACATATCATTAACTCTTACAGAATAAAGAAACTCAAATCTCAGAAGGGATACATTGGATACAAATTTCTTACAATCTTGTGTATATATAATTCCAACATGCTTTGTGAAAATTTCCTTTGCTTCTTTTAAATGTAAGCTGTAAAATTGTTATGGGAGTTCGATGTTTTTCTAAGTTTCTCTTCTATGCACCTGAACTTGGATAACAAAACAAAACAACAGTCTAAGGTTTTCTCCAGATGGTATTTTACTTGGAAACCAAAGAAACTATATTTCTCAGACATTTGATTTTTTCAACACTCAATCTATTTTCTTACAGCACTGCATTCAAAACGTGAAATAACTAAACACACAGTGAGTCAGAACAGCCTGGGCTAAGGTTTGCTTAAGACTTTCTCCAGCAAAATTAAATTATCTTAATTCTTAAAAATGAGCTATCAAATTTGAATTTATGAAATCTGATGAGACCTATTGATTTTCAAATCTGTATCTCTATCCCTTTGATTCCTCCTATTATCAGCATTAGGTACTGATGGTTGTTGTAAAAAGGTTTCATAGCTGTAGAAATTGATTCTTAGGCTTAATTTGACATATTTGATGAAAATCTTAACATTTGATAATTTTAGTATCTCATTAATTGATTGACTACTAAATTGATTTAATTGTGTCAGTAGAAATTAGCTGAAACATGCAATGTATCAAAAAGGTTTAAACTTCCTTGTGTACTACTCAGTTATTAAAAATAATATATGGTTTGGGATAAAGGACCCTTTTGAATTTCCTGTTTTGACAGGGATAAATCAAAGCATTAAGGCTGTGGTTTAAACACTCTCAGGAGATGTTTGCCTCTCCAGTGACTATCCAAAGAATCCTGAGTGATTAGCCATGCATCATAGTGCCAATTACTTTTTGTTTTTGTTTTAATCTCATGCATCTGATTGTAGCTATAAGATGGTTTCCTTCCCCTCTCACTCTTGGAAGAGCAATGTTGATCAAAGGACCAAAATAAGACCATAATATATTTATCTTTGTTTCCTGTAAGAGAATACGGAGACTTTGAGATATTGTTCTTCTGATTCTGTAATGGCGCTAAAATAAAACCCTAGAGAATTAGGCTTTTTTTTTTTTTTTTTTTTTTTTTTTTAATGGGAATTGTTTTAAATAGTTCATTTTGCATTTAATTAACAGCACTTGAACTAAGAAAGAATTCTGGACTCAACAACAAAACTGTGCTGTGCCTATTGGAGGTATACCTTTTTCACTTTGTGTATGGAAATCAATAGAAAGCTATTTTTTCATTACTAGTTCCTTGTCAGATAAAATGGTATTCTGTTGGTCTTACATTTTATATATAAAACATAGAAAGTCATTATCACGGGTGAGTGCTTGTTTGGTAGTATTACTCCCAGCCACATTTCTTTCAGCTGCCAAGAGGAAGAACACTGTCGTTACTTTGCCAAAGCAAAAGTGGTAGTCTTTTATTATTTCTGTTAATGAGGTGGAGATAATTAAATCAAAAGATAACCAAAGTATGTTCGAGTTATTTAGGTCCTAATTCAGCAGAGCCCATAACTGATGGAGCATGATCAGAGATATTGTTAGTCCCACTTCTAGAGATGACCTTTAACTCTCATAATGCAATATTGAATGTTTGCTGTATTAGAGTGGAAACAATCACTTCCATCCTGACCATGGCCAACATGCAAACTTGATATAGGTTTTGTATAGTCTTGCTTTTTTATATTTATTTATTTATTTATTTGTTTGTTTATATATTTACTATATATTTATATATATATATATTATATTAATATATATTTATTTATATATTTTATTTATATATATATTTATTTTTATTTGCTTATATTTATTTTTGTTTATATATATTTTTATATATATATATATTTTTTTCCTAGTGATTAAAATCTAGTTTAGGATGCAATTTGGGTCTTTTTTTTTCATGTTTTTTTTTGTTTGGTTGGTTGTAGTTATTTGTTTTTTTTTGCTATGGTCTTTCAGAGAAAAAAAAAAACAGAGGCAAATGCATACTGTTAACTGCACACATTCTCAATCTACTTTGCAGTATAAATCTCATGAGAATAGCACACACACACACATACATGCCAGATTTCTGACACTTCCAAATCAGAGATAAAAGGATTACAGGCAAATTCTTATCGTACACACATTGACAGAAATTGTTTTATGTCCCATTTCACTGTTTGGCTCGCTGGAGACCTACAGCTCATTACTTCTACAAGCTCATGCAATCATTCCCATGGGTCTATGATCTAACACTGGTGGAGTTGCATAGGAGATGATTTTCCCAATATATGATTTTTTTTTTTCTTTTTTCTTTCCAGATTTTACAAAATGAAAATACCATTCCTTGCTGGGATGAAAAATAAGGTTCTTAACATATTTTATTGAAAAGTAAATGGAAATTTTTCCTACCAGCATAGTTTTATGAGCCTTACTTTTAATATGAAGCAGCATTCCTAAGTAAGGAAAAGGCTTGAATGTAACTCTCCAATTTTATGTCAATGCCCTTACATATGGACTATTCATTTTGAAAAACAACCCATACACATATACACATTCCCCCGCAAATGTACACTTCACCTGATCACATCTTTGATGTATTTTATGGATAAAATTGGCTCTAAGGAGCTAGCATTTTATGTTTGTTTCTGCCTCTGCTTAGAAATTCTGAGAAAATCACAATTTGTCCATGTGTCACTCCACCATGCTCGAGAATATTTCTTTCTGATGAAGTATCAAGTTAGTTATGTTGGTTTGTTGATCTGAATAAAAAGACCTTAAACCTCTGCTTAACCTGTATTTTACCTTTTCTGTTTCAGACATGAAGAAAATCTGAACCTCAAACCTCTTTTTTTTTTTTTTTTGCCAATAACTTATAACAGTATGTTAAAAAAATAAGTATTATTTTCCATATAAACTTTCTTAATTGATTTTAATATTAGATTGAAACCCTGTCAATAGCCCTTGTTGCATTTGTTATTAAAAAAAACTTCATTACTGATCTTGTGTAATATACACAGATAAGTTCAGGTATGAGAAAATAAGGGTATTAAAATAAGACAGTTTAAAACAATATTTACAAGATCTTTTCCCATTTTTTAGTCTTTTCTGACATCTTCTGAATTTGGTTTTGTTTCTAATGAATGTTAAAGAGCATCTCTGATTGCAATATAAATGATTTTCTTTCTTTTATTAGTTAAATATATTTGCCCATCCATGGTAGAAGATTTATTTTCTTAGAACAAAGCATATCTCATCTGATCTATTTAATGCTATGCTATTTTTAATCAAGAGATGAGGAGGGCGGAAAAAACAGCAATATGATATCAGTCCACTGTCAAATATGTCAAAGGGAATGTGAAAGTGGCTCTGAAATACATTACAGTTGTGAATGGAAGAAGGAAACCTAAAATGCTTTGGGAATGTTTTGAACATTTCAGTAATTAAAAAAATATTGCTTATAACCTTCTGAAACACTAATAAAAAATGTATTGCAAACAGCAGGGAAAATTAGACTCCGGTTGCTGTGCAGTCTTCATCTTATAAAGAATATCCTTGAGATTTTAAAAAAAAAATTTATTTGAGGTTTGCCACCTAAACATTTCCTTGATAAACTGCAAATGTAACGTGCAGAAGGTGAAAGTGTTATGGATATGCAATGATATTTTGGCAATGTTGAATTAGAAAGTACTGCAGGTATGCAATATAGCTTTGATAATGTAGTGACTGCTCATGGCAGATAACCTAGATAAATCTCTTGTAGTTTTAACACAGTACTGTAGCTGTTCCAGGTTCAACCAAACAAAATTGTGTGTACATTTGGCCATGCTCACATAATCTTTCTTTTTCTCCTTCCTATTTCTTTTTCCCTTTCATTTTTACCTTCAGTGGATCTGAATACTTCTTCAGAATGAGTGTTATGTAAAAAACATGAAATCTTCCATTCTGAGAGGAAAAATAAAGACACTGAAATAGGCTCTGTAGTTTTGTTTACAAAAGGGAAACATGCCTTTAAGTGTGTGACTTACCAAGATACCCATTAAACCGGAGTAGTCAGAATGTTATCCTTTTTTTTTTTTTTATTATTTTTATTTTTTATTTATGAGGCTTCAACACTACCAGGTGTTAGAGAAGGCTGATGCAAGAGTGAGTGGTTATGACATTCTTTTTTCAGACTGTTTCTTATGCCTTGCTTAGAAATCTAGTGAGATTATCTCCAGCATCAAACTGTGAAAAATAACCTCTAAACTTCAACCGTCTCATGACTTCAGTTCCTACACGAGTTCATCAGAAACTTTGCAGGGATCCTATGAACACTTAAAATATTTTTTCTATGGAAGTAGATCTTAAAATGAGTCAGTTTACCTTAATCTCCTGTAAAAACGAGGTTAAATTAATGCTAGAAAACACATTACATTTAAGGATATCTGTTAAGATTTAAAGCCTAGCTCAGCTAATTGCCTGGCAGGCCAGTTGATCTGAAAGTTAACAATGCCAGCAGCACTTGGAAGCCAAGGAGTGCCATGAGCAGTTTCTCAGCAGTTTTCTCAGAAAAAATCAGAATGACCTTTAACTTACAAGCAGTGACATCTAATCTTCCCTTGCGGGTTACACCCAAAGAAATGAAGGTAAGTAGTGAATGACAAACAAATGCTGCAGACGGATTGCTTTTATTAACATTGATGGGGATTTCATAGGCTCCAAATTGGCTCTGTGGTGTAAAATGAAAAGGAACTACCCTGGTTTAAATTTTGATGGCACAGTGGAGAACCTGTTCCTGGGTCTCCAATAGGTTACTGTCACCCTTTTTGTGAGGTTCCTGTAACTGCAGTGTACGCTTCCACCCAGAGCATGTACAGCCAAGGGACAGTATGCAGTTTCCTACTCTGCAGATTAAGACTTTCCAGCTATCATCAGTATTTACTGTTCAGCACTAATATAGCTATAATTAACAGTTTTGTGTTACATGTGAGCATAAAACCCACTCTTCTGGTGAGATTACAGGTCCCTTTAGACCAGTGTCACTTTTCTGTAAGTGTCCAACCACAGATGCTATGACAGAAGGATAAGAACAATTTTGTAAATAGATGCTTGAATAGGAGAGGTTTTCTATATAACCATGACTGTCCTGAAGATAAATAAGATAGTCTCCTATTGCAAATAAATAAACCAATAAAACTTAAGCCTTAGAAACTAAAACTTTACATGTGCCCAAAATGTAAGTGAAAACAAAATAAAAATGAAGGAAGAAAAGCTTATCAAAACTATTAAAAACAAAAACATCATCTCTGGCTCTGGAAGTCCCAAGATTAAAATATTCCTTCTCATCCTGTAGCTGTTTAAATTCATCAAAACTGTTTGTTAGTGGGCCTTGCCAAATAACTCTGGAAATCTCACTGCTCAGACAATGATGCAAAGGATGTTATTAAATGCCCCTTATGAAAAGTCTGTGAAGATTCTTTAATAAACAACAAAAACTAGTACCTGAGCAAACTAAGCACTTCTTGGAAAAGTTTCTTTGTTGTTGTTGTGGTTGTTGTTATTATTTTTTTTTGTTGTCTTTTCTTTTCTTTCCAAGGACAGAGCAAATCTGTAAGAATTTGTCACATCTAGCTACTATGTAAAAACTTCCTGTACTTTTCTAAGGAGCAGTGTTAGCAGTTTTCACTGTCAGCCATTTAATTTCAGCTCACGGGCTTAACCAGCTTCTTGTCTTCTCCCAGACTTCACCAAGTCAGTCTGGCTGCCACCAGGCAGGAGGCATTCAGTTGCTCTCAGGCTTACAATTCAAACAGAGATTGAAATGATAAGGCATGAGGAGATGGCTGGTGTAGCACCTGAGGCTGCTGAGTCTGTCTGCCAAAGCTGAGACTTAGAAAATGTTAGTAAAGAGTGATTGTTTTCATATTTTAGAGGTCATCTGCTGTAATTTCTTGTAACTGGGATGGTTTAAGCACAAGAAAATTCATATACAAGGTAGTATTGTATCCTTGCATTATTAAAAATATCTCTCAAGTAAAAATAACTCTATTTTCAGTGTGCAAAATATATATATATAAATTTCTAATTAAGAAACATATCTTTCTTCTCCCAACACTTGTTTCTCTAATCTGTGTTATAACTAGATGAAAATATTATTACATCTTCATAGAGACCTTTATAAAACTTCCTAGTCTTGCTGAAAACCCAGAAATTCACTAGTAAGTCATCCTAAACTCACTTACCTCAGCATTTTTTTTTTCCTTCTCAATGCATTTGGATGCTATTCTATTATTTCTGAACACTTACCCAGAAACTGTTAGTCCAATAGCATCCATTTCGTGCTTAGCTACTGTTCAGGATAAAGTATTGAAACACCCTTGAAGAGTCTCTTTACCAAAGAGTTTTAACAAGAAAGCAAGAAAGAGTCAGTCTTATTTTTATAGAAAATTTCATCAGTTTCTCTCAGCTGTGTATGAAGCTTTGTGAGAAAAAGGACACTGGATGAAGCCCTCAGTAAATGTAGTCATCTTCAATTTCATTTGAGCCATGACTCTTCTAGAGATAATCTGGTGGAGTTAGGTAGGATTACTGGTAAACTCTCCTGTTCTGTTCTATGCTGCTGACCCCCCGCATTTTCATTATCTGTGTTTGGCCCAGGGCTTCTGATTTTCTTATGGGCTTATTTCTGGTTTAGAAGGCTTCATGTCTTTCCCAAATCCCATTTCACTTTGTATGGGGGAAGGCAAAGAGTAATCCCTGTCACCTTCTCACAAAATGACTTGGCTGATTTTGTCTGAGTTAATTTTCCTTGATTCTTTTTTTGATAGCAGTGGAAAAAAATTATAGAGGCTGAGAATCTGAGTAGCCTTTACTGCTAAATCTCACCAGTGCAGTCCCATGTCTGGAACCAACTGATCATCCAAACTGCATAAAAAATAATTCACTCCTGAGTTTTATTTTGGAGTGAATCCTGTCCATGCAACAAAAAAAAACTACTGGCACTTTTGGGCATAGTTCATTGCTTGAACCTTCCCAAATGCCAGAATGGGTAAGTTAGTACCAGGTTTGTGTGCCTTGCCCCTACACAGTTCTCCAACACTCTCAAGCAGAAGTCTATGTCTTCCTCACTACACAGGAGATATATTTGTATAAGATCATATGGGAAAGGATTTGCTCTCTCAATCTGAAGGCAAGTGGCATTGCTCCATTCATGTTCATATAGTCAGTTCTCTTCCCTTTCAAAATAGAGTAACCTTATCCCTGAAGCCTATTGAGAAAAATCCCCAAACATACCTGAGCATTGCCTGAAAGAATATTAGCTAGCTTGGGTAAAAAAAAAAAATAAAAAAATAAAAATGTGCTAATAATTAATCTGTAGTGACAATCTCAGGACAGTGTTCAGACTTCTGCCTTGACTCTGATTTATTGGTTAAGACATATCTGGAAAGTCTGTAGAGAATTTGAAGGAAGACTTGGTAGTATGGACATTTAAACCCTTTGCAGACCAAAATCACTTTTGCTAAATTCTGTATAAATCTCTATATTTCTGACCCCATTTTACCTGGAACCATGTCTGCTCATCATTGCTTAGGAATGAGCTAATGTATTTTCCAGCATAAGCAAACACAGTAGATCTCACCTTTGGTAACAGTCAGGTTTATTAAATTCATAACCCGGGCACAGCGCAGTCATTACATGCCCAGGAGCAAGAATTGTACTTTGCAAGCGTGGCACCTATTTCTGAAAAATACTAGTGTGGCATGTTGATTCCAGTTATTCTGGGAGAGGAGAGAATATGGAAAGAGAGCAAATAGCATGGGGGCAATGTGCCTGGGGAAATGTGGACTCTACATTCTGTCGCAACGCAGCATGGATGCTGCTTTTGTGGAGAGGTCTGTGTGATATTTAAGCTATTTGTGCCAGAATGCAGCTCATATATTGCAAGATGTTGTGGCATATTGATCCTCCACACTTGAATAAATGACTAGCATGAGCTTTAAGGGCATAAGAATGGTCAAAGATGCAGGCAAGATATCTTAGAATTGTTTAAACAGTTCTTTCTGACTAACTTCACTAGAAAGACCATATATCCTTTAAATTTCAGTCCTTTATCATAGCATGTCAGCTATTTTTGCTGCACAGAGTGAAACAGATAAAGTGTTGCCTTCATCCTCAAAAGGAAAGCTTGGACTGCAATTCTCTTCACAGTGCAGAGGAATTCGAGCTCACCAGCCATCCCTTTCAACTTTGTTTCCTTTCAGGAGACAAGGAGTAATTCCCAGAAGGTCATAAACTTTATAACAGATATTGCAGTTTTAAATGCCTCAGATTAGATTGTGCACTGAATTACAGCTGGCAAGGTCATGGTGTTCCCATCTTGTAAAACTTTTGATTATTTTTTTTGTTCCTCCATCAGGAAGAAAACAAGATCTTCCAAGTTTCTCATGGAAGGGGTTGGGAAAGACTAGAACAAACACCCTTATATCATAGACGTAGTGTTTCAAGCTCTAAACCAAAGTATGAGGAAGTGCTGAATTCAACAAGATACCTGCACCCTGAGTGAATAGCTTAACTGAAAAAATGATGATAATTCTGCAAGGAGTTTAATTTTTTCAAGTTGATCACTAGCAATTCCAGCTGGGTCCTGAGGATTTCTGCCTGATAACAAGGTTGTAAAGATGAGGAAATTCTGGTTTCAGTGACCCATGTTATGATGAAAAAAGTTTTGTTGGGCTGTTCTAACCAAAACACAATCAGCCCTGAAGCACTGCAGGAGAACAGATAAAATCTGGGAAAATAATGTCTCCTGTTCTCCTAGATTTTCTCCGACATTTTACCAGCTGTTGATTGTCTTAATCACTTCTTCTTTTCTTAATATATCTTTTCTTTTAAGATCTTTGGAAGTGCTGCTTTCTACATGGCTAGGTTGAGCCTGAGACAGATGGAAAAACCGTGGGCGCTGAAAAGCAGTCTCTGTAGAGAAACCAGCAGTATATAAAAGTTGGGTAAGTAACTTCTGCTGTTGCCATTTTTTTTTTTAACAATTGGAAAAATATACATAACAGACTTAGTGACTTACTGGTACTTAGCAGCAGAAGACAAAATGGACTAGCGAGGGACTAAATGAAGGAAGCTTCCTGTCCATGTTGTTTGCAAGAATTTTGCAGTTATATATAACAGAAGAAAAGCAGTGAGTTGGAGAAAAGAATCTGCTTATCTCCTCTATGATATTTGCATGGTTCATATTTCAAAATTTTCAAGTTAAGGTCAACTTTGAAACACATATTACTTAAAATCTCAAATATTCTTTAGTGATACAAAATGAATTAAGCCAAAAATATTTCAGTGTTTCTTTTAAGTTTAGAAGACTATACTTTATTTCATACTTTCAATTCCATGCTAACTCTTGACATATATAATATACAAAAGCCCGGTTTTCAACTGGTATAACTCAGATTTATTTCATTGTCTTCAGTTAGGCAACGTTTGTTTACATCAGTTGACAACATAGTCTAGGAATTACTATATAAATGAAGAAAATACTATATCAATGAAGAAATAATGTAGTGAAAATATCACTTATAACTATACTAAACAGACGAGTGGCAAAACAGAAAGTCTTAGGAAATTACTTACTGTTTTCAGTAGAACAGTACATGTTGTAAAGGAATGTGTTAGAGTAGGTGCAATATTGCATTAAAGTAAAATAAAAGTTTTTGTTATACAATGGGTTTAAGTTTATTTTGCAGCCTTGGATAAAGTTCCCACATTATTCTCATCGAAGCAGACATGAACTAAAGAAATACATTTTTGTGAGAGGTTGTGGATTTGAAGACCAAAGGAAAGAAGAGTCTGTTTCAGCCTGTCCTGAGATGTTGACACACCAGGGACCTGAAATTTCAGTGATGTTGGGAAGCAGCACTCTCTGCACTCCATAAGCTCTTGAATCATGGCTTCAGTCTGGTACATTGACACAGCTCAACCAGTACAGAGCAATGCAGACTGAGGAATCACCTTTTACTTCTGCTAGGGATTAGTCTAAAAATAATTATTCACAGGAATTGCCACAGAAGGACCTCCACTCTTGAGCAAGCTACTTTCACTCTTAAATCTGAGTAAATTTGTTGTGTTTGTTATAAAGATAATAGAAAAAAAAAAACAAAAAAAAGTGACACAGTGTGGACGCAGCTGTATTAGGAGGAGTTTTCTGCTGTAATATTCCCAGAGTAGTATGTAACTCTTAGGCCAAATTTCTCTCCCCTTTTTCACCAGCTCAGATCTGGATAAACTAAATGCATTAAGTGACTTGTTCCAGATTTCAATTGGTGAGTTATGCAGCATTTGGCATCTTGTGTGAGAAATATCCTCCCATCTGTAATTGTTACCATCTGTTTGGTATTCAGGGTGTAAAAATGTAATGGAGATGAAGTCATATTTCATATTCTTTTCTCCATTTGGAGGTAAGAATGAAGCTATAACAGCCTGTAAATGCATCTGCTGGTGATAAGATAGTACAGCTGGAAATAGGATGCTAGATTCTGCACGGTTCAGAAAGCTTGTGTGTAGAAGCTGTTATACAGTGTGTGCTGCTCTGCTGTGATCCCATGAGATGATTGATGTATCATATAAATAGGGTGACGGAAAAGTGTTTTTGCTGGTGTGATGGGAATAGGAAGTGCAAAATGTCAAAATTGCCTTGAAAATAACCATTTAAATTTATGTAAATTGCTTAATTAATTGACCTCATTTGGGCTTGCAGATTTCCTTTGCATTTTCCTTTGTGAATTAGTTATTTTTCATTGTACACTGAGACAATATTCCAAGGCTAATTAAACCCTTTAAAGCTATAGGTTAATATCCAATTCTTATATAAACACATTTATAAACATTAATCAGATCCAAATTACTCATTTTATAAATACTGTTTTATTCATTTGCAGCTAATAGATGTGCTGCCTCAATTTATTCTGCTTTGGGCTCAAGGAGTCCATGCTATTCTGTAAATGTTATTTCTTTAAATGGTATCATGCTGTTTACTGTTGCATGTATTTCCAAGTGTGTCTGCTGTTTTATGATTTCAGGGAGGTTATTGGCTAGAGTTTATTTGGGGTACAGACCAAACTCAAAAATCTTCTGAGTCTTGAATCATGTTGATGACAGTAGTCAATAAAAAGATGGTCTAGGGAGACTCTCTGTCAGAGAGGTAAGTCAAGATGAACAACTTACCATAAAGTAATATACATATTGAACTTAATAATGAATTTCTGGCAACTCAGCTCTCCCCCTGCATGAGACATAAAGTAATTCAACTTTCAGTGAAAGAGAATGCAACAAAACTTGAAATTTAATATTCTTTCCACATTTTTCTGTTAGCGTTAGCATTCTAGCACTGAATATATATGTATATATATATATATATTTTTTTTTTTACATAAGTAGCCCACCCCTCTTGGAATTTTTTTCTGATTCTTGTCAAACAATTGCAAATACGTGGGAAAGACTGAAATGTATTTTTCTTATGTAGGCAAAATCCATTTCCTGTACCTTATTTGGATGAATGTTGAATAAATGTAGCTTTACAAATGATTAAGTCTATGCAGGGAAGGTGGAGGTGAACTGTGGATATTCATTTGTGGAACATATGGTAGTTGTTCAACCATACGATAATCCAACCTCTTTCTAGAGCAGCTGTAAGTAAGTTTTGACCATTTGAATTGGTGTCATGCTTTTGCATTCCATTTTTATTTGCATGACAAGAGTTGACAGAAGCTTTGGTCCAGATCTTGTCCTGGTATCCTATATGCTATGCAAATGCGGAATGGGAATCTTTCTTGTTATGAGGAATAACATTATTCTGCTTTCTGCATTCATTGAATAGACAACAGCTGGAGGAAAAAAAAAAAAAAAAAAAAGAGACATTCAAAAAAGTTGAGTCCTGACCGACTGTCATACCTAAAATCTGCAGCAGAGCTACGTTTAACACTAAGGTATTATCATTCCCAATGTGGACCCATGTTTCCAAATGCTACAGCAGCATATTGACTTGCATTTTCATAGCAGATTAATTATTTTTTTATCAGACTATAGTTGCTGAGTGACCCTTTCTGTTAGAATCTATGGGTGCTAGTAGCATCCCTCACCTCAGATATCTTCTACATGCTTCTCACCTTCTTTTGTCAGGTCACTACTAGGGAGGTTGACGAGACTGAGCCGGCTGTTGACACCTGTGCTGGATTTATCCCACCAATTTTCTGCTGTGCTGTCATATTCCATGGGAAACACAGCCTGTTTCTGCTCTATCTGACAATTTTTGTTATCAAAATGATTTGAATGTGATGTCATAACAAGTGCTGTAGTACAATACTGACATGTTCTCTGTTTTATTTTTAATTTCATTCACTCAAGAAAAATAATTCACTTTTACTGGCATGTTTTTTTTTCCTCCAAACTCACAGAGCTTATCACTCATTGATCTGCTATCCTATACATATTTTGGATTTTGTTTATTTATTTTGTTTAGGGTACTCATTCTGTTATTTAGAAGGATTGAAAATTAACCTTACCAAGGAAGTAATTACGAAGGTCAAATGCCAAAAGACTGATACCGAATCTAAGTTGGAAGTTGTCCATAAAATTTTCCAAGCTTCCTGTATTTCTGTGAATTTATTAGCTAATTCAGCTGAATCTGAATGCACATCACCTGAACAGCTGATATAACAGCTGAATAACTTTAATCAAAATTTAGAGTTTTCACTTGTTTGGTTTTGTTTGGTTTTATTCCAACTCCATATTCTATTTTATTGTTAAAGAGACTTAAGTCCTCATTAATGGCCATGTCTTTCCTCCCCTCCCTCAATCTCTCTCTCTCCCCCCACATATATATATACACACACATATACATTTATATCTCTAATACATATTTTGAAGAAAGAAGGGCTAAAACTATTATGGCTGCAGAGCTATCTAAGGCTTGTTTACAGCTTCCTAGACAGCTGTGTACAGATAACTAAGCAAAGCACGAAAATCGAAGGAGACATGTCAGGCAAAGGGACCATTCTGTTCCACTTTGAGTTTTCTCCTCCACTTCATAGCTAAGTGAACTTGTCTCAGGGGATAGTCTTGAATTTGTGGGCTTAAACTTATTTATTGTGAAAAGACAAGCAAAAGCAAAAAGTTACCTGCAACAGTCCTCTTAAAAAATGAAGACCTAATTACGTACGAGCAAAGAAAATGCAGCTGAGACTATGTGAAACAGAGATTTCTGTGCCAGATGGTTTGAAAGACACTTTATTGTTACTCTTGGTTTATGTTTTGTAGGCTCATACTCAAGGGTTTTGGATCTTATCTCCATTCTGAAAGGACTGAAAAATACATCTTGTCTGAAACTCCTGAATTTGGCTTTCCTAAGTCTTTGTAACCACAAAATCAACTGTCTAGTGTGACTTCCAGATGACATTGAAAAACCTTTCCTGGCAAAAGCATTCCTAGAAGAGCTTCAGCCAAAACCTGGCATAGGATTATGCCCAGAATATGGACTCAGGTTTGCTGAAATGCAGCCAGAATTTGGATCAAGATTGCTGAAAGCTTTGAAAATTATTTCTAGTTTGTTAGGAAAATGTTGCCCAGCTGTAGTCATTACAGATGCATTGTAGCAATTATTATATCCAGTGAAGTAGTGTCCTGGGGATATGGAAAGGATGGAGGGTACCTTTTCATTTTGTATACAACAGCAGGATGGGAATCCAAACTCTATTTAGCAGAGTACTAATTAAAGGGACTTACTATTTTCTCAGCCAGAACAGAGGCCCAAAGAAAGCCTTCTTGCTGGTTCGACAGCTGGTTCCCTGAGATATTTTCTCCAGACAGGTTGCATTTGTATCCAGTGCAACAAAACCACTCATGTGGCAAATATGTCTTAGACGGTAAGGAGGCCTGTGTTTTTAAAGGAAATGAAAATACTTTCGTTTAATAATTGTAGCCTGTATCATTGCATTTTTCTTATTTCATTCTCTATTGCGCAATATTTATCAAGTTTTCATCATACATCATTACAAAATAAGATGTGAGCAAATTATTATTCTTGTTTGTGTATCTGTGCTCAAAAGTTGTTTTGTATTTATTTACTTATTTTTTAGGGTTTGAAAGAAATCCCCATATAATTTATAAATCCTTGATTTTCTACAGTATTTTCCATGGCATGTTGAGGTGGAATCATAGCAATGCTGGTTGTAAGAAATATCTGGAGCCAGGATTAGCATTAACATCAGGATCTGTGGATCAGGCTATGGGGGCTTGACATGCTAAAATGTGAAACTCTCCATGGACAGGGTGTCTACAGATTAGCTATGTACTGCCTTCCTAGTGATGCCTTAGTGTCCAATCCGAATCTCTCACGCCAGGCTGATGACTTTTGTTATATATCGTGCCACAGAGGAGGACAGGTTGGCTCCATCACGTGTGCAGTTTTCTACCATATCAATCCTAGTGTATGCTAGTCATATTCCAACCATTATTATTGCATCTTTTTGTTAAAACATTCCTACACTACACCACTGTACTCTGTTTGTTTCTTTATTTTGGTTTATGACCTTTTCATTGGGTGAAGGGAGAAAAAAATGGAAAATGCAAGAAAAGAAGAAAATGTTGGAATTTCCTTTAAAAAACAAGGTGACTAAATTCTGAATGCTCAAAACAAACAAACAAACAAAAACTCCAACCATTTACTTTTGAACATCAGTTTCATCTTGCTACCAAAATTCCTTAAGTAATCGAACACTGTGCCTTGAAATGACTGTTTTTTGAACAGAATTTATGCTTATGTTTATTTGACAGATCCAAATAAATACAAATAACATTAAATTCTGCATACAGAGGCTGAGTGCAAGGAAAAGTTTCCCAGAAATGAAATAAGTTTATTTGGGACTGCTCATAACATAGTTTGGGTCATTTAAAGTTTGACTACACAAAGGCATGAATTCACTCTTCCATTTCTACACAGAGCAAAGACAGATGTCTTAAAAGGTTGTTTCCAGCATGGACTACTTCAGGAAATACACGATACATATCAACTGATACATACCAAGCTGCTTGTGTTCTGAAAGATTATTATATCACAAATGTAGTATTTATCTTACCAGTATTAGTATGTGAAGAAATTAGTATTTTTTTGTGTTAGTAGCCATGAAAAAGCACTAAGGTAGATATTCTTTCAGCTGATTATACCCTGAAAGAAGCTTGTGTCAAGATTCCCTCTGGTAACCCCATAACTAAAGGGCCTTATGTTAAGCACTTTTCCTGTTCACAACCATAAGACAATAATTTCCCTCTGGACCAGACTGCTCTAAAGAAGACAAAGAAAATACACTGTTTCACTTGATCTTTTTCTGTCAGACAGGAATCAGGCAGCCAAAGGGGAAAGTGTGAAACCTCCTAGTCTGGATTTTCAAGTGCTATTTGTTGATGAGGCCAACAGAGCTACGTGCCTGTGCCAGCTGCCTTTCTCTTTGTGTGGTCTCCCATGAAAGGTAACCGTGTAAAGTCCCTAGCAGAATCTCTGCTTAGACAGTGGGATGGTGGGTGCTGAGTCAAAAACAAGCAAAGGAAAGGAAAACAAAACAATTGAAAGATTATTACCGTGAGAGAAAGGAACTTCTACGAATTTTTATTATTTTATATTTTTCTTTTCATTCAAAATTAGAGTGAAACAAATACCTTATAAATTTCTTGAAAAATAAAGTGGGAAAATATCTTTGAAATTCTAAAACATCTCAATTCTTTGATTTTTAGTTTGTGTGTTTCAATCACAGTCACTTCTTTCCATGGTATATTGTTCTATATGGTGATGCAACTGACTCCTGGAGTGCACCCTCAGCAAGCCTCCTGAGTCTCCAAGCTGTGTGGTGCAATTGACACACTGGAGGGAAGGGATATCATCCAGAGGGATCTTGACAAGCTTGACAGGTGGGCCTGTGTGAACCTCACAAGGTTCAACAAGTCCAAGAGCAAGGTGCTGCACCTGTGTCAAGGCAATCCCAAACATGAGTACAGACTGGGGAAGAACTCATTGAGAACAGCCCTGCAGAGAAGGATTTGGGGGTATTTGACATGAACCAGTAATGCCTGCTTGCAGCCCAGAAAGCCAATAGGATCTCAGGCTGCATCAAAAGAGGTTTGGCAAACGGTAGAGGGAGGTGTTTGTCCCCCTCTACTCTGTTCTTGTGAGACACCACCTGGAGTACTGCATCCACCTCTGGGGTCCCCAGCAGAAGAAAGACATAGACTTGTTAGAGCAGATCCAGAGGAGGGACACGAGGATGATCAGGGGGCTGGAGCACCTCTTCTATGAAGACAGGCAGAGTTGGAGTTGTTCAGCCTGGAGAAGAATATGCTCTGTGGAGACCTTATGTCAGCCTTGTAATATTTAAAAGGGTCTCATAAGAGAGATGGAGAGAGACATTTTACAAGGGCATGTAGTGATATGGCAAGGGATAATGGTTTTAAATTAAAAGAGGGGAGATTTAGGCTAGATATAAGGAAGAAATTCTTCATTGTGAGGGTGTTGAGGCACATTCCAGTGCTTCCAGGTTGCCCAGAGAAGTTCTGAATGACTCCTCCCTGAAAGAGTTCCAGGTCATGTTGGATGGGGCTTTGGGCAACCTGATCTAGTGAAAGATGTCTCTGCCTATGGCAGGGGATAGGACTAGATGATCTTTAAAGTTTTCTTTCAACCCAGACCATTCTATGATTCTATAATTCCACATATTATTATAGAATAGAATTATAAAATCATGAAGTAATCTTTCTGTATACCATAAGACAGTTTTCTTGGTTCTAGCCTGCAGGATTGTGAGTTCAATAGCGTTGACAAGAAGCTATGCATTGTTCCCCGTGTATCTTTTTTTTTTTTTTTTTCTAAGTGATTTTTTTTTTTCCTTCCTTCTGGCCTTCTGGTTGCAAGAAAAAATAATGCACTGCAGTAAAATGTGGCGGTAGTCACAATTTCGTGAATAATATTAGGAGAGAGCAGTCAGGGTTCAGTTTAAGAAGACGTCAGAATCCATCACTCAGAAGAAAGAGATAAATCTCACAGAGAAAATGTATCCATTCAACAGTATTTAATGGAAGGTTATACAGAATCAGGCACTGCTGCTATGTTCACTTTCATCAGAAAGCAAATTGATCTTTTTTTGCTGTATTGGAAAAAGTGATTGTGTGCTATCACGTGATACCTTTGAAGATCTAATTCCTAAGCTTTTTTGGTAGTCTGAGGAAAATCAAATGGCAGGAAGTACACCTCCCTTATTATGATGTATTATTGGCAATCTGTGATAACCCTATTATTCCAGGAGCGCATCGATTTACAGCACTACATAAAAAAAATAACTACATAAAAACAGCACGGGCAATGCATGTTCAAGTATTTTCCTTATTTAAGTTACCTCATTTCCTTCCCTTCATCTGCTGCTCTTCAGTTACTCCCTTCCCACAGCACCCCAACTTAGGGCACAGTCTTGAACTGTAAATCCCTTTAGATCACAAGGAAACTCAGCATTTCTGCACTTCACTGGAAAGCTGGTTTACACAGCTGCCTCTGAAGAAGAATGGCCCAGGAGCACTCTTCATTCCTAACAGCAGCACTGCTCCTTCAGCCCAAGAGCATCTTTTGAGACCTCAAGATGAATGCAGGTGCAGACAATGGGAGATAGTGACAGGCTTCAGTGACAGTCGCAGGTGCACAGCGAGAGGTTGCAGGGCTCCTTGGGGAAGCGGAGGTTCCTCCTTTGTTTTCCTTGGGGAAGTGGAGGTGCTTACCTTTGTTTTCCATTCCCCTCCTCCACTCACTCCACAATTTCTGATTCATTTGTGAAAGACTTAGAGCCATATCCAGATGATGTTTGGAAGAACTATGAAATAAGACATCTCTGCAGAATGATTTGGCACGGGTTTTGGGTACAGAACACAAGAAGGGGGGAAAGATCTGGTATTATCTATATCAGCACAGCTTCCTCTGAAAGCACTAGCAGCAGTGTATGCATGTAGGTGTTGACCTCAAGGCAACAAAGGCAAATTAAACTAATTCCAAAAGAAATTTCTTGAGTTCGTTAAAAAGCAGAGCCCAGAGCCCATTGGTTTCTTAAAATATTGGTATCCTTCTGCTGAGCTAAAATTTAACAGTACATGCAAATGAACCTGACCCTACTAAGGTTGAGGCTGTTACAGGTACAGTCTCAGATTTCTTTTCTCTTTTTACTTGTATGTCATTAACATATGGCTAGGGCATTTTTAAAGTGAATGTAACACTATGATTCCTACCAGAGAGAAGAAAAGAAGTTCAAAGCAAATTGAGGTGGCTAGAGCTTGCAATCATGAAATTACATTGTTAGGAAAATCATAGCATACATAGGAATTTGTTCTTAGAGAGAAATCAGGAGATCTGATAATTTCATTTCAATGTCATCTTATGAATACATGAAAATGTCTTGCATATGTGTAACTGTTTCAGTATTTTTGAATAGATTAGGGTGTCATGGCCTTTTCAAAACAGCCTGCCTGCAAGCATTAACACATGAGTTTTATCATTACTGAGATTATGAAGAGATCTTCCACTATTCTGTGGTATTTCATACTACTCCCCATCCTTTTTTTCTGCTTCTCCCAAACCCTTTCTTCCTGGGAGAAAGCAGCTGCAATTAGTCAGAGTATTAATCTATTGTGGGCATCAATTAAAATCAGGATAACATGAATTGTACTTTGCATGTTGCTATAACTGACAATTAAGTTGCAGAAAATGACAATCAAAGGTTTGAAACTAAAATAAACATAACCTGTACATTTAATTTGTTTTGTTTGGTGTGGTGTTTTTGTTTTGGGTGTTGTTATTAGACATTATATAAAGTACGTGGTCCCTTTTAGGAACAATCAGTTCTCCTCTTTCTTGCTCCCCAGAATCAGCAAAGCAAGAAGACAAATTAACCCTTGTCTGCTGACTTCCAGTCTGCTTCCAGACCTAGTTTTGGGAAAACTCTAATAAAAAAAATAATTATTCTCTTATGCCAAATGCTAAACCACTTCTGTGTTGAGCTGACAGTGAGTTCATGCAAAGTATTTTAGGAGGCATTGACAGAAGGACTTTTCTTACTAATACCAGTAAAGTTACAAAGACATGAAAAAAGCTAGGATATTAGCTTGTTGAGTGTTATTGTGGGGAGGACTGAAGGGGTAGGGGTGGTTTTTTGGTTTATTTTGATTTTTTTTTCTGGTTAGAATAAGCTGCAAATATTCAGAAAAGTGAAATTCTGTGATTAGTCACTTACAATCAGGTTTAAGAAAAATCCGGATAGTTAAATCAAGGTTTTAATATGCACCAAACAATTTTGGGGCACATCCCTTTTAGGGATCACCAGTTCCCATTGTATCTATGTGGTGGACATTCAATGAATACAATATTCACAGTAAATGCGTTTTAAGAAAACAAGATTGGAAAAAGTAGAAAACAATAATTTATCTTAAAAGTCCTGGATGAACTTGAGACGCTTCTTGCTGAAAATGCTGATAAGTGGTCTTGTTATTTTCAGAAACAACTTTCTAAGATGCACTTTCACTTTAGTTGTAGCTGTCAGCTTGATTGTGCAACTGAAAAAGAAATTGTCATGCTGCTTTCCCCTGCACCCAGGATGGAAGCAAGAATCAAAAAATATAAGAAAATAATTTAATTTATTTTGCTAGCACCATGTATTTCAGCTCTTAAGGAACTTGTGGTTCTCTTGGTAATAATCAAATCACAGGTCTCAACATATCAATTTAATCAAATTAAGTAACAACTATTGTAAAGCATGCTACAGAAAGTAATGTTAGACTGTATGCTGTTTCATTCATACAGAAATAACTCCTTAACAAAGTCATAGACAGAGGCAAGCAATTAATGATAATTAAATTATAATAATTAGTCACAAGATTGCCACTAAAATCTTACAGAAACGGTGAGAGAGAACATAAATTTAACTGATAGTCTGAATTGTCAGTTTTGAAGGACGTTGAAGTTATTATAACCCTTAGGAAAAAAAAAAAAAAAAAAGCTCAATAAAGTAACGTGAGGAATCGAATACCAAGAAGACTATTCTACTATACTGTAAATGAGAGAAGGCTAAATTTGTTGGTTTCCTGATACTTCTACAATTTTCTAGCAATAACAGGAAAATAATGCTGTTAAAAGATATGGGATTTGACATTTATTTTAAAAAGCCAGAAGCAAACATCTTTGTACCCTACCTTGTAATACAAATAATTTGGTTCTGATTTTCTTTTACCTTAAGTAATCTGATTTTCATATTCCTATCTTGCATCCTTAAAAAAAAGAAAAAAAAAAAAAAGGTGCTGGTATACTAGTATTATATATTACTGACACTAAACTCTCTCTTCTATCTATCAATACCATTTGACAAAAACAAATCACCTTTTGTCATAAATTCACAACATAGATGTACAACAATATAGTTCATCATTCATCTTGTACAACATAGATGAAACAAAATAGTTTATTTTTTGAATTTTAACAGGGGATAGGACAGTAAGTTTATTAACTTGGTCATCTTCTGTGACATGGCAGTCTTCTATCTTCAACAGAATTTGTGTCCTTTTTCAGTTTCTGTTCATGGTGTGTGATGAGAAATAGGATGAATTGGAAATGGAAAGTGAACAGCATCCATGAAAAGATTTTGACAGAAATATTTTGATCCAGAAGAGTAGCTCAGATTCAATAACATAATAAAAAATATAAAATGTAATTTCAGTAATAAGAAAAATACTTTTATTAAAAAAAAAAAGTCTTCATGAAGTAGATTCAGTAGAAAGTTGTCATCAAAGTTTATATTCTATATGTTCTGATGGGCACTGGTATGATATAAAGTCACTGAAGCTGGATGACTGAGTTTAATGTGTCCTGGCACAGAGGTGCTTCTCTCCAATGGAACTATGGGCTCACACTTGTTCCAGTGTCTACTAGGCTACATCTGTGTTAAGTTCATGTGCTGGTCAATCACATCTTCAGCTCACCAGGTTTACTGGCTGAAGCTAATAAGGTAGTGCTTGTGACTCCTGTTCACCACTGGCTTCTGCTTATCGTATCACGAAATCACAGAATGGCTGAGGTCATTTTTCAAGATGTTAAACAGGACTGGAATTGAACCCTGGGGTACACTGCTAAACATTAGCCTCTAACTTGACTTTTCAACACTAATAACCACCCTCTAGGGTCAGCCATTCAGCCAGTTTTCAATCTACCTCACTGTCTGTCCACCCAGACCACATATCAACCGCTTGTCCACAAGGATCTTATGGGAGAGAGTGTGAAAAGAAAACAATATCCACCGCTCTGCTCTCACCTACCAGGCCAGTCATTTCATCTTAGAAGCTTATCAAGCTGGTCAAGAATGACTTTCCCTTATTGAAACTGTGCTCTCTACTCATTTTGATTTTCTTGTCTTTCACGTACCTGGAAATGGTTTTTCACCTCCACCTCAGGGACTGAGGAGAGGCTGAGTGGCTATTGTAGTTTAGCCTCAGCAGGCAGTTCAGCACCATGCAGCCGCTCACTCACCCTCCCCTTGTGGGATGGGGGAGGGAATTGGAAATGTAAAAGTGCGAGAACTCATGGGTTGAGCTAAAGACAGTTTACTAGGTAAAGCAAAAACTGTGTGCAAGCAAAGGAAAATAAGGAATTCATTCACTACTTCCAATTGGCAGGTAGGTGTTCAACCAATTCCAGGAAAGCAGGCCTCATCATATGTGATGTTCTCTGGGGAAGACCAACACCATCACTCTGAAAGTCCTCCCCTTCCTCCTTCTTTATCCCAGCTCTTATTGTTCAGCATGATGCCATATGGTATGGAATATCCCTTTGGTCCATCTGGGTCAGCTGTCCTGACTGTGTCCCCTCCCAGCTTCCTGTACACCCCCAGCCTCCACGGCAGGGCAGCACGAGAAGTGGAAAAGTCCTTGGCTCTGTGTAAGCACTACTTTGCAACTACTAAAAGCATTTGTTTATTTATTTATTTATTTATCTATAACCTTTTTTTTTTTTTCATCAAAAATCCCAAACACAACATCATATGAGCCTATAGAAAGAAAATTGACTCTGCCACAGCCCAGACCATAACCTGGCCTATAGTTCCGTCGGTCCTCCCTACGGCCTTTCTCAACGATAAGTTTGACATTTGCTTTCCTCTAATCTTTGTGCAGGTCTCCCAGTCACCATGGTGGATCAAAAATTTTCAAGAGTGGCCTTGCAAAGATATCTGCCATCTTCCTCAGCACTTGTGAGTGCAATACATTAAGGCCCATGGACCAAAGCCAACTATGCCAACTATGTTTAAGTATTCCCTGACCTGATACTCTTCCACCAAAGACACATCTTTCTTGCTCCAGTCTTTCTCCTTGGTATCTGGGACCTGGGATTCCTGAAGCATGATGGTCTTGCCAGAAAAGACTGAGGCAAAAAATGCATTCAGTACATCAGCTTTTTCACTCTTCCTTTTAACAAGGTTCCCTGTTTCATTCAGCAGTAGGCCTGCATTTTACCTGGTCTTCCTTTTGTCACTGATGTACTTACAGAAGCCCTCCCTCCTTGTTGCCTTTGACTTCCTTAGCTGTATTCAGTTCCATCTGGACTTTAAGCACAAACTGTATCCATGGTGGTAACAACCAACAATATTGCTAGCTCAATCTTCCTCAACTATCCAATGACCAAATTGACATATACGTTAATATACATTTTCTGCATGAAGGGATTTATAAGTATATGAATTTAAATGTTATCACTCAATCACAGCACTTGATGGACTACAATGGATATTAATGTTTTGTTGGGCATGTGGATCATGGAAAAGTCACCAGATTTCGCTGTCTCTGCCTTGAGCAAAGTTGGCATCCCCTTCCCTTTCAAGACAGCAACACCCACAGTGTCAGGACACTAAGAGTTCATGGCAAATATCATAAACCTCTTCATGTTCCAAGTCATGTATCCCACCTGGAAAACACTGGCTCACACTCTCCAGCTGGGATCTTCATGAAAAAAATAAAATAAAATTAAAATAATCACTTGCACAGCAGTGTCCCAAAGGTCATATGCATTGTCACAGTCTGCTGCATGTTACAGAACATTTGCTAGCCCAGCAGGAGCCATGCCATCAAAACTGGTGAACAGGACACTTCAGGCCAGCTTTGTCTAATTCAGTGCTGTTCCAGACAGCAGTCCCAGCTCCCATGATGGTAGTGCAGGCTTTAGTATACTTATTTTTTACTCACTAGAAACCAATGTAAACTGTGCACTCATGCCAGAAGGACTGGGCTTATACCATGTTTTCTCCCGTACAACACCTTAAAACAAACCTCTTACCTTCCTTCCAACCTTCACAGTTTCTGGGCTAATGAACTCAGTACGTGCCTGCAGATATTTTGATACCAGGCTTGCTCAGCAAGTTTTCCCTACAAAGCTCCAATATATTCTTTTGAAGAATGGGTATGCTGTAGTCATGTTATCTTATTTCCTGCACTTGTTACCTACCAAACTCTCTCTTAACTTTCTTTATTTTTTCTCTATGTTGCTCCCTTTACTCTTACTTCTTTTTTTTTTTTTTTTTTTGCCTACAGAATTCCCTTGTTACTGACTTCATATTCAAGCTTTGTCTTCACTGGGCAGTTGATCACATACTGGCAAAGATGTTACCCAGGGGATGAATAGCCACACATCCTAGAAAATCCTTATAAAATAAAAGACTGACAGTGTAACTGCTTAAATATATTTGTTTCCTCAGAAGAATTACAAGATAAGCTCTACAACAGCAAGACATGCAAGAAGGAAGTGGAAAACAGAATCACAGCATCACAGGCTTGTTGAGGTTCTAAGGGACCCCTGGAGGTCATATGGTCTAACATCCCATCTCAAGCAGAGCCACCCAGAACATCTTGCCCAGGGCTGTGTCCAGACAGTTTTTGAATATCTCAAAGAAGGGAGACTTTTTCCACAACCTCTCTGGGCAACCTGTCCCATTGCTCTGTCACCTACACAGTATAAATGTTCTTCGTGATGTTCAGATGGAGCCTATTGTGTCTTTTCATTGTCCTCAGAAATACCAAACACAAACCATCCAAAACAGAGCAGAAAAGGTCTGGGATCTGTCTGTAGGGACACACTGGTGTTTAAAAAGTCACCCTATGTATCATCCCAGGAGAGGGAAAAAAAGTCAATGTTGTATCTAGATACCAACTACAACAGGGCAGGATGTTGTGCTGGTTGCATCTACCCAGGAGCTAGCTGTGAATCTCAAGCTGTGGACAATATCCAAGCTATGTCCCTCTTTCCCTGTCAAGAAGACAGAAAGTTGACTTGGTCCCAACTTAGCACAGGACATGAACAAATTTGTGTAGCTTGGATGATCATGGGGAGCCTGGACTGGAGTGCAGTCTCAGTCTTGAAGATCACAATGGTGTGGACAGCCTTCTGGATATAATTTAGATCTGTCATAAACCAGATGAGACTTTAATGGGAATAATGCCCAGGCCACCTGTGATGGATTAGCTACTTTCCTGGCTAGCTCTTACAGACCAGGTCTGCACTGATGGATCATAGCCAGCAGGCATGAGATGCTGGGTTTGTTTCAGTGTGACAGTGCTTATAATGAGGATTGGCTCCAACGAAGGGGTTAGAAGGGCAAGAAAAGACATAAATCTGGATGATGAGAGTAGTTTGAATGAACAAAAGGACATGTTGGAGAAAGGGTCCAAGGACCACTGCCTATAGCATAGGGCTGTTGGTGTGCTGGAGAAATGGGCCAACCCCCTCTGGCTGTGGTGCTTGTTTGAGTGACTTGTGCTGGCCTGAAATCCTGTGGCTGCCAAGATCAGCTCAGTGCTGTATTTCCTTCAGTCTGCTGATTTGGGCTGCAGGGCCTCCATTTATGGGATTTTTTTTTTTCATTCTCCTAGCCGCAGGGGGATTTATCAGATAAAAGAACTTGGTGGAGTGACAAGGATTGATTAACAGTCAGGTGGAATGGGATTTTTATTTCTGCCTCCATAAACACCTGAGTGACAGTCAGCTGTGTGTGACTGTGGTCTTACCAGTTTGCGTGAGAGTGTCTTGAACTAAAACATTTTGCATTTAAACATTCAAATCCCTAAAATGTAGGAATATTAGGTAAAGAAATCAAATACTGTAGTATTTCAGCTTCAGGGAACAGCTGAAATAAATAGGCAATGTTTCAGAGAGATGACAAATGCTGTGCAACAAGATCTGGGGGTATTCCACAGGTAATTGTCCTGAAATTAAGGTGAATATGTGAAGTTTTTATTAAGATATTTAAGATGATAGACGGCATATTTCAGTTCTAATTGCTCTTTTTCTCATGCTTCACTTTGTACTGGAGACTCAGGAGGTATATGATGAAATTATAACTGCTCTTAAAACCTGAACAAGAAAATACTTCACTGTATTTCTGGGAGATATTTGCCTTTTGCAACCAAGGCTCAAATTTCTGAATGAAACAGAGTATCTATTATTACTATTTTTATTACTATTATTATTATTGTGGAATAATAAACTGAGCTCCTGTTGAACTTCAAATCCTGATTTTCATTCAGATTTCTACACAACATGCAGGATACAGGTCATGTAATCCTTTGAGCTAGATAGAACTTCTAAAGTGCAACAGGGTAAACTTTAATTACTATGGGTCATATATAGGAATGAAGAGAGCCACAAGAGACCATCCAGATGAATGTTTGGTGTTTAATTGGATTTCTGGAGACCTTCCTAAGACTTTCACCCAATTCAGGGTGAATCCCTTGGGGGAATTTATCTGACAACAGAGTCTCTTGTTCCTGATAATCTGTGATGCTCACAGACCTAATTGAGAAGCAAGAACCTGTTTACAGTGGAACTAAGATCTCAGCTTGGGCTAAAGGAAAATTTTAAAAGTTTATAACAGAAGGTAGAAATTGGTCCACATCCCCTGTGTGTTGGATCACAAGGGAAAGACAAAATACATGTTCATGTACCCATATGGATACTTGCACCAGAAGAACATTCCATCTACTGAGAGGTTCCCATTTTGAAACCAGAAGCATGTCTTGACCCTTCTACTTATTCTGTATATAAATAAGAAAAGTAGAGTAGTTTCTTTGAGCTGTTTATTAAGGGCCTTTCCTCCTCAGAGAGGTGTTCCAGTCCCCTGGTCATCTTTGTGGCCCTGCATTGGACTCTGTCTAGTATGTCTGTGTCTCTCTTACACCGGGGAGCCCAGAACTGGACACAGCACTCCAGGTTCAGCCTCACCAGTTCTCCATACATGGGAAGCATCATCTCTTTTGACCTGCTGGCAATAATTTACTTAATGCAGCCAAGAATATTGTTAGCTTTCTTAGCAGTGAGGTCACATTTCTGGCTCATGTTCAACTTGAAGTCCACCAAGACCACCAGGTCATTTTCTGCAAAGCTGTTTTCCAGCTGCATGTTCACCAGAATGTTCTGGTGCACAGGGACTGATGAGCGCATGTCTTTGTGCTTCTCCTTGTTGAGCTCCATGAGGTTCCTGTCAGCCCATTTCTTCAGGCTGTCCAGGTCTCTCTGGATGGCAACATGACCTTCTGGCATAACACCTATGGTTCTGTGATCCACTCCTTACTTCTTCGTTTCATCTGGAAACCTAATGAGGGTGTACTCTACCCCATTATCCAGATCATTAATGAGGATGTAAACAGGACTGGACCCAGTATCGAACCTTGGGGTACACCATTAGTTTCTAACCTCCAGCTAGACTTTGCACCACATTGTATTTAGCATACTACTTCTTGGTGGACATGTATGGAGAAATGTTACTTATTTAAACCTTAACTTTACACTTCTGAATTCTGTAAAGGCTGGCTTCTCTCCATTATGTTATCCTACATGCGTCTCTTAGACGGTCAATGGCAAAGTGCTTTGGGTGAAATTCTTTGGAGAAAAGGGATATGAAATGATGAGTTTTCCTTAAGTCTAATTTCTTCACATGGGCATTTTATCACTCTTAATAGTGTAGCAGAAGATACATATAACTATAAATATATGGGCTTGTGTAGCAGTAATTTCTTCTACAAGGAATACTTGACTCCTTAGGTTCCAGTAAAAATAAACAGGAAATTTTCTGCTTCATCTTTTAGGATGGTTTCCAGAAGACATACATGAAAAATGGGAAAATAAATAAATAAATAAATAAAATTATGTATCAAAGTGTTTCATTTTGCAATGTTTGTTAGTACCACTTGGTTATGTTTACCATTTTCTTGATAAGCCAACAGACTGAGAACAAAAGTAAAATTAATATAAAACTTGTGTAGAAAAGAGGCTGTGATTGCTTCAGTTTATATATCTTTTCCAAAACACCTTTTCTTGTTGTTGTTGTTTTTTTGTTTGTTTTTAATGTTATTTTGAATACTGTGAGCCCAAACTCAACAGATACTTTCAAAACATTTCTAGGACTTAAGAGTTGTTTAGGGGATTGCTAAGCTGATTGGGATAAGTGGACACACAAAAAGTGATGGAAAATGAAAAATTCTTTTTCTAAGGGAGAAGTTTTAGTTTGGAATGCAATTTAATATAAAAAAAAAAGTTACATGACTTTGTTTTTAAAAAATAACATCTTAATATTCAAAGTATATTTAAAATTAAAAAGTAGTACATAAGCTAAAAAAAAAAAGTTTCTTCTTTATCTAGGAAAATATTTTTGAGCAGAGGAGGTCAGACTGAACATTCTTATGAACATTTATACAAATTACACATTGAAACCACCCTTGTACGTGTAGCTCTGGCAAGTAAATAACAAAAGAACAAAGAAATGAAAGGGAATGGAACAGAGAGAGAAAAAAAAAAAAAGGTTGAGATTTAAGTATTTTATAACAATTCCTTTGATTTTCTGGCCACAATGCAGAAGTTGTATGCCTGATGTTGAATTATTTGGCTTTAAGTTATTAAAACAAGCTAATTAATCTAAAACAAACAAACAAAACACCTCCATCCTCGCTATTCATTGTCTGCCATTATTTTCCATATTTGTTTATTCAAAACTGTACTGAAATACAAGATCTAGATATTGTAGGTAAGGCTGGAGGAATTATTCATGTCATTTAACTATTCTAACCGAAGTTGAATTTTTCCATAAAATAACTTATTTGTGAATTGGTGCTTTCCTATTCACAGGTGAAGTCCAGCTGTGTGCAAAAGGCTTCACAGAAGGTTTATATGTCACCTTCATTAAGTTAAAATACATTTTAAGGACTCATGTGGGACTTGCATGATGAATTGACCATGTTCTGGTCTGCTGCATAGGGGTGAATTTCATCCTTTCTGACCAGCTAAAATGATAGGAACTTTAAATAAAGCACATATTGACATTGTAAGGCACTATTAAGGTCCGCAGTGAACCACGGTGATGAACCATGACCAAAGTACTCCCAGAGTTGTAATAATTTATTACTGAAATAGCTTCCTTCTAATGACTAAGGCTGACTGTGTCAAAGAGCTTGGACTCCTAACCCCAAGGCTTGTTATGTAGCATTAAATAAATCTCACTTTCTGTTCATTTACCTGCTGTATTAAAGGCCATGAATTATAGCTGACATCAAGATTTGGATTAGTATCTTTTAAGGATCTCCCTCTGATTATTGGATGAAGTGACTTTTAGGCAAGCCTGGGCTTGCACTACCAAGGGGTGATATATACGGATAATATTGAGAGATACTTCTGTATTTTTCAGAGTTCTACACTCATGAGCTATTGAGCCAGTCGTCCTGTTTTAACTGTTTTCTCTGATTTTTTTTTTTTTCCGCAAATATTTGGAAATAGGTTCATTCTGTTGTTGTACCAGCTGTCAGTGAACACAGTCATGTTTCTTCAGTATATTTAAAATCCATTGATCTTTAATTTTTTTCTAGCTCTGCCAGGAAGCAGCTTGATGAGGAATGGAGGGTTAAGCCTCCCTCAGGCACCGCCACTGGGTATTGCTTGGAGCTGAGGGAAGTGGAAATTGGACACAATGAACAAAGGAGAAAGTGAAAGGTGAATGTCTTCCCCCTGGGTCAGTGTTCTAACCACTGCATTACAAGAGAAAAGCACTTCATACAACACTGAAGCTGCTCTTCTAAATGGAAAGTGACAGCTAGCACCTTATGAATATCTCAGTTTTTTAAGTATATATTGCATACACTCTGAAAATACACTTTTTTAGAAGCACTCTGAGATTTCCCAGGATATCTGTCTTGAGAGAATGAGAACCACCCTCATCAACCTTGGTTCTGACGGTCCTACCCAGTTTGCAAACAACCCTTCTGACCTCATTGCACTCAATGACAGAAGTGAACTGCATGGAACTCTTTGTATATACAGCAAATGTAAAACACCCTGACTAAACCACCACCTTTTCCTTTGCAAACAAACAAGCAAACAACTGTCTGAGTTTTCAAACTTTTGCCTTCTTTTCTCATAATGGAATAATCTTCATGTAGAGAATCAGATGGCCCTTGGAAACACATGGGTGAAACTAAATAACCTTTTCTCTATCAGCATATAGCAATTACAAGGCCCAGTGGCTGCTGACTTTTGTCTATTTTCTTGAAATGGATCTTAAGTTAGACTTCAGTTGACCAAAGATATTCAGCCTTTTACGAACATCATTTCATGTGGCATAAGATTATTTTTTCTTAATTAGTAAATAAAGACAAGTCACTCACTCAGATTTCCAAAATGTTTTTGACGAGCTTCATTAAGAAATGTTTTAAAACAGATGAGGAGGTAGGGCACCAGTGGTAAAGAAAAGAACTGATTAAAAGAATGGAAAAACAAGTTTAATAGCATTTTTTATTATTATTATGGCAAAGGGTTAACAACAATCTTCCCTAGGTTTAGCAGAACCTAATGTGTTTAGCAATTATCATCACAAAAGATGAGCGATGGGCTACAAAAAGGTAAAAGGTGAGAGAAAGGTAGAAGAAGAAGCAAACAAACAAAAAACAAAAACAAAAAAACTGAAACATGCTGGACAGGAACAGTTTGCAATATTTTTATGCCATAACTATTTCCTAATTGTTTCAGAATTGCAATGTCAAATGTAGAACAGATCAGTCTAGAAAAAAATGTCTGAAGAACAGTTGGCAACAATTCTTTCCTATAAGAATCTCTTATAATGTTATAAGGAGATGAAATACTCCAATTATTTTACTTCAGGGAAAGTTCAATAATGTAAATACTCTAACCATCAGTCTTAAAATTTATCTCAGAGAAAGCGTGACCTGTGGAAAACTGAAATGTAATACCACCATCAACAATACCCATCATGTGAGAGAAAACACAGGCTCTTATGTCTGCATTTCAGCTATCAGACTACAGCAGATTTAAATTCTCATCCTATGAACTTTAAAAGAATAGTAGAAAAACATCCACAGGAGAATTCAAGTCTTCACAAAAGGTTATCTTTGTCTGCCTTGTAATCAGATGGTTACAATCATCTCAGTCTGTAGGCACAGAGGTTCCTTCTCCACATCTTAAATGGGCACTCAGTCTACTGGGCTACTGGGGAGTGGTGAAACTGTCACCTCTCCCAGAAGTTTTGAGTAGTGAACCCTTTATTGCTTAAACACTTCATACTATGCCACCAGCAGAGTATTTCATTTAAGGTGCAGTAAGATTATTGTCAGATATAGAAACCTGCTCATCCCAGGTTTTCATTTTGGGGAGAAACAATAAATATTTATATACTTGCTGAAATGCTAATCAGCTTTCGTTTGAAAGCCAGGCCAAAATATTAATTATTCTTACAGCTTTAGTCAAGGACAAAGAGCCTGCTGATGAGCTACAGAAGGACTTTGTCTTACATAAACGGGTTCTTTAATGGAAAATGAAATTCTGTGCTGAAAAAAAAATTAAATAAAAAAACACAAGGAGCTCTTAAATCACTTGTCAAATTTTGCAGTCTTCAAGACTCAGAGCAGCAGACTGAGAAAGGGACAAAGGCATCTCTGAAGACCTCTGCTTAATGTTCAGCTGCAGTAAAATTTCATGCACTGTATTAAAATACACAAAGAATGAGATTGATATATTTCAGATCATATGATAGGGTCTGTAGGTATTTGTGTAATGCCTGATTCTGCATGGTCTCATTTACTATGTGGCATCGGTGGAGTATTTCTCCTGAAGAACAATTCAAAACATGATGGGATTAAGAAAATCAACAGAACGAATAAAGGGCATAGAAAGCTCCCTGAATGAAAAACAAAAACATCTTATGTGATTGGAAGGAAAACAATAGTCAACCCAATATAATAAACATGTATAATGAATTTGGATAAGTAACATCTTTCTCTGACCCATGTCACAAGGAATAAACGATATTACATAAGCCTACAAGGCACCTTTGTAAATTTCATCAGAACTCTGTGTAAGAAAGCAAACAGGGAAGTCAGGAAATTGTCATGGCTGAGTGAGGACCTGCTGGTAAAACTGAGGTGCAAGAGGGAAATCCACAGGTACTGGAAGCAGGGACATGAGGCCTGAGAAGAGTACAGGGATGCTGCCTGGATGTGCAGGGACGGGATCAGGAAATCCAAGCTATAAATTGAAACTGAGCTTGGCAAGGAATGCAAGGAATAGCAGGAAGGGATTCTATAGGTACATTGCTCAGAAAAGAAAAGCCAAGGAGAGTGTAACCCCTCTGATGGATGAGAAGGGTGAACTGATACCAACAGACGTGGAGAAGGCTGAGGTACTCAACAACTTTGCCTCAGTTGTTATTGCCAGTCAGGCTTCCCATGTCTCTCATTTCCCTGGACCTGAAGGGGGCTGGGGGACCAAAGTCCCTCCCACTGTAAACAAAGAGTGGGTTCAAGACCACCTGATGAAACTGAACAGGTACAAGTCTATGGGGCCCAATGCCATGCATCCTAAGTTCCTGAAGGTGTTGGCTGATGGAGTTGCCAAGCCACTCTTCATCTTATTTGAAAAGTCCTGGAAGTCCGGTGAAGTCCCTGATGATTGGAAAAGAGGGAAACATCACTCCCACTTTTTAAAAAGGGTAGAAAGGAGGTCCCAGGGAACTACAGACCTGTGAGCCTCACCTCTGTGCCTGGCAAGATCATAGAAAAGATCTTCCTGGAAGCAATGTCAAGGCACAAGGCACAAGGCACAAGGCACAAGGCACAAGGCACAAGGCACAAGGCACAAGGCACAAGGAGGTGATCCAAGGCAGCCAGCATGACTTTGCCAAGGGAAAATAATGTCTGACCAATCTGGTGGCCTTCCGTGATGGAGTGACTGCATCAGTTGACAAGGGAAGACCCAGCAATGTCATCTACCTGGACCTCTGTAAGGTATTTGACAAAGTCCAGTATGACAACCTGTTCTCCAAACTGGAGACATATGGATTTGAAGGGTGGACTATTTGGTATATATGGAATTGTCTGGATGGCCACTCCCAGAGAGATGTGGTCAATAGCTTTATGTCCAGGTGGAGGCTGGTGACAAGTGATGTTCCTCAGGGGACTGTCCTGGGACTGCTACTGGTTAGAATGGGTGCAGAGGAGGGCCACAAAGATGATTAAGAGGCTGGAGCACCCCTCCTATGAAGAAAAGCTGAAAGAGCTGGGGATGTTCATCCTGGAGAAGAGATGGCTCCAGGGACACCTCATTGAAGCCTTTCAGTACCAGAAGGGAGCTTATAAAAATGATGAAGAACTACTTTTTACTTGGGCAGATAACAATAGGACAAAGGGGGGTGGTTTTAAACTAAAAGAGGGGAGATTTAGATTAGATGTTAGGAAGAAATTCTTCACTGTAAGGGTTGTGAAGCACTGGAACAGGTTGCCCACAGAAGCTGTGGATGTCCCATCCGTGGAGGTATTCAAGGCCAGGTTGGATGAAGCCCCGGACAACCTGACTGAGTGTGTGGCATCCCTGACTATGCTGGGGAGTAGGGAGTGGAGAGGGATCTAGATGATCTTTAAGGTCCTTTCCAACTCAAGCCATTCTATGATTCTATGAACTAATAAAATGAAACTTTTTTTTTTTTTTTCACCTAAAAGTCAATTAACTATGCAATTTCTTTCCACAGAAAATTTGTTTAAGAATCACAATAACATTTAACAATATTCTTAAAGGAATTGACATATTTAGATGGGTATTCAGACTATACAGATAACAATGTCTACAATACCTTAGTTTTAGGAAAACAGATAATGAGTGACAAAGACTATTTGGTAGGATGTGTTTATTCCTAATTACTTACTGTAAATTTTCAAGATTTTCTTGTAGTAAGTCCTAAAACTGGATGTAAAGCTGGAGCACAACGAGCCTTGATCTTTTTCCTGGTCTTGGTCAGAGTGATTTTTCACTTAGAATCATAGAATTGTTAAGGTTGGAAAAGACCTTCAAGATCATCTGGTCCAACCGTCACCCAATCTCACCCACTAAACTATGTCCCTAAGCACCAGGTCCAACATTTCCTTAAACACCCCAGGAACTCCACCACCTCCCTGGGCAACCCGTCCCAATGCCCGACTGCTCTTTCTGAGAAGAAATGTCTCCTCATTTCCAAACTAAACGTCCCCTGGTGCAACTTGAGGCCATTCCCTCTAGTCCTATCAGTATCCATCTGTAAGAAGAGGCTGTCAGGTAGTTGTAGAGAGCAATAAGGTCTCCTCTGAGCCTCCTCTTCTGCAGACTAAATAACCTCAGTTCCCTCAGCTACTCCTCAAAGGACTTGTGTTCCAGGCCCTTCACCTGCTTAGTAGTTCTTTTCTGGACACACTCCTGGGCCTTGATGTCTTTCCTCTGCACAGCTTTCCAGCCACTCTGCCCCAAGCCTGTAGCGCTGCATGGGATTGTTGTGGTCAAAGTGCAGGACCTGGCACGTAGCCATATTGAACCTCATCCCGTTGGCCTCTGCCCATTGACCCATCCTGTCCAGGTCCCTCTGCAGTGTCTTCCTACCCTCCGGCAGATCAACACTTCCCCCCAACTTGGTGTCATCTGCAAACTTTCTGAGGGTGCACTCAATTCCCTCATCCTAATCATCAATAAAGATATTAAAGAGGATGGGCCTCAATACCAAACCCTGGGGAACACCACTGGTGACCAGTCACCAGCTGGATTTCGTTCCATTCACCACTACTCTCTGTGCCTGGCGGTCCAGCAAGTTTTTAACCCAGCAAAGAGTGGACCTGTCTAAGCCATGGGCTGCCAGTTTCTCCAGGAGAATAATGTGGGAAACCGTGTCAAAGGCATTGCTGAAGTCTAGGTAGACTACGTCAACAGGCTTCCCCTCATCCAGCGGGCAGGTCACCAGGTCATAGAAGATGAGGTTGGTCAGGCAGAACTTGCCTTTCATGAACCCATGCTGACTAAGCCTGATCCCCAGGTTGTCCCATATATGCTGCATGATTGCATTCAAGTTGACCTGTTCTGTCACCTTACCTGGCACCAAGGTTAGGCTGACAGGCCTGTAGTTCACTGGGTCCTCCTTACGACCCTTCTTATAGAAGGGCATTACTTATATTCTAGTTTATGAATTATGGTGACTTTTTACTTCATTGTGTTTGTAATCTAATTACAACTCTTGCAGAATATCTCAGTGGTGCTTTGTGAAAGTAATTAACTACATTCTCAGCTTATCTATATTCAGTCTTTAAGAAAACCACCTATGTCTTGTTATTGCCTTCTCCTCCCTTATCTTTGAAAATCTCAGAGAACTGTTATTTTCACTGATATACATCTAACCACTTGTCACATTGCAAATTAACAGAAGATAGCCACCATCTATAAAGTGAATGGCTAATTTTCATAAAGACCTTGGTATACATAATATTCATTAGAGCATGCATAAATTGCACATTTAACCATCCAGAAGATAAGAACTTTTTTAATAGCAAAACAGTGAATAGACCCAAAATATAAATAATGACATGGAATGTGAACATTTGGAAATATTTAATAACCAGTGAGTTATCTTTTCCTCCTATCACCTGATATGTAAGAATGATATAGCATCACCTTGTTCAACCTCTACCATAAAATTAATTACCTTTGCACAGACCCCATTTAATTGCTCATAAAATTGATCTGACTTTCCAGCTTTTATAGAAATCATCAACAAAAGTGCTTAGAATAAATAAGACTTTTTTCTATCTCTGTGATGTAATCATGAAATAAAATGAGTGTTCGATTGCATCTTGGCACAAGCAATAGGTATCTCAAGAATACACAGTGTATATACTGTGTATATATGTGGTCTTTTTAACATTTTTTCCAGTAGAAAGAACATATGAAGAGATAGCTATTTAATATTCTGACACCATTGAATGTCTAAGGTCACATCCCATAAAGGCTAATTTTATGAAATAAATAGTGTTGTGGAATTTGGTAGCATTTTTTATGGATTAAGTGATATACAGAAACTGACATTTTTAGCAATTTTACAGAATCAATCCCAGCAAAGAATGAAAGAATTTACTGTTTAAAAACACATGTGCAGTTTGAGCACGTTTAAAAAAAAGAAAGAAAAAAAAAAAAAGCATGTAGAGAAATTACACATAATTATCTGGATAAATGTTTCATCCCCCAAAATTCCAAGAAATTAAAATATTCAATAAACTTCCTCTGGTATGAGCTAAATTGGTTTGTTCAATGCCAGTGTAAAACACCTGATCTTATTTTTAGCTTTCTAAAACTTTTGTGTATTTTAAGGTAAAGTCAAAATTACATCAAAATATTTCATTTAAAAACAGATAAAAATTCAAAAAAATCTTTTTTTTTTTTTTGACATTATATTTTTCTAAAAGAACTAATGGAAACTAGCATGAATCTGAAAACTGTCGAGTGACTTTTCCTAATTATCTCATTATTTTCTTATTAAAGATTGTGTAAGCAGGATTAGTCTTTGACCTACATATTTACATAGAGTATGTCTGTGATTTATTACCCTGGTTTTAAATTACTTGAACTCAAAACTAGGGAGTCTTTTAATCTAAACTACCTCCTTGTAAGAAAATACAATACCAGTATTTTGGCTAAAATCACTTATGTTTAAATGCATCATTCTGATGTTTTTGATTCTGTAACCTTTGTACTTTAAAAGTTGTCATATCAACATCGAGATGTATAACTGGTTGCTGCCAAATGAATTATTTAAAGCAGTACCTGCAATGACTTAGCTGAAGCTACTGTAAAGTGCTTTTGGCAGATATAGCTGATTTGTTTTGTATCAAGTGACAACATTAACTGAGAAAAAGACAAAAGAGTATTTTCCCCAGATGCTCCTACTCTGTGAAAGTCATTAATCAAAATGGATAATAAAGAGAGAACTTTACAGTCAAACTTTATTGAATAAAAATTGTTTGCATTCTTTACAAAGGGGCAACGGTGTCTGGTAGCTATTAAAAAATAAAATAAATAAATGTATGAGGTTGCAACAAATTTTGAATTTGAGGCTAGATTGACATTGTTCTGTACAAGTGCTACATGCTGTAGTACTTTCTGGCTGCCTACACTGTTGCAGCTTTTGGAGCATGGTCTAAGTGAAATAAAAATCTCCTGTCTGCTATACCAAATTGCAAGTTAAGCCTGGTTGTGCCCATGTTGTTTAGTTCATTACCGAAGAATACTGGAGAGCTGCTCAGATGACCAAGACCAGTCAAGTTGACTACATGTCAGAATAAAGCCTCATTCTTCTACTTTAGCCTTCTACCCCAGTTTTTGAACATGTAGGCACAGGCAGAGCATCCCACACAGTCATTTACTGAGATACATCACCTTAGCTCTAGAGTGATCATAGGCACAATTCAGTCTCCCACAGTATTCTCCTGGAGAAGCTGGCAGCCCATGGCTTGGATAGGTACACTCTTTGCTGGGTTAAAAACTGGCTGGATGGCCGGGCCCAGAGAGTGGTGATGAACAGAGTGAAATCCAGCTGATGACTGATCACCTGTGATGTTCCTCAGGGGTCGGTGTTAAAAATGAAATGAATGACAATGAAAAGAAAATTACATGAAATGAAAAACATTATTTTTATTTTCATATAAGATGTAAGGCACTCACAGATGTCGCCTGACCATAGCAACAGCCCTGTCCTGCTCCTTCCATTTCCCCATGATGATGTTGCCTGCTGGCACAGGACCCAGTAGTAACCCACAGAGAATTCAGAATATGTCAGAGAGACAGTCTAGAGAAGTGTAGGTTTTCCTGAGATGGCTCAGTCTGACCTATAATGGACAGAAACATGTTTCCTGCCACTCATATCTACCTGTCCAGACATGGGCATACACATGAAAATTTGCTTCTGTTGTGTCCTGTCCACTTCTTAGCAACAGGATATCTCTGCCCAGACCTTGTCTTATTGTCATGGTTTAACCTGGTGGGCTCAGAACTGGACAGCAGCTCCCTCACTCTCCCCAGGTGGGATGGGGGAGAGAATTGGAAAGGTAAAAGTGTGAGAACTCATGGCTTGAGATAGAGGCAGTCCACTAGGCAAAACAAAAGCTATGTGTTCAAGCACAGCAGAACAAGGAATTCATTCACTATTTCACATTGGTTGGCAGATGTTTAACCAGGAAAGCAGAACTCATCATATGCAAAAGTTTCTTAGGAAGCCAAACACCATATTGCAAATGCTTTCCCCTTCCTCCTTTTTTACCCCAGTTTTATTTTTCAGAATGACATCATATGGTATGGAATATCTCTTTGGTCAGTCTGGGTCACCTGTCCTGGCTGTGTCCCTTTCCAGATTCTTGTGAACATCCAGCCTCCTCGCTGGCAGTGCAGCATGAGAACCAGAAAATTCTTTGTCACTGTGTGAGCACTGCTCGGCAGAACCCCAAAACTTTGATATGTTATCACCACTATTCTCATCAAAAATCCAAAATACAACTTCATACAAGCTTTAAGAAAAAAAAATTAACTCTCTCTCAGCCCCAACCATGACACATATTTACCTAGAAACCAGAATGACTTTTATCTGCCTCAGTTTATTTGAAGTCTTCCTAAGCAACAAGATTGGCACTTGATAAAGTGCTCAGGACATCTCCAGCTAAACTTATCATCATGGTAACATAGGTGTTGGGATGAATCATCGCTTACAGAAGGCTTTGTACAACCCACACCACTGCTCGGGTGATCAGCCACGATCCTTCTCCTCCTCTCAGAGTTAGCACCTAAGCATACACTTGCAGTAATTGCAGGGGTGGAAAGCTGAGAAAACAGAGCTCTGAGAATAATGATTAGCTGTGACGCAGCTTTGTCTGGCCCTGGCAACCACGCTTGTGATGTCCTACTTCATCTTTGCTTTTCATCTTATGGAGGCAGCTAAGCCATTCCTAGCATCACTCCTTCAACTAGGCTTTAGACTCCTCATCCTTTTCATTGCCATGCTAGAGAAGGAGAGAACTCCTGTCTGTGCCCCACTGGTCCTTATTTAGGAATAAAGAGCTTTGATCAGGAGTAAGGAGTAAGCCTTGAACATCTGAAGTTAGGTCCTGTCTGTGAATCATCAGTTTCTGAAGAGATTGTTTTATTCAGTAGGGTCTTGACGACTTGCACTGAATGTTCATTGCAAGGCAGAGATTGAATACTTTATATTAAGGAATACTCAATATTAAGGAAATTGCACTGCTCTTACCAGTACTGGTAAATCAAATGTGCCTGGCAAGGTTCCACCTGTGCTTTAGTTTCTCTAAGTAAAAAAAGGTATAACTTCCATTGCAATTGCTCCCTCTTCTTTAATACAGGAAATAGAACAAGTTCTAAATATATAATAATAATAATAATAATAATTATTATTATTAATTCAACTTATAATATATCCTTTTACCATTTCTTCTTACATAGGAAAGGAAAAACTGAAGTTATGTTAGGACTGCTTTCCTGAAACTTTCTGTATCAATGTTTTATTCTCTTTGTTTTCTATATTTAATTTCTCCGTCTCTCTCTTTTTTTTTTTTTTTTTCCTACTTTTTGTTACATACCTTTCACATCTTTTGTTTGTCCTGTGCATTTAGAGGGTAAGGTAGCCTTGATAAGTATACTTAAGTACACTTAATACTTGATAAGTATTCAAGGTAAGAAGTCTTAGTGACCTCTATGATGATCAGACAATATTTATTGCCTAACTCCAGTGCAAAAAGAGCAGAAGGCTTTATTTTCAGAAACTTAAATATTAGCCATTCCCAAATGACTTCAGCTGAACCAGTGAGGAGTCTTGAGGCAGATTTTGAGAGATCACCATGTTGCACCACTGAGAATCTGCCCCCCTCTTTGCAACCTCTAATTATTTCACAGTACATGTGAAATCTCACAGAGTGATTTTGAATTGGAGTTTTTCTGGCATGCTCGCACTACCACTGCATTTTCCTTCTTTTTTCCCCCAATGGATTTTCATGTCACAGACAAACAGAAAGGCAGAGGAGGGGGAGGAAAGAAAAAGGAAAAAGGACCTTTTAAATTCTGTTTCTATATGGGGCCACAGAAATCCCTCAAGCTAAACACAACACAGACTGAAAAATAAGTGGGAAGAGATTATCAGGCGCCTGGCAAAGAGAGAAGTGCAGTCAGTGGTCAGGTGAAGGCTGCTTTGGAGGATAAGCAATTTATGTGTTATCAGTGCAATAGAGAGAACAGTAGCTCCCTACATTGAAAGGAGATTAAAAAGCAACAATAGCCTTTTCTGTACACCATAGGCCAATCTGCTAACTATATGAAAAGCTGAGAAGCTGCTTAGAGCTGATGTTTGTTTAATTCTTACCTGCACTCACTTGAACTGTGTAAATGACATGGTGTTTTCAGAACATATGCACGTTTGCATTTGGAATCGTTTTGTGACAGAGATTGTGCCCAGTTAATCCAGCAGTGCTATAAAATTTGTTGCACATATAAAAGATAACATCCCTCCCTGGCCCTGGGTAGTCTTGTGGTTCCAGAAAAGAATGACGTTTTTTTATTTATTTTTTCCTTTAGAATCAATCACAATGGGGAGCAAACAGTAATCAAGGCTGTGTAATACAAAATAAAATCTGAAACAAAAGTGACCTCCTTTGCTGGATTAGGATTTGAGTTAGAAAATTTAAGCATTGTCTCAGTCCAGTCCCAGGGTAATTAATATTCTTGATAAATCCATACTTCATATACATTACTTTGGAAGAGAGTGATGGAGGAGCAGTATGCTCAGGTTGTCAAGGCATTGGAACAAGAATTAGGAGACAGGATTTTTTAGCCGTTACTGATTTTCACTGTGACCTTGAGCCAACCATTTATCCCTTCTCTTTGACCTTTGCCTCTAGGATATCAGACATGTTTTTTTTCCCCACTACCAGCTCCTTGCAGGCAGAGACAGGTTTCCAACAACATGTCTGACAGCTTCAAAAGGAATATTATAAGTCAGTTTCTGAAAGTCCTTAACACACTGAGTACTGGAAACTGTAAGCAAGACTGTAGAAGGGAAATGAGCTTCTTTAATATATGCTCTTATACAAGGACAGCATCTCTCTACGTGCATCTGGTCCACTCTTACAGCATCTTATCAGACTGTGACTCAGCTGCCTCTGGGAGCACACAGATACAGAAGTAATAATAATAGAAGATATTCAAAAAATTTAGCTTACCTGAAACTATATATACTGACATTAGCTAGGCCACTGTAAGCCATCCACAATGAATTCACTCCTGTGTCCACGTCTGATATGATTTGTTCGTAGGTAATCTGGATCAGTATCTGTTTTAGTTGCTTTCAAACAGCTGGAAACACTCTCAAACCATATCACATACTGTGGTTGTAGTACCATACTAATAAGATAATTGAGGGATTCAGGAACTTCCATGCAATAATTTCAAGACAGTACTATAGCCATAGTATGCTACACTCTTCCTGAAGTTTTTGAGACCCATCCTAAAGCATATTTAAAGTATATTATATTTTTGCATACCAAAAGACTTATCCAGACCTTCATTATTTTGTTGGTGAAGAAAAAAAACAACAAAGTTTACTCTTATTGACAGCCCATCTATATGCAATTGTTCTTGTTACACCTTTACTGTTTTTCTGAAGCAGCCTTTCTCTTTTCCCATCCATATGCTCCCCTAGTATGTGCACAGATAGATCTTTTCAACTTTCACTCCAATGCATCAGATGAAGCTAAACTTAATAATTTTCTTTCCATCTTCTGTTTTGCATAACATTTCACTACCAGAGTAGAGGTTTCCAGACTATATTTGCAGATTCAGAAAATATACACAAATCTACACAGCCTCATTGGTTGAAAGAAATATGAGATGGAGTTGCAGTTTAAGACAGAGACAGATGCAACATGAATGAATTACTTGCATTCACTGTCCATTTTTCATGGCTGGAGGTATGCGGAATTACATTTTCTGTTCCTTGCTGAATCCACTTTTGGTTAATCTGCTGACCAAAAAGCAGGGATAGGACTCATGAACTTCATCTGATTTGTAGAGTTCCTCCTCTGAAATTTTGAACATGCTTTTGACCCTTCGTGGGACTGTTTGGTATCTCTTTTAAAGAAAATATAATAATATTTAGAGCCTCACTGCACATTTGTAAAATACAAGTTATGACAAAAATGTGTCATATATGTATATTAATTTGTTAACTTTATCTGAAGTCTGGGATTTTTAAGAGAAATTTAAATTATCTTCACCTTCCTTTCTGAGTTGAAGAGGTCCTGGTTTATAGCATTCAGGAGAAAAACATTCACTCTTGTGCTTGATCTTCATCTGTCAATGTGGATATACAAGGGCTGATTCCACTCTTAATCGTTTAGATTTTTAACAAGCTACTCCTGTTTTATTGTGGTATAAGATCGAGCTTATTTCTGACATAATTTTATGTAAGGAAGGTTAATTTTTCTGGGTTGAAAGGTGTTAAATAAATGTTATTTGTATTATTGCATAAAACTGATGGAATTCTATTATTTTACTTACAAGTCAGCTTTAAAAATACAGAAGGATGGGTATCTTAGCTGTATAGGCAGAACACTCTCACTGTCTTTGGTTTGCTAAACAGTGACACAGGGAAGGCTCAGGAAATCTTGCTGATGCTTTTCTTACAGAGTCACAGTATTTCTCAAAGTGCAGGCTCATAAGACTGAAGCTATCATATATTAATTGCTCATAATTTAATTATTGCACATTGTCTTTTCTAGCTGAATTATTGATTTCTCATTCCAGCTGTTCTGTCTGTACTTTGTAATATGATTACCATCCACTGTCTGCTCACTGTTTTGTCCTATGGGTATGGATGTTGCATGATTGCTTGAGTTTTCTTTCTTTCTCTTTCTTTTTCTTTCTCTTTCTCTTTCTTTCTTTCTTTCTTTCTTTCTTTCTTTCTTTCTTTCTTTCTTTCTTTCTTTCTTTCTTTCTTTCTTTCTTTCTTTCTTTCTTTCTTTCTTTCTTTCTTTCTTTCTTTTTCTTTTATTTCTTTCTCTCTCTCTCTCTTTCTCTCTTTCTCTCTCTCTTTCCCTTTTTCTCTTTCTCTCTCTCTTTCTCTCTCTCTCTCTCTCTTTCTCTCTTTCTCTCTTTCTTTCCTCCTCTGTAATTTTTGAATTGAAAGAAATTTTAAGTATTGTGTCTCAAAACAGTTGTGTGAATCAGCAATAATTAATATAAATAAATTAAATAATAGCAATAAATTAAAAGCAATAAATTAAATAATTAATAATTAACCACTGATAACCTTATCATCCATTATCAAAGGACCCCGACATTCACAAAGTTCCCTTCCAGTCACTAAATCCTGATGCAGGTCTGAAGGCAGAGGAAATATGTTCCTTGTCAGACACATACATACAAACGTATTCTCACACTCCTTTTAAAACAGAAAGATACATTTCTTTATAAACAGTTTAATATATAAGTTCTTTTGAAATACAGTAACTGAACAAATAACATTAGAAATATTTTCAGTTATATTTTTTCCACTCCTTTTTGTCAACAAATGGTAGGAACAGTATTTATTTTATTTTAAATCTGATAGTACTTCCTCTAAGCTTTATGGGAATTAAATGTCTGATAACCTTATATAGTCTGTTCTCCTCCCTGAGCCAACCTCCATGAAAAATCACTTTGCCCATGATATTCTGTTAATTCCTTTCATCCAATCTGTCAGCATCATACCTTATAGCAGTCTTCCAATACTTAAAGGGGGCCTACAATGAAGATGGGGAAAGTCTCTTTACCAGGGTGTGTAGTAATAGGAATATGGGGAATGGTTTTAAACTAAAGAAAGGGTAGGTTTGGTTTAGATATAAGGGAGACATTCTTCACTCAGAGGGTGGTGAGGCACTGCAACAGGTTTCCCAGAGATGCTGTGGATGCCCCATCCCTGGAGGTGTTCAAGACCATGTTGGATGTGGCTTTGAGCAACCTGGTCTAGTGGAAGGTTTCCCTATTGGAACTAGATGATATTTTAGGTCCCTTCCAACCCAAAACATTCTACGATTCTGTGATTACATTATCTTAATTATATTATGGGTTGTTTAACAAAAAAATGTTCGATGGACATTAGGAGCTGGGTCTAATACGTTGCTCCGAGGCACTTCAAAATGTAAATTTTTTGGTTTTCTGGCAAAATATTTTCTCTTTCAATTTTCATTTGCTCCAGGGAAAAACTAGAAGTTTTACTCCTAAGAATATTACGTTTTTGTATATCCCCCAAAAGTTACCTATTTGAAAAACAGGGAAACTGTTAATTTAAACAATATACTGTTAAAACCATGGATTATTTAATTCTATGGCAACTTTGCATTGATATTTAGGGTGCTGAGATACTGCTCACTGAAATAAATATATCTCTTGGTTCATATTTCTGATCTCCTTCCTCCAAAGTGCCATGTTTTCTTATGAAGGCTGAACAGAGAACATCAATATACTACTGACTTACCACTGCACTCATGTTCTGAAATTCAAGTGTCTCTGCGGGAATTACTTAGCTCTTTTCTCAAATCTGAAAGATTAGCAATAGTACTCAGTAAAAACTCATTAAAGATGGTTAAATTAAAACAAAAACACTCTGATGTCAGACCAGTTTCTTTTAGAAAATACAAATGCTCTGAGTGCTATTCATGATTTTATACAATACACCAACCTATTATGATGAACCATCAAACTGTATCTTATTTTAAAGCTAAGAAATCTGTGAGGAAGCTCTTGCTATGGGTTACTACTGCTGAAACAGAACAAGCTCGAGTTAATAAAATAAAGACAACAAAGTCAAAACAAGGCTGTAAAACAAATACACTTCTCATGGTTTACTTGTAATCTCTCTGCAGTGTTGAAGCCGAGTTAGGAGTGGCCACATTAGCCATTTCATCAAGGTTAAGAATCCCGAATGAGTTGCTATTGGAAACAAATTACTGAGGTGTCAGCTGGAGCTGAAGGTTCAGATATGAGGGAACTTTACCCATTATATGCTTGAAAGATTTCCGGAATAGCAGAAGCTAGAAAAGAGCATACTGGTAATAACAAGACCAGGAAAGCAGATGTTTCATTGACCTTTGCTCTGTGCATTCGGACTACCCATTTGCCAGCATGCCTGAGTGGACCAGAATGGAATTGCAAATAAGGAGTGCTCTCCTGAGGCACAAGTAAATAAATAAATAAATAAACAACAATTTTTTTTTAAGACCACCTGGGACTTATGGCCTATTACTGAAGATGAAAGGAGACACTTCTGATTTTATTCTGGCATTAATTCAGAGCAAGGAATTGAGAGTTGGTGAAGCTAACATACTACAGAGATGGTATTCCCCCAAACCCAGTTTGATTCACTCACTTAGTTGATAGTCAATGTGAAAATAATGTTGGCTGGAATTGTTTGTGGAAAGAAATTTAGGAGCCTTCTATCCAACTTTGACACTCCTCTTTGTCAAGGCACAGTGCTACTCTTGACCCCATGAAGCTTACCTCCAGATTTGCAGAAGTTGGAATGTTTTAGTTTTCCACCAAGTGGAAACTTTCATAAAGGAAAGAATTTATGCTTAATTACACACAGGCTAGTTGTGAAAAGTTTAGGGTAAAACACTCTCAACTAGTTTGATACCAATAATCTAGCTGCTCACTCAGACGTTCAGGGAGGGCTTGCAGAGAGTGTCCATAAGAAAAATGAAACAGCTTGTCTTTATGGCATATGTATAAGTTTTTTAATTTTTTAATTTTTTTTAATTATTATTATTATTATTTTCCAATGCAGAATTTTATATTACCTAGCCAAGAACAGGAAAGGGACTTCACAGTAAGTAGAAGAATTACTGTCAATTAGTGTTGGCTACTTAGTCTGAACCTGAGCATAGTAAGTTCAATTCTGAATTAAGAACTCCACTAGGATGGAGGAAAAAAAGATCTGTTTTCGAGACTAATACTGAATATTGAATATTGAGTGAATGAAATAGGCAAAATTCATGTCCATTAATGAAGAAATTTTGCTACAGAACATATAAAACTCTGTCCTACTGCTTTTTTGATCTCAGGCTATATTACCTCTTCTTTTCCCAGTCATTCCTACAATGGCTTTTTGTTTGGGTGTTCCTTGGTAGAGGAGTATTTTGGATCTGAGGCTGGGAGAAAGAATCATGGACATCTCTTGGTTAACTCTTTGCATCACTTCTATATCTTCTGCCCCACTAAATATATATCTCTATATATATCTATATATATATATATATATGAAAAGACATTATTGGGTAATTATAGAAACACAGCAAACAAAAACAAAGACCTATGCAAGAGATCTAACAATTGCAACAGTTTTTGAGCTACTACATTACTCCATGGGACTTCACTGGTAATCCTTTGAACTTGCACACATTATATGTGTGTCTATATTTGTATATCTAGTATGTTAGAGCCAGGGCCTCAATGTAAACATGATTTCTAGAAAGAACAAAAGATCAGACAATGATAATCTTTTCATTTTATTTATTTATTTACGTATTTAACAAGATACTAAACTTGTTTAAATATATGTCTTGATTTTTTCCCATGTTACTTGTTGGATTGTAATGATGTAAAGTGTGTTAAAGCTGGATATTGTGTTTTCATCATGGCACTGAAAAAAAAATCATTGACGTTCTGATGCTGTGACCTTGGGGAACCTTTTCCAGTGCCTGACCACCTTCTTGGTGAAGAACCTTCCCCTAACACCCAGCCTGCCCCTCCCCTGTTGCAGCTTCATGCCATTCCCTTGGGTCCTGTCGCTGTCCCAGAGAGCAGAGCTCAGCGCCTGCCCCTCCACTCCTCTCGTGAGGGAGCTGCAGGCCTCCATGAGGCCTCCCCTCATTCTTCTCTTCTCTGTGCTGAACAAACCAAGTGATCTCAGACATTCCTCATCTTGCTGTCTAGGCCCTACACCATCTTTGCTGTCCTCCTTTTGACACTTTAATAGTTTTATGTCCTTCTTATATTGCAACACCCAAAGCTGCAGACAGTACTCAAGGTGACGCCTCATCAGAGCAGAGCAGAGCAGGACAAACATTTTCCTCAGCTGACCAACAATGCTGTGCTTGATGTACCCCAGAATATAGTTGGCCCTTTTGGCTGCAGGGCACACTTTTAAATCATATTCAACTTGCTGTCAGACAGAACCCCCTAATCCATTTCTGTGGGGCTTTTAATTCTTATTGCTTTAGTCTGCTGTCAATAGGCAATACATTACATTAATCTCCTTCATGGTGAGTCTTTTTTATCCTTGACTGTAATTGGTGAGTGATCTCCCTGCCTTTATCTCAACACATGAGCTTTTTTCATCATGTTTTCTCTCCATGTTCTTTTCAGGAGAGGGAGTAAGAGAGTGGTGTGGTGGTTCTGAGCTACCTACTGCTGTTAAACCAACACAGAAGTGATTATAGGGGTTACCAATAATGTTCTGTAGAACTTGTAAAAAAATTTCTATTTGAGCTACTACGTTTAGGGCTGAAGAGCAAATACTTTAGTATTGTGCATCTTTATGAATCTAGAACTTACCTTGCCAGTCACTGAAATGGAAACACCTGGGGGAAGTGGAACAATTGTTTAACTATGCACAACAGCCACGGAAAATGTAGAAAAACACCTTACTTGGAGGACTCAAAGAAATAATGGGAGAACAGAAAGACTAAAGATAATAAAGTTTAATCATTGGAGAAAAAAATAGATATCACTTGTCAATTAAGGGAAAATAAGGTAAGATGCTTTCCAGAAGTGGAATGCTAAGTAAAAATACCTTGAATATAGGAAAGCTTTAGCTTTTGAAGTCGACTTTAGCAAGAAATCATAAACTGGACTGAGGTTATTGAAATAAAACTTGAAATTGTTATGGTAATGAATATTCTTGAATGCTTAATGTAAGAAATACTTGCTAACAGCCCAAATCTCCTGTGAAAGACAGGAAACTCTACTGATTTATGCTCAGTATTGATTATGGATTAATCGAAATACATCCTCATCCAGCAGACTATGCCTATGTTAGGTGGCACAAACTGAGGCTTTGGGGATTATACAGCGATGTCTTCCAGAAAGTAGGAAAACTGCCTAGGAAGTGACAAGATAAAGTGTTTGCTTGCTGTATAGGTAACTAGATTCAATAATTTAGGTCCCCTCTCTAATTTTTTCTTATTCACATTTTCCAGCTTCTCTCAAGAAGGGGGAAAAACACATTATTGGTAGGTTTTAAGGTGAATTTATCCATCAGGCAACAAATGGAAAGAAGTAATGTAGAGTTTTGTCTTTATTTATTTATTTATTTATTTATTTATTTTGTTCCTGTTAAATGTAATTTGTGATGATCACTATCTATCTGAAAACATTTAAGTGTGTTTTACTCTAAGAAATACTTTCTTAGAGATGGCAAAAATTACTTTCTTAGTGTGTGGTAAACACACTATTACAAGATCTGTATTTTTAGTAGGGGAAATCTGTTTTTAACAACCTTTGCATATAGCAATCTGCATTCTATTTCTCATTCTCTGTTTTACTTATCTTGAGAGATTAAGCAATAATCTAGTCTTTTATTTCTCTTTTAATAGCAGATGTAACTTTGTTTCTGCAATCATGTCTTTTTCATCCCACTGCTTTCTCAAAATATGTATGCCTCCTCCTTGTTACTAACCATTCCTTTTGGTCACTTTTGGCTGCTATTGATTCCCTTGAATTTTTTTTAGAGATTTACGTACCTGGATATGGGTTAAGGGCAGATTTTTCAAAGCTATTTATGCTCCTGGTTTACAGAGAGATACCTGGCAGGATTCTGAGGGCATATTAATGCTGGGGAGATTTGCAGTTGATCTTAACAAACTTCAGTACCCAGCTCATTTGTAAATTTAACTGGGCACCAAGTATGTTTGGCAAGGCTGACCCAAAGCAATGCACAAAGCACCAGATGTAACTCATCTTTTAGACTAGTCTCAGACTAGACTCTAAACTTGTCTTTTACATGACTTAAAATATTATTATCTATGTCTTTTGTTATTTACCCATCACTCTTCCTCATCCTCTTTGCAATTCCACCATTTCATACAGTTTTCAGAGGGGTTACCTGTAGCTGATAAAAGCAACATGCCTGTACAGCTCTAGTTGTCCTTCTTATTGTCTATAAATTCTCCATATGTTGAAGCTGAACATTTATCTGCAGGGCTGACTCCCCTTCCTCTAGCTAAGCATGGACTCTCTGAATTTCTTCAGTAGAAAAATAAGCTGAATAACACATTACATTCCAGGCATAAAAAAGCAATGAAGCCCTTCAGAGTTCTCTTTGGTGGTGCAGTTACATCCGCTTTGTTGCTTTCTGTCGTTACTGAGGAAACTATCTAGTACTGAATTTAATTAGCTTCTTTTTTTTTTTTTTTTTTTTTTAATACTGCTTGCCTGAGATGTGAGCAGTAGTTAGCACCATATATCAGTGTAAAGCAGCCAAGTTTTCCTCCTCTAAACACCTTAGGTACAGGAAATTTACTAAAATTGTATCTTGCAAAATGAAGGAAGGATTTGCACTGGGGACATCTTTAATTTTTGGAAGTTTATTAGGAAATTTGGAAAACATTAGCAGGCTGATGTATTTCTCATCAGGGGAATTTGAAAGCAGGTGACTTTTTTTTTTTTTCCCCATAAAGAAAGAATCAACCTATGATTGTAGACATATTGTTTACATATGTATAGTTATGTGTAAAATGTTAATGTTGCATACCTTCCCCCCTCCCCCCTTTCCACCCCCTAAACACAGATAAATGGTGCATCAGCATGTATTTTTTGAATGAGAAGCAGAGAGCATCACCAATGCAGCAAACCAGCTGGACTTGTGAACAACATGGGCTTATTGCATTTTTGGTACAGAAAACTTCAGCCTGGCCATTCCCAAGACTGCTGCTACCAAAAATATCTTATGCATGGGCCATATTCAGATTTGTGGCTTACTGAATCAGATGACTCATAACTAGTTGTATTCTTTTTATTTGCGTTCAGCCTAAATGTTGGGGAAGGGCTGTATTTTCTGACATGCAGAATTCAAAACTGTGGAGAGGCTAAGGAACCACATTTATGGTTGTTAGTGGGAGCCATTATCTGATCATTTAAGATGTTATCTAAATTATTGGTGGAATTGATTCTTCGTTGATCTCCTGGGAGCTTCAAACAGTATATTCAACTCAGTTTAAAATGACATTTAAGGTACTTTAATGCATTGTTGGCCAAATGCTTTATTGTTTAGCCAGGTCAGACAATTTTGTTATACACAATATACGAAAATAGATAATATAAAGGAAACATTTAAGTCACCTCCAATCTAAATAAATGATAACATTAAACAAAACAAAAAAAGAGGAAGGAGGTAGAACTATATGGTAAAAGCCATGTCATTTCTTAATGCCTGATTGTGGGAAATGGCTTCAAAATTATCTTCCCTTTTCTCCATGTTTTTGCAATGCTGAATTTTAAAAAATTTGTCTTCAATAAAACTTTAATTTTGCAGAATTTCTGAAGAGGTAGGGAAATAGTTCAGAAGATCATGGCTATTTTGGCTCTTACAAATATCCCTCATGGATAGGAGACAATTTGTGGAAACTTATCTCCCCCACTGGGGAATTCTTTCATAAACTGATACAATAAGTGCAAGTGACTTCATCCCTCTGTCCAGTGTCTACAGATAGGAATATTTGAGGACTTTGAATTGCATAGTACCATCATTGAATATAATTATTTAAAACCCATGACTATTTCCAAAGACAAGTTTGCCATGGTGCCATTAATATTTTAGTCTTTGTATTGGGAATAACAGCTGGAAGAAGTGTTCCTATGTTTATAAAGGTTGAAGAATTCTCTCTTTGAATTTGTGTCAGGAGTTCTTAGTGGCTTTGAAATGTTTGACTTCGTCCTCTGCAAAATTCAACTGGAGTGGATGGAGGCCAAAAAAGCATTCAAAAATCTTGAAACAATATTGCCTACAGCAGAAGCAGCAGTCAAGGATGATTTGAAGAGTGGGATTCTGATTTCATCTTTGATCAACCCTTCTTTAATTACTGTAACATTATTGCAGAAAGATTGGTAAGGTCAGTGCAGCAATATATTAGTTCCTAAAAGCCTGTTGCTCAGCCACACAGAAAACTTCTCATTTTATGGGAGGGTTAATGTTAAAATTTTATTTTTTTTGTATCTCCAGATTCTTGGGGTATGTAAAACTTCAGACCATTTAGCTGAGGGGAAAAAATACCCACCACCACCACCAAAAAAAGTAACAATATGTGATGGTCAATGTATAGATCAACTAGTAGATTATTTTGCAATAGAAGCATGGGTAAAACCATTTTTCTCCCATTTTTCTGTATGTCAGAAAAAAATACTTAAAAAAAAAAAAAGTGAAGATGGTGTATTTTTTTTTCGGAATTTTAGTTTATGTAAGCTTATATAAAAAAGAAATGTCTTAATTAGTGTTCTTATGCAGAGGATAAACCTGTTATATTTCAATAGGTGATATTAATAATCTTCTCTCCTAATCCTTGCTTCCTTCTTGCAATATTATGTTTGTTTACTTTTTTTTTTTTTAACTATAAAAAAAGATAAAAATATTCAACTAAGTAAACAGGTTTGTGTTAGGAGAATATGAAGCAAAATAAGCAGCTTCTTTCTTGCGTTCCTGTTAGGCAGTGTTGAAATCACACTTTTAAACCTTGCTTGTAATATTATGCCTAAATTCCTTGATTCCAGTACCTTCTTCTATTAGGAAGGTATTTCATTTTTCATGTCTCCATTTCTTTGCAAGTAAGCAGGACACTTACATCTATCTCAATATTCAGGGTCTTGAAGGTCCCAGGTTAATCACAGAATCACAGAATTGTAGGGGTTGGAAGGGACCTCAAGAGATCATTGGGTTCAACCCCCAAAGGTTCTATTAAGTTTCTATTTTGTGAATGTCATTAGGGTTTCTGGTCAGTGAACTACATATTCTCCTTTCTTTGTTCAGCATTTTCTAAGGCATGTCTGAAAATACAAAAAAATAAAATAAAAAATTGCAGGAATAGTGATACCAATTGACGGTTTGGAAAACAGCGATACCTATAATTTCTGTGGAAAGTCAATGAATTTGTGCAGCTATCTGTTCCTGTGAAACTAGGCATAGAAATTCGTTTCTATACTTTTTTTTTTTCTTTTTTTTTTTTCCCCTGGAACTGGTAAACACACCCACTTCCAGTATACGCAGTTTCTAATGTAAAAACATAGGCTTCATTTCGGTGCATAAGTAAGGAGTGAAATGGAGCATAATGTAGTGACTTAAAAGCAATTCCAGTTTTAATTATTTTCCTTAAGTACCCTTTCAAATTCAAACATATTTAAAAAAAAAAAGTACAATAAACTACAATAAAAACAAGAAAAGTTAATCAAAAACTGCACATTTTACGAAAGGAGAGGACTTGTACTCACTAGTTATGGTTTGCAAATTGAATGTTCATGAAAAGATTGAATACTATTTTCTAGTACTTTCTGGATTATTAAGTTTTTATTTATTTATTCTTATTTTTGAATGTTCTTCTTATTCCCTGAAATAAATTTTTTCCCTGCCTAGAAATATAAAGCAATAAACACCTATTTTTGGAATCGAAGAACTACTTTAAGTTTTTATTACAGGATCTTTATTTATTTATTTTTAAGTGAAATGCAGTGGATTGGTAGCACAGTAATTGCAAATACAAAAAGTGCTCGGGCTTCTTTGTACTGAATTGTACAGAAAGGACAAACATGCTTTCTTCTCTCCAAGTAAGTTTTTCAGAAGTGGAAAAAAAAAGGGGGAGGGCAGGAGGATCATCATCAGCAATGCTTTATACACATAAAAGCAGCTCCTTAGGTACATGTCTTAAGCTAAATTTACTTTTAAATTAGATGATAATTCATATTTGTGTCTTGTATTGATGCCTTGCATGGACTTTTTTTTTTTTTTTTTTAATCTATAGACATGGACAAAATGTTACTTTCCTTTTTATTTTTATTTTTAATCTTTATTTTTGTTGACTTTGACAGGAAGGCAAACCTTCTCTTTGTGTCTTATTTCTGCAGAAAGGAAACAGACAATGGGAGGACACAATGATGCTGCGGAAGATATGGGTGGTCTAGTGATATGGATGACTCTTAGTGATGACATGGGGGAATGCCTTTCCTTTGGCTGACAGTCCGTGCTTTGCACTTGTCAGAAGTGAAGAGACACTGTCATATTTGGCTGGGACAGAGTTAATTTTCTTTACATGATCACATGATGTTGTGTCTTGGATTTTTGATGAAAATAGTGGTGATAACGCACTGATGTTTTTAGTTGTTGCAAAGCAGTGTTTACACAGAGGCAAGGGCTTTTCAGCTTCTGATGCTGCTATGTCAGTGAGGAAGCTAAGGATGCACGGCTGGGAGGAGGCAGCTGAACACCTGCCTGCCGATGGGAAATAGCAAACAAATTCCTTGCTTTGCTTTGTTGCACATGTGGCTTTTGCTTTACGTAGTAAACTGTTTCTGTATCAACCCACAAATTCACACTTTTACGTTTCCAATTCTGTCCCCCATCCCACCTGAGGATAGTGAGTGAGCAGCTCTGTGGTACTTAGCTGCCAGCTGGCATTCAACCACAACAGGCATGTAAAAATCACGTAAAAGGTGCTGATAGTGTTATAATGTACAAATGTTACAGATACAACTGTAGATAATTAAAACATTCATTTTCTATATTCTTTGATTTTTCTAGTCTTTCAGGCTTTTCAGCATGAGCACAAACTACTATATAGTGAATATCATTATCAGATTTTTTTTTTCACATGAACTTTTCATTGTTTAATTAAAGGCTATCTCATAGCCCCAAGGAATCTGTACATCATTCATGAGCCAGAAAATAGTCAGCCCATTGGGGAAGTAATTACACCACAAAAGTTAAGAAATCAAGTTTTTTCCTATATTATTTATTTATTTATGTTCTCCTTTCTCCAGTTTACATTGGCAGTTCCAGCCAATCCCTCTCCCATGCTTAATGCCAGCTGTCCACTCTCTTCCTTGGCTTATGTCCTTTGATTTATCAATATGGTATTGGCTCTTTTATGCTTTAAGCTTTCCAGGTTTAAAAAAAATAATAATGTAAATCCTCATGTTGCCATATTCTAATGTGCTCATAAAAGAAAAGCGTGCATTTGAGGGAAAGTTGCTTCCATGCCTTAGTTTTTTTCTTTTAACATCTCTTTCCCTTCTCATTCTCTCCAGTCATTTTTACATATACATGACATAAACAATTCCTCTATAGCATTCAGCAGATGTTGTCTAGATGCCTCATGAGATCTACCAACAAGCAACTCATGGAGCTGATCTCTGAATCACCATGCATGTAACTCTCAGTATTTTCAGTGACACATTTCCCTATGACATTAACAATATATTTATGTATTTATTAATTAAAAAACCCCAACAACAACAACAACAACAAAAATGCACAACACAATGTCATTTCCTACAATGTTCACCCTTGTATGTGAACATGCTCCTTCTACCATGAGGAAAATACACCAACTGGAGGATTAGTCAGCAACCACTGAAGTGGGCCAGCTCTCCAGAGAGCTCTCCAGAGCCCTTAAAAATGTTATGTGCTACCATTATGTGTAACTCAGCCTCTTGCTGACCTACAGTTCAGCATTGCCTCCCTGCCTGTGAACAACATGAACAGGCTGATCTGCAGCAAAAACTACCTGGGCGCTTCTCCGTGGCAAGGCAGGCATTCTGGTGACAGTAAACTTTTATCTTTATCAATTTTGATATCTTGTGGTCATGAGGAATTCTCCTGCAAGAGAACAAATGGAAAACTTTTCTCACTTCCTTTGCAGCTGTATAGGTGACCACTGTGGGCTTAAAAACAGATTCTGACCAGGGACTTTGGGCTTAGTTCAAAGCACAGCACAACTAATATCTTACTTCCTTATGAATTTGGTTAAAACCCAACAGTTTTTCATCTATTTCAAGCTATCTAAAATATCTTAGAAGATGGATGCTACTGGATGTTTCCAGCTGCAAAATTTATACCAGACTGTGTGTTTTGGATTAACACAGATTTCCTGTATGCACAGTGCTGTAAAGCTTCAGGGGAATATTTCTTCTAGTTCTGCATGTTCCTCTTATTTCTAATGGATCATGGTATGACCCACATTGTACAGGTGTTAATCTCTAATACATTTTTTTTTTTTTAAATTAGATTCTCTTAAATTCTTTAGGGATTATTTATACTTAATTCAAGTCTATTTCCAGAATAAAGGTACTTCATTCAAATTTGAAGTCAACAGTCAACAACTATAATTTAAAATAATGGGGATTAGAAAAAGAAAATATTACTCATTTTTGGAGGAGCATTGTACTTTTTTTTTTTCCTTATAGCCTTCAAATAAGCTTTTTCTTTAAGCTTCATATAAAAAAAAATATATATATATAAATATTTTACATGACTTAAAATAAGTTACATTAAAAGCAAACGAGTTTGTTTAATGAAATCTAGTAAGTTTTTTCTTGTGCTGAAGAGACGTATTTCATTAAATGGGGCTATATGCAACTTTGGTAGGTAGCATGTGATATAGTATTGGTTTGGGATAGCAAGTTGGCTGTTTCCTTCCCTGCTACTCCTGTGTGGGTGGAGATGCTGCAAGCTATGAAGCAACATAGGCAATCACTACCCTGAACATCTGTTAATTCATACTGAGTTATAGACAGCAAAGGCTGCAAATTAAGATTGAAGTGTTGGTGAGGGCTGTGATTATCATAAGTTTTATCATTTGGACAATTTTTCTTCTTTCCCATGGGGTTATATGACTCAAGGAAGCCTTTTTAACTATTTTAACACAAAAATATAAATCTCCTTCACTGCTATGCAGAAAGTCCTGATGGTATAAGATTCAAAGTCTGTAACATCATAAAAGGAGTAATAAAAACCAAACATTGATGATGGCATTTCCCCTAACTTGGGAAAGATTAATTTATGGTGACTAGATTTAAATGAACTTGCTCTCATTCATATCTCATGGATTTTCCTAGCTTTGGCCCTTTCCATCTGACTCTTTCCATTTCATCCTGTATATCTAACACCATCATACACCGCGTTCTACATGTCCCTTATGGGGTCAGCATAGGGTAGTTAAATCAAAATATCATGGCTGTTTCCATCCCTTTCAAGTCTTTTTGCCTCCCTTCATCTCTTTCCACATTTGTATCTATCACCAGCTTGTAGAATTGAAAGCATCATTGGACTTTACTGTCATTAAATTGCAGACAATGACTTTTTTTTCCAACATCACAAATGAAAAATCCTTACCTTCAGAAAATCTTACAGAGAATACTACTAATGCATTTTTATTGAACCTACGTATAGTTCTCAGTGTAGTGCATCTTTTTTAGTCTCTGGTGGATTGTATACCAAATTGCTCTTCAGAAAATGCAGGATTTTCATAATTTATGGCAAAGCATTGTTTTTTGGGGAGTGACTTTATTACTTTTAATGTGCTTCACTCTTACAGTCATTAACATTTGAAGCAATCTGTCAGTGTATATATAGGAAGTCCTTTGATATGTATTTGACAATATTTTATGCATACTATAATTGTGTCAATCAGCCAGAAACTTGGTACAAGTGTTGTGTTATACTCGAAGTGTTAGTGACAGCTACTGTAGAGTGAGGAATTTTGTTTAATGATTTGCGAGTTCATACTTCATTTGCAGTAACCCCATTTTGCAAAAGTTTCTGAAATCATAACAAAATATTCTGGATGAATCCTTGCAAATAAAGTACCATTTCTCAAACACTTCTAGACATAAGAAGCAAATAAATATAGACTTTTTAATGCTTTTTTGAATATTAAAATGTATATTTTATTTTATTATTATTAGTAGTAGTATTTTTTAACTCATCTAGCAGGTTACTGGGCTTAAATATAACAAAGAAAAAAAATGAGATTATATCCAAAAATGCATATGTTTGGGATGGCATGTTGTTTCCACCCAGTGCTGGAAAAGTCTCACATGGAGTTCGAGCCTGCTCCAGGAGACCCTCACAAATTTGATTTTGTTGTTTCTTTTCAGCTCAGACTGTGGAGACAAGTACTAAAATTTTATCATTTAAACCTTACTCTCTGTAAATGTATTCATAGAATGTATTCACCTTTCCTATTTTCTCCTCCTGATCAAAACCAATAAAATCTATTGTTGCCTAAATAATAATTTATTAATAGGCAAATTATTTTTGAAATGGCAAGGTTTTAATGGAAGGATGAGGTGCTGTTCCTAACATGAGCTCCTACTATAGAATGAAACAATCACATTGATCCAGGGTCATTATGAAGTGAATCTTGCTGTTTGAGGTGTTTTGGGATAATTTGAGAAGTAATTACTGTATCTGCTAGTCTTGCTCCTTTTAAGAATCTAGTGCTTAAGACTACATACCCGCCAGTTAGACACTTGGTCCCTATTTACTTCAACGAGAAGTCTTAAGGACCAGTTTCTACTCCAGTAATAGATTGCACATGATCCAATGAGTTTAATGAAGTGATGTGGTGCTGTGTTTGCAGACCTGGCTCATAAGAGGCTCTTTCAGATGATGCTAAATTTAGTTAGCAATATTTAGATTTTCAAGGATGCTAAAAATGGATGGATTTTTGAATAGAGACCTCACTGCTGACAAACAAAGCACAAACCTGCTAATCTTCATAACTCCACTGGAATTTAGGTTCTTAAACACTTTTATTCCTTAAGCTTATATATATATATAAAATATAATATAATTATATATAATTATCTAATAATATATTATAATTATTATTATATATATATATTTTTTTTTTCTGAAAGGAAGGAGCAGGTTTGGTGACAGAGTCCAACTCCTGATGAAATCTCTAGAGTCCACAAAAGTTAGTAGATGTAACTCTAAGTTGAAGCATACGATTTCCTTTTTGTTATTTCTATGCAGCCTGAATGTGCTAAAAATGACCATTTCCCACAGTAATTTGGAACTACTTCAAATTTCAGCTGGTGCCAGAAATAGTGTAGAGAAGAGGATAGATTTTAAAAGGCTAATTTCTATACCTAAATCTCTTTCATGACAGTTCTAAATAAATCTGAAGATCTAAAACAACATGTATTCTTACCTATTTCCTTAGTTTTAACGGTCACACTGTCTCTTGATAAACTTTTTTGTTGTTGTTGTTGCTGTTGTACTTTTTATTTTATTCATTTATTTATTTATTTTAATAAAATTGTTTAACTTTTATAGTTCAATGGGGACTCAAACAGGTCTTTGTGACCCAACACTACATCTAGAAGAAAGAAAGATTTTATCAGTGGTGTTTTATCATTTGCTCACAAGTTTTCATGGTATGTTCTCAAAGTTTCTAAAACAAGAACCTGAAACTGCTGCTAACATCTCCAGTCAATTCACTCTGATCTTGTAATCAAACAAGCCTGCAAAGAATCTGCCAGGCAATTTTTCTCTAAAGTGTTTGAACCTTGCAGGCATATTTCCAGTGCCAAAAATCATTACAGAATTGAAAACCTCTTAGTCAGGTACAATCAAGTGTGAATCTTGGTCTCTGGGTATATAAATTTTTAGATTTAGGGCATGTTAGTGTTAACAACTTGACAGCTTGTCTGAAACAATTAATTTTTTAACCCAAAGGATCTCTGCTGTCATAACTTCTTACCATTATTATCGGAGTGTTTGAATCCAGTCTGGCAGAAAGAAATCCATTTCTGCTATAAATTGAATGACTCCTCCACCTTTTATTTCTTTTTAATTATTGTCATTATTAAACTTGTGAATCAGGTACCACAAACTTAAACATTATCTGCCTGGTTTACACTTCTTTTTTAGTAGTAATTTGTTCAAAAAAAAATAAAAATGCTCTTCCAGGCTTCAGTTCTTTCCTGCTGCAAAAAAAAGATCCTGGTAATATTTTGCATGTGTAAAATCACTGTGAAAGAAGCAAAAACAGGAAATGAAGGAACATCACAGACTTTAGTCACACTTGGGAAAGAAAACTTTGCTTGCTCCAGAAATTTAACGGATAATCAACAGTATTGTAGCATGAAATAGTTCCATGCTGTTTAAAAATTTTTCCCATAACTCCCTGGATAAAGATCCATGACAATAAAAAATTCCAAGAGCTATTGTCAAGTGGCTATTTGCAACCTTCTTTATTTTCTCAAAGAAATAATAGTGACACCAAGGTCCTATCAATTGGCTGATCAGTTGTTTGGATCTTAAAGGGAAGTGACAGAAAGAAATACAAGTAAACTACATTCTCACGTATTAGTAGATATATAGGTTTTTGTTTTCTTTTGATTTTTTTTTTCCCCTACAGCTATTTAAATAATATCATCTGACATTAACAGATTTCATTGGTCATATTTACTTCAGATTTATGTCAGGTAAATTCATGACAACTCCAGCATTTTAAGTGTGAAAGTTTTCCGAATTTAACCCTTAGTTTTGCGGTGTTTTTACTCTGCTGGGCAGCTAAACTCTGCCACAACCACTCTTTCACTCTCCCTCCTCAAAGGAGAAAGGGAAGAAATACAATGGAAAGGGCTCAAGGGTTCAGATAAGGACAGGGGGATCACTCAACAATTATAGTCACAGGCAAAACAGACTCAATATGGGGAGATTAAGATAATTTCTTGCCTATCACTAGTGGACTAGAACAGTGAGAAACTAAAAGCAAACTTAAAGCTCCTTCCCTCCATCCACTCTCTTCCACCTCCTCCCCCCAAGCAGTGCAGGGGAATGGGGACTGGGGGCTGCGGTCAGTCCCTGACACTTCATCTCCGCCGCTCCCTCACGGTCCCTCTCTGCCCCTGCTCCATGGGGTCCCTCCCACGGGATGCCGTCCTTCCCGAACTGAGCCTGCGGGGGCTGCCCACAGGCAGCAGCTCTTCAGGAACTGCTCCCACACGGCTCCGTCCCACGGGGTCCATCCCCCAGGAGCAAACTGCTCCAGCACGGGTCCCCCACGGGCGGCAGCTCCCCCCAGACCCCTGCTCCTGCGTGGGCTCCTCTCCACGGGCTGCAGCTCCGGCCCGGGGCCTGCTCCTGCGGGGGCTCTCCATGGGCCGCAGCCTCCTCCGGGCCACATCCACCTGCTCCACCGGGGGCTCCTCCACGGGCTGCAGCGTGGAGATCTGCTCCGTGTGGGACCCGTGGGCTGCAGGGGGACAGCCTGCTCCACCAGGGGCCTCTCCACAGGCCGCAGGGGAACTGCTGCTGCGTGCCTGGAGCACCTCCAGCCCTCCTGCTGCACTCACCTGGGGGGCTGCAGGGCTGGTTCTCACTCTTCTCTCCTAACTGCTGTTGCACAACACTTTTTATTTTTATTTTTTCCTTAAATTTACGCTCACAGAGGCACTTCAACATCACTTATTGTCTCTGGCCAGTGGCAGGTCCATTTGGAGCTGTCTGAAACTGGCCCTTATCCCACATGGCACAGCTTCTGGACTGTTTTTACAGAGCCACCCCCATACCCCACTGCTACCAAGCCCTTGACATGTAAACCCAATACAAGTCTGTAGGTTTACCATGACACCAATTCATTCTTTAGCCTGGGGTGTTGTCCTCTTTGAATTCAGACACAAAGCATCTTTTGCATTAATAGTTTACTAAGAAATGTGGTCAAGATCACCAAATAATTTCTTATAAAGCCTTTGCTTCAGCCAAATAAAGTTTAATTTCAACAAACGCTGAATGAGTTTTTTTTTGTATTTCAGCTTTTGAAGAAGTTCTATTTCCAAATGTTACACTTAGAAAATTGTTTAATAAAGATTAAATACCTATAGGAAGACATCTTAATTAGCTAAACCTTCACAGTTTATTTTCTTCAGCTTTCTGGCAAAGCTGTTTATTGTCTGATTAGTCATGTCATTTTACTTGTAATGCAGATTTACCAAACAAGGACATTGTAAGCCTAAATTCAGAGCTCATTGGACATAGTGTAGGCCTAAACACCACTAAAACTGGACAATGGCACTAACCTAATACATCTAGAATGGATGGAGAATAGATATGGTAATGCCTTGGATTCCTGTACTACTGCCCAAATCTATAGTTGTTTTCTGTAAACATCTTTGTGTACATTACTGTAAATTCTATTCAGTTCCTTTATTCCTGTGCATGCATTCCATGTTGCACTCCCCAAGACCATTCCCACTTTCCAGACTTGGTTCTATAAATGTACTGATAGTCTTTTAGGCCTCTCTTGGCTCCTTCAATATTTGGTTCAAGACAAGGGATCTGCTTCAAATGTTGAAGTGCTCACATCTGCATTTTTGACGGGATAGACTTTCAATGATGTTAACGTCATTGAGGTCTGTGAACCTTCTGTGCCTCTAGCACATAAAACTTTTGCTAGGGTGTGCAGTACACAGAGATGTGTACTCACTGGTTGGCATTTTAGTCTGTATTTTCTTACAAAAGTGACTTAACCAGAAGTCACAGAAGGCTTTGACAGCAAATACAAGCTAAGAAATACTCTCTGGGTGTTGTCTCCTCTATCACTCTGTCTCTCTCAGATGGCTGTAACTATTGGTTCAGGATGATTTCAGTGGCCTTGAGATCAGCAATATTTAACTCCAACAGCATTGAGACGTGAATTATTATTGATGCTGAAGTAGGCTGTGTGCATTTGGGGAGAAGGGGTTGTTTCAGAGTTACAATTACAGAGTTGTCAGACAGTATGATTTCTGCTGCATCCTAAGTTCTCTAATTGTTTATCATATTAACCTTGGGTGATCTTGCAATCTCCTGTTTGCAACATTAATCAGCTGACATCATCCCATGCTCTGAAAGGACATTATCAAATGCAAAGACCAGAATACATTTCCAACGAGACGGGCAGTGGGGCTTGGTGACCTGAGAAAGGGGATTGAAAAGACCTTTACTTTTTATCTTTGCCATGTAACCTCAGATGAGTCACTTCCATCTCTGTATCTTCCTGTCATTTTCTGATATAGACTTGTCTGGGCTAGACTTCAAGCTACTTGGCACACAAGCTATAGCTGTTCCTATACTTAATCCTGCTAAAATTTGCAGCATGCTCAAATTTGGTCCATTAGAGGTCCAAGTATCACCAGAAGGTACCTTGCTATTCTGCAGACAGACAGGATGAGCCTAGACCAGCTTTGAAATTACAGTAGAGATCTGGAGGGTATCCCAGTCATCTCAGTGTATTTTCAGAATTACTATTATTCATCAGCGATTCCTAAATGATCTTCAGTGAGAAGCATTTGCATGAAAGGGACTGCTCAAGTCTTGGATTTATTTATTTATTTTTAATTTATTATTATTTTTTTTTTCTGATCTGAAAATAGTCATATTTGTAACGTGAGCTCGTACTTGATGGGAAGAAAGTTTGAAACTCAATGAAGTTTGGCAAATGAAATATTTTTGCCAGGAAACTAAACTGCAGCATAGTAAATATATAACAAGTATCACTGTCACTAGAAGGACAAGAGCATCATACTTATGAAATGCAAAATATTTATATAACATTCAAGTGAATATTTCAATAATCCTCACTTGGTCAGTGCACTTGATTTGTACTTGATTATATTGTGGAGTGAGCTTCATGAGAAGTGAAGCAGATGTAACCTACAAAAAGATCAATTATTTGATTTCAGCTGCAAATACAATATCTCTCATAAATGGTTTAAGTTACTGGATCCCTGGGATAAACTGATGGATGTTTACTTTGTGTGTCAGTAACACAGTCGTTTCCAGACAATGATTGATAAGATTAAATGGCCTAGGGCTCTATTGGAACAAAACTTAAAATAATCCTCCAAATTCTCATTATGAAATGTGGCAGTGTGCCTCAAAATATTTGACACCACCACTGAAGAGTTATTCTACACTCTACTTTGCCAGTTAAACATGAGTCTGTCTGCTCCCAAGACCAAACATGCCCCTTCAGGTAAACCATGAAGGCTCAGACTTGTGTTAAAAATTGCTGCCATCAGCCAAATTCGGGAACTTTCTGGAAAGGGTCAGCCCAGGTAAATTCCTTGGCTTTACAGTTTTGTTTTTAGTGGGTTCGGCTGAGTTTGACCTGACTTGTGGGGCACAGCCCTCCCTAGGTTCAGTGTTGATGCTCATAGCTATGCCTGAGCTACTCTACAGCCAGCAGCATGGAAAGAAAGGAAAGTTTCACAGAACACAGGATTATGAGCCTGCTCTTACACCATGAAAAAAAAAAAAAAAGGCATCTAAAACAATACCACATTTCCTGAGATCAAAGAGTAAATGTAAAAATCTCCTTATGAGGGCTAAGAAATTAACAATTGCTCTGATACTTGGTTTAATTTGGGGTGCCTTGACTATGTGACAGATGTTAATTTATGCACCAGGCCTGAGATCAGCACTATGCACAGCAAGGAGTCTTGTAGCTCATCTATTGTGCAGTAGTAAGCTACTCTGTGTGGAGTACAACAGGACTTATGCCATCAGCACATACTAAATACGCTGCTTATCAAACTGAGTTGGTTGCTAGGAAGGGCCTTCAATCCATAACCACAAACACCTACCCCTGCCTAGAGGGAAAAAAAAATAAAAAAAAATAATGAGGAAGGTAGAAAAAAAATGCAGACATTGATGTGATTTTTTTTTTTTTTTCCCAATTAGTAAGTACTTAACTACTGATACTGGTTTGTAGCTCTATACAGGCAGAGTGATGCTGGCAAGATATTGAAATGATAACAGTGAGAAAAAAAATCTATTAGAAAACTATTCAGCTATGCTGAAGTGGTGAATGGAACAGTTTCATTCCATTAGCATGCAGTCAACAAAGAGAAGTTAATTAGTTTCAGGAACTTCTGATATTTCAGTAAAACTTTAGACTAATTTTCAGTTGGATTTTTGCCTCCTGGGGATCATGTCAGTGTTTTCAATTAACAGATTTCCCTGCACAAGTTCTTCAAAGAAATGGAGTTAAAAATAGAGGAGGGCAAGAACTGCATTTTCCTTTTCATTGGAAATACGCAGTTCCTTTCTTGTTATAAAAAGCAGGGAAAAAAAAAAAAGTCAAGTTTTCTGTATGTTTAATAATTCTGAATCAAGTTATGCAAAGAAATTCACTGTAACAGTTTTATCCATTAGAACTGAGATGAGAAATCATTGCATCTGCCCCATTCTACTTCTTTAGAAAACTGGATTCATTCCCCTATCCAACTTTTTGTCTTCCAAGCAAGGAGTTGCTTGTAACTTTAAAAATAGTACAAGAATTACCATGTTTTTAGAGAACTGAATCTTTTATTGATTTTGAACCACTTGTAAGGGTATATGCTACCTTCAGGCTTTGCTGTAATATTAATTAAACAGATGTATTTTTGTAGTCTGTCTGTCTTTGCAAAATAAATTTGGGATTCTCGTTGAAATGGTAAGTAATGGTTGAATTTTTTTTTCCATTTCATTGTTATACATTTATCGACGCTGAACATGAACTTTGGTCTATCATATTAAATGAAGACACACTAAAGCATTGAAAATATAAATCTTTCGTCAGCTAAGTGCCTAGTGACGTGTAATGTATAGAGTTGCTGAACCCTATATCTGGCACTTAGGAATGATTTGTGTACCTTAAAAATATGTATGTGTTCAGACCATTTCTTCATATTTACAGTTAGTTCACAGGACTCAAAGGTTGTAGCTTATGGGTCTATTTCTATATTTGTTCATTTGGCATGCAAGATTAGATCATCTTTTGAAGAACAGTTTAGTATTTGGACTTGGCTTTCACTGAATTCTGATTGTTCTATCATTAATATGTTTATTTGCTTAAACACAAACACATCCTTCGTTCTTGTTTCCACTCGCTCAAAAACCGTAGGCTTTATTCAGGTCTACGAACCACCGATACCATCCTCTTTTTCTTTCCTCTTTGATTGTCTCCTCTCCAGACAATCATCTTGACCTTTCTTCTTGCTGTCCTGGGTTAAATTCACTAAAAAATTTCCTCTCTTTCCACTGAGTGTTTGTAACAATTGTTATACCACCCAACTTTCTCTAATCTAAAATTAGTATGCTGTGTTTTATAGATTTTCTACTCCTTTGGTGTTTCTAAACAGTCAAAAATGCTGTGCTTATGATCTGGTCCAGTTCTACATTTCCTACTTTGCATACACTATAAATTACAAGAACATCACTGTTGTATGTCTGTCTATTTCCTGATTATGCTTTGGACTGAAAGATTCTCAGATGTGTGTTTTTAAAAAATTTTACCTAAGATGCTGTTTGATTCGAGGGTATGCAAACTAACGAACAGATAAGGAAGGGCTACAACTTGGAAGTGAGATCTGAGCCTCTTGGCTTTCACTAAGACAACTTATTAGGCATCTGGAAGAGCCTTTGGGTGCTCTTGGACATTTCTCAACCGTCTGTTTCAGACTACCTATTCTAGAGCTGAATAGCTACTGGTCCTTTAGAAAATGTGATGGATCCAAATGCTAACTTGAAAAACAAAATCAATATGCTTTCTTTAGAGGCAGGCACAGGCAACCTGTAGCATAAGTCCAAGATTAAAACAAAACAAAACAAAACAAAACAAAAAAAACTGGTATGCATCACTGTTAAACTTTTAGAGCATTTCATAAATGACATATATTGTATCATCTATATCAGTGGAACTAATAAGGTTTATTTATTTCATGTTGACCAATATATTAGTAATGCTATTTTTGATTTTTTTTCCGTAGTTTGTATCAAATTATTGGTTAGGTTTTATGGTAAACAGCTGCAGCTGAAATCTATTTGTTTATATTTCATATTCCCTCATTGTTTTGAAGAAAAATGTTGCTGCTGACAATGACATCAATAAAAGAAGACAAGAATCATATTGTATAAAAAGAATTTATTTTGATCTATATGTTTATGTTGTGTGGTGGAAAGCAGAAACTGGGTAAGAGATTTCAGGCTAAAAATAAAAAAAAATATTTGTAGGAATGTTAGCAATAAATAAATAAATTACAATATTGGATCAAGTAATATAATGGAAAATCAGTTTGGAGTATATCGTGAAATGTCAGACTTGACTTTTAAGTAATATAAATTCTTTTGTTAGAACAAATCAAAAAGTCTCCAACAAAACTGTTGCCTGACAGAACTTCAAACAGATCTTTAATGAAAATTGTTTCATATGGAACATTTTAATTTTTTAGGACAAATACTACATATAGAAACTGTTGCCATAGTGTCTTACAGCAATTGTAGTCCAGTTATCTCATACTTATGTGGCTTTCTACAAAGACATCATTCCCATGATGCTCTCAGAGTGTGCAACACATATGATACAATATCTCCCTTCACCTTGGGAAGAAACTGAAGCATGATGCACATTTAATTCAGTTTCAAATAAATAGATTATAATTTCAATTAAAATGTTTCAAATCAACTCCATTTTCTCTAAAATATTTCCCCAAACTCTTACATTCTGTATTAGATCTTCTTAGTGTACTGTATTATATTTATCTATATATTTTTAAAACAAACAAGCAAACAAATTTCTGCACCACCACCACCCCCCCCCCCCAAAAAAAAAAAAATCCACAGCAGTTTTTGCACTAATTCTGAAAGACTTTTCATTGGGCCCATCAAGAACGTAATTTGGAGGAAGGGACTCTCATTTCTCTTTCTACAAAATTATTGGTAAAAAATATCTTCTTTTCCAAAATAAAGAATCTTAATGGAAATTTAGATGATTGCTTTATAGCTAACTGTTATCATGTATAAACTGAAATAATTGTCTAATTCAATTCCATTCTCAAAGCACAATGATAATAATTGTTTCTGTTAAGAACATTGTCTGCATATCTATCTACATAAAGCATGGTTTTGGAATTGTGAGTCAATATAACTGGCTTTTGGTCTGGTTTTTGTCTTCAAATTTATGCCCATCTTTAACATTGTGATAAGATTTATTATGCCTGTAGGTATATTTTATTAATGTTATAAAGTTTACATTTCTGCAAGAAGTTAGAAACATATTCATATTTACAAACAATATAACCTTCCAAGTCTAAATATTTTGGCATAATGAAGTTGGTGGCTGTTCAGAAGAGTTTCTCTATACAGTGACACTTATTTACTGACAGTGAAAAAAAAAAAAAAAAAAAAAAGATGGAAAGTATATTCATTAGGTGTCCCGTTATATTATACTAATTTTGTCAGATTGAGGGAACCTCATGTCATTATCATCTACCTCATGAAAATAAGTAAGTTTGATGACAAGTACATCTCCAACAACATCCTGACATTTCTCATTCAGTCTTCTTCAAAGGTGTAAGAGGTAAATGACAACACGTAACTCATGAGTTATCATCTGTTTCATCTTGCTTCCAGAAGCAACACAACTCATTGCTTGTATGGTATAGCATGACTTCATGTGCCAAACTATATCCATACATTTCTACTACCTGCTTTCTCGTCACTCCTGCTTCACAAACCCTTTGCTCAGTCCAACCCCTTTACTATCATTATTTATGATTCTAGGTAGAAACACACCCTCAAGCATGGTGTTGACTGTGACTCACTTTTCACATGTGATGTGAAGGATGGACTTTAATGTGACATCCTTGGGATTTCTGCAAACTGAACAGCTTGTTTATCCCATAATCATTTGTCACCTGGAACATACGAAAAGAAAGCCATATTTTAATTTTGTTGTTGTTGTTCTGGCTCATGCTGATCATTTTATATTACTGCAAGAAATTATGCAACATATAATGACATACATTCATAAAACAGCAAAAATATGCTGCTGTCCGTCCACACTGAAAGCAGGAGCATATTTGGACCATCATAAGAGACAGCTTTTTCCTTGCTTTGCTCCAGGTCTTGTCCTAAGCATGGTCAGATGTCAAAAAAGTTTAAGTGATACCAACGAATAAAATACCTGACTGTTTCCACAGGAATACCTTGATAGAAGAAAGAATTTATTTGATTATTATTTCTTTACAGTGAAACAGAACACTTTGTATATCCTGAGAAAAAGGATGGAGTTTAAAATAAACCCACCATATAAATGGACTGGGTTAGAAACCTACAAAACATATTTTTTAAGGGGAAAGACAACTTCAGAAAGTGCAGAACTTCAGTCACTGAAGTTTAGGGGAAAAAACATATATATTCCTGGTTTGCTGCTTTGTTTTTGTTTTGTTTACCAATGATGAATCTCACAGTCAGTGCAGATGATGTAAACGTCTGCAGGTGATGCAGTACAGAGAAACTCAGGGTGGTATGTAAACAAGTCCTGATCCCGGAGAATTATTACCACAATCAAATGGTGTTTTACTCATGCTACTGCCATATCAAGAAGGTCCCCATTCAAGCTAGTATTGGCCTATTGCAGTGCACTATACACTGCTCTTTTAGTTGTGATAGCTTAGTGTGTGTTAATTCAGACAACTCTGTGTCCTTCCTTATTGCATGCTGCAGTCTTAGTCCTTCATCCACATGTTAATTGCGAAGTGTATGTGAAATTTTTCAGACCCACTTCTGCTGTCTGCATATGTGTGAGGGGGAGAGAGGAGAGAGAAAGTGAAATTGGATTAGTTCTCAGACAGTAGATTTTTTTTTATTCAAGCTTCTCTCAGGCTGTGCTGAGTCACTGAGTCACACACATTTGCTGCTGTCTCTAGTAGTAAAATTTCAGAAGTTTTTTTTTTTTTTTTTTTTTAATGTTGTGATTTAGGCCTAGTACAGCTGCACTGTCCCAAAGGATTCCTAGATAAGAATTAGCAATTAGGCTATTCCAGGGATCCCAGTGGGCAGTTTCCAAGCTATCAAGCAATTCTGATGACTGACAGCTCATTAGCATAGATGCAGGTTGTTCCTTGCCAGCTTATCTCAGTGTCTGGGAATGCTTGAGGGTACAAATAGTTTATTGGTGCAGATGTAGCTACAGCGTGCAGAGATTTCTCCTTGGATTTCAGATACCACCCCATCAATAAATTCAGAGAAATATTTGTGTTTCTGTGGAAAACAGCAATAACCAACCAAAAAAAAAAATGTAAGCCCAGTGCTTTGATTGTCTAATATTTCTCAACAGAGATAAAATCATTAACTAGGAACATTTCTAATAAATACATATTTAAAAAAATATATATTTTTTGATTAAGTTAAATATTAGAAAAATTGTGATGCTCTTAGCCACCACAGTGACTGCCGGCAGTTAAACATCTTGGATAAACTGGGAAAGCCAGGGAACTTCTGACTGTCTTTGTAAAGTGACATAATTCTCCTTTCTTATTTGAACTGCCTCAAGGTTTTCTTTTTATTCTAAAATTTAGGATGCATGAGGTAATGAGACCTTTTCGGTGTTGTGGTGGTACTTTTACATGATATTGTTGCAATATGGTGGCCCAGAAGCATCAAAAGTGGTTTTGGATTATGGGGATTGCAGAATGTGAAGGAGTTTCCAGATTTTCAAAAGTTTTTTCTTCAATATTAGAGACATAAATCAAAATAGTGAGTATTGGTCAAGGACACTAAGTATCTGTTATCTCCAACAACTTTCCAGCAACTCTGAGACATTGCTTCAAGCTCTCACTATGAGGTTTATGTGTGGTAGCTCCTATTTCACTTCTTATTCTGGGCTGATTTCTTTTCTTTTGGATCAAGCTTCTTGGCACTCCTGTGGGTTGAATAAATCACTAGCTAAATGCTGATAAATAAAGATCTCAATGTATAGAAACAGAAGAGGTATATTTTATTTTTACATTTTGCTTCCCACACTATAATAAACTACTGTAAAAAGTACATTTGAAACATAAGTTCATGGGTGGAAATAATCCTAAATTGGCAGCTGTTGTTATTTTACTTTATCTTTGTTTATGCCTCTCTACTGAGGAGTAGACTGTATGACTGATGTTATGAGTAAAGCATATACTAATTCTAAAATGAGGCACAGAATAAAGGTAATATCAGTTATTATTTGTCATGGAACAAAACAGCATTTCCAAGAATAGGTCAATTGTTCATTAAAGGTGCTATACAAACACAGACCTACATGGTGATCCTAATTTGAAAAATTTCGAGCTAAATGAATTTGTCTTTATTTTCATCAATGTAAATGGAAAGCTAACATAACAAGAGTCTTTGTCAATACAGAGGCAAGTTACACTGGAAAATATAACTCACTTTTGTTGAATTGGTGGACACAGAAGCCATGCAATAACTTTACATTCCAAGTTTTCTTCCTTGCCCTCAGCACCTTCATTACAATCAGCATGCAGTAGGGCATCGTGCTTTAATGATACACCAATCTGCTCAGAGTAGTTGAGGGATCCCTATATTACATTTTACTGTATTTTGTAGATACCTTCATGCCACTATAAACTTCTCTAATATCTCTACCATTAGTTTAATGGGCCTCTACAGTGCTTAGTAAAGGAACTATACTGTAGCATATTAAGAAATTTGTTAATTGGCACCTCTCACAATAATGCAAATGACATGCATAATATGCCTCAAAATATCATTTCTGAATACAATAAAGTATCTTAAACACTTAGATGTCCTATACAGTGTCTCCAGAAATGTAGGGTGTTCATTTGTGGTCTGTGAAGCAGTAGTTAATTTTCAGCAGTGTGTTGGTTGCTAGGTAATTTTTATTGTCTCCTTGCACACTTCTTCCTTAGCCTCTGCTCTATCTCTGTGCACTCAGCACAACAGATGCTTCATTACAGTTCTGTGACATCAAAGTGTCCTTCTGTGTTCAGAAGTTTTGTCCAATGTTTGCCAGGAATTTGTTTTAATAGTGTGATGAACTGCATTAAGGCAGAGCTGGATTTATTGTTACGAAATCTCATCCCTTTTGTCCTGCTGTTAAAGGCTTTGTCTTTCCTTCTTCCCATGTTTCTTTCCTTTGTGAGTTTGTGCATCTGTCACAATGAGAAACTTCACTCCATAGCACATCCTTCCCTGGGATAAGGAGTTTGAAGTGAAAGTGATACAAGGAAACAAGGGCACACATAAGCTCATCTTGAAGCACATATTTGGAGAAAAGTAACAGAATAACAGAGTGGCTGATGTTGAAAGGGTCCTACAGAGCTCATCTTGCCTAACCCACTGCTCAAGCAGGTTCAAAATAAACATGTCCTTTATGTTTATATAAACTTTCTCAAATATTCTGTATTCAAATGCAAAATATAACACACATGTACTTAACAGTTATAGAAGACCTTCCAGAAAACAGTACAGTGCTGTATATAAGTAGGATCAAGTCCTCAAGTGCTAAGGTAACACTTCTAGGGAAATAAAGATTAAAATAATGTTTCAGCCTGTATTACCATGGGATTTTTCAAAGGAATATAAGTATTACAATCCTGATTTTTCAGATAAGACTCTAAATTGTTTGAAGTCTTTGACACACTTATTCTGGGTGCCTTCACAGTATCACAGTATCACAGTATCACAGATTTCTAGGTTGGAAGAGACCTCAAGATCATCGAGTCCAACCTCCGACCTAACACTAAGTACTCCACTAAACCATATCGCTAAGCTCTACATCTAAACGTCTTTCAAAGACCTCCAGGGATGGTGACTCCACCACCTCCCTGGGCAGCCCGTTCCAATGCTTAATAACCCTTTCGGTAAAGAAGTACTTCCTAACATCCAACCTAAAACTCCCCTGTCGCAACTTTCGCCTATTCCCCCTCGTCCTGTCACCAGGCACGTGGGAGAACAGACCAACCCCCACCTCTTTACAGCCTCCTTTAAGGTACCTGTAGAGAGCGATAAGGTCGCCCCTGAGCCTCCTCTTCTCCAGGCTGAACAATCCCAGCTCCCTCAGCCGCTCCTCGTAAGACTTGTTCTCCAGACCCCTCACCAGCTTGGTCGCCCTTCTCTGGACTCGCTCGAGCACCTCCATGTCCTTCTTGTAGTGAGGGGCCCAAAACTGAGCACAGTACTCGAGGTGCGGCCTCACCAGAGCCGAGTACAGGGGCACAATCACTTCCCTAGCCCTGCTGGCCACACTGCTTCTTATACAGGCCAGGATGCTGTTGGCCTTCTTGGCCACCTGGGCACACTGCTGGCTCATATTCAGCCGACTATCAACCAATACTCCCAGGTCCTTCTCTGCCAGGCAGCTTTCCAACCACTCATCTCCCAGCCTGTAGCGCTGTTTGGGATTGTCGTGCCCCAGGTGCAGGACCCGGCACTTTGCCTTGTTGAACTTCATACAGTTGGCCTCAGCCCATCGGTCCAGCCTATCCAGATCCTCCTGCAGAGCCTTCCTGCCCTCGAGCAGATCGACACACGCACTTAGCTTGGTGTCATCTGCAAACTTACTGAGGGTGCACTGGACTCCCTCATCCAGATCATCGATAAAGATATTAAAGAGGACCGGCCCCAGTACCGAGCCCTGGGGGACTCCACTAGTGACCGGCCTCCAACCAGATTTGACTCCATTCACCACAACTCTTTGGGCCCGGCCATCCAGCCAGTTTCTAACCCAGCGAAGCGTACGCCAGTCCAAACCCCGAGCAGCCAGTTTCTTGAGGAGAATGTTGTGGGGAACGGTGTCAAAAGCCTTACTGAGGTCAAGGTAAACCACATCCACAGCCTTTCCCTCATCCACCAAGCGCGTCACTTTGTCATAGAAGGAGATCAGGTTCGTCAAGCAGGACCTGCCTTTCATAAACCCATGCTGACTGGGCCTGATCGCCTGCTTGCCCTGCAAGTGCCGCGTGATGACCCTCAAGATAATCTGCTCCATGAGCTTTCCTGGCACTGAGGTCAAACTGACAGGCCTATAGTTCCCCGGGTCTGCCCTGCAGCCCTTCTAATAGATGGGCGTCACATTTGCTAGCCGCCAGTCAACTGGGACCTCCCCCGATAGCCAGGACTGCCGATAAATGATGGAAAGAGGGCCTTGAATCATAGGTGCCTAAAGACAAAATGTCCGAAGGTGTGTCTGGGCTTAGAGCGTAGGGAAGGAAAAAAAATTGAAAATGTGCCACAGCCTAAAAATGTCATCAACCTTTCTTAATCTGTCCCTACTTAAAAGGTATGTATATGGCTTTTTCTCTGAAGAAAGAGGGCCCATTTTTTTCTGAATCGCTGAGACTTGATTGAACTTGTAGACAATGTTTCACAGTGTGTTTGATTTCACATTCCTCCTTTTGTCTTGGCTGTGTTTTGTGGATCATATTTCATTAACATTTTTATAACAGAGCCTAAATAAATAACATGGGCCTTTTGTCTGTCATTTTTCTCAGGTTTTCTTAGTGTAAGCCAACAAATTACATTGGTCTGGCTGCCCTTTAGGGCAGAACCTTGCTCAGAAGGGAAAGCTGACTCCTTTCCTAAGTTCCACATCATCAAGCCTCAGTTAAAATATTGCTCTAATAGTAACAGAGCTGGGCTGCTTATGAGCTCAGCTTGTCTTTGGACACAGAATACCACTGCATCAGTCTTCTAAGATATGTAGTGCCCACAACTATAATTTTGTGAGAATATATATATTTTTTAATGCTGCCTTTCTTTGCTCGCAATGTGACTCACTCAGAGGTCAAAAGTCTGGTCCTTCAGAGAATCTTTTTCTTCAAATGCTACATTTCCTGCTGTCACTGCCTGAGGTACCCTTCTCTTTTCAGTATTTACTCAAGTTGTTTTAAGCTTTGTTTTTCTCAAGCAAGGGATAAACAACATCAACAAAACCAACAGTAACCTATTCAGATTAATGCTGTCCTGAGCACAGGAACATTTAACTGTTTTGCTAATTTGAGTTATAAAGATGGGGCTTTGCACACCCGAACTTAGATTTCTCCTGTGCCAGATACCGACCATTTCATTTTCTTCTTCCTATTTATTTATTTATTTATTTAATGGCTTCTCATCAGGGTTTTTAGGTTACCTTTTGGATCTGTGGGCTATGTCAAGAATAACAAATCAAACAATATTGAGAAACATTCAAGACCAATGAAAATCTACTGGCCATATTACTGAATTGTTAGCACTGCCCTTGATCTATTTTTGTCTTTGGACAACTGGTACTGACTGAATTAGCTTCTAAGCACAGTTTAGTAGCTTGCATGGGTCTGAAAACATTCTTAAACATGTTTCAATTTGGCAATTCAGTTTTAGAGTCTAACAGTGTGGACACATACCATTCTGTGACAGATGGTCTCAGTATCAGAGAATCAACCTAGAATTTCACTAGTATCAGTATTGCTTAAGAGATTTGTTAATGTGGTCTCCTCCAACTCACATTCCAAATTTGAATGGTTGTGTTTTTGTCGTATTTTTTAATGTGTTTTAATATAATATGTACAAATTCCACTAGCTTTTTATTAGGTTTTATGGAAAAATGAATCCTGACAATTAAACAAAAACAGGAAGTGATGAAGGAGTAAGATGATTTGGTAGAATGAGGCACAGGAATATGAAAATGGTTAGTACAATTCAGTTTCTTAAGCACCATTCATACAGACTCTTAAATGTGGTCTTAATACTAGGCATGTGAGTAGTGTATTTAAAGTCAAAAAAGTCAGCGTTGCAAGAATGAGCCTTATTTGCCACTCTCAGAATACATGAGTCCCAGGAAATTGATGGTAGAAAAATTCCCTCCGATTCTATATGGGAGGTACTCAGACCCTCACAGTGCAGCGTGTTTCTGGTTTTGCTTTGTTTTTCCCAGAGACAAAGTGCAGTGTAGGAGTTAAGATCCTAAACTTGGGTTTGCGATACACAGGGTCTATTTAATGTTTCACTGTGGATTTTCTTTATAACCATGAGTGTTAGCTACCAGTCAGCACAAGAGGAAATGCAGCTGGGGACTTTGCCATAAGAGATGGAAGTCTACACTATTAAGGTAGTATTAGTTTCCCCAAATAACCATAGAATGAAGGATCAAGAAAGCTGTCTCTGAAAAAGGATACACCTAGACTGATGCATTAAAAAATAAGAGTGAAGAGTATACTTATTTCTCTGGAGCTTAAGTATATAAAGTGGATTTGCATAATGAGGGCTTCTGCCTATTTGGGATTCAGACAAATCACCTGAAAATAGATGAAAATTAGGTAGCAGTCCATATGTTTAAAAAATGACCAGAAGGAAATGACAGAAGTGCAAGATCTGTGTGGTGCAATTGGTTAGTGCATTCATATGTTAACTGAGAGGTTGGTGGTACAAAAGTTGGTAGTTCAAGACCACCCAGGGACATGCTGATTGAAGGTTCCTTCTGGAGCTACCTTCCAGTCTAGGCTGGACGATGGCATCTGTTCAGGTTGATTTTGGAACTCACAAGCAAGGATGGGAGAAAACTTGCTTTATCCTCTGGCTAGAGTGATTTGAGAATGCTGAGAAAGCTGTATACATATATATGCCTATATACATATATATGCCTATATATATATATATATATATATATATAAAATAGACATATAATTAATCACCATGCTGTTCAGGAAAGCACCTGGAGAACAAAGTTATATAGCAGACCAGAACAGGGCAGAGCTATACTTAAACTGTCCTGACGCCTCAACTTAGACTTTCAGGTAACAGGGACACTTGCCATGAGTTCCCTATATAAAATGGGGCCAAGAACCTTTCTTAGAGAGATTCTCATACTTCTCAAAATATTTTCTAAAGAAATACAGGCCACATGGAATCCTTGGAGTTGAATAAGCTTCTTGGTGTCTGAGCTAAGAATGAATTAGCCCTCTGTTAGGCTTAGTATTTTTCATATCTGATGATTACGTCCATCACAGGAAGACATTTTTGACTCCCAGAGACAGTAGTTTGAACTCCTACTGTGAAATAAATAAATAAATAGCTGTACATATAATCAGCCTTCTTTAGAAGCATTAATTGTTCAATCACATTGCGAGATTTCATTTTGAGGACATTTATTTTCCCCTCAGATAAATAGTTGACAATACTCCTGGATCGTACTGTGTCAGAATTCAGCTAGAAATCCTCTTGTGTTGGATTAGAGACATTATCTGTTGAAGTTCCATATTTTGCATGAGATACAAAGCCAAATCAAGATCCAAACCTCTAGTTGTCACTACAGAGCCTTGCACTCCTAACAAAAAATGCATCCAGGACTTCAACATTATGGCCAGAATCCAAGTTTTGCTATTATATTTTGGTAATGAAATTCTTCTGATTCCACTGCCTACAGAATTATTATATAGTATTACAGAGAATTTGGTGGAGGCATTTGAAATGACTCCTATGTTTTGGTAACCTCTAATGGATTATAAGTATGTTATATGTATAAAATATGATTTTAATTATTATATGAAGTTAACCTTGAAGTTTTTGTATATATAAAGAGTAAAAAAAAAAAAAAAAAAAAAAAAAAAAGCCATCAGAGAAAGAAAACAGAGTTTCCTTGTTTAAATTTGATCAGATACTATTGGTCCATTCTTTGTTAATTTGTGCTCAGATTTAATCCTGGCTGGGGAGACCAGGAGTACAACTGATGAGGTGTAGAAAGAAGGTGGTGGGGAAGAACGAGTAATAGAGGGACTCCTTTCTCCACTGCTCTATATTTTCTTTCAGAGAGCATGGGGATGAATACTTCAAGTAGCCAATTAAAACGTAAAATAATATTCTTCTGGAAAAAAATAATAGAAATAACCAATGATATGTGACAGATTTTGAGATAATGTCTGGTGCTTCCCACCTTTGTCATCTCTCTCAAATTTTTGTCTCAACGGTGGGACCAAAAGCATCACCACATCTCTGAAGAACAGAGTCCAGGATCAAATTAGGGAAGGTAAGGAAGAGGAAAAATAGGTAGTTTAACACCCTTGTAACTACCACCTGATTTTTTTGCTTCCAGTCAGAGCACAGAGACTTGGCTACAAAGTCTTCTTATCATTGTCAAGGTTGTTTCTACGCAAAAACAGTTTGACTGGTCTATTCTTTTTTATTTTTGTCTGGTTTGAATGCAAAGTTTTTTTGCGTAGTATAAACTATTTCTGATTCATCTCTATGAGAAAAACAAACAAACAAACAAACATCATCATCAACAACAAAAAAAAACATATTATATTCATATCTAACAGGAAATTCACTTAAAAAGTCATCAGCTCCCTGAGTGTTCACTTGACAATGTTTGATCACGATGACCCCTTTGTCTGTATAACACCTTCAATGTGAATAGAATCAAAACCTCAAGTTAAGCACAAAGGCAAAGGCTTTTGTTAGTAATCTGTATAAACTGTCATATATCTGTATAAATCTGTAATATTTAAATAAAATTTAATTTTATTTTTATTTAATTTTATTATAATATTTAATTTTATTTTTTTAAATAAAAACTGTAATACTGTAATAATCTGTATAAACACTGTATAATATAATACAATAATCTGTATAAACACAAACAAACAAAAACAAAATCCCCAACATACTCCAAAAAACTACCCCACAAAACAAAACTAAACATTCCCATCAACCAACATCCAATATCAAATACAGGGCTGGGGACTGAGGGTGGGAGGGAAGGACAGGGTGGGTGGGTGATGTTGTAGAAAGCAATTACCAAAAATGAACGTGTGTTCAGGGCTGCTTACTTTATTGGAAAGTAAAATGGGCCATATCCAGCTCACCAAGCATGTGGAATATATATCAAACATTACAGCCTGACATCTTCTGTTATCCTGGTTGATGAGAGCATGTATTTGAACAGAAAGGTCATGCCCAGTCGTGTGCTAAGTGTTTAGCTGGTAATGCAAAGTCAACACTTTTTTTTTCTCTTCATTCTCTCTTTGTTTAGGTAATAGAACCTAATGCAATACTTTGGATCAGGATATTGCTTTGACCTAAAATCCTCAGCTGCAGAATAATAATTTTTATTTAGTTTTGGTTCTATAGCAAAACTTATCCCAGCAATGTATAATCTTACAGAGTTCCTTTATTAGAAATATCAGTTTGTCAGTAAAATTTTTGTTGATGTAAATGATCCCAACGAAAACGTATAATAAGAACCTGTAGGTCTTTCTGCATTTCATATGTGACTTCTCATTTGTTTTTGAGACATCCATATCTGCATCCATTTGTGTTATCTATGCAAACGGAGAAGTTGAAAAGCAAGCATAGTGGAGATAAATAATAATTCCTCCACACGATAGTATCTAAACATCAGAGAAACATTTATCCTCCCCCCCCCCCCCAATATTTCTATTTATTTTCAAAATATATGAAAACTGACCACTATTAGTAATATAATCCTTATGGCAGTACAGGTTTACTTTCCCAGAATTATGGAAAATGCTGAGATTTGACATTTAAGATGCTGTGATCAAATTGAGAGACCATTTGATTTCTGATGGAGCAGAAATTCCATTTTCTCCAATAACAAGTGCTAGATCCAATGAATTATTATAACCTGAAGCAATTCCAGCTCTGTCACTGATGCTTAAATAACTTTGTGTCCTGATTTCCCTTCCCGTGCTTTGATCATCTCATCTACTAAGAAGGTGAGTCTGGACTGCCCTGTATTATATATCTGTACAATGCGTAGTATAATGAAGTTCTCATGATGCCTAGAATCACAGCTCCACCTAAAATGTTAATGATAACAACTCCGACTTCATTTCTAGATGTTGGAAGTCTTGATATATAAATGCAGAATGGGGGAGGAGCTTTGGTCTTGGCAGCTGTGATCAGAGTTTAAATTAGTAATCAAATCTTCATAGAAAATGTTCATATCAGACGTTTATTAAGATGTCTTTCCATGGGAAACTCATTAGGAAACTTATAACACTCTCAGACCTGTTTGGGTAATAAAGACTTCTCTTCATCTCCTAGTGATTACCATCTGTCACCTGAATGTTTTCTCTAGAAAAATAAGAATATTATCCCTATTTTATTTTTCCAGTATCAGATGGCAGAGTACTGTGTTTTGTTCCATGCATTCACTTACTAAAGTTTTCCAAATACTTTAAAAAGTATTCGGCTCTCACAGAAAAATATATAAACCTGTCCAAGATTTCAAAGAAAAAAAAAAAAAGTATAGCCATAGTGTGGAACACTGCTTACTGACTGTTCTTTCTTCCGATTCATTTTTAGTTTCCTGAAAGAATAGGTGCAATGGTGCAATGAAGATGTGCTCTGTATGGGGGGGGTGGTACAATAATTAAATGACAGGCATAAAACTGACACTCAAAAGATTATTAGTCATTTAAAAACACCTCAAAGACAGGTATCTAGTATGGTAGATATTTAATAGGTATTTAGTTAATGTGTTTGAATGGCATACCTAGTTAAGTAATTACTGTATGGCCTGATCATTCTTAGGTGTTACTTAAGAGTGAGGTGTGGTCAACAATGTCTTCTCCAATCTAGGAATAAAACCTTTCATAAAGTTTTCATCAATAAATGCCACTAGCCTGCCAGCAGCACTAGCACAGGAGACTTATATCCAAAGGAACTATTTAGTCTCACAAATTTGTTTGTAAAAGTAAAAAACATATATTTTTTAAAAATGTATATATGATGAAAGCAGGGAAGAAAAGGATGCAGATGTCTGAAGAAGCTAAAGTACTGAGTCTGATATCTTTTCTGTGGTTCCTTTGAAATGTTCATACTTTTGTTGGCAAATCTAAAGAAGATCCAATTAGCAGTCTAATTTTCATTTATCAGGAAAGGCCATGGAACAAGCCCACACTGGTCAACAGAAAGGTGAATGTTTGTCTAATTCCGTACAAAACTGATTTTTCAAAGAAAAATAATAAATCTTCAGACTGTAGTTATTAGATTTATACTGTCTTTGATTGGGTGAAGGCTAGGAAAGGGGATTCATCAACAACAGGATATGGTGGGTTTCCAAAGTCATCACTGAAAACCATAAAACTTATTAAAAGAAAAAAATATATATTTTTTTTTCCAGGCAAGCATAAGATTTTCTGAGCTTTTAATTAAGTTATACAAGCACCTCATTTAAAATAAAGGAAGAAAAAGGAAGAACTGAAATTGCTAAGTGTCTATCTATGCCGATTATGCGCCACGATCTGTTACTCATTTGACTTGCATCAATATCGTCTTATTCAGTTTAGTCATTAAATTCAGTGAGACTACATAGTAAGGCACTTCTCAGTCTCAGTAAGGGTGATACATGTAGTCCAGTGGACTAATTTGCAGAATAGCATACTGATTTTCAAAGAGGGTGGCAGAATTTACTGTATAAAATAATAAAGAAGGGAAGTCAAAACCTCAGCAGAAGCAGAGGTGTCAGCTGGACCTTGATACACAGGCACACACAGAGCTCAGGAGTGGCTTTGGAAACTGTCAGTGGTACATAAAAAGGGGAATGGATTTATTTGTGCCTTAAGCTTCGAGTCTAAGACAATAGCCAGTGTGACTAGATGTAATTGAATCAAATCACATACTAAAATAAATTTTCGCTTGATTAATTGTTCTCATCTGGAGTCCTTAAATTTTCTGTTGATGAACAAATCTCAGCATGCACAAAGTCTGCATGAGTGCAGAAAGTTGCTTATATTGGATTCTCGATGTGAATCTCAGAACCAAGATGATTCACAAATTCAACAAGGAATTCAAACAGGAATTTGAGTTTTGAAGGAACACCTCTCTATATCTGCGAGTCAAACTGTTCTTCATATGAACACTGCTAGAGGCTATATGTGTGATGCATAATGAAGCAAGCTTTCTCCATTAAGGTGAACTGTGGTCATTTAAGCATATATTTCATATCTTTTACTGCAGAAAAAAACCAATTGTTTTGGATTGTTTTCGATGGGTTAGAAACTGCCTGGGTAGCTGGGCCCAAAGAGTCGTGGTGAATGGAGTTAAATTCAGTTGGAGGCCAGTCGCTAGTGGAGTCCCCCAGGACTCAGTACTAGGACCAGTTCTCTTTAATATCTTTATCAATGATCTGGATGAGAGGATCGAGTGCACCCTCAGTGTTTGCAGATGACACCAAGTTAGGTGCGTGTGTCGATCTGCTCGAGGGTAGGAAGGCTCTGCAGGAGGATCTGGATAGGCTGGACCGATGGGCTGAGGCCAACTGTATGAGGTTAAACAAGGCCAAGTGCCGGGTCCTGCACCTGGGGCATGACAACCCCAAACAGCGCTACAGGCTGGTAGATGAGTGGTTGGAAAGCTGCCTGGCAGAGAAGGACCTGGGAGTATTGGTTGATAGGCAGCTGAATATGAGCCAGCAGTGTGCTCAGGTGGCCAAGAAGGCCAACAGCATCCTGGCTTGCATAAGAAACAGTGTGGCCAGCAGGTCTAGGGAAGTGATTGTCCCCCTGTACTCGGCTCTGGTGAGGCCACACCTCGAGTACCGTGTTCAGTTTTGGGCCCCTCACTACAAGAAGGACATGGAGGTGCTCGAGCGAGTCCAGAGAAGGGCAACGAAGCTGGTGAGGGGTCTGGAGAACAAGTCTTACGAGGAGCAGCTGAGGGAGCTGGGATTGTTCAGCCTGGAGAAGAGGAGGCTCAGGGGCGACCTTATCGCGCTCTACAGGTACCTTAAAGGAGGCTGTAGCGACGTAGGGGTTGGTCTATTCTCCCACGTGCCTGGTGACAGGACGAGGGGGAATGGGCTAAAGTTGCACCAGGGGAGGTTTAGGTTGGATATTAGGAAGAACCTCTTTACTGAAAGGGTTGTTAGGCACTGGAATAGGCTGCCCAGGGAAGTGGTTGAGTCACCATCCCTGGAGGTCTTTAAGAGACATTTAGATGTAGAGCTTAGTGATATGGTTTAGTGGAGGACTTGTTAGTGTTAGGTCAGAGATGGGACTTGGTGATCTTGGAGGTCTCTTCCAACCTAGATGATTCTGTGAAATGTTTCCTTATAGACGTTAGGTGTGAAAGGAATTACTTTTTCAACATAGTGGTCTGTCATGTGTTCAGATGAAACCTTTCCACTGTCTTTGGTAACTGATGAGTAAGGGCAGTGCCTAGAAAAAAATATTGTTCTTAGATGCTTAGATAAACAGGGTTCAAGCTGTCCTTCTTCACATAATGGTATAAGAACATGGAAGGCAGATCAGGGGAAAAAAAAAAAAAAAAAAAAAAAAGCTTCACACCACACTTTATAAGTATTCAGGTGATATGAAGTTTCAGATAAAGATGATCAAGGGACTGAAGTACCTCTACTATGAGAAAAGAATGAGAGAGCTGGGACTGTTCAGCCTCAGATGATGTTAAAGTCAACAGAAAGAAATATTTTCTTTCAGATGATAGATTCATACCATCTAAGGTTCAAAACAATTATTTTTAAAGGTGTCTGTTTCACTCTAATGACTATATAGGGATAGCAGAGGTGTATCTTAACAATTAAAGTTGCTGAGGTGAAGAACTGAAGGTGCTGTAGACCATCCAAGACTAGCTGTAGAGTCACACAAACAGTAGATGTGCTAACTGTCCAAGGAAATAAATAATCTTTAACATGCATTAAAATGTAAAAATATAGAACAAAAGCTTACACAGAATTAATCACAAAACCAAGAAAGTGGAATAAGTGTTGTACTATTTGATGACTGCACTAATTGAAGCTTCCTAATTCAACTTGAACCTTCCTAATTCAACTTGAAGCTTCCTAATTCAACTCTTGGAGTAGTTGTAAAGGGAATGGGCAAGGGTCAGATGGTTTGACTCCTCTAACTTTAGAGAAAGAAATGAGAGGATATTAGATTAAATATTTTGATTTGGTCAAAGGTAAAATCTGATTTCCCTGAGAACCATTAGAGCCATTATTGATTCATTTACTTGATAATCTTATCTAGCAATTTCACATAGCATAACCTGTTCTTGGTGGCCTAAAACCCTATATTTTTTCTGAGCAAAATAAAACAGGAAACTGATAGTATAAATAGGGGAAGGGAACTACCATCTGTCTCCCTGCTATAAATAACCTTTTTTTGTGGATGGCAGTGTTTGTGTTTCATAATAAAGTCAAAGGTTTCTGTGAAGAGAAAAAGAAAAAAAAGGGGTGGGGGAGAGAAAAGATCAGACACTTTCTTAGTTGGTCACCGTACTTAAATACTGTTTTAATATACATATATATATATATTAATTGCCTACATCAGACAATCTAAGTTATGTTAACATAGGAAGATTCTTTAATCCTACATAGTATGCATTCACCTAGGCTAAATTTTTCCCTCCCTATCATATCTTCCAAAGGATGCAGAGTAAATGGGTTCTTGATAATAGGACCTAATAAAACAGTGTATACAAGAATATTATGAACAGATTATTTTTTTCAATTAAATTATCTTTCCATTAGAAGTATATCTGTTGGATATTTTTCACCTCAGATTTAATGTGCTCCATTTATTTATTTAATGAAGATGTGGATGACAATGCATTCACTCTAAATTTTAGCTTTCATAATGGAGTGGCCTTTTCAGACCTCAGCAGAACCCATAATTTCCTGTGCTGAGAGCTGTACAAATATACAAAGAGGAGATTGCTTTTGCTCTGATTAATTTATTATCTAACAGATAAGCCAGACGTAGGATACACCTACATGGGCTGTTGCCCTCTGAGCAGACATGAGCTCACTCTATTTGCATCTGAAGCAGATGGAAATTTTCTCTGCCTGTGCTCCACGTTAACAAGAAGCCTTGTGAATACAAATAACGTGGTACCTAGTCCAAGCTACCAGTGCTGATAAATGTTATATCTTAACTTGTGCTAAGGGTTTCCCACAACATCTGCTCAGGATTATAGACAAAGTGAGCTCCAGTCCTTCTGAAAAAATGTTATACAGATATCTCTGAAGAGTGGAAGACAGCAATGTGGAAGAGAATTATATGATATTTTTGGATGTCTGGATGGGCAAGATAAAGAACAGGAGTAGCAATCTCTCACGGAAGTAACTGTAAATTCAAGTATGATGTCCAGTCTAAGGCAGAATCAGTTTTTTCAAGTCTTTTAGTAGTAAAGTTAATCACAAATGAGAGTCATTTAACTATTGGAGTGAGCTTTTAGCTGTCTAATAATTAGCTTTATTAACTCAGCTATTCATTTGTATTCTCTCTAGAGTCAATGGAGGAAAGCAGACACTCCCAGTCAAGTTACCTCTCCAATTACCTCAGACACTTACCTTAGAATCATCTGCAGGCAGTGCTTTTCTCTCCCAAATGACTAGTGAGAAAGTCTAGTGTACTTCTCATTTATAGGTGCCTACAATTCACTGAGATAAATCTTACTTCATAAAACCATTTTCCCATGCTCTTGAAATGTTTCCCTGGATTTGCAAAGTCTCTGTTCTGTCCTGCAACTTATCACTCAGCTACTATAGGCTATCATTCATTATTTTTACTCTCTGTTACTAACCTTATTTTCTTTTTTTTTTTTCAAATTTTTTTTTTCTTCTGCTGTGATCAGTAGCTTCCCAGCCACTTCACCCATCCCTTAAAAAAAAAAAAAAAAATCAAGAAAGAATGGTGAGAAAAATAAAAGTGATTACAAATCCATTTTACACTCACCCTCACACCAAGCTGAAATTATCCTGTTCACTGAGGCACAGGTGGTGATTTTCCTAACTTGATTTGGTCATTAAAAATCCTCTAGCTGCTTCAATACTTTTTCCCTGAGGCCCCTATCAGCACTCTCTTCTCCAGTGATTAGAATAGAGCCGATTGGCCTTCTGAACTTATTACAACCCTTTTTCTAATGATCTCATAATGACTGCAAACCTGAGCCTAGCAACCTGACAGATAATGATGTCAATTATGCAAAACAGAACTGATGGCTTTGAATTTAATATACTGTATTTGGGTTGGGGGGGAGGGGAGGGCTAGGGTGTGCTTATTTATAGTTTCACTGACTAATTCTGTCATATTTCAAAATGTCAGTAAAAGTTAATACTGGGGACGTTGGGGAACACACAAAAAGATGCTGGTTACAGGGTTCTTTTTTTTTTTTTTTCTTTCTTTCTTTCTTTTGTTTTAAAGAGGGTTAATTCTTCTTTCCTTCCCTAATAAGCTTCATTTTGTTTTGTTTTGTGTTTTTGAGTTACCCCAGTGAGATTTTAAATCTTTAGTCACTTTTTTTTTTTTTTTTTCCCCAAATGGATTTCCTCTGGGAAATCCTCAGGACTGTAGGTATGCCAACAGCCAGTGCCAGTGCATTTGTTTTTAATGGCTTCTTATTAGTATAATCACTCTGTAAACACTTATCCATGATGACATTTGCTTTATCCAGTGGTCTCATGACACTGGAAAGTTCCAGATTCCTCTTGGTTGTGAACAGCAATCTCAGCTCTGTGTATATTTTTTTTTCGTTGTTGTTGTTTGTTTGTTTTTTAAATAATATCACTAGTTAGAGGTTAAAGTATGCAAACACATTTAAGGAAAAAAATAAGAATGATTCAGTTTTTAGTGTGGAATAAGTCAAAGTTTGTTCAGATTTCTTGAGATGCTCCTTGTGACTTTGCAAGAGTGGTGCTTATACCAGGTGTGCCATGGCGGTGCTCATCTTGAGTTAGGACATCACATCACAAATCCAGTGACAGAAGTGGAAGGCATGTCCCAGACCAGTTTCCTCTTTATTAATCCAAATTATCTTTAGGCTCGCTTATTAACATCTTCCCTTGATCTCCAGGCAACATTAACCTCCGAACTCTTAATTCTCTTTGTATTATGACAACCCCCAGTGAGCTGTTCTTTTTAGAGCTCTGAGATGGTGTTCCCCACCTTCTAAAATGTAATAATTTTCAATCATAATAGGAATATGTTCCAAAGAAGCTACAAAGATTCTAGATTCAGGGTATTTTGTATAACAGTTTAGTGGGAGAAGGAAAAGTCAGAGCCCTGTACAAAAGAAACTGCAGTCTTAAAGACGCAAAGAAATCAATGATATGGAGAAGGACAATTGTGGGAGGGGAATAATGATATTACAGAAGGGGAAATAGTGGAGTAGTGTTTCAGTATAAGACTGGACCTGGGAATTGTGGAAATTACATCTGTTTATTCCTAACTGAGTAAGTCCAGAAGGCAACAATCTTTCAAACTGACATGCTACAATGCCCTTTTTAAAAAGCAGTGATAGTATTTCAGCCAGTTCCAGAAGTGGGAATAAAAAAAAAACCCTGTAATTAATGCAAATAGATGCATAATATTCTGCAGACTGACCCAGTACATAATGAAATTGACAGAAGAGCTCCTTTTGCTTTCCTTAATGTTAGACCAAGCCTCACAGGAATACAGGCAGTAGACATGTATCCCAAAGGATGATTCAAACTTTATTATTTTTCCTGCTTTATCAGAAAAAAATGAATGGATGGATTTTTTCAAAATCAGATACTTTTAACTGAGCTTCAGGATCTAATCTGTATTGATTCAGAAGTGTTCTTTATACAATTTATTAGTGGCACATATTTGCAGATGAATATTTAAATGGTGTTGTTTATAGCAGCATAGGAAATGTACTCAGTAATGATCTCAGTATTTCCCGGTAGAGAGAGATGGTGAGAAATCCTACGCAGGGATAAACTCAGAAATCAGAATTGAAAAATAAGTTATTGAGCTATCCCACCGTAATGTCATCTCACTATAAATGTCAGATTTTTCTTTACAGTGTAGATACTGTATCATCCAGGTTTTAGCAGAAAGGGTGACAGTTTCCATCATCAACTGTGATAAGACACTACCTGATTTGCTGAGCAGTACCTGTTTACTGTGGCTGCATCATGCTTGTCCTCTATACCAGCCCCACCTTGTGATGCTGAGCATAATGTCCAAAGTGGGGAACTTTTCACTGACATTAGTGGAATATTTAAAAAAAAAAAAAGGCAGGGGAGAAAACAGGGGGGAGAGGTGTTAAAGAAGTAAGCACTGAGATTTTAAGAGTCATTTCCATGCTTCCTGTGCTGTGTGGCTGCAGTCAGACCACCAATCATGGCTATGTCTGTACTGCATTTTCAGTAAATTGGTAACTTAGCATTTTTCTCTCTCTGCATCTTTCCTAGTGATTAATGTGTACAGTAAATCTTCAGGTAATTTCACTCAACTCATGGATTTTTACCTTTGTCACCCACAACTTGTCTATTAATGAAACAAACAGGCAAAAAATATTTATTTTTTTCTGCTGCACAGATTGTATACAGATGAAGACATTTTTATCTAAAAATATTTTCTTTATTATTAGATATCTTTAGATTAAGGTTCTGATTCCTTACTGTATCTCTGTATTTATCTCATGCTCCATACAAAGACTCTTCCACTAAGACCTGAGTATTTGTAAAATGGGAAGTTGTATATTTTTTGTATAGCTTCTTCTGTTGGTAACCCATTCAAAATCCCTGATTATTTTATTTTTTTTATTTTATTTTATTTTATTTTATTTTATTTTATTTTATTTATTTTATTTTATTTATTTTATTTTTAATGTGAATTTCCTTTTGGTTATTGACTTTTTTGCTGTTGTTGTTGTTGGCTTTTGTCGGCACATCTTTACTGTGAGGGTGACAGAGCACTGGAACAAGTGAGGTTGTGGAATCTCCTTCTCTGGAGATATTCAAAACCCACTTGGATGCGATCCTGCACAGTGATCCTACTTGGCAAGAGGATTGGACTAGGTGATCTTCAGAGCTCCCTGCTAACCTCAGCCATTCTGTGATTCTGTGATTCTCTTTTCTTTTTTTTTTTTTTTTTTCATTTGGATGCTTGGAATTGGCGATAAGATTCTAGCCACACTCTGAGTCACAATCAACATATTGTTCATAGTTTTGTTCCTGGCACCCAGAGTTCCACTGAATGTTTTGTACTCTTGTAGTTCGTGTTTATGTATAATTTGCTTTTCATTACCACTCCTTAGCATTTCACTACAATAAGCACAGTGTCTCAGAAGGTACCTACTTGGGCTACAGCGCTTTGGATTTTATAACAACTTTACCTTCTGCTGGAAAACCAATTATTTTGTGAAGGAGTCCAACTTTAAATGACTTAATTTTGAACAGTCCAGTGCAAAGACAATGTATGGAACTAGCAGTAGCTATTGTAGCACTCAATATATATATATATATAAAATAAATAAATAAAAATAAGGTATTTAATTTCTATCCTAAAATAAATTGATTGTTTAAAAGTAGCACTTGCTGCTGAGAGGTATGGTGAAAGTACAATTGACATTGAAGGAAATAAGTACAACAAAAGATATATCTGTAATACCGTTGCTTTTATTTTCTCTACATGCAGTTACATCTTGTGTGATGGACAGGAGAATTACTCTTTCTATCCACAGAAAAAGATATATAGCAATAGTTATTAAAGAGCAACAGGGGAAATAGATATCACATACTGAATGTGTCCGGTACACTCATATTGTTGGAAAAGAAAAGCAAAACCTTATGTACCAGGTGTGACTAATACTCCAGTTCAGCTTCTGTGCCCACTTCGTTTAATATTTTATTTCCAGACAGAATAGCTTTTTGTCTTTTGAAAATTACAAAAAGTTATTAGTTCTCCTATAAGCCATAAATTCTATCAGGTTTAGGAACAGGCTTATATGTCTCTGAGAATATGACTAACACTGATATTGGTTTTCTCAGAGCTTTAAAAAAAAAAAAAACAACTTGATTATTATTTATTATTCTCTATATGTTAAATGGTACCAGTTCTGGACTTTAAAAGTGAAAAACAACTGTGTTTGACACTTCAGTAAAAAAAAAAAAAAAAAAAAAAAAAAAGATTCAGCCCTGAGAATTTACAATGCAAAGACAAAACATAATACAGGAGGCAAATATGACAGATGGTGGTAACACAAGGTACTAAGAGGACAATCATTGCTGGTGTCATAAGCATCAGTTGTGACCCACCAGCTGCCTACCTGCTGTCAGAAGTAATTCATGGATACCCTGGCAGAGATCAGAAGAGGAAAAGGAGTGAGGTGGCTGTAGGCTGGAAGTATGACAAAAATACTTATAGTGGGAGTTTTAGATTCTTTCTGTACCTCATGTCTTGGCAAAGCTCTTGGTCCAGGGGTTGAGCAGAATTACGCATTCACTCTTCTTAAGACCATCCATGAACTGACTGACTTTTCATGGTTTTGTTTTTTTCTTGTCTCCAACTAGCAAGACAGTATTACTTATAAGGGACATGGGTATTAAAAACTACATTGCTGAAATTCTGTATTTTACAGACACAAAATAGGCTTCTGGTGTGTGACAAACTGGAGACCTATATACAGTGATGGACAATATAAGGGTATGTAGAAGGAGAGTGTTCCTTTAAGGGTATCTGGTCAAAGACCTTTCCCAATGCACCAAAGGATAATAGGAAAGGGAGGCAATGAAAAGAAACAAGTCTGGTTAGCCACAATGATCAATGAAGGCATGTGAGAGTGTGGGAATATTTATTCCAGAAGGGTTATTTCATGGAGGACTTCTAAACTGGGAGGCAATGACCTGGTCAGTTGTACCAATTGGTAAGGAAAGAGATGTAATGTGGAAATGTTGATTCAAGTAAGGTTGTTTGCGTGAGGATCTTTGGATGAGGATGATAAGAAGAAAAGGAGGAACCATAAGCAAAATGCTGAGACACAGACCTGACAAAGCAAAAGCAGAGACAAGAAGAAACAAACTCCCAGTCACACTAGTTGGTGAGCTGTCAAACTACAGGCACAACTTCCAGGAAGATCAAACTGGACTTTGCAGCTGATAAGATTGTGAACTAGGGGGAGCCCCGACTGGGAGGATGCAGAAACTGCAGAGCTCTGCAAACCCGTGGGAGTGTGCAGGAGGAAGAGAGAGCAGGAGGAACAAAGGAGGGGGCAGTGTAGATAGGTAAAAAAAAGTATATAAAAAGGGCTTGTCACATGTAAAGAGGCCTAGTCAGATTGCTTGCCTAGCTGAGCCCTGCAACCTAACACTGCAATCTATCTTCTTCTTCTTGTACTCTTTTTTTCCTAATTAAATCTTTTCTTAACTCTCTATATACCCAAACTCTTTTCTGTGTATATGTGCTTCAAGACAGACCCGGGATCCAGGCGTGGGTGCTGGGTGGACAGAGGTACTCGAGGCACCCACACGTGTGTGTGCTTGTGTACCTAGAGAGTGCAGCGTGCTTGCCTGCATCAGTGAACTTCTCGCTCTACCAGCTGGAGAGGAGGAAGGGGGCCTTGGTTATCTCTGTCTGTTTTACGTAAGTCCTGTGTGTAAGTGCTGTTGAAGGCAGCCACTGTCATGTCAGTTCACTGTGTGTCTGTGTCTCTGAGACGTGTGTTCAATTTTGCTACCTGTTAGACCTCATAAGGGGGAACGGTGGCTGCATGCCCCAGCCTAGGAAGAGACCTTGGGTCCCGGCGCACCAGGCTGGGTCCCAGCAGTTGGACAGGAGTGGTCCTGGGCCAGAGCAACTGGTGGAGGTGGCTGCACTGTGCACCCTTATCCTCCATTAACAGACAAACCCCCAAAACTCGAGGATGCATGTGTTGCTATGTTCATTGCGGTTCAATCACTTCATGGTCTTTGTTCTTCCCCCCATTACAAATCCAGACCTGCCTCTGTGTAAATTATATTGAGAGACCACAGATATCAATATATTTCAATGCATGTGCACTTGTGTAGGTGTTTATGCAACATCGCCCTGATCCTGCCTGGATAATCTCAGTGACTCTTGAGCACTTGGTTCACCATGCAGTCCCCCAGGTTGAACTTTGAAATTGAAAGATTGTATGTGGGACTTAAAACAATTTGTGGCTGAGAGTGTCTCCTTCCATTTGTCAGTGATGACAACAACAAATTTCCTTCCCACATGCTTGCCAGCAGCTAATTACTTCCTCCCTCCTCCTGTCCACAGTGAGCAATGATATCTTAAGCCACAAATAAGAGCAGCTTATTAATACAAAAGGAAAGCTGGTGACCACAACTTATTCTTGTGTGGCTTTGTCTAGTAGGATGGTAACTTTCTGAGACAAACTCTAAAGGCTGATCTTCGTGACAGTTAATTACTTATTATTGCAAAGGAAGTGAAAAAGTGAATTGGAACATGCACACAAAATCCCAGTGTCTGGTCATGCAGCTCCGCCACAGAGACTCAGGTCAACGAGGAAACTGCACTTGAAAACATGCCTGTTGGGAAATGTGCTTGCGCTATAGAACTAATATTTGGGAACCATATTTTTCTGAAGCATGAAATAAAATAGAAGGCCTGTAGAGTCCTATCTTGTCATCAACATTTTCTAAGTTCAAGGACCAGATCAGAAACACCACGGAAAGCATTGGTTATGTTCTGAAGGCTGAATGCTTTAATACTTCTGATCTTCAATACTAGAAAAAAAAAAAAAAAGAGAGAGAGAGAGAGAAAGAGAGAGAGAAAAGCTGAAAATCTAATTAAAAGTCATTAAATAAAAACACACTGCCATTGTTCAAGAATTCCTTAATCCACAGTAAAATAGTGGAGGGTAGGAGAAAATACTGTGAAAAATATCATTATGTCATGAATCAAAAAAAAACATATATTTGTGGGATGCACCCCTGAAAGTCATCTAGTTCAATCTCACACTTTGAGTGGGACTATTGTACTTACTGTGTCAGCAGAGGATTGCCTAGCCAAATCCAGAAGAAATTCCAAGGAGGAAAATTCCACAATGATGGATGTTTCATCTAAGAAGTCAATCTAATATGACTATCATCATATTCTCACCTTCTGTTATTGTTGTTGCTTGTTGATTTTTTTTTCCTTTGGATTCCATCAATAACAATGAGTCCTAACAACATCAAAGATTCTCATAACCTTTGTCTTTCTAATCAAATGCTCTCTTTTTAGCCTTAAAAAAATACTGAACTTCAGTTGTTCCTTTAATAGAGCCCAAGTACTCATCACTCTGACCTATCCAGAAATAGCAAGTAATCTGTACTCTTTCAGTTTTTATTTTTATTTTTTATTTTTCCCTTCCTGTATTCTTCATTTTCACAAAAGACTGAATTCCTGAAAGGCAAACCTAAATGATTCCAATAATAACAGTTTAAGTGAACAAACAATAGCCACCCCTAGCAATAATAAGTCAGTATGTCCTATGTTTTGAATATTTGGCAATGGGTCTGGGATAAATGGATCCTTCAGATAAATGAAATAATACACGGTTTGTTGCATCTGTGAATTAGCTGCATAAAGATAACTGAGGCAGGTAAATGATGAATAAAACTGGATGATGTACATTACAGAACAAATTGCATCAGTTATCACATATCCTTAATATAAGGGTGTACACTGAGCAAAGATGCTAAGCTAGGACTTAAAATGAATTGCTATAGAACCTGCATTGGTAACTGGTGTAGATATGCTAGAAGCAAGAGAAGTATTGATATGAGCTACTTAGCAAAGAATAACTGATGTCTTAAAACAGAACATTGTTCTGTAAATGCTAAACATCTGTGTTCTCCCTGTAACTGCCACAGTCAAGAAAAGACTTCCTTTCTCTATGTTCCAGGATGTATTGGGAAATTAGACCTTCTATCTAATCTACATGTATCTAAATCTCAAACTTTGGAATCTAACAACTTTTGAGATAGTTAAGGCCATGTTACATATCTGGGTCAGCGATAGTGCCAGGATCTCAGCACAAAGCCTTGCCCAAATTAAAGGAGCTTTTGGGGAATGCCTTTGCCATTTTAACGCAGCTATCTTCAATGAAACACATCTTAGGGGACATCATTGCTCTACACCCCCAGAAAAAAAAAGTTTTGCTATTAATAGCATTTTTTGATTCTGTATTCTTTTACTCTGAGACACAATGTGGCTATTCCTGTCACAAATTTGTTGTCACAGATACCATCATTTTTCATTTTTATAAATCACCAGCATCCTGCAGCAAATTTTACGCCTAAATACAGCTGACTCCAACTGCTAAAGCAGAGCAGAAAGTTCAAGAAAATAAATAACTGGAAATGATTAAATATTGCTTTAAATTACAAGCTGAACAAACTCATTTTATGCTCACAAGAGGGATGCCTTAATTCAAGCATATACTTAATCTTATCTTTACATTAACTCCGCTGACTTCAAAAGTTTGGTTGGTGCAAGTATCTTGCTGCAGAGTGTCTTGCAATGTGAAGACATTCATTGCTCATTTTAGTTGAACTATACTAAACTATATTAAACTATAAGGTGAAACCATGTTGTTTTATCCAATCTGTTCTTGAAAACCTCCAAAATACCACAGACTCCCCTGTAAATCTGTTCCCAGACAAAACTGGATGCAGTATTTTCAACGTGGTCTTAAATGTGGACAGATTCCATACATTTTATCCATCAAAAATCTTCATATGATATTGGCCTAAAAAATCAGGAATAGAGGATAATTTGGGGCTCTCTCTCTCTAACTCATTGGAAAATGATGGGAACTTGCAAACAGCAGATTATCTACACTAGCTCTATGTTAGACACCTCTCTCTCCACTGACTGTAGAAAGCAGTAGAAACTGTAGAGCCAGGCACTTGAGTTTAGGCTGGATGGTAAAATACTCAATGATTAAAGATAAGGAAGATGAACATCATACTTATAGACTGCTCTGTAATGTCCATTCAGAACTCATTCAAGTAAAAGTTGAGGCAGCATCTGAAGGGTCATAATGGCACATTTTGTGCTTGGTCTGCTGCGAGAATAACTGCCAAGTCATGAACCTTTCATGAACATGAAGCAGACTTGGAAACAAAAAGGGTATTTTCTCCTCTCTCTCTCTCTCTCTCTCTCTCTCTCTCTCCTCCCTCCCTCCCTCCCAGCAAAGGACCTTTAACTTTTAATTCATGATTATAAAAGGACTTGGTGTCTCCAGTGATAAGAAAAGAATATCCAGATTCATAAAATTTTCAATATCATTTATAAAATCTTTTCAATATCTGGGACTCCAGATTTCCTTTAAACAAAAAAAAAAAAAAAAAAAAAAAAAGCAAATGAAAACTAGGATTTCATGGGGATAGAAGAATCTTTGCAGAAAGCAGACACCATGACTTTCAGATGTGAAGCATACCACTGTAAATGCTTTACAGTATCTCTTGGATAGGAAAAACTTTTTCAAACTTGTGATACAAGTGATAAAATAACCTATGTCTTATTAAAGGATACAAAGACCACAACTGAATGTATGGAGGTTTCTAAATTTTAACTGATTTTATGGGGACAAAAGATCTAAAAATCTTTACAAATACATTCATGCCAACTCATTTCATGCTTAAAAACAGGGCTCATGCTTCCATGTCATTTTGGCATGTTTTGGAAGTATACAATCATCCATTTGTCAAAATAAGGCAATCTATAGTCTGTATTCATAAAACCATTCTTCTCACCTTCTCTTTCTGTACAAAGACTCTTCTGTCCTTAAATATCAGTCACCTCCTTTTTATTCTTTTTTTTTTTCCAGTGCTGCTTCATCTTTACTCTTCTTTTCCCTCCAAACCAGAAAACAAAACAAAACGAAAAAAAAAAAAACAAACCAAAACAAAACAAAAAAAACAACACATAGTAATACCTGGAGTTCTAGCTGGATGATTCAATTCCTGAAGCTGTATTTGTTCACTCTCAAGACAATCAAACTCACTCATCTCTGCAAATCATCATTCTGATGTTTTTTTCAAGGGTTTTAATTATTTGCAGTCCTTGTTGAAGGCTACCAAGAAATTAATGAATTAAAGTTGATCATGTTTCCTGAAAATGCTACAATGCTGATTAACTGCCTGTGAAAATAAGGAATATATACAAACCAATTCCATGTAATTAATCTTTTCTATGCCTCATTTCTTCCTTATTTAGGAAGATTTACTTTCTTAAAGAAGGGTTTCTGTCCAGGAATAGCAATGGAAATAAATTTAGAACACTGTTAAGCACTTTGCCTATAGCATGTAAGTCTATGTGGCCCAATGTGGCCCTTTCATCACAGGGTACTCAGAAAGCTGTCTGATGTCATTGCGAGACCATTATTTTCCAATGATTTTGGGAATGTGGAGAAGTCTCAGTTGACTGGAAGCTGGCAAACATTGTTCCAATTTTCAAGAAGGGCAAGAATGAAGACCCTGGTAATTACTGACCTGTCAGTCTCACTTCAGTGACTGGTAAAATTATGAAGAAAATTATTCTGAGAGTTACTGAAAAACACCTGAAGGACAACATGGTCATTGGTCACATCCAACATGGGTTCACAAGGGGAAAGTCTTGCTTAACAAACTTAATTTCCTTGTATGACAAGGTCACCCATCTAGTTGACCAAGGGAAGCCAGTTGATGTAATCTTTTTGGATTTCAGTAAAGCTTTCGATATGTGCTCTCACAGTATCTTTATGGACAAAGTGTCCAGCATACAGCTAGATAACAACATAATATGATGGGTGAAAAATTAGCTGATGGTTTGGGCTCAAAGGGCCCAAGAGAAAATGGGGTTACATTAGGCTGGTAGCTAGTAACTACTGTGGTTCCCACTACTGGTTCAATTTAGGGCCAGTTTTCTTTAATGTTTTCATAAATGACTTGGATGTAGGACTAGAAGGTGTTTTGAGAAAGTTTGCAGATAATACAAAACAGGGAGAAGCTTTTAACTCCATTGAGGGTAGTGAGGCTTTGCAGAGAGATCTTGACAAATTAGAGAGCTGAGCAATAACCAACCACATGAAGTTTAACAAGAGCAAGTGCTAGATTCTGCACTTGGGAAGGGGCAACCCTGGCTTTACATACAGACGAGGGGATGAGATGCTGGAGATCTGCACTGCAGAAAGGGAACAGGGGATTCTGGCAAGTTAAATATGAGTCACGGAGAGCCCTGGCAGCCAAAAGGGCCAACCGTGCCCTGGGGTCATAAAGCATGGCATTGCTAGCAGGTCAAAATAAATGATTGTCCTGCTCTGCTCTGTGCTAGTGCAGCCTCACTTTGAGTACTGTGTGCAGTTCTGGGCACCACAGCATAAGAAGGACATAAAACTATTAGATGGTGTCCAAAGGAGGACTACAAAGATGGTGAACGCTCTAGAGGGGAATACATGTGAAGAATGGCTGAAGTCACTTGGTTTGTTCAGCCTAGACAAGAGGAGACTGAGGGGAGGCCTCATGGCGGCCTGCAGCTCCCTCACAAGGGGAGCGGAGGGGCAGGCGCTGAGCTCTGCTCTCTGGGGACAGCGACAGGACCTGAGGGAATGGCATGAAGCTGCATCAAGAGAGGTTCGGGATGGATATCAGGAAAAGGTTCTTCACAGAGAGGGTGGTCAGACACTGGAACAGGCTCCCCAAGGAAGTGGTCATGTCACCGAGTCTGCTGGAGTTCAAGAATTGTTTAGACAATGCTTTCAGACATACACTTTCAATTCTGGGTGGTCTGCACAGGAATAAGAGTTGAACTCTGTGATCCTTGTGGTTCCCTTCCAACTTAGGATGTTCTATGATTCTACAGGAATATTATGTGCATACCTATTTGACAAACTGTACTGAGAGATGCAGGGAACATAGGATTAATCAAGTGTCATTCTCAAGAGGTTTTTGCAGGTTGGTGTAAGATATCTGGACCATCAATACAGGAGTTGAAAAGTTCTGGATAAAATTGGACCTCACCCATGCAAGCCAGATTCACTGAAACTGCATAGCACTTTAGTATATAGTCATAATTTTCCTGAAGTTCAGCCAAGTTCAAATTACATATTTATCCCAATTGTACTCCTAACTCAGAAAGAAGAACACTGTTCCCACAAAGACTTGTCAACAACTGAGATTTCAAATTTCTCTTTGAAATAGAACAGTACTTTGGGATTTTGCTACCTCTGATTTAGTCTTTGGGAGAGGTTTGTTTCCAACAACGAAGTCATGGCTTGGTTTCCAGTCTTGTTACTTTCTTATTCAACTTGTCAAAAAAGCAGCATTAGAATAGTAAGTGGAAAGCTCTACTACCAGCTAATAAGCAGCCTGGTTATGGCCTAGTGATTCACACTGGTATATGGAAAAGTCTTAAATCCTCTGTCAGGCTTCATTTACAGTGAAAATGAGCCCATGACTCTTGCCTATTTTCCTTCCCAGGCTATCAGAGCAGCCATTTTCTGACCATGTTTCTATCCCTAGGGAAGGGCATAATTATGCTGATAATCACTTTCTTGATGCAGTCTGACACGCAATTTCTCTTTTCCTCTAAAACCAACATGCCCTTTTTTTAACACACTTCTTTCAAAACATGTTTAAAAATTAGATCTCACATGGAGAGACATGCATTGCATTACACAACCTGGTGTTTACAAATATTCAGTTGAATTAATAGCAAGAACAACAACAACAACAACCAAATAAAAAGACCCTCCTTAAGAGAGTGGCATAGCTTTATCATTTCCTTGTGCTGTCTCGTTTTACTTCATTCTCCTTACCATTGTTTGGGAATTGCCTGTTGGAAATAGAAGCTCTTCATAGGAAGGTTTAGACTTGCTTTCCCCAAGTCTGAAAAGCACCTAGACAGCTGGAGTGATAAAAATAATAGCTAAGTAATAACAACTAATGAGCACTGCTTGTGTGAGAGTTTATTATTTTGCTAGCTCTAATAAGTGGAACGAGTTGAAAATTCTTCCACAGAAATGATTTTTGATCAAAAAATAATCCTTTGACTGAAACGACATTTTTTTTTTCATGGAGTAAGAGTTTTCTTTGGAGAAGGAAAGAAAACAAACAAACAAAAAAAAAAAACCACACAAACAACAGGAAACCCATGAGCAGAAACTATTTATATTCCTAAATAAATGAAGCCTAGGAAGCTCTCTCTGAAACCTTTAAATTTTCAGTCAAAAGTAATAAAATAATAATAATTAAATATTGTTTGTAGTACCTACACAGAGATATATATGTAAATGCACATGCAAGCAAATGTTGTCTTATTTAGTTATTTATTTTCTCATTTATTCATTCATTATGTCCCTTTTTTTTTTTTAATTTTATTTGGAGAATCAATATAATTTTGGGAGGATAAGTCGTCTTAGAATTTTCAATATAGAAATTCCTATGGTCTATTTATCTAAGATGATAAATGTCGTTGCATTGCTTTGAATACTCTAATCAATAAGATATGTATAAACATATATATGTACGTATAAACATATATATGTACATATACATATAAATTTGAACATGCATAAGATATATTGGAGTTAAATTTTGTTGCTTTTCCTCTAATACAGTTTTTAAAGTCAAACATGCACAGATTGGATACCAGCTCCGATATCCCATATCCATTCTGCCGTAACATTTTGAAATCTTACTGTTTGTACTGAACTGTGGTGGAAGAATGCTTTGAAACTGTTAGAGATGGATATTGCCCCATACCTTGTTTAAGGTGATGGTGCTAACCTGCACAGTTCTGAACTGCATAAACCCTCACCCTACAAACAGCTTTAAGCTAATTTAGAAGACCAAAAGGAAGACTTGGCCAACCCCCATACGGATATTTTGTTTAGCTTTTGATCTGAAAATATACAAAACAAGAGTGTGTATTCACCTGTGCCTTCATTTAAAACTCATACCGTCTTCTGTTATGACTGCAAAGGTTTATTCAGATAGATCCATGGTGAAGCTGCTTTTATTTATTTATTTTAATTGAAATGGAAGACCTGGAAATTTTTTCCTGCAAAACATTTGGTTTAACTGTAAGAATATGTGCATAGTTTTAAACCTATGCATTCCTCATATTTTTTTTTTTATTCATGTTTATTGGATCATATATACATGAACAATGAACGCTTCTATTTTTTTCTTCTTCCTGTCGTTCTGCACTGAACAAACAGCCATGTCAAAATGAATTTCTAACTGCCTAATCTAAGTTGTTTATACAGCATATATCAAAACTAAATTTCTACCCCCTTACTTTGCATAAAACTTATCTTATAAAATATTATGGAGGTGACAGTTCATTTCTGGATTTAAGGGTAATATGGGGGATACACAGAGCTGTGAAATCCAGGTACTGAAAGGAGATATCTCTAATTGGTTTGTAACCAATAGCTGAGGTCACAATTCAAACCAGTTAACAGTTCAGGATGAACAGGGCCATTTAGTAAGGTCAGGAATAATTTGTTTTGGAGACCCAAGATTAAAATTTTGATTTATGAAATATGCCTCTTCATTAATTCCTACAGGACTGCTAGCTATTGTAAATGTGCCTTTCTAGATTAGTCTGTAATGATTAAAATGATCTCTCCCACTGAAAGTAAGTGTTTAAAACTGAATATGAAATGATGTACTTAAAATTTTCAGTATGAAAATTCAATTATGATCACACTTTACGGCATAAAACTACAGGGCCCGATTAAGTTTGACATTAGCAGGAACTCTAACAAGACATTACCAAGAAAAATAACACACTCAGATCAGACGATTCAGCTCTTACCGTATTAAAGAAGTAATAATCTTCTAACATCCCTACTTCAAGACATAGCAAAAACAGAAAAGCATCTTTCCCATCAGATGTTTTAACATAAATTCTAAACAGAGAGAGTAAAAAAAAAAAAGGGGGGGGTGGGGGGAGGTAAAATAGAGGAAATGTAGCTTAAGCAAAAACAAAAGAAGAGTAGCCAGAGACTGACCTACATTTGAAAATTAAAAGAACCCAACAGCAGTGCTTGCTGCAGCTCTAGGAATGCGATTTCAGATATTTTCCATGGTTTCCTATGAAATGGTGATGATCTGGTCTGAATTAGTGCAGCAGCTGTTGTGATGATCTATAGGAATTATCAGTAATAAGTCTCAGAGGAGATTGAAAATGTGCACTGTGAGCAGCTGAATCCTTCTCACCTCCTGCTGGACAGCAGTTCCTTCTGACTCAGATCCTAATGTGAGGACTACCGGAGGGCAGTGGAGTTGCCTTGTTTTCCTGCTCTATGAGCAGCATTATTTTATAATGAACCTCAATCACACTTCATGATTTTTGCAAGTCTATTAGTCAGAGAAACTGTTTCATCTTGCCCCCTTGTAATAGGATTTGCAAAGCAATTATACATACCCATCTCAGTTGATGTGCCTTGGACTAATACCTTACACCTGACTGCATTATTTTATCACTGAAACACATACACTGTATAACTCACCTCTGCTACCTGTCACAACAGTCAAAGAAATAAAATAAATAAATAATTAAATAAATAAAACTGGGAGGTTTCTAACCACTGTTGCTGTAGCTATTTTCCGAGTCAGTCGCAATTAATTTCCTTTACGGCTGACAATGGCTTGTGTTTTCATCCACAGATCTCAAAGTTCTTTTGAAGAGCTGAGAGTGCGTTGGTGCTTCTTCTTTACAGAACAACTTAGAAGAAATACATGCTTTTCTACACACACAAAAAAGGGAATGTGTTCATCTGGACAAACATCCAAAGCAGTTTAGTGCACAGTAACTTCACAGAATCGTCATAGAATAATAGAATGGTTTGGGTTGGAAGGGACCTTAAAGATCATCTAGTTTGAATCCCCTGCCATGGGCAGGAATGTAACCCACTAGGCTTAACCAAACCTGCAGTACTGTATGAGGCAAAGACCTTCTGTAGGATCAAGATTTCATTCAGACTGTCTTTACACACTAAAAAAGGTCAAGAAAGACAGCTTTTTTCAGCAGTTATTAGATTGAGACTCTCAACCATTTAAAATGAAAGTGGGAAGGCTGCTGACTAAACTGATGATGGCTTTTGTGAGGGTACATGATCATAACCATATAAGATGTAAGAATAGCTTAAAGATTTCCCATGAATCCATTTTCACTGTAGTGTATATCTGTTGAGGATCAACAGAGCAGGGATACTGACTCCCATCTGGGAGACCCTGAAATAGTGGAGAGCAAAGGCAGAGGGAACTTTGATCCTGAGTTTCTTATATTCAGTTTTTGTTTGTTTGTTTGTTTGTTTTGTTCTGGAGGAGTGCAGAGGGGAGAGAAATAGCTGTGTGAGAAAAAGTCTGTATGTGGCATCTTCCCAGACAATGTATTTTTCTTTGTATTATGCTACAGTACATTTGTTCTCCCTGATTATTTCCACTACAATCTGGCAAGATTTGCTTCTCTTCCAACACACCAAGTTAAAACATAATCTTTCATTGTGTGTAAAATTAATTCCCATGAGATCCACCCTCTCTTAATGAAGTCAGGGTTTTTATTATTATTATTATTATTAAGAATCATAGAAGTCTCGTGTTGGAAGGGACCTTAAAGAGCATCTATTTCCAACCTCCCTGCCATGGGCAGGGATGCCACCCACGAGATCAGGTTTTCCAGGGCCTTGTCCAAATTATTATTATTATTATTATTTCATATACCAGATCATTTACTCTGAGATGGTGTTGATTTACTACTGGAATTACAATTGACACCTGGCAGTATGCTAAACAATATGGGTCTTCCAATGTATATGGTTAGTTGCTTTGATGAATCTCTGCTCATTAAGATCCAAATCCTGTCTCCAGTGAAGTCTCAGCAGCTTGTTTGGTCACTGGGGAATTCTTTCTGAAATGAAGAGGTAGGGGTACTCCACAGATACAGCAAAAGTCAAGGACCAGAGCAGCAATCCAGATGTCTTTGCTTCTGGCTTCATCTATTCTGGTAGAAAAAGCTGGATGATGTGCATGATGGTGGAGCCATCATTTATACTTTTCCCTTCCCTCACTTGCAACAAATCCCTGACACATACTGGCAGACACAAGCTTTAAAGATGAGATGAAGATATTCATTTTCAAACTCAACCTCCTCCAATCAGCAGAGATCTTAGGTACAGGAATAGTTATCACTTCCCACAGAAATAAGGGTCAAAGGGATATACATCCAAAGCTGTAAAAAGTGAGTAACATGATGGCAAGCAATAGAAATATGGTTCTGGAGTAAAGCAGCTGCAGAAATCTGTTTTCCTGCCTTACTGCTTTACAAATTAGCTGTGTACATAGTATTTCTATGACTCAGATCTCAGCCATGGGACTAATCTGGTAACTTTCATAGAGGCTTCTATTGTTTCTTATATGTGGTGTATGGCTGTGGAAAGAAACAGATGCTATTTAATTGGAAAGTAACCCCCCTGCTAGATAGACCTAGTTGGTTTTGTGGTCTAGTATTTGTCATTGGTGATTGTTTCTAAGAGCAGACCTCATCGGAACATTGAATCATTTCTTCCAGCTGAGACAAGCTATTGGCTTAGTCCAGAGGCAACGTTGCCTTGATTCATCCAGCAGAGTTTTTGACTGTGCTCACAGTGTTGCTAGATTAGGTCTTTCGTGAGGCAATAGAAAAGAACTACTTATATCAGAATCAATTTTAGGCTAAGAAGCTCGTTTCTGGCTTAAGTTCTCTCTAGTGTTTTGTACCAGTGGGCAGATGCAACATAAGCGATAGCAGAAGTAAAATTGGATGTAATTCATTTAATGTGCTGAAGTAATTCATGCTCACAATAGAAAAGGTGGTTGTAAAAAAAAATAATAAAATGACTAAAAATTATTAAATATTGATTGCTAAGTGAAGTGGGATTTGGAATGTAGAGAGGGGAAGTTTTGAAAGTGCTTCCAGAAGCAATGGAGTTACTTAAGGATTAAAAAGCAGCTGCAGACTGGTCACCATGAGCCTGTAAAGCTGACAGGGAATACACTGATGCTGCTAATCAGGGATAGGTCTTGGGACTACAGAAAATGTTAGTTTGATTGGATTTAGCAAAGAACCCATGAAGTGTAGGAAGTGAGTTATTTAATGTATGTGTTTGTGTGTATGTGCATTTAAGAACCATTACAGGTTGTGAGGAACTTGTTCCTGTAGCATTTGATAATGACATTCAACATGAGAAAAGTCAGCATTGACTATACTTCTATAGACTGGATCAACTCTCATCAGACTTGTCTTCACTGCTAGAACAGTAGTGAAACTACAAATTAGTTTGATGTGAACAGAAAAAGCCAGGAAGAAGAACAGAAGGATATTTGAAAAGCTAAAAGATATCTGAAAAGCCTTCAGATACTGAGTGAAAATGAGTGGCTTTCAATCTGTACTCTGTGAGTTCCCTGGGGATATATGAGATACTTCTACTGCGCCCATGAATGTTAAGAAAATCAAGCCTATTGATTGTTAGTAGGCTAAAACTGAATGCAAGAAGAGCTGTACTTCTCATGGATTTTTTTTTTTTTTTCAGGAATCTTTGTACCAAGAAAATTTGGAAGAAATTGGTGCATTAACTAAGATATATTGGTTGCAGAAATCTCTTTCTGACATGTCACATTTTATGTTTCCGTATTTATTTTGTCACTAGATTCACCAAAATAGTTGAAAAGAATGAAAGATGACTGTTCTTTGATTGTCACCTAAATAATCTAAGTTTTTCTTTGTTTTGCCTTAAGAATTCTAGAAGTTCTTGCTTGAAAGGAATTTCATTCTTTATCTGTCTCAGATACCCGTGTTACCACTCCTGACAGAAAAAAAATAAAAAAATTAAAAAAAAATAAAGCTTTTCTTTACTACATGAAGACATGAAAACATGTCGTTGGATGGACAGGGGATATCAGAAGGATGCCCATGGACATTCCTTAGCCTTATATTTGTTTACATGTGCTAAAGATCTTCCTTTTTGTCCTTGCTATAAGAACAGCTGAAAAGGTAAGATTTTTCTTCTTCAGATTAAACCTAAGCCTGTTAATGAACTTTACACAGTATAAGCTGAATGGGAGTGTTTTACTTTGGGAGGGAAGGAAGAGAGCATGGAGGAAGAACTCTGAGAAAAAACAGACAAATTTTTTCTGAGTATTAGTTATTGATGACTAGACAATAAATGAGGCAGCTATTTTAAGTACTAAAGTACGATATGAAATAAAACAATGGAATAGAACCACTGCTAGGACTGAGCAGAGATGTTTTAACTATTTGGTGTCCCTTTAGCCATCTCTGTTCTCACCAGTTTTCCATTTAGCATTTTCCATTCAGCTTTCCGGAGTACTCAGAGCTGTGACTGGTAATTGGGTCCAGCTCAGCTCTTGCTAAGTAGTGCAAACATTTGAAACAGTCAAAGTCAGTTGATACAGGCTATATTCTAGTGGAACTGGTCTCAAACAGCCCAGAGACGTAATTATCTGACTGAGAACATCAGGACTTAATCACAGTTTTTGGGTGCAGACAGAATAAGGGTCAAAATATACAGCTTATTAACACCAGCACTGTGGGTATAATATCTAGACTATGGAAACCAGCCAGAAGCAGGATGGTGCTTACATAACGAAAGCCACAAACCAAGCCTTCACACTGTGTTAATTAGGATTTCTGTTGACATAATTATACAGGACAAGCAGTAGTGTGGTCTGCTCAGATTTCCAGGGTGCATGTGTGTCATGTCATTTTCTTTTCTCTGTCTTTTTTTTTTTTCTATAACAAGTAGGCTATGCCTGAGAAATACCCTTCCTTTCTATTTATAACCTATTTGAATTGAGAAAATAAAAATTAAATAAAAATAAAAATAAAATAAAAAATAAAAAAAAAAACAGCTATGGGAGCATTATTAAAAAATATATTCTTCGGGAATGAAGAGTGTAGATCACTAAAGAACTTTTTTCTTTCCTTAAACCACTTTTGAAAACTGATGCAGATAAGATCTTCGTATGTGAAAACGACTTATAAGAAGGTAATAAATAATTAAATAAGAAAATGAACAAACAGCAGCCTCCTTTATTTAGGAATGTGTTCAATCCAATATAGTCACTCTTTGCTCTATCCATGCAGTTCTTCTGCCAGTTGAATTCCAGAAAATCTTTTTAAATCTTTAACATCAAAAATGAAAACAACAAGCAATCCAAAATAATTTTATGCTAAACTTATTATAATTGCCTCAGTATAATTCTGTCACTGGTCCTAGTGCACAATCTTCTCAATACTAAAAGTATTTCTCATGGTTCTGTTATCTCTGCTTTGCCCTGTATACAGATACACAGAAGTCCTTTTGAAGCTCTGCCATGGAGCTTGAGCTCAATAACAGTTGACCGAGGTTTTGTCATTTGTATGCCAGTATGGCATGCACAATAGAATGCCTGCTTCTGTAGCCAGTAGATTTGAAGGCTTCCTCAGCCTGTGAGCTGCTACTTTCCTTCAGTACATATGCTTTATTCATACTCTTCTTACAGTACCCCCTATCTTCAGGAATCCTCTTAGCAATATGCTCAGTGTCATCCCACATCTCTCTCTTGTGAATTCACATTTGTCTCCACTAACACCCCTCAGTATGCCTTCTCCTCCATCTTATCTTAGCTCCAAATGCAACTTAAAAGAAGTTTGCACATTCTTATTCTATTTTATTTTTTACAACTGTAACTTAGCTGCTAATGGCTGGGGTGAGGTACTTGGACACTGCAGAATATTAACATGTTTTTTGAGTTAGATGACTCTCTAAGACCATTTCATTTTTTATACCTGTTTATTCTGTTGACATCATAGCATTTCATCATTGGATCATAAGACCTTCAACGGCGATAGTCACAGGAAAAGGAAGAGAGAGATGTTTATTCTGTCCAAACAGCATTCTGATGTTCTTGTTCCTTTCATTAAAACCACCTGAAGTGCCCAAATGAGCGCAAAAGCTCTTTGTGTTTTGTCTCGTACAAATAAACAGATGTGTTAACCTGTTTTCTTTTTTGTGTGTGGATGGATGGTTGGATGTTTAGGGTACACTTTTTTTTTTTTTTTTTTTTTTTTTAAGTTAGGAGGGCATTGAAACAGCTAAGGGAAAAAAAAAAAAAAAGGAAGGAAGGCCTTATTGTTATATAAGGAGAGGCTGAGGATACATGAGTTGTCTATTCGGGGGAAAAAGATTAAGAGGTGGAGAAGTGGAAGGGGAGGTGTTGGTTTCTTTTCCCTGGTAACTAATGACAGAATGCACAAGAATGACACAAAGCTGCACTGGGGGAAGGTTCAGTTGCAAAAATCAGAAAAAAAAATATCTTTACTGTCAGGGTGGTCAAACACTGGAACAAACTTCCTCGAGAGGTGGATAATGCCCCATGGCTGTTAGTGTTCAAGAGGCATTTGAGTAACTACAAAAGCAGCTTTTTCCTTACTGTTTCTTCGCATGCTTTCTACACTCTGTGCAGTCACAATAGCTTCTTGCTTTCCTTAAGTCTCAAAATCTTTTATCACTGTTCATCTAAGATAATGCATCTGGAAGAAATCACTGGCTCTCCAGCAAAATGTGTCCCCTTCATTGAAATCTTACTTAATTCACCCACTCTAACCCATGTACCACAGCATTCTTATATGTCAGGAATCAACAAATGACCTTAATCACAGAGTTAAATTATCAGCATTTGACTCAGTCCCTGCACAGTCAACAGGACATAAGTACACACTTAAAGTTAAGGACACACTCAAAAGCTTTGCTAAATCAGGGACATAGTTAATAATATTATTTCACTCTTACTGTTTAAAAACAACCCATTTTCCTAGATTGTGTGATTAGACAGTGCCAGTATTTCTCTTTCAGTGACTTGAAAACAAGGGGCAATTTCATCATTTATTTTTTCTGTACACATCTGTTACATGTAGAACACTCTCTTTGTAGCTGAAGAGGTGAATTACTATAGAGACACTGATCCTGTTTACTTTCCCTTTAGGTTCAACACAACACTTTGTTCTTCAAACAAAAATCTCCTATAAGCTGATAAATGACACTTTCACTGATATTATACTACTGTTGCTCTTGCAGTCACTGCAGTGTTTTTCAGGTTCTTGGCCTTGTGATATCTCTACGGACAATTCATTGGGTTACCATTTTAACATTCGATCCACTTACACCGTAACTGTCTATCTGTTGTAGCATCATGACCTAGGAACAGGGAACATGCTTACAGTACATAAACAATTATATATGCCTCGTGCCAAACATTTGCCCAAGCATTGTCACCCTAAGATATTTGATATTTCTATACTTTTTTTTTAATTGTTCTTGTTGTTTTCTTTTCAGAAAGAGATATAATTAACTAAAAATAATAATAATGCAACTTTTCTGCCAGAATTTGACTGGCAACATGAACTGGGTTCTAATATAATGAAGAAATCATTATTAACACACTCATTAGAGCCTCCACACAGAAACATGAGAAAACTAAAATAAGATTTCTAGTGCTTAGTGACCTAGTTTTCCCCAGGCTCAAAGGTTAATTAGTTTAAGAAATAATATTTATATTAAAGTGGGGAAACAAACCACCAACAAGACAGATAAGCAAGGCAACATGCAATACCTGATTCATAAACTCTATCTGCAATATTTTGCAGTATTTCTCTTTGGGGAAGCAACTAATGGGCAAATTTTGTAGCCTTCTGTTTTTCCGCTCTATAGGAATTCTATAGGGGTCTTCTTTGAAGAATCCTGTGGAAGACAGTCACAGATGAAAGAAGGGTCCAGGAACACTGATTGATTTTTAAGGATCACTTCCTCCAATCTCAAAAATAGTGCATCCTGATATATAGCAAGGCAAGCAAAGACAGCAGAAATCCTGTGTGAATGAATAAAGAAATCCTGAGAAATTCCTAATATGAAAAGAAACAAGAGGTAGAAGCAGAGACAGATGAATCAAGAGGAAAGTAAGAGACACTGACCGATCATGCAGTGGTGGCGTTAGGAAAAACAAGGCCCAGGTGGAACTGAATCTGGTAACAAAGATGGAGGGGGAAAAGAAACATTTTTATGGGTATATCAGTAGCAAAAGGAAGACTACTAGGGAAAATGTAGCTGTTAATATAAATATATATATATATATAAAATAAAAATAAAAATTAGCTACTAATAGGGACAGGAGATCTCATGACGAAGGACAGGGGAAAGGCCAAGGTAATCAGTGATTTCTTTGCTCCAGCCTTTACTGGTAAGACAGATATTCAGGAATCCTGGGCCACTGAGAACAAAGGGAAAGTATGAAGCAAGGAAGACCCATATTCCATGGAGGAGGATCAAGAACATTTAAACAAACTGGATATACGCTATTCCATGGTATGTGACAGAACACACCTATAGGTGCTGAGGGAGCTCATTGATGTGAGATGCCACCATTGTCCATCTTTGAAAGGTTGTGGCAACCAGTAGAGATTTATGAGGACTGGAAGAAAGCAAATGTCAATCTTAACTTTTTAAAAAGAAAAAGGACCCAAAGAACTGCAGGCTGGTCAGCCTCATTCCAGTCCCTTGGAAGGTGATTAATTCTGAAATTAATTCCGAGTGATTTATTATGGAAACCATTTCCAAAAATATGGAGGACAAGAAGGTAACTAGGAGGAGTCAGCATGCATGTGTCACCAACCTGAGAACCTTCTAAGACAAAATAATTAGCTTTACAGGTGAGGGGAGATCGGTTCTTTTATTTTTTCTTGCCTTTATCAAAGTTTCCACACTGTCACCCATAATATCCCCACAGAGAAACTACTGAAGTAAGGACTAGATAAATGAACAGGAAGGTAGACTAAATACTGGCTAAACAGCTGGGCTCAAAACATTGTAATAAGTGGCACAAAGTCAAGATGGAGGTCAACCACTAGTGATATAATTCAGAGGTCAATACTGGGAACAATACCATTTAACATAATGGGATGGAGTGCACCAGCAGTGAATTTTCAGACAATACAAAGCTGGGAGGAGTAGTTGATGCACCAGGAAGTTGTGTCAACATTCTAAGGGACTTTGACAGACTGTACAAATGGGCTGACAGAAGGAGCTTTATGAAGTTCAACAATAGGAAATTCAACAAGTTCAACAGCAGGGTCCAGCACGTGGGAATAGTTAAGCAGGCTTCTTCACACCACTAATAGAATTATGAATATCACAGAGAGTATTGTGGGGGACATATAGTTTTGTAAGTGATTTAGACTACTTCAACATTAAGAAGGAAACTGAGACATCATTTGTTAGATTTGTTTTCCCATAAGGTCTGTGTCCCATTTGTGAAACTAGCAGCTTTTAGATAGTGTTACAAATGGAGTAAAGAGAAGGATTCACTGCTTCAAGGCTTTCTGTAACAGAATTCTCCATATTGGTTGATTTGTACTATATCTTGTAGCTTTTTCATTGACTTTAAATTAGACAACTGTTGTTTCCCATCACACAGTACCAGAAAGTGGCTGATTGCTTAGTAAAACCAGATTTTCTCTGAATAGCTTTAAAGAGATGGAGACATTCACTTGCAAAGTTGGCTGTTGGCTGTATATTTGACAAATAATTGATAGAACTTATTAATTAAGCAACTTTTTTTTTTTTTTCTATCACTGGAAGAAACAATCTCCCCAACACCTGGTAGTGCTGGAGCTTTCTTGGACCATATTTTTTTTTTTTCCTAAACAGGGAAAGAATAAAAAAGGGGCAGATTTCTGTTTGCCCTGAACAAAACCAGAGAGACAAAACAGTGAAGCACTTCATAAAAGCAGAGGAATGCTGTTTCAAGGGCTAACTTTCTGATGTGTGTGTGTGTGTATACATTATATAGTAGAAAGATTATTAGAGGAGTCTGAAAATGTGGTAGCTTCAGTGAAACTTTAATCCCCTTGAAACTTGTGGCAGAATTTCTATTGATTTCTCAGTTGCCATAATGTCATCCATAAATGGGGAAAGGCAAAAGCATGTATTTCCTTCTCATTTGCTCATCAGGATCAATATGCAAAGCAAAGACATGTAAAGCAATGAAAGATTAATTCACATTTTCTTTCCTTGGCATTTCAAGAACCAAGATAGATCCCTTCCCTCCCTAAACCACTTGCATTCTATAAACAGTCATTTAGCACCACTCTTGAGGGAATGGATTTGGTTGCTGAAATATAATCATCTTGTGTTTGAACTTTCATGGGTGTCCAAAAAAATTCTGTGTGCATGACAGATAGGCATGGAATTCATGAGAGACCTGCATCTTTCTTGTGCAGTATCTGGAAGCCAGAAATATCTAAAATGACTCTAGCTGCCTATATTCAGTTATCCAAATCCTACTGCAGGTGTAGGATTCAGCTTGAGGTTCAGATATCTAAATGTGCCTTCAATTCGTGTATCTACATATTACCAAAGTGTTAAAATTCCTGTTATACTCAACAGAGATCTAGCTAGTACAGTCAGTGAAGCCAAGACTTAGACACCTGGATTCACTGACTGCACTGTGGATGCTTGAACTTTGATCGGACGAATCTTTACTCATATGTCAACATAACTGATCTATACTTTTCATGGTCTAAGTGAGGTCAGCCTTCCCCTGTGTCTATGCATAGGAAACTACTTCAAATGCCTTTATTTTTTTTTTTTTTCTTTTCCCCCAGTACAGGGGATCCTGAGGCAGCCAGCCAGAACTACTAACCTCTGGGAAGCCCGTCTGCCCTCAGATGGCAGCTAACACTCCTTCCTAGTTCCCCTAGCATGCTCTTGCATGAAAGTCTCACTATTTTTCTGCCATCATTCTCCAAAATCAGCTGTCATAACCAGAGAGCTTCTCCAAAGAATTTGTTCCTTAGGAAACAGCTTTCTATACCCATCTCCTAGCTCATACATATTACATTAAACACAAGCATCCCTTCATACTGGGAAGAATTCCCTATAAACAGTTCCCAAGTTAATGCAAAGTGATTATTAAAACATCTTCTTTAAACAATCTTTTGCTGTGATGCCTACAACATATCTATCAGTGACTACAACTCTGTTATGTGGATGCTGTTGCACTATTTCCTTGTATTCTTCTCTGCTGCTGTTTCTTGCCTTGTGTCATATACTTACATAGGAAACCTTTCAGGGCAGGGTTACCTTCTTGTCCAGCATTGGTAGGATACAGAATGATATCACAGCTTAGCGGTGGGACAATACAAATAATACTGAATGAACCTGTTAAAATCATGGATTAAATAACACATATTCTTGTTATCAGCAAAGCTATTTAGAAATTATAGGAATAAAGCTGGTTAACTGTGTGGTGGGAGTAATATACTATCCCATCTTAAAGATCTGGAAGAGGCAGAAGAACAGAGCAGATGCAGCTACCTTGGTAAATCAAATCATGAAATTATATTCAATGAGAATTATTCCTTACTGTAAGTTGTGTTTTCCCAGAGAAGACCACAGAGATCACATTGTACCTATAATTGTAATCCATTTTGTGTTGATTCTTCAATTTTTGATGCTCTGTAGTCCCATTCCTTCTAAGGCTGCCTAATGATGCCTTTTGCAGGCTGCAGGCTTTGATGTGTAATGCATTTGTTAAGCACCTTTGATATTCACTTCCTCTGTAATGTAATAAGTTACTTTGGTGTGGGATGTTTTTAGCTTTCCACCTTTCCAAGATCTGTGGCTTGGCTGACAAACTGCAATCAATGACTTCATTACATGCCTTTTCATCTGGTACATGCCTTTTCATGTGGGTACCCTGACATTCAGCTAGGCTGTAGGTTGTTTAGCTTCAGTGCTCTGGTTAGGATTCACTCCCCTCACCCCCACATCCCTTCACTTTAATTTAATAGTCATACTTAATAATAATGTATTTGGAAGGCTTTTGATGCAATTCAGGACTAGATGGTGAGACTTTAACACAGTATTTATCCAGTATCTTGTCTAGATGCTGATGTTGTGTCGAGTTTTCCCCTCACTGAGGGATGTTTTAAATTTGCAAAGGCAGAGGCTGGTTTTGGTGGTGAAGTGTGAGAGGCCATCTTTGTCACACAGCTCTTCTCTGATTTGGATTTCTGTTTTCTTGTGCTGACTGACTTTTTTTTTTTTTTTTCAATATATTTGATTGTTTTGTGGCTTATAAGGAACATTTTCTTAAGTACAGGTGATAAGCTTGTGCCAAGGCTTGATTTTCCTTTTAACTGAATCAAAGTACTCAGTAGCAAAGTTGCTTTGCAAACACGCCTAAATCTTCCACCCTAATGTCCATGTAGAACAGATGGTCAAGGGTGCAACTCCATTATTTTGGACTGTTGTAAAGCTCAAACCTGCCACTTGGGGATTGTGAGAGAAGATGTGCTAAATGACTTATTGCCAGAAGCTGCGCATAAATACTGGATTTGGGCCAATAGTATTTGCAGCTGTTATTTTAAAGGACATGGTGAACCTGTGAGTGTGGAGGATAAGAAACAAAAAATAGAGTTGATTAAAGGAAATATATGGCTAGAGTATGAAAATCGTGGTCACAAGTGACCAAAGCAAGTGCTTGCAATTAAAATTAAGGAGAATAATTTTAAGTCAGTCTGACCAAAATTTGGGAGTAGCATCCTTCTACACTATATAGACAGAAGTTACTTTGTAACTATTTGGCCGTTTCTTTTCCCAGCTTTCCAAGAGTAGAGCATATTCCTGACTGCTTTCCAAAATCCTTTTGGCACAGCTTCTAAGATTTTTATTTTATTTATTTATTTTTAGCTTTGCATTTAAATTCAGGTTTTCAAACACTATATGTTTCTCTCTTTCTTTTATCCCCACCTTATATGTTTTATACAACCCTCAGATTCAGAAAAGATATATCATTTTTGCATCAAAATGTAATTAAATGAATGTTCTCAGATTATCTATGCTAAAGAAAAATTTAGTAACAAGCACTTGAAGAATAATATCACCTCTCCACATTATGGTGGTATATATGATTGGTGGATTGCAGCACAACCCTCTAGGTGAGAAGTCCTTCAGGGGGCCATAATCCAACCTTAATGATTTTAACTGTCTCTCTGCTGTAATTCCCATATAGAGTATTTTCCTTGTACTGAAAGGAAATCCAAGAACCTACTTCCATAAGATGTAGTGATACGTCAGGACCTGTAGGCAGCCTTTCAGAAGAGTGTACCATGAATGGCAACTGCTCATGGTGTCATGTCATGTATTTTTACAAATGGCTCTCTAGCTTATGTTGCCAGGCAGACAAGGATTCATTAAAAGATAAGAAAGGTATGATCAGATCTCTGATTCATCAGTGATATCTAGATTCTGATATTTTTTCATGTTTGAATCAACGCGATCAAGACTTCTTTCTTTTTTTTTACACTAATAGAATAGATGTATGGCTATACACATGCATTTACATTAGTGATAAAATATGTACATTTTTTTGTATATGTACACAGATTTTATTGTTTAGTGTGATACATTGAAGTCCTAAAGTAATATAATAATAATAATAACAATAGCAATAATAAACTTTTGTCTTCTACTTATCATGTTTTTTAACATGGTTTGAAATATTTATTATTTCATTTTTATGCAGTAAATAATTGATAATACTTTTTCAGTCCCAAATTCATTTTGATAGTGTATTTTTTTCACTTTTTTTCCATTTTACAAAAATAAAATAACAATAAAAAACCTCTGAATTTGTTTTCATTTTATAAATAACTTTAAAAGATTTGTGAAAATAGTTGAGAATATTTGGAAGCAAATAAAATTCAGTATCAAGCCTGCTGGAATTCAAGAAGCATTTGGAAAATACTCTCTGAAATATGATTTGATTTTGGATGGTCCTGTATGTTGCATTAAATTACTCTCTCCCCCTCCCCACATGGGGAGGGTAAGCGAGTAATTATATGGTACTTATCTGCATCTTGGGCTAAACCACACCATTCTAGCTCAATAATAATCTTCTGCTGTTACTTAAACTGTAGAGGAAGATAGCCCTGAATCCCTCTCAAGTTTTTGCACTCTTCCTGTTAGTAACACTGCAAGAGGACAAAGGGCAACCATATTGTATATGACAGTGTCTGATTGGTTAATAACTACAGCACTTTTGTGCATCATTACTGCAACATCTAAGCAGCACAGCCTGTAACACGTTCAGATGCAGAACCCTTGGTCCTTGGATATCTTCAAGAATGCAGAGTGTTGTCTGGTGAGCTCCTCATCAGGTAGCAGCAGTTTGGAGATGGTTTGGACACATGGGTGCATCTCACCTAAGCCATCCAAGGCTTTATTTCCAATCAGTCAATCAATGAATAAATAATGGAACCAAGGAGTAAATCAGGGTAGTTGGACCAAGTGATGTAGCCTTAAATATTTCTATACAGTGTTGAGTACATTTGAATTTTCCCACCAAGAAAACTAATTTGTACACTCTACTTGAGCTATCATATACGGAATGTAGGTGATAAGTAGGGCAGGTCCACTGAGTGAAATGGGATCCTTTCTGGAAAAAGCTCATCATTTTTGCTGTGCAAACTGATGTCACCATATATTTTTGGCAGAAGTAATATGTTTTTACACAAGATAAATAGCTGCCCCCAAAAACTGACATTTGCTATTATTTATTATTTATGACCTTGTATTTATTATTTATCTCTGTAGCCAAATGTTTCTTGTGCATTTTCCGAGAAAAGATGATAGTGCTTGATCCCTGCCCCAAGGAACTTACAAACTGATCTGTAATTACTAAGAAATGGAAAACTCCAGCAATTACTGATTTTGTTCAAGAGTCACTTTATAGTCCCCAAAGATCTTCAAAAAGGGAGGAAATGAGGATTAGAAAATGATTAATCCTTAACTGGCAAATGTTTATTTCTTTAAGTACACTTGTTTGGGGGGGGGGGGGGGGGGGGGGGGGGGGGGGGGGGGCTGGGGCGGGGGTGTGGGTGTGGGTGTGGGTATGTGTTGCAAAATGATAAAATAATTCCTCCACGCATTTGGATATTAACAAACAGTGCAGAGGAAAAGGATCTGGGGGTACTGATTGATGCTCACCTGAACATGAGCCGGCAGTGTGCCCAGATGGCCAAGAAGGCCAATGACATCCTGGCTTGTATCAGGAATAGTGTAGCCGGAAGGAGCAGGGAGGTGATCGTTCCCCTGTACTCTTCTCTGGTGAGGCTGCACCTCGCGTTCTGTGTTCAGCTTTGGGCCCTTCAGTACAAGAAGGACATCGAGGCCCTGGAGCATGTCCAGAGAAGAGCTACAAAGCTGGTGAAGGGCCTGGAGCACAAGCCCTGTGAGGAACGGCTGAGGGAACTGGGGTTGTTTAGACTGGAGAAGAGGAGGCTCAGGGGAGACCTTATTTCCCTCTATAGGTACCTGAAAGGAAGGTGTGGGGAGCTGGGGATCGGCTTCTTCTCACAGGGAACTAGTGATAGGACTAGAGGGAATGGCCTCAAGGTGTGCCAGGAGAGGTTCAGGCTGAATATTAGGAGACATTTCTTCTCAGAAAGAGCAGTCAGGCATTGGAACAGCTTGCCCAGGGAGGTGGTGGAGTCACCATCCCTGGAGGTGTTTAAGGAAAGGTTGGACTTGGTACTTAGGGACATGGCTTAGTGGGTGACATTGGTGGTAGGGAGACGGTTGGACCAGATGACCTTGAAGGTCTTTTCCAACCTTAATGATTCAATGATTCTATGATACTATATGATTTTTATTTATTTATTTATTTGTTTGTTTCCCAGCTAGAGCATATCTTGCACCTCATATGAAGAACTAAGCACATTCTAATTGCTAGCATAACCATAACCATTATGGAGTCTTCCTTATTTTCAGAAAACACATAGCAAGAGAAGGAGAGGAGTGCCTGGCCTCATACACCTCACTGTGCTCTTATTCCACTGGCAGAGAGTGAAGTCTGTGACACATTTACGTCTGCAAAGATCGTTTGAGATACCCATGGCACTTCCCTAATGAAATTGCAGGGGAAAAAAAAAAAGAGAAAAGAAAAAAAAAAAGGGGGGGTGGGGAGAGGAAAAACATTCAGGTTTTAAAAATTAGCATAGTAAACCTTTGTAGAGGTTCTAACTAAATGGATACAGAATCTGGGGTTATATCTCAACCTTCATTAAGTCACATGCTTGTGACAGAAATAAACCTGCCTGTGGTGATAAATATTTGCTTTTTTGCAACAGAGGGAAAATTTGCTTTCCCGATATATGGGATAACCTTCCAAACAAATGCAGAAATATGCTGAAGTTTGAGAATAAAAATATAGCAAAATAGCCCAAAATAGGTGCTCTGAATATACTGAATTATATTTTATGATTATTGATAATTCTATGATTTGTAGGTCTCATTGTACTTACACTGCACAAACCTCTACCCATCGCCAAATATGTCACTAGAGAAGACTAGAAAAACAATCTTTTCTTCTGAATGACAACAAAGGAACACAATTCTGTGTAAGTAAATTGTTTTCTTTAAATAAGGAGGTCACACTGCATTGCCTCTCTTCTCCTCTTTTCTCACCATTTCTCTTTTTCTACCTGCTCCTCACATAACACTTTAAAAATAAAAGAAAATGTAAATTAAGTCAATCTCTTGATTATCATGGGTGTGATACTGTAAACAAAGATGTGGGATAGTGTAAAACAAAGACATGAGTGACATTGTGATATAGAAAACTGACATCATAGATTAAGAATTTCTCAAGGGAAAAAGTAAAAGTTGATGGAAATTTGGATTCCTTCATGACAAGAAAATTTAAATATAGTCATCTAGGTTTCAGTAATATGTGAAATGAAAACACAGTATGAAACTCAACACAGGCAAGGTGAAAACTGATGATTGAAGAAATTATGGGAATCTCCCTTATTTTAGAACAGGAAGCTTGGCTCATGAAGTCATGAGCAATTTACTCATCCCTATACAATGTATATTGATCTGTTACTTTGTTTTATTTAATCTGGCAATAAATTAGTGTATCTCAAATGACTGAAACAGCCTAGGATCTCATTTACTACTACTGATTGTTCATGTAAAATTGCTGGTTTAGCAAAAGGATAAAGCAAGTTTTATCTCCATTCTATAAATAAGGAAGTCAGGCACAAAAATCTGAAATGAGCTTATACAGCTGCCCAACAGAAGCTTATTGAGTTATAATTTAACCTATTTTTTATCAGATTTTAAAATACTTTTATTACATTCACATTTTTTTTGTGAATTTTGGTAGTAGTTGTCCATAGAACTTCAATCACCTTAAAATCAGACATTTATTGTAACCTTATTATCAATCAAGATGGAGAATAGTATATTCCAAGTACTAGTCACTTCAGTCTAAATCACCACAAGCTTGTTCTTCAGCAATAGTCACCTAGTATTTGTATGGCCTACGTTAGGTGTCTCCCCTCCTTGAGGAATTTAAATTACCTTTTCTAAGTATTTTCCTGAGTAAACCATCTTCATCTCTGGTGGCAAGATTTCTGACACATTGTCATTCTCCTTATTGCATATGTATTTTTAAGGGCTGGGTGAAATCTGGTGGAGACGAGTTGTTCTACAATGTTTCTGTGGCTTCCCTCTTGCATTCCCACAGCATGTGCCAGGTGGCCATAGCAAAGGTGCTTTTGTGCCTTTGGCTCCTGTACTTTTCTTATTAAAATGACCTCTGCATCCTCCAGCAAAGTGAAGAGAAAATTGTTTCAAAAGGTATAAATAACCGTTAAATAACACAATATAGAAAAATGCCTGTCCCTTGACTGGTCTGTCTTCAGTGCCTGAATATCATTGCATCAATTTCACATGTACATGATTTTATGCCTGGTTCAATCACAGTCTTCTCAGATGTTAAGTACAAGCAAATATTCTAATAATTTATTTTTGTTTGGTACTACATTTCTGAGATATCACAAACTATATCATTTATTTCCTCTGAGTTCATTTTCTGTTGCTTATGTACATGATCATTCCTTCCTGGCCACTGCCAAAGCATGTCAGGGAAAGTCAAGCTCCCTGTTGACTAATGTGGGAGTCTAGACAACCAGCTGGGATTTGGACACCTACTTGTACATAAAGTTGGGTGAAATTAATTGAATTTAAGGGTTTGATTCAGTTGCCAAAATGTTTATGTTAGTGCCTTGGAGTATTTGAAATACCAGTGGCAGGGCTGGCAAATGTCCCCTGGGGGTTCCCTAGAGTGAAATATTTATGTTGGCACATATGATATGAACCTTCTGGAGTGGCAGCTGGAGGTCAGGAGTGATGTTTCAAACATTTCTCTGTGTCTGGGCATTCCTAGTCTATGTGCTCACTGAGTTAGAGGTGTGATTCCTATGACCAAATATTAGCATTTACTTTAGGATGGGATGACTTATACTACAAACAATATTGTCTTTATTGAACAGCTCTCCTTTGAGTGTAAGGGAAGTCAAGAGAGACTTGCAGAGTACTACACTGTAGTTGTCCAAATTTAGCCAGTCAAATGAATCTCACTCTCAGCATTTTATGCATTAGAATCCTGGATGTAGAGAAATAATACTCTTCAGATAAAAAAAAAAAAAAAAAAAAAAAAAAAAAGGAGGAATATGTTCATGAGTGTGGTATTCTGAGACCATAGCTTGCTATTTATTTTTAATTCTCAGTCCCATTTCCTCCAAATGTCAGTTGAATTTCTCTGATTCTTGAGTGTGCTTAGGCATCTACTTTGCTATACAGGCTCATAATTCCCAGATAGCCTTCTGAGCTAATAAATAAATAAATAAATAAATAAATAGCTGTGCAGTATGAGACTTGGTGCCTAAATGCTGTTCATTCCTGACAGTGTGTGCCAACATTTTTTTAAAGAGGCTATTCCTTTCCTCAAAAGCATTAATTCCCCTTTTCTTGTTATCAAATGCAAGATTAATGGAACTTTTTCAGTGGACTTCAACAGAAACTTGTTAAGGTATGGGTAACGTATATAGGATGCTTCCTAAACAGTGTATGAGTGGAGATTTTGGCATGCATTTCTCCGAATCATTGCTTGATTGCAGATTGATCTCTTTTAGAAGATAAAAAGAAAATCATTTATAGTGCAGTACATTTGCACTTACAATGCTCTAAATTAGGCAGAGTAGTATCTTTAAATGTTTATGTCCTTTTCCTGTCAGAATTTATATACAGATGGACATGGGTCTTACTGTGCATGACCAGCAAACATCCAGCTTCTGTTTTACAAATCACAGCAGTCAGGTAGACGTTAATGCAGGGTAGTCAAGGTCTGTGAGATATGAGGATGTGAGTGAAGTACCACAGTTGCAGAAGTCCAAAAGCAAGTAGTCACTCACTGTGCAAACTGGACACATTTGTATATTAAAGTCAGAGTATTTATTCTCTAACAAAGAAATGTAGCATGATAATGAGTTTGTGACATAGCTACTATAGGGAGACAGAGAGGCACTGTATGAACAAGAATTACATGCATATACATACATACATAAAAAAAATGTGGTCGCATATATGTAGATGCACTGCACTCATATTCTTGATTATCTGTATTTCAGACAATACAATTAAAGTCCTGATTAGTAAGCCTGACCACAGTTCCTCTTCCATATACTTTATGCAGGCTGCCTCTAAGCAGGATTGCATTTTAAATAATAAACAGTAACTTTCCAGTCTACTAGCTAAAGCACATTAATTTTTACATTATCTATTTTAAGCAAGTGGGCATATACAATTCACACTTTTACTAATAGCTTATGATTTTCTCTAAGAAGTGTTATGCAAAGATTGCTCTGTGACAGATCAGCTGTGTTTATGGTATAAATTAGTGTGAGTGTTATGTTAGCCATTGTAATTATACACCTTTGAAAGAGAAAATTGGGTACATTATAAGAAATGGGTTTTAACACATAATCCACTTGCATATTGATAGCAATCCTATTTTTACATCTTTTTAACAAAGAACTTTTTGGGCGAGAGAGCAGTGATTTGGGAGGTTGATAAAAGTAATGTCTGCTGTTAAAAATATTTTAAGGTACTTTTTCTAGAACTGCACAAATCTCATAAATTTCCGATCATGTAACTAATGATACTGCTACTGAGAGAGGAATTCTGAGTACGTTGATTAACTTCTTCAAGACACTATGGGTCTATAGGCCATTACACTGAATTGTAATTTATTCTAGGAGTAAGTTCATTGCTTTTATTGTGACTGCACAAAAACTAAAGTAATATACTGTGTGAGTTGCACTCCTCTGTTAGTTGATTATTTAGCTGTTACTATAATCCCTGGATTATAGTAACCTGCTCCAGGCTGGGTATATAGCAGCTTAAAATCATAAGTATCTATTGAGTATTTGAGGGTGTTTCTTGCACTTCCATCATCTGATCCAAACGAAACGAAACGAAACGAAACGAAACGAAACGAAACAAAAAAAAAGAAAAGAAACGAAAAAAAAGAAACGGAACAGAACGGAAAAGAAACGAAAAAAAAGAAACGGAACAGAACGGAAAAGAAACGAAAAAAAAGAAACGGAACAGAATGGAACAGAACGGAACAGAACGGAAAAGAAATGAAAAAAAAAGAAACGGAACAGAACGGAACAGAACGGAACAGAACGGAACAGAACAGAAAAGAACAGAACAGAACAGAACAGAACAGAACAGAAAAGAAAAGAAAAGAAAAGAAAAGAAAAGAAAAGAAAAGAAAAGAAAAGAAAAGAAAAGAAAAGAAAAGAAAAGAAAAGAAAAGAAAAGAAAAGAAAAGAAAAGAAAAGAAAAGAAAAGAAAAGAAAAGAAAAGAAAAGAAAAGAAAAGAAAAGAAAAGAAAAGAAAAGAAAAGAAAAGAAAAGAAAAGAAAAGAAAAGAAAAGAAAAGAAAAGAAAAGAAAAGAAAAGAAAAGAAAAGAAAAGAAAAGAAAAGAAAAGAAAAGAAAAGAAAAGAAAAGAAAAGAAAAGAAAAGAAAAGAAAAGAAAAGAAAAGAAAAGAAAAGAAAAGAAAAGAAAAGAAAAGAAAAGAAAAGAAAAAAGAAAAGAAAAGAAAAGAAAAGAAAAGAAAAGAAAAGAAAAGAAAAGAAAAGAAAAGAAAAGAAAAGAAAAGAAAAGAAAAGAAAAGAAAAGAAAAGAAAAGAAAAGAAAAGAAAAGAAAAGAAAAGAAAAGAAAAGAAAAGAAAAGAAAAGAAAAGAAAAGAAAAGAAAAGAAAAGAAAAGAAAAGAAAAGAAAAGAAAAGAAAAAAAGGCTTATTAACATAGCAGTGATCCCATTTATCATCATGTAATTTTTTACACTCAATACCAGAGGGAGAGAATAAAACATTTTTCCTGTTTTTTTTTTTAATTTAATTTTTATTTTATTTTATTTTATTTTATTTTATTTTATTTTATTTTATTTTATTTATTTTATTTTATTTTTATTTTTCCAATTAATAACGAGTCAATAAATTATGCTTTAGGTATAATCATACTTTTCTTCTAATTTCTGATCAGGTCTGCAGCAGAAGAAATTCTTAGGCCACAATCAGTTCTGGAAACTCTGGAGTGAAGATGTCATTTTTCTAACAAATAGACGTTTGGCTTAGCCCCAACAGCACTTACAGGATGTTAAAACAAGTGGGATAGGTTTTTCATTAAGCTGACCAGCTGCCTCAGCTTCATAAAAATTATCTAGAGAAGAAAATGCCATTGAAACTTAAGTAAACATATATATTGTTTTTCTGCTTTTCTGCACACACTAAAAACTGTCTTCCTTTAAAAACTGTATTTCTTTAATTCTTTCCCACCACTTCTGAAATTATAATCACTATTTGACCCATTGCTAAGAAAAAAATAACAGGGTACTTTCCTTTATCAAAAATAAATATCCATTTTTAAAGTCATGTAGATTATTGTCTTTTTACCCCAAATCCTTAATATCTCTTGAAATTAAAAAATTAAAAAAAAAAAAATGCATTATCCTCTGCAAAAGTCCTATCAGACTTCACCTGTGCCATTTTCACAGTGACTGCTGGCAGAAGGGTGTAGGGCTCTCACTAAGATACTATTTTGTAAGAATAGCAGTGAAGGTGCTAAATGTTATACTATAAAAACAAGTAAAAGGAACATACGAAAGTGCCAATGAGATTAACTAGCACAGAACATTTTAATGGTATTGTAAGAAATGCTGGTAAGCTAATTCCATTCTATAACAAGAACTAGCAATGGGAATATTATGTATTAACGTAAATTCTATAAGGCTGGAACTAGTATGCAGTATATTCCATTTAATGCATATACATGCTTTTCAAATCATTGCAAGATCTTCTAAAAATCTGCTTAAGACCAGGTCACCTCCACAAAGGGAATGCACAGAACAAAGCTGTAATACTTGTCTACAAAGTACCCCATTTCCAAAAACTTCAATCATTGCAAATGGTAGGTTCACCAATATGCTTTTCTTTAAACACACTCTTGTGGACTCAGCATCTTTGTCACAGGTGGTCATAATGGATCTGAATAAAAGAAAATGCATACCACATCATTTCATAGAACTACTGAAAGCTGAGGGAAACTTCCACCTGGAGACCAGGCATTAGATGCTGACTTCACTGAAACTAATCATGAAATTCCTATTGGCATTAGGAAAGCCGGAATTTCAACTTCCATAGATAGAAAGACATTTTGATGCTTAATTCTTAGACTAATCTATATTTGAGGTATAATGATTGAAAGGTCTGGACAATTTGTTTTGATTATTTGTTCTTTGTTTGCAGTAATGGGTCTCCAAAACATGGGTTATGTCCAAGCCATTGTATGAGATGTTTTGATGAGCTTGAGGGTATATTTATCTCAACACACACACTGGCTTCTCATAAGATTGCATTTCAGACTAGTTTTAGAGTGAACTAGATGTGCTGAGGGAAACAGGAATCTAAAGAATACCCTAAAAATTCAATGCATGTTCAAGTTTATATTTCCCGAAGTGGGCCCTACAGTTCTGTGGCTTACTAGTTTTACATGCCTCATCTGCTGTTGTACTGATTTCACAGGGAAAAAAAAAAAAAAAAAAAAAGGCTTATAATCAAATTCAAACACCATTTCAGCTCCTATCACAATTTAATAATGTTGTACTAAGTATTAGCTTTCATTAAAAATAAAATAAAATGTTTTTCTATTGTGCTGAATATAAAAAATACAGCAACATCTGCTGAAGTGACAAATAAAATTGTAGTTCACAGAGGTGTGAAGTACCCTAATTACTCTTAATAAGTTAATATATCTCTGATATATGCTGCCCAGGAGGTACCACCCACGTAGTTTGTTGGGGAATGAGAATATCAGGCTCCCACTGCTAAATATATACCATGATTTTTATGAGATTGTCCTGAAGGTAGATCAAGGGCAAACTATCTCTTCTTTCAGATATTTCCCAGTTGACTTAAGATGGCACAGAGCAAACTGTATAAAGGTAAAGAGATATGTTACATAGACATGGAATGTGTCATGGACAAAGCCCGTGGATGAAAATGGTACAGAGACTGGTTTGGGCCTTTACCTAAAGTATTTAATCGTGTATCAATAAACTGCTACTGTTTATATTCCCTTAAGATTATTAAGAAAAGTAATATTAGAAATCCCCCATCAAATTCAAGGATACTAGAGATTTTTAGAGAAGGAAAAAAATGACCCTTTTGCAAAATAGCTAAACATTTTTTTTTTTGGTGGGATATCATGTCAAAAATGTGGGTTTATAGAAGTCCTACAATGATCCAAATAAAATAATTTTTAGTAATCACAGAGTTCATCCTTAATATTTGCCATTAATCAATGTATACCAATTTGTAACACAGATGATCAATAGTGTTCAAAATGCTTTCTAACAGAGGTTAACCACTGATCTCTCTTAATTATGTGTCATTTATTAACTCACAGTCATGAAACGAAATGTGTAAGCTATGTGTTTTCCCTGTTCTTGAAAAATTGCTTCATATAATAAGTGAATGTGATGAATTCTGCTGCTACTGAACAAGACATTGTCTGTTACATGATAGCTGCAGCTAGGAGAGATGCTGGAAACTGAGGGAGGCAGAGACAACCAGCATAATATAGTGATACAGGTTGAAGAAAATGGAGACGAGCAGGCTGATGAGACCAGACTTAAGGATGAGGTAGAAGACTGGGATGTGTACAGCTTGTGCCTGGGACTATTCTGATATTTTTATTTGCTGCTATGAAAAATTAAACTGAGAAAAGCTGGTTCATTTGCAGAGTTGGCATTACTTAAAGAAAATATTGTGCTGTTGCTGGGAGGTTTACTTACTTTATTTATTTATTTATTTTTATATATATATATATATATATATATATTTCCCCTTAAGTTTTGTAAGGTGCCAGGAAACCTACTGAAGATTAGCAGATAAGTTTCTCTTGCAAGTCGCAGGTTATCCTTCACTCCCTGTGAAGATTTCAAATAAATAGGGATAATAAGATATCCATGTCTTTTTTTTTTTTAAATGGTAATCATTCCACTCTTTTATTGTGTCACTATTACTAAAAGCTATTTTCAAGTTCTTGTCTGTCTCCTGAACTGTGTCATGACATTTTCCTAAATGAACAAACAAAAACAAACAAACAAAAAAAAAGCAATGAGATGTGAATATTAAAATTAGCAGTTGTGTTACAACTAAGAGTGTAACCAAGCAATCTCACGAAAAAGAGAAGAGGAAAGAAAAAAGTCCTCTGTCTTGAGAAACAAATTCACTCATGGAGATTCCTGATTCACTTCGAATTGAAAAGCAGCTTCTGCCCATAACTGAGTGTTGCAAGCACAGCTGCAAAGTTGTCTGAATTTGGGCAACAAGCTCTGAATAACTGGAGCACTTCTGGTATCTAAATTAGTGCATGAGATAAAACTGTCCTCATCTAGTCTGACTTCATGCCATTTCAATAGTAATGGCAGTTTTTTTTCAGTGTAAGTACTTCCATGAACATTTATTTTTAGGCTGCATGTAGAACTGGCATTGACATGGTTGGACAACTCTCTAATGCCATGAACTACAGCCAAATTCAATTTCTGCCCTGTGTTTTTCTTACTTTAAGTCCTGAGTAAAATTCTTATAAACTTCTTCACAGAGGGAATGTCACCTGCCTTGATATTTTATTTAATGTTATGAATGAATGAGTTTTTATTTCCCCCTTCATCCCCTAGTCTTATTTTGGGGTGCTTTATAACTTACAAAGAATTACTGAGTAATGGAATAGAAGGTCATATATAAAGATTATAAAGATCCCATACCTCAACTTAAGAGAAATAAAACACTTGAAGGTTACCAGTCAAAAGTTATTTAAGACATTATAATCAAGTATATTTTTATTACTACTATTTTTTTTAAAATATATTAAATATTTCATGAACACGTTAAAAAGACAAAAATGAAGATATTTGGGTTTTATCTGAATTTGGCTAAAGTTTATGAAGAGGGAGATTTCAACATCTGAAGAGCCAATATATTTGCTTAAACAATTTTTATAAAGGAAAACAAATGTTCTAACCTTTCTTTAGGGGGTAGATTCTGCACAGGGAGTCATTTAGGAACCCAATGAAAAGAAAGGAAAAATGGAAAATACCAGGGATTAATAGATGCAGACTAGTAGTTGGGCTGCCATATTAATGTGCTTGGTAGCTCATCTTCAAGACAATTACTGTTTGAAAAATAGTAATTAAAACTCAATACCCTCGAGAATTCATAGATATCAAAAATGTATTTTGTGAGTAGGAGTCAGAAAGGATGATATCACAGAAATGCAAATAGGCAAAATATCCTCGCTCTTAATGAGAAACTATATATTATTGAGGACAAAAGTAGTCCTGTGTTTTCAATCCAGGTCTAGGCAACAAAAGATACGGGCTTGCTGCTTGGATCTGCAGAACGTCTGTAGTATTTTGTGTTGCTTTCCTTTGTGCTTCTAAGACATCCATTGCTCCAGAGCACCAGCTGTCACTTGCGAATAGTCTGATGCATTTTTTGTGTTATTAGGAACTAAATGCTAAATGTCATGATTCCAGATTTGCTATTGCATCTGTCTCAGAGACCTAAACCCCACAAATAATGCAATCTTCAAATGTGAGTTTTTAGAAACTGAAGTCATTTAAGAATGCTACATTTATTAATTTATTTATTTTTAATTATTATTTATTTTTCTATTTCCAGTGAGAGGCTGTTGAAATGAAGCATATTTCCTTCCAAAGAAATCCTACCAAAGCAAAGTTACAGTATGGCTCACTTTTAAATTTCACAGCAAAGTAGCACTTGAGGCTTATTGCAGTGCATTAGATTTAAAACCAATTAAGTACAATGCTAAATCAGTGTAAACTACATTTCTGAATTTATCTACAATATAATGAATAACACCTGCATCTGCAAAGAAAAGATTTATACTGAGCACAAAAACAAAATGTGTTGACAATTTGAACAGTTTTCATTCCCTTATGTCATATGTCTTCATTATTTGGTAAAGCTTTACTGTAATCCTTCATTGTTAGATCAGTAAAAGGGGAAAAAAAAACAGTACCCAAATCACAAGTGCACCTAGGTAGATCCTTCCTCAGTCCATTTCCTCTTCTCAGCAAAGGTGCATCTTATTTACCTCAATTTACCTTTTCCAATTTGAAATCTATTCAGTATTTGAGAAGGATCACCTTTCTTGAAGAGTGTTGGAGGAGCAAATATTATCTTCTGACCTCTGATGGACATTTCTAGTACTGCCCTCTCCAGAAAACTGACTTTTAGAAAGAACAGCCTGCTTCACTTATCTTTCTAGGAGACAACAGGCAGAAAGTTTGACAGAGGGAACTGGAAAGCTCCAGTGCTCTTTAAGGGACCAAATACCACCTTCAGGAAAGGAAGGAGCTTCTTCACTAAGTCTGCCTGAAGTTTGGTCTGGACATGGTTTGCAAAAATCTACTGTGCAGGATTGAATCTTAAAACTTGTTTTCTTATAATTCTCCACTCTTAGAAGAAGGTAGGAATAATATTTTATATACATGGGTTGTAAAACTGTTATCTTTAAGGAGCTCCTTATTATGGACATGTACAGCAGTTGAATCAGTGGAAAGGAAGCTTGGTCTGTGCTCTGCTATGCAAGAAAAATTATTTTATGTTTGCGACTGTTTTATGAATGTCCTACTGACAATGCTACAGACTGTCCTAGTTATTGATAATGCTCATATTATAATACACAGAAGAAAACTGCAAAAGCTTCCACTGCTGCTGCTTTTAGCTCACTGGCAGCAACATACTTTGAGTAAAATGATAACCTTATCCTTGTGTAGTATTCAATGTCTTTTATGATGGAGAGCATAGAAGGAGAGCTGTTCTTAATGGTGACTGTTTCTCTGAGACAAAAATGCTGTTCATAGAGAGGTTACTAGTAAGAAGATATTCATAAGGGTATAGCTGCTTTTCTGTTCATAAAGCGGGGTCATGAGTCCCAATCTCAAAGAGGCTTTTAGTTAGTATTGTCCTTATTTATTTTCCAAGGTGGGTCATACTCCCATTATTATTGGCCTGTAATACTCTCATTCTTCTAGAAAATATGGTGCTCACTGATGATAATTAGATTGCATCGAGATTGACCAAAGTTGATGTGAAATTTTATTGTAAAATTTAAATCCTCTATCTCTCCAGGTGTACTCTTCACGCCTGGAGTTTCTGTTCTTCAGCACTGGGATGCAGCTCAAACTACACAGCAGCAGTTCGTGTTGTCTTGGCATGAAGCAGAAGATGGAATGTCAACAGCAGGTTCATTTAACAGTCTATTCCTCCTGGATGGTATTCTGCACTGAAAATGCATGAAAGAGGAAAAGGGATTATGGCACACCCAAAACGTGTGTGTGTGTGTGTCTGACTATGAGGAACAGGGTGGGAGGGAATAATAATAAAATCAATAAAACTCTTAATCAAAACAATGGAAGGAGAAGAATGGTAGAAAGGAAAACCAGTGTTTTATCTACCACATAGTAAGGATGCTACTGCTGCAAAGAAAGTTCTGTTCTGCCTTTAAGTGATGGTATATGGGGCTTTCAGGATATATTTACAACATACAGCATAGCAATGGGCAAAGACACCTATCTTTTCTACAGACGTCTCTTCTGATATCTTTGGATGCTGCAGTGGGGGAATAGCTGTGAAGCTTCCAGAGCCAAAGTCAGTATTTATGTCCCATGTCACATTGTGCTGCACAAATCTAACAACTTGCTCAGAGTTATCCAGGCTGACGCTGAATGGGGTAGTACAATCTTCCTGTATCAAGCCATTCTGGACCAGTCATGGACCAGTCTGAATGAAGAATGTCAGATCTATATTGGTATAACAGGTTGTCCAGAAAAGTTGTGCATGCCCCATCCCTGAATGCGTTCGAGGCCAGGCTGGGTGGGGCTTTAAGCAACCTGATGTAGTGGAAGACATCCCTGCTCATGGAAGGTGAGTTGGAACTAGATGATCTTTAAAGTTCCTTCCAACCCAAATCAGTCTAAGATTCTATGATTCCAGACTTCTTGTTCTTGTGTACCTCAGTAATTCACTGATGTTAAGGAATTTCTCCTGTTGAACACTGAGAAATTCTATCCCATTTAACTAGCAAGTAAAATGAGGCAAATAAGGTTTTAGAGTAAATGCTAACACCCTTGTATATCTGGAAAGTAACATTCTTCTATGGTGTCAGTTAAAGGGTTTCCTCTGCTGAGCAGTATTCTGTTGCAAATTTTTTGACTGCTACAGCTGAGGTGTGAACAGAGTGACCTCAATCCCATCTCACACCAGACTATCCAAAACGTCTACCTGAGACTAGTCCATGTGATAAGAGATTTATAGGTTGCCTATGTCTCACTGGAGTCACAGTTATGAGTCAGGAAGGACATTTCATGACATCTCAAATGGCATTGAATTCCTAAATTTCAGCAAAAGGATTCTGTCTACACTGTCTTGATTACTCATCTTGACTGAGAAAACACCAGAGGAAATGAAAAAAAATGAAAAAAAAAAAAAAAAAGCCAAGCAGAAAAAATTATCAATGAAACTTTGGGGTGAGATTCCCCACAGGACACTGCTGTGGGAAGGAAAGCAGTCCCCCTTTCAAAGAAGCTGTAATGTTAACCTTACTACATGGGCTTGTGCTTTTTTACTGGGGAACCTTATTTGCAAAGGAGTCTAACGGCTTTTATGAAAAGAGTTACCCTTTGTGCTTATTCTCTGAAAATTATGCAGTCAGGACATTGGCCAAAATGTTATTTATTTTTATTTCTGCACCCAGAAGAGTCTCCTGTGGCCTGTGAACATGTCTAGCTCTATTTACCAATTCTTCATTTTGAACTGGGAGAAGGCTTTTTTATTTTTGTTTATTTATTTATTTGCCTTGCATTGCGTTGCATTGCACTGTGCTTTATACCACTGGGGCTTACAAATACCTTCATTTTACCAATATCAGGTAATTGCTACTATGGCAATTTGCTACTATAGAACTGAGCAGCTGGAAGGTATTGATGTCTTGATAAAAGGATGTTATTTGTGTTAATTTTCCCTCCCTCATTTTCATTTTTGGCCAGCCAAACATGGCATCATGTCCTATTTTTAATGGGTATGCTACCTGAAACTGTTACAAAAGACCATGCCAAGTTCATCCCAATGAATTGAGGAGCAATGTAGCTTTAATTTTAACTCCAATTATATCCAGGAAGATTAATTGTTGGGGGCAAATCCTTGTGTGGGGCCAAAAGGGAGTTATAAATCATTCAGTTAGATGATCAGATAATTTTCAAGCTCCTGTGGGTTTCAGAAAATGGACAAGAATAGTTTAAACCTGTCTCTTTCACAAGGAACCAGCAGCTCGTGATAAATTAGAATCTGTCTTTTTCCCCTCTTCAGTGATCTCCCTGGATGTGGGTGAAATGTCCACTACTGCTAATTTAATTGCAAGTGGAATCCTCTACTGCCTGAAAGTAATTCACATTTTTCAATAGCAGGTAATGGCAATTGTGAAAGTGTCTCCTTCCTATCAGGTCATTTTATTTTTAAGTCAATGACATTGGAACTATTATGTACCAACTGATGAGAATTTAATTTTTTAAGTATTGAAGAGATCTATTACCAGCAATACGTTCGCACTCCTACAGCCCTCACCTCATAGCTTTTACATATGCATAGGACAATTTCACCTAATCTAAGCAAATCCAAACTAATCTAGGTAGATGTATAAATATGGACTTCATTTTCCTTTCACTGAGACAAATGGTAATTAGAACGCACCTACTGGACCTAAAGCAGAGTAACTTGGTACAGAATCAGGTTTCATATCTTTTGTCTAATCTCAGTGTTGCATGAATATGACCATGATTCTAGGCTTATTTAGATTATGGAATATGACTAAATGCTTTCATGAAAGTGAACTGTCCCTCTTACTAAAGTATGCATCCACGTCAGCTGCAAAACAGCAGTATTGCAAAGCATGTATGAATAAGACTCTACATATTAAATTATCACCAACTCTCATTTTCCCTCACTTAAATAGATAGGAATTAGAAAGAAACCCAGAAAATCTAGTAAAGTTAGGATGGGTGTTGCAGTCAGTCCTCTTGGCAGCTCCTTCCCCCTCACCCATAGCCCTGCTCCAGCGGGGGCCCTGCCCCGGGCTGCAGCCCTTCAGGAACACCCTGCTCCCGCGGGGGCTCCCCACGGCCGCAGCTCCCTCAGGAAATGTCCCCCTGCTGCGGCGTGGGCCCTCCCCGGGCTGCAGGGTGGAGATCTGCTCCAGCGGGGGCTCTGCAGGGCTGCCGGGGAATCCCTGCTGCCTGTGGGCCTGGAGCCCCTCCTGCCCTCTTCCTCCTGGGGCCTGGGCCCTCTGCTGCTTCTCCCTCGCCCTGGGCCTCCTCCTCGGCCTGTGCCCGCTCTGCCCTTTCGGAAGTCTGTTTTCCCCGAGGTGCTGCCAGCTTGGTGCTGGGCTCAGCTGGGCCCTGCCATGGGGCTGTTGGAGCCGTCTGGAACCATCTGGGTCCAGCACACAGCAGCCCCGGCCTCTGCCCCCAGAGTCCCTGCAACCCCCCTGTCAACACTTGGGCATGGACACATAATTTGCCATGTAATAGCAATTTGCTGTGGTGATGTGACTTATAAATTATGTTATAAAAGGAAAGATACTGCCCGTTTCAATGACTTTAAACCCTAAAGGGAACCATATGGCCCTATCATAATACCAGGATATATTCTCCTTCCAATGGGTACTTCTTAACACTCTGCCTCTTTGTGTCTTTGTTTTTCTTGGCCATTTATATAGTCAAGGTCTCTTCAATAGCTTTACAGAAATTTCCTCTACAGCTTCCAGCTCTGGAGTCTTGTCCTTATCTTCAGCTCCTCCTTCTCCTTCTCCTTCTCCAAGACTAATTCCTGGGGCTTTCTCCCATTATCTCTAGAGATTACAGTCTGACTTCTCCTTTCATCCACAAGAAATTTGATTTTAGCCTCCTGGTGAGACAACTTAGGTGCACCTAATACAGCCAAAGAAATGCCGTTTTTCAAGTTGTTTCTGTAGCTATTTGAAATGGGGCTGTTAAGGTTAAATATTCTGGTAGAGATGGAAAACCATTGCCTCTTCTTCATGTGTTAAGTGTTTTGAAGAGGTTTGGTGGTTCCTTTTTTTCTGGTCTAAACTGTCATGATTGGGACTAAAGATTTCTCTAACCTTTCTTGTGGTTTATAAAGAAAAAGATGATGTAGGTGTGGGAAAATGGAGATCTGGGAGCACAGACAGTTTCTGAAAGTGTTCTCACTGGATCAGGAGAACTATTTATGTGAAAGGAAGTACTAAAAGAGGTAAACAATTCTGAGCAACTCAGAGAGGTACTGAAAAAGGTAATGGCTGCTTCAGAGGGTAGTAGATCAAAGCCTTTTCATAGTTTATTTCTCTGGATCTTGCTCAGCTCTACTTGCATGATATTTTATGGACTTTTATAGACAGAAACTAGATTTGATATGATATTGTGAATCCCGTTGTCTATTTTGAGTTTAGTCCTCTCTTAAGAAAGGCTAAGCAGTTATAATAAGGATTAAAGGATATGTATGCATACACATTTAAATATTCATATTTATCTAATGTTATCAAACTATGCACAAATATACACTTTTGGTTGTGAATATTTCATATATTTTTCACCTCAGAAGGATTTTTTTTTTCAGATACTGAAAAAACAGATTTTATTGGGACTGTTTTTCTTGAAAATGAACTCAAGAGAGGCTACTAAGAAATCCCTATAGCTGGCTTGTGTGTCAATGACTGATGACTGATGCAGAGGGACACATTCTGATATCATTTACTCTCCAATGAAGCTGCTGGATTTACATCTGGTTACTTTGGCAAAAGTAAGGTCAGAATCTATATCTGAATCCTCTTGGAAAACAATATTTTAGCCTTTTCAAAAACACTTTTGAAGTTATACTGTTATGCCTATTTAGTAAATAAAATTAAAGAGCTCTTTCTTCTGTGTTGTCATTTTAAAGAGAGAAACGAGGACAAATAGCACCATCTTTCTAGGCTGCATTTCTGCTATTTTCTTTTCTGGTTATACAATGGATTTTAAAGCGCAGAATATTTATTCTGATGTAAAAAGCAACAAAAGTCCTGAGTGATTTTTTCTGGGTATTTAAACTTTTGGATTTTGGAATATTAACAATGCACATAAAAATGAGACACTGATTTCTACAGAAGTTGTCAATTTTAAAAGTAAATTGTTTGAGGCACTGTAGTAAAGTTCTAGCTTTCGGTTTTATTTAAAAGGTTCAAGTCAGAAAGCAATAAAGTTTAATACAAAATTGCTGTGACGATTTATTTACAGGAGACAATTCTTTTGACAATTAGGAACAGATAATCTTAAATAAATAGAATGCCCTGCTCCAAATAATCCTGATATCTTGAAATATCTTCACAGTTATAGATGGATATGTTTGAATAACAGCATGGGGACCCCAGCAAGGAACTTTTTAAAGGTCAATATTCCATATTTATTCGATAGTACGTTTTTCTTGTTCTTTTTGTCTTTGCCAATGATTTCCTTGTACAGTCACCTAACCTTTGCACCTTTTAGATATGTTAATTCCAAGATCTCTGTTCAAGTGGTCAAATGGACTTTTTTGGAAGATGAACTTAATATTCACACCTAAGGCCTACTGAAAATGTATCCTTTTTTCTTAAATACTAATACTTCTTTCAGTCCTTAAATACTAACCATCTGGGGAAAGAATGCATGAACATTTCAATTCTACATCATCCCTCAGTCACCAAAAACAGGTCTTATTTCTTTTTAAGAGGAACCAAATGGAAATAATGTTGAAAAAACTAATTGACCTTTTGTCTATAATGAGAAGTTATGGACCGGAGCAGTGGCCGAAAAGAGGACCTGGGGATCTACAGGCCTGTCAGTCTGACATCGGTGCTAGGGAAGGTCATGGAGTGGATCATCTTGAGTGCCATCATTTGGCACGTACAGGACAACCAGGTGATCAGGCTCAGTCAGCATGGGTTTATGAAAGGCAAGTCCTGCCTGACTAACCTGTTCTCCTTCTATGACAAGGTGATGTGCTGAGTGGATGGGAGAAAGGTTGTAGATGTTGTCTTTCTAGAGTTTTCTAAAGCTTTTGACACTGTTTCCCACATCATTCTTCTAGAGAAACTGGCTGCTCATGGCTTGGATGGGTGTGTGCTTTACTGGGAAAAAAAATGACTGTGTGGCTGGGCCCAAAGAGATTGATTTAAATTGATTTAAATCCATTTGGAGGCTGGTCACCAGCAGTGTCCCCCAAAGCTCAGTTTTAGGGCTAATTCTCATCAATATCTTTATCAATGATCTGGATGTGGAGATTAAGTGCACCCCCAGTAAGTTTTCAGACAACACCAAGTTGGGCCCGAGTGTTGATCTGCTGAGGGTCGGAAGGCTCTACAGAGGGATCTGGATAGGCTGAACCAATGGACTTAGGCCAACTATATGAGTTTCACCTAGGCTAAGTGCCAGGTCCTGCACTTGGGGCACAATAACCCCATGCAATGCTACAGGCTAGGGAAAGAGTGGCTGGAAATTTACCCGGCAGAAAGGAACCTGGAGTTATTGGTTGATAGCCGGTTGAATATGAGCTAGCAGTGTGCTCAGGTGGCCAAGAAGGCCAACAGCATCCTGACTTGTATCAGCAGTAGTGTGGCCAGCAAGACTAGGGAAATGATTGAGTGATTGTCTCACTGTACACAGCACTGGTGATGATGCACCTTGAATACTGTGTTCGGTTTTGGGCCTCTCACTACAAGAAGGAGTTGAAGTACTAGAGTGTGTCCAAAGAAGGGTAGCAAAGCTGGTGAAAGTTCTAGAGAACAAGTCTTATGAGGAGCAGCTGAAGGGTCTGGGGTTGTTTAGCCTAGAGAAAAAGAGGCTTAGGGGAGACCTTGTCTCTCTATGCAACTGCCTCACAGGACATTGTAGCAGGGTGGGGATCAGTCTTTTCTCCCAAGCAACAAGTGATAGAACAAGAGAAAAATGGCTTCAAGTTGCACCAGGGTAGCCTTAGGTTGGATAATAGGAAAAAAATTTTCACTGTAAGGGTTCTGATGTTTTGGAACAGGCTGCCCAGAGAAGTAGTTGAGTCACTAGTCCAGGAGATAATCAAAAGACATGTAGATGTGGTGCTTAGGGACATGATTTAGTGGTAGACTTGCCAGTGCTAGGTTAATGGTTGGACTTGATCTTGGAAGTCTTTTCCAACCTAAATGATTCTGTGATTCTGTGTGCATAAGAAGGAAAGACAAGTACCTTACAGGATTTAGCTTTTCTTTGTCAAGGAACACAATAAAACGAGTGCTTTCATGCTGTTCCCTCTCTTAAAGCAGACTTGCCAAAGGAAAATAGTTGTTTTGATACACCAGAGAATGATCCTGTTCCCTGAGTCCACAATCCTTAAGTCTAAGTTCAATTGCCTTTTCTTTTTTCATGTTGGTACTCCAAGCTGGATCATAATTTCTCAAAATTATTTTTTTCTTTCATTTCCAATTAAAAAAAAAAAAGTGCACCTAACCATCTAAAAATACCTTTTTCTTTAGCTTATCATTTATATAACTAAAAGTCAATGGAACATTTTGTTCAGTATGTTCTTTCATAAGGATGTTAGTCAAAACATTCTTTCAGCCATCAAAAATAAAAGGGGGGCTGTGCCATTACTGCTCCATATGTATAAATATGTTCATTTTTATGAATGGACCACCCTCTACTGTCAGTGCTCCATGAGTAACACACTGAAAAAAATGGAGTAGGTGGTAAATCTTGAGACCTTCTCTTATGAATGGTCTGAATTACTCCAATGAAATATGCTGCATAAAGCTGCACATTTGCTTTCAAATGTTTATTGTATTCTAAAGAACAATGAAAATCCTTTGACTGGTTCAACTTACATGATAGCTACAAATTCTTATTGTGATGTGTGCTGCATTGTGTCAGTTGGACAGTGTTTGCTTAGACCTCTCCCTCTCCCTCTCCCTCTCCCTCTCCCTCTCCCTCTCCCTCTCCCTCTCCCTCTCCCTCTCCCTCTCCCTCTCCCTCTCCCTCTCCCTCTCCCTCTCCCTCTCCCTCTCCCTCTCCCTCTCCCTCTCCTCTCCCTCCCTCTCCCCCTCCCTCTCCTCCTCCCCCTCCCCCTCCCTCTCCTCCCTGTCTCTCCCTCCCTCCCTCCCTCCCTCCCTCTCTCTCTCTCTTTTCCTTCCCTCCTTTCTTTCTGACTGGTTTATTTCAGGTTGGCTATTTTTCTAAGAGTGAGTTCAAGTAAGTGCAACTGGGAGAAATATTTCCTCCTAGCCAACTGCACCCCAGGTATCCCAGTGTGACAAAATCCATAGAAGTAGAATAAAAAGTTCAGATCTTCCTGTTTGGGATATCATTCTTTGGATTGATTTATATACTCGTAATCCAATTTGAAAATGGATGAAGTGTGGCATGTGTCTAATAGAAGAAGATATAATGTGAAGGCTTTCTTAAAGGGATTAAAATGATACACTAGAATGCTAGGAATTTCCACAAGCCTAACTCATATTTGCAAGCATCCTAATTTCATCGATAAGTCCATACTTCCATGTGAGTGATGGGAGTTAGCCCTGATCCTGTTTAGGAAGCTCTGGTACATGTTTAGGGCATCACTTTCTGAGTCATGTCAGGACAGAAATGTTTTATAAGCAATATCACATGTACCTATTGAACCAATTTTTCGAGAAGAGAGAGACACTCTGTGAACATTCTTGGCCTATGAAAGGGGCATGGTCCTTCGGGTACTTCGCCTTCATTACTTCATTACTTTTAGTCTCTCAAAGTTGTATGGATGTTTGCAGTCATTTGACCCTGGACAGATGTATGTCAAGATGAGAGTTAAACATGGAAAGGATGCCTCATTTTCTTTTAAATATTTTCTTTGATATACTGCTTACAAATTTTTTTTTTTGGGCAGCTCTTAATGCTTCAGTGATGATGTTTACATTGTTTTCTTTGGAAAGCCAACAAACAGAACAGATTTTTTTTTTTTCTCCTTGCTCTTCATCATGAATTAAGTAATTCTGCTTTCTCTTTTGTAAGAGCATACCTTTATGCTGTCCTCTTACCACCACTTCTTAGTCTTCAATTATCTTCTTTCCAAATATTAAATTCTACATTAAAAAATAATAAGAAAAAGTAATGGACAGCATGGACAATCTGTACTTTTTAATAACACATTTGTCTCATGTGATATAATGTGTCATAGGTCCTCTGATTTTAAGCAACCAGATTCAAATTATTATGGCCCTGTCTTTAATTTTTTTAAAAATTATTATTATTATTATTATTTTATTATTATTATTATTATTACTATTATTAATCAGTTCCATTCCACAAATGTGCATTTACAGAATGGACTTAATTACTTGTTTTCTTCCTAAACTCCTTCCAGTTTGTGCATTATCCTTTTTTTTTTCCTCTTTTTTTTTTTCTTCCTCAGAAGAGAGAAATCCAAGTACAGAGGCAAGACGGTGCGTGAACCACTGCTAATGTTCCTCTTCACTGTGATTTAGCTCTTCAGATAGCTTGTAGTTCCCTGTAGCAGACTACAGTAAAATGTTAGTGACCATTCTGTGTATAGAATAAGAAGTGTAAACAGATTTTTAAAAGTACCTAGTAGAGCCTGGACCTACACATTGTTTTCAACTTGATTCATCACTAAGGACAGGAGGAGGTAATTGTCATATATGCCAACAGCAGAAATTAGAAGGTTGCTTTATGGGCAATTTTTCTAAGGAAGATTTGTATCTTTTGTCACCTGCCTTTCTCATCAAGGTACGACTTACATTCTTTCTGGTCTGTGCTGATCTAATCTTACTATTCATGTATTTTCTGTGGTGGAATTTGAACTCCATCCTGTTTCTGATGATTTATTGCAAAAGGGAAAAAGTTTCAGCATTGAGCTTTGAGGATCTATCCATGGCTTCAATTAAGATAATGCCAAGTTGTGACTTAAAAATTATCTTTACAGTATCAGAATCTGTGAGCTATGGTTAGTCCTCTTTATTATTTCTACCATGTGCTTTGTGATTAAGGTTGGACTGACTAAACTATAACTGCTTTGTTTTATGGGTGTATGTAAAACAGAGAGAAAATGCACTGAAATATAGTTGTCTAAAGCAAGAGTAAGAAATTGAGGTGCTAAACACATTTTAGGAATTTGTTTAGGATACTCATTAGAGTATCTTTCTTAGAGTATCTTTCTTGGCCTTTGGCTTTTGCTGCAGAAGGGTATGGTCATCCACAGGTCTTTGCCAACATCCTGCAGAAAGCTTAGATATACCAGGTATCTTAAAATGTCACTAGGTTTATCCTCCTGGATCACAATTCACTTTTAAGTAGCAGTTTAAGATGGAAGCCAGATTAATAAATGTCATCCTGAGTTCTCTACCATATTCACATTTAGATATATTGAACTAAAATCATAATATAAACAATATATGTTCCTTTTACTTCAGAATATCACTGTAAACTCTTTATTTTTATAGGAGTTTTTACAACATACACAAAACACCGGAATGTTTTAATGTCTTTTTTATTTTTTAATTATAATTATTAGAACAGTGCAATTCTTTCATGAGGAAATACTCCTTAGGTAAAACTTTTTATGCAAAGATTTGGGAATCTTTGTTTATATTTTATAAATCTCTCAAAAAGCGGAAGAGAGAGAAAGAGAGAGAGAGAGGTACGACACATACACACACACAAAAATCAAATTAAGTTAAAATTAAAACCAAAAACAAACATGTTGAAACAAACATGTTGAATATGAGGAAAGGGAGTAAGGGAAAGAGAGAGTTGTTTGTTCCAAAATAAACAAATAAAATGATGCTTTAAATAATATTTATATTTCTGTTTGTTCTTGAAAACCAAGACACGCTGATGACACTTGTTTGTAAAAGGAAATCCACAATACACATTACTATTTTTTATCTACTGTATTTGATGTTTTTATTATCTTCAAACATAGTCTTTATGAGCCATGTAACTGGAATTTTCTGTGAAAAGCCCGAAAGGTTTTGTCAATTAACTTAAATAACAAGCTGGTGCAAAAACTGATCTTTTGAATTGTGGTGAATGAACTTTAAACTTGAATAATCTTATTCCAGAATCTTATTCTTTTGCCTATTTCAGTCATAAAAATGAGACTAGGAAACAAACTCAATAGTTTGTCCAGTTCCTCCTTGTTTCATAGGGCAGGATGAACAGTGTAAGTACTATTCGTGACAGATGTCTAACTTGTCCTTTTAGGTGTCTAAGGGGAACTCCATAACATTCCCAGGCAATCTGTTTCAGCAGTTTACCATTTGTATTAAAAGCTTCCTTTCTTGATGCCTACCCTGAACCAATCCTTCAATTTCACTTCACTACTTTCTTTATTATTATTATTATTATTATTATTATTATTATTATTATTATTATTATTATTTATTTTTATTCACCTTGGACACAGAAATCAGCAATTTCTTCATTTTCTAGCACCATTTCTGTAGCAATGGACATTTACTTACTCTTCATCCAGTCTTCTCTTCCTTAGCTTAATCAGCTCCAACCATTTCAGTCTCTTGCAGTTGGAAATTTTTAATGATTCCCTCAAAACTCATGCATTCTTCCAAGTTGATTTACATCTAATTTGAAGAGCGGGCCCCCAAACTGCAAAACCTGCTTTAGCTGAGAGTTTAGAACATGCCAGTAGTTGGAAATGTTGCTCTTTTGTTGGCTATGTTCACATTTATGTCATCTAGTATTCCTTTCATGGACTGTTCATAGGTTGGAACCAGACTTTGAGTGTTTGACAGCTTGTAGAATCATTTAAATGTATTTTTAAAATTAAATAGCACATTTTAAGAATTCAAGGAAGGAAAACATTGGTTCATTTCTATTGGAACCAGAGAGTTTTATGACTACTTTCAATAATATTCAAGTTTTTAAGAGATTGTTTCTTTCAGAAAATCTGAGCACAGAGATCTCCAAACAAAATGTGAGAGATCATAATGTGTCTGAATATCAGTTTCCACCTCCTCCAAGGTCACATTTTTGGTTCATAATGACAGTCATGGTGACCTCAATGAAATATTTGGCTTGCTGTGGATTGGCATTTATTCCGTGAAGCTATAGCTAGGAACCTTGCCTTGTTTCACAATAATCTATAGTAAAGGCTAAGGAGGATCATATGCACCTACCTCATTTAGTTTGAAGGAAATCCATTCAATTTTCAAATATTAGAAAAGCTTTTTGTCTTGTTCTTGCCACTTTTTTTTCTAATGTCAGTGAAACAGATTTCCAAATGTAATCCTATCATATTCAAAACTGTGGAAAAAAGTTCAGTTCTTACTTTGATGCCCTATACGTGTCAAAAAAAGTTGTATAGCATCCATCTTATCTTTCTTTTTTAATAACTTTATTTTAAATTATAGTTATTTGTCAAATACTCTTAAAACTGTAGCTGCAGATCTATAAGTACCATGACCTGTCTCCGCTGGAAAGGGCTGATGTAATTAGAAAAGGGCCTATATCAATCATTGAGATAATGGGTCCTTTCTCTCTCTCCCCTTCTCTCCCTCTCTCCCTCTCTTAATCATCAATTACCCTGACTATTTTAGAAAAAGATATCAGTCAATCCTACTTTCTTTTAGCTACAATGTTTCCATTGCTATTAATGGAATTTTATAATTTTATTTTTTTGTGCTAGATGAAATGCTACTGGGAAGACTGTTTTGCAACTACAAATTAAGGAAAATATAATTCATGTAATCTCACGGGATTATCAATGTATTTAATAAACATGGTAAAAGTTGACATGTCTTGTGTGGATTGAGTCTTCTGGCACTGGTTATGTGAATATGAGGGTTTCCTTTTAGTCTCTAAAGGAAGAGTATTAAACTGTATTAAAATTCATGTTAAAATGCAAATTTAGGGTTAAAATAGTCCTTATTTTTATTGCTGTTTTTAATTCTAAAAATCCTTCTAAAGATATTGAAAGCACCAGGACTAGAAAGGTACAGAACACTTCCTACTTCTGTGCTACTTCCTACTCCTGAGAAGTAGTTACCAGA